>NC_042615.1:503174279-503774279 GCF_901001135.1 Rhinatrema bivittatum | reverse complement strand
CACCGCATCTCAAAAAGGATGTAGCTGCACTGGAGAAAGAGCAGAGAAGGGTGACCAAAATAAGGGGCATGGAAAGGCTGCCCTATGAGGAAAGGCTGAAGAAATTAGGGCTGTTCAATTTGGAGAAGAGATGACTGAAGGGGGATATGATAGAAGTCTACAAAATCATGAAAGGACTTGAACAAGTTAATGTAAATCGGTTATTTACTCTCTCAATAATAGAAGGTCCAGGGGGCACTCCATGAAGTTAGCAAGTAGCTCATTTAAAACAAATCAAAGAAAATTATTTTTCACTCAGCGCATAGTTAAGCTCTGGAATTGATTGCCAGAGGATGTGTTTACAGTTAGTGTAACTGGGTTTAAAAAAGGTTTGGATACATTCCTAGAGGATAAATCCATAAACTGTTATGATAGTAATTAATAAGCAATAGTAGCTTGTGATCTGTCTAATGTTTGGGTACTTGCCAGGTACTTGTGACTTGGATTGGCCACTGTTGGAAACAGGATACTGGGCTTGATGGACCCTTGGTCTGACCCAGTATGGCATGTCTTATGTTCTTATGAGATTTGTTTCCATTCCTCTGAATCATCGCCTTTAAATATCACTTCTGGCATGGGTATCTGCCTTGTATCTTAGTAGAGACCAAAGCAAAGAATTAATTTAATCTCTCTGCTTTGGGCTTATCCTCCATTAGTGCCCCTTTTACCTTTCAATCATCTAATGACCCAACTGACCCCCTTCGCAGGGTTTTTGCTTTGAATGTACCTGAAAAAGTTTTATTATGAATTTTTTTTCTTCCACAGGAAACTTCTTTTCGAATTCTGTCTTTGCCTTCCTTATCAATGCTTTACATCTAACTTGCCAGTGCTTATGCTATTTCCTGTTTTCTTCATTTGGATCCCTATTGCATTTTTTGAAAGATGTCAGTCATCTTTTAATCATGCTGGCAGTCATTTGGTCTTCCTTCCACCTTTTTTAATGCATTGAATACATCTAGTCTGGGTTTCCAAGATAATATTTTTAAATAACATCCATGCTTTATGTAAACTCTTGACCTTTGCAGCTGCTTTTTGTTTTTTTCCTAAACATTTTTTTTCATTTTCTCATCATCTCCCTTTTGAAAGTTAAATGCTATAACAGTGGATTTACTTAGTGTCCTCCTTCCAGTTATCAAGTCAAATTTGATCTTTGTGATCACTATTGCAAGGTGGCCCTAACACCATTACATCTTTCACCAAATCATATGTTCCACAAAGGATTAGGTCTAAAATAGCTCCCTCCCCCTTTGTTGTTTCTTGTACCAGCTGCTCTATGAAGCAGTCATTTATTTCATCTAGAAACTTTACCTTCTTAGCATGCCTTGATGTGACATTTACCCAGTCAATACTGGGGTAATTGAAATCACCCATTATTATTGTGTTGCTATTTTTGTTAGCATTTCATTATATGTCTGTTCATTCTGGTTAGGTGGATGGTAGTATACCCCAATGTTAATATTATTCCCCATCTCACATGGAATTTCAATCCATATTCTAAGATGCATATGTTTCCTGTAAAACTTTTATCCTATTTGATCTAGACCCACTTTAACAATTAGCATCAAACCTCCATCAATTTGATCCATCCTATCATTGCAAAATCATTTGTACCCTGGTATCACAGTGTCCCATTAGTTAACTTCCTTCCACCAAGTCCTGAGATACCAGTTATACCTCTTCATTCAGTGCATTGCTTTCTAACTCTCCCATCTTATTTTTTAGACTTCTAGTATTTGCATGTAGACATTTCAAAGTATGTATTTTGTTTGTATTAACAACCTGTTTATCAGTTGACAGGGATAATTTGGTATCTTTCTGCTCTGTTGCTGTTTACTTAAAGGCACCTCGATCATTTTAGCATTTATTACAACCTCTCTATCCAGATGCCCTAACATCCCTGTTTTGTTAGTATCCTCAGAGATGCATCATGCCAAACCATGTGCTTCTGAGCTACTGTCGGCCTTCCCTCTCATCTAGTTTAAAAGCTGCTCTATCTCTGCGAGAAGATAAGGGATCACCTGGAGGGCAGGTCCTAGCTACAGGGTCACTTCCTGCCACATCATGGTGATGGTCTTCTGCCGGTGACCTTGCTTCTCCAAAGCAGCACAAGGGGCTGCTTGACTGAGTTGGGACCACTCTACTATGTCCCTGAAGGTCTCTCTTTATATACCTCTTTGTCTGCCTCAGCTCCTCCAGGTCTGCCACTCTGGTCTCCAGAGATCGGACTTGTTCTCTGAGAGCCAGGAGCTCTTTGCACTGGGTGCACACACAACAACCTCTCAGTAACAGGCAGATAAACATACATGTGGCACCAGGTGCAAAAGACTGGATAGCCCCCATTCATTTTATTAAGCTGCTAAAGTTTTAAAGCTGATTATAGAGTAGGTATGTCTTTCAGATTAAGGGATTTTAAATTATTTGGTGTCTTTTAAAATGTAAGGTTTTTAAATTGATAACTAGGTGACTTGTTAGTTTGTGAATGACTAGCAAAAGGACTAAAATTAGTCAATTAAAGGGTTAATTGTATGTTTTGCAAAATTGCTAATTGACTCATATTTTCAAGATTTTCTTCTTAACTGGAGGGTGGGTGGGTACCTAACAGAAAAAGAGCTTGGGGTAGATGGGATATGGGGAAGGGGTGGGTGGGAATCAAACTAGTGACTAGGTGCCCAGGAACCAGCACACTCACGTTAATACTTACAAGCAAATACAAATTTCTACAAGCTCACAAAATAAACCAAAGGCCTAGTTCTAATTGCGCACAATTCCTAAACACTTGCAAACAACTACTAGCCTTAAAAACTAACACAATTGTTTAACCTTTTAAGAATTTTTTTTTTTTAGATTTAAGACATTCCTTCTCGCAAGTCCACCTTACCAGCAGCAAATGAAGGTTCTGCAGTCCCTTTGGACTGATGTTTACTCTGTTTTTGCTTTCCTGTATATTTGTACTTCTAAGGCAATGACTTCAAACAAAAGTACTTCAAAAGGCAATCTCCTCTGAGGGATTCACACCGCCAGCAGATTAACATTCGCCTTCTTAGCTACTCTCCCTTTCACTTTCTAATAACACTTCCTTTTAACACCTTTTCATATCAAACACTAGTGTCTAGTTTTCCAGGAACCAGTAATGTCACTTTTTCAGAGCATGTAAGTGACCTTTGCAGACTCACAATTTTATTACTTAGAAGCAAATACTAACTCTTATAAGCTCACAAAATAACCCAAAGTCGTATTTGGACTGCAAAAGAGCCTTTGCCTTCTCCCTGGAGTGGACTGAAGCCCATAGAAGTCCCACCCAACTTTCTTTTGACACAATTAGACTGGGGATTGCTGTTGCCAAACCCTCTATCTAATTGGCTAGCAGATTGTGTTTCCTTTTGTTATGCCCAGGTATAGCAAAAGGCAATGCATGGCTTACTCTGTCTGAGCCATGGGCAGTGTTGGTTGTTCACCTGTGATCAGTCCCCATGGAGGAGCAACATGGCGGTGGGGGGGGGGAGATGGAATCTTGGAAGAGCAAGATGGAGGAAGGGGATGGAGGGAGCAGAGGGGAAGCTAGGGAGAGGATGGAGGGTGGTGGGAGGAGAAAAAGGGGTGATCCTGGATTGGGGATGCCAGACCCTTCTCTCTCTCCGTTCACCCCTCTGATCTACTCATTCACTTACATACACATACATACCTTAAAACTCTCCAGTCCCCCATTGCTGAATTGGGTTTGGCGTTAGAACGAGGAGAGCAGCAGTACCTTGGGCCATGTCGTCTTGGGACAGAAATTTCATGGTTTGAACCACATGAGAAAAAATAGTGCCACATGCTTCTAATCACAACACTAATAGCCCCAGGCAGCAGAGGTTGAGGACATGGCCCAAGATACTGCATTGCTTATCACCAAGCCTGGACCAGTGCAGAGGGAGAGTGGCACGCAGGCCACTGCATCTCCATCTAGTTCGTATGGTTTCCCATATTTTTATGAAGAATAAGGAATTCTGCTGGATTTTTTTACTTTTGTTACAGCTGCCAGAGACTGGGTGGCCTGCCTATAATCTTCTTTTTCAAGGTACTGGGTATGATTTCCATAGCTGCTCACTACTTTAGTTAGATTAATGGGTCTGTAATTGCCCACCTCCCACTTGTTCCCTGTCTTCAAGGATAAATTGAACAGGAATCAGCATTTTTCTGACCTTTCAGTGTTCTGGAGCGTATCCCATTGTCTTGTCTACTCTCATTTGTGTAAATGCTTCAAGTATTTCCTCTTCTGTAAATGGGTTTGTAATTTTTACAGGCATTCCCATATTAAATTCTCTTAGAGGTACATATGCAACTGATTGATCTTATTTTAGTCTCAGTATTGGTGTTATGTGTATGTTGATGTGTTTTAGTGTTATGTTGATTTTAAGGTTGTTTGCATAATTTTATGGATGTTTTATCTTGTGATTGCTTTGAACAACAGTAGTAGCAAATAATCATTTCACATTTATTAATTCAGTTTACTGCCTTTAGGTCTGTGGCCTTCCCCTTCTTCTCTATATACTGAGCAAAAGAACTTATGATTTCTAGCGGTGTCCTCCTTTTCATAAACCTCACAATCTTCCTTTACCTGCTGCTAAAATAAGACTGATGAGCACTAGAGACAGGGCTGCCTTCTACGCTGTGAAATTATTTAGCCTCTCGCTTGAGATATCAAATTTGCGGATGATACAAAATTATTCAGAGTAGTTAAATCACAAGCGGATTGTGATACATTACAGGAGGACCTTGCAAGACTGGAAGATTGGGCATCCAAATGGCAGATGAAATTTAATGTGGACCAAGTGCAAGGTGTTGCAAATAGGGAAAAATAATCCTTGCTGTAGTTACACAATGTTAGGTTCCATATTAGGAGCTACCACCCAGGAAAAAGATCTAGGCATCATAGTGGATAATACTTTAAAATCGTCGGCTCAGTGTGCTGCAGCAGTCAAAATAGCAAACAGAATGTTAGGAATTATTAGGAAGGGAATGGTTAATAGAACGGAAAATGTCATAATGCCTCTATATCGCTCCATGGTGAGACCGCACTTTGAATACTGTGTACAATTCTGGTCGCCGCATCTCAAAAAAGATATAGTTGCGATGGAGAAGGTACAGAGAAGGGCAACCAAAATGATAAAGGGGATGGAACAGCTCCCCTATGAGGAAAGGCTGAAGAGGTTAGGGCTGTTCAGCTTGGAGAAGAGACGACTGAGGGGGGGATATGATAGAGGTCTTTAAGATCATGAGAGGTCTTGAACGAGTAGATGTGGAATTGGTTATTTACACTTTTGAATAATAGAAGGACTAGGGGGCATTCCATGAAGTTAGCAAGTTGCACATTTAAGACTAATCGGAGAAAATTATTTTTCACTCAACGCACAATAAAGCTCTGGAATTTGTTGCCAGAGGACATGATTAGTGCAGTTAGTATAGCTGGGTTCAAAAAAGGTTTGGATAAGTTCTTGGAGGAGAAGTCCATTAATGGCTATTAATCAAATTTACTTAGGGAATAGCCACTGCTATTAATTGCATCAGTGGCATGGGATCTTCTTAGTGTTTGGGTAATTGCCAGGTTCTTGTGACTTGGTTTGGCCTCTGTTGGAAACAGGATGCTGGGCTTGATGGACCCTTGGTCTGACCCAGCATGGCAACTTCTTATGTTCTTATCTGCCACTACTGTACTTTCAGGAGGTAGCAAAAAGTACCCTTCGCATATTAACGTTTTGTTAGACTTGGCACTGGTAAACTGCAGGTTAGGCCGTGATATCTGGGGTATCGTAAACTGCTGTAGGTCATGGCTTAGCAGGGTGGCTGTAGGGTAGAACCAGCTTAGATCTAGTGCCTAATCTGTGATTGTTCTTAGATGTTTTTAGACTAATGTATTGTTTGAATGCTGTATGTGATTAATTTAACAAATTACAATAACGTAGTAATGTACATCACTGAGCAGATTTTAATATCGTGACTAAATTAAGCAAATAAATAAATAAATGTTATTTTACCTTTTTATTCTTCCTTTGGTTTTTCATCTCACCCTTATACATCTAAAGAAGAATTTATTTTCTCTTTTGTTTGAACCTTTGCTTTTCTAACTGACCTTCCAGCTTCCTTTCATTTTTCCTTTTAACTGTCTTCTTCCTTTGTGCATTTATTTTCCATATAGGTTGAATGCTAACCTCTTTGCACTCATTTCTGCTACCTCCTCAGAGAATCATATTTGAATTTCTCCTTTTCCCTTTGTTAGTCTTCCACGGAGATTTGTTGCTTTCTCAGTGCTCCCTTTTAGTTCTGACCAAAATTTCTGTGAACCCTTCAGCTCTCAGGTTCCTGATAGGGTCTTTCAGCATTTGCACTCATCATCCTCTTGAAGTCATCCCTCCTGAAGCCCAAAATATCTTAAGGAATAAGGTTGGGGCTAATCAAGTTAGACCAAACAAATCATTTAAAACACATTTGCTCATTAACTGGAATGGAAAAGAAGGCTTATGAGATCCTCTGTATGGGCGTATATGTTACAAGATTTGGACAGAAATAATTGCATCAGTGCATCTTGTAAACTTGCAAACGGTACAGTCATTGCTTAGGCTTGTTCTTGTGATACTCTTCCGTTCACTCATATTTCTCCCCATGTTTAGCCTCAACATCTGGCTGACAAGCCACGCGCGTTGTGGCAGTATTTTGGGGGGAGAGGAATGAGGGGTAACAGACACCTACTCTGGGCTTCCGGCTAAATCAGAGCCAGCCTCTACTAGGGTGACATTGGGAAGAGCCTTCGCTTACAATTACCTGGGAATGTGTATCCATGTTTAACACCCCCCTCCTAGTTCTTGCAGTGTCAGGGGCCACAGACTGTAGCTCCCTTCAGAATTTAGGAAGGGTGCACCCTGTGTTTGACCACCAGGCAGTGGTGTTCTGTGATGGCTGAGACTCCGACCGTCCGGGGCTGTGAGTGCTGTCACCACCACATTCCCAGCCCTGGCTGAGGTACAGAAGCCAAGCTCAGAAATCGAACCCCAGTGCATGGCATTTCCGCTGAGCCACCAGACTGGCCTCCAGCGACCGAGCTGCCGCGTGGAGATGGTGGCACATTCGTGGACTTGTTTATGATTATGTCCATACATTGCTTGAACTTTCTTCTTGCATTTTGACCTATGCTTTCATCTACTGTATTCCCTAGCTTTGATCTTCCACATTTAGTCTAGCCCCCTAGTGCAGGGTCCTTCCCTTAAAGCAGTGCGTTTCAGCTTTAACAGTCTCCCTTGTGCCTGCTAGTATTTTCCGGTCAGTTTGTGTGAACTGGATGTGGCAACTGAAGGGCAGAGCCCATGGTTTACTGCAGCATATTTTTCAAGATTCTGCAGCAAGAGTTAGCAAATTCTGTGGCAGTTATGTTGAAAATTTGCATAATTTTGCATAAACATTACACTTCTCACTGTGTAGAAAAGTCTAATTTTTATTGAAAGACATTTCACATTATTTTTAAGCAAAATTTAAACGATATACAAATACATTTGCCAAGTACAAAATCAACTATCAAGTAAAGATGTGTTCAACTTTTAACTTTGAAATGTCACTTTTGATTTTAATTGACATACTGTGTAACTTTCCTTTTAATATTTTCTTGAGAAATTCTTTATCGTCTTGGAGTATATGAGTTTATGGATGCTGAAAATGTCCTTGGCATAAGTAGTTTGTCGTGCTGTTAATTACTCTGAAAAGTATGTGCCTTTATTGGGCACATGGTAACAGACACAAAAAATGATTGAATTAACAGAAGTTTGAAAAGTGAGCAGTAGTGCCAGTCCTCAAGGTTTCTTTGAATTAAAGTTGTTTCTGCCCGCTGTGGGACAGCAGCAGCTGCAGACAGCCAAAACACCTCCAGGTCTTTGTAGCTGGTGTATTATTGGCGCAAGAAACTCTGTATAAAGATGTCCCTTTTGAAGAATTTCATCTCTCTCTCCAGGAATTACTGATCTATCAAAATCATCTTTAGTTTAAGAAGATCTTTGAGGAATTGAACATTCTGACTGCTTTCACTATCCATTCAACCTCGGAGTGCCTCTCTTTCTTCTTTGCTCTATGTCTGCTCCACCCTCAAAACGACCCCTCTCCGTCTGTTCCCTGCAGGCTGCTTGTGAGGGGAAGAGCTGGAGCAAACAGCAGAGAAGCGAAGGCAAGCACTCCATAGCCTTCTTCAGATGATTGAATTAGGAGCTAGGGAGCTTCAGGTTTGTTGATTGTACGGCAGCTTGTAAATTAGGTGGCAGCGGGATCATTAATGTGGGGCCACTGCTCAAGGCTTATGAGAGGCCAGGAACGAGACAGGACCCAAAGTTGAAGTCTTGATGATAGTGTTACTCCCCACCTGTGTCACTTCGCGTGGCTTTGTGATCTATGTGCCATGTGCAAGAATTAAGAAAAGTGCTCTCTTTCTGTTATTAGCAGTACTGAATGAGTTCTCCTTTTCCCCTCTCACAGGTCACTTACCAGCTGAAGATCCTCACCACTGCAGTCTTCTCGGTGTTGATGCTGCGGAAGAGCCTCTCGCGCCTGCAATGGGTCTCACTGCTGCTACTTTTTATTGGTGTCGCCCTTGTGCAAGTGGAGCAGGCTGGCAGCAAGGAGACAACTGGGGACCAGAACTACACCGCAGGGCTGGTGGCTGTAGTCCTTTCGTGCCTCTCTTCTGGCTTCGCTGGGGTTTACTTTGAGAAGATTCTTAAGGGCAGCGCAGCCTCCGTCTGGCTGCGCAACGTGCAGCTGGGCATTTTTGGCACAGCCCTGGGCTTACTGGGGTTGTGGTACAATGATGGCACTGCAGTAGCTGAGCGGGGCTTCTTTTTTGGCTACACGCCAATGGTGTGGACGGTAATCCTGAACCAGGCTTTTGGAGGCCTCTTGGTAGCTGTAGTGGTGAAGTACGCTGACAATATCCTCAAAGGCTTTGCCACGTCCTTCTCCATCGTGGTCTCCACTGTGGCCTCGGTCTACTTGTTCGGTTTTCACGTGGACCTGCTCTTCACCCTTGGGGCGGCGCTGGTCATCGGAGCGGTCTACATGTACAGCCTGCCACGGGCACCTGCTGTGGCCAAGGTCACTGATGAAAAGGGAGCCTTCCTGCCAAAGTCAGTGCTGGTGAAGTGAGAGACTTCTCTACCAATACCTCTCATCATTTCCTGTTGGCGGTTACTTACAATCTCCCACCGCGTTAACACCTGCAAAACTCACAGACTTCCCCCTTATCCTCTGCCTCCTTTCTGCTGTGTGGGAAGAATCTGCCTGAGTGCAGGCACAAGTAACCAGGGATAATAAGTTGCAGGGAGATTCCTGCATTCAGTATGTCTGTCTGCTGCTGTGTTGGTCTGGATTATAGAGCAAAGGTGGTCCATGTCTATCTGTCAATCACTGCTGGAAATCTGTGCCCTCGCCTTCCTTCCCCCATTCTAAAATGCCTGCATTTCTTACCGTATTAACAACCCTGGCTATCTCTTTTTTTTAACACCCTGCCCTCTCCATAATGCCACCTGCTGGTATGGGTCAGAGGCCAGACCACAGTTTGCATTTTGTATTGCCAGGATAACGTTTCAGATAGGCCATCTTGCTTTTGTGCTGTGAAAGGGAAATTGAAACAGAGGTGTTTGTTTAGTGCTAAAGCCAGAAGGATGGGATAGAGGAGGCGGGCTTTTGGTTCCTTGGGTGTCTGTATCATATAAAGCTAAAAACAAAAAAAAAAGAAAACCAAAGCAAATCTTGACTGCCCCTCTCTAGAATGATGGACCAGTGGCAGGCAATGTCCGGCCGCTCAGGCCTTCTTTTTCACTAACCAACATTCCATAGCTATAATTATTGGGTCCTAGGTTTTCTTCTACATGTATTGCCTCATTTTGTTTCCCCTTGCCTTAGTATAGACTATTAAGTTTTATTTCAGCCTCTTGATACAAGGATAACAGCCTTTGTTCTTGAGCATTCAAGGATTTCGATGACATACTAGAAGGTGTAGATAATCTTTCCATAAATAAATGGTGTTATTTTTGTGGATGTAGAGCAGCAGGTCAAGGAGGAGTGGAGCCAGCAGGCTGTGAACCAGGAGACCAGGGTTCATGTCCCACTGTCGCTCCTTGTGACCTTGGGCAAGTCACTTTACCCTCCGGTACAAACTTAGATTGTAAGCCCTCTAAGAGTAGGGAAATACCTCCAGTACGTGGCCAAAAGCATAGAAGTATTACAGTGAAGTCTACTTGCTCCCCAGAGGTGAGAAGAGAAGGGGAGAGGGTGAAGAGATGACTAGCTAGGTCCTCCCTTGTGCTACCTGACCTCTCCCCTTTGCACACACTGCCAAAGCAGAGATTCCACTAGCCACACCTCGATGGGACTTTGGGCCGTGAAAGGGAAAAGCCCAGATCTCTGCCAGAAAATGATACAGGTTAAGATGCTATCTGGAATTAGATCCTCTTCCCCAAGCATTATACGTCTTTGGCTCGCAAGTTCAACATGGATGTTAATGTCGGATGGGGAATGGTCACCCACTCTGATCATGGGAGCTCACCCCAGAATTTTGTTACATAGACTAGAAATCCAAGGAGACTGCTGCAAAAAAAAAAAAAATTGGGATAAAATGAACACTACAGTCTCCTACCTCTTTTTAATGATTTTTATGTTTTTTTGACGGTTTGGCTTATGACATCACCACAAACATAAGCATAGCTCTTGTGGTAACAGCAGAAGCCCAAGTTCCTTTCTGTCACTGTAATATCAGAATCAGATACAAGCAGCATGTTTATCCAGCTTTACGTATATATAAATATAACACACAGGCACATGTATGCATGTAATATGCATATACAGGTAGGTTTGTATGTGTGTGTGTATGGACATATATATATGGACATATAGGGGAAGATACTGTTTCGAGGGTCTTCCTTTCATATGTTACGGATGAGGGAGAGGGGTGCTAAAGCCAAACACAAACCCTCCTCCAGCGCCATCTACTGAAAATACTAATAACAAAGTCGGTCTTCCTCATCTCTTAAGTATCTGACGTGTGAGACCCTACAAGTCTCAATCAGACCTTCCATTTGGGGTGCACTAAGGCTCTGTAGCGGGAGCAGGTGAATCTTCCATGACAACAAGCCAGTGCTCGCTGTTGGGGAGGAGGGAGAGAGAACTACAGTGAGCGGGCGGGGGGGGGGGTTAGTTCCATCTTTTCAGGCAGCTATTCCGAAGCAAACCCTGCTGTGTCAAGAAAATCCCCCCCCCCCCCCCACAAGGGACTTGTACCTGTCGGCAAACAATGTCTTCTGCCTTCCCCACTTCCCTGCATGCTACCCTGGAGCTCCAAGAGGTGAGAATTGGATGAATGTAAGGGAGAGATGCATGCCTTGCCAGGAGGTTCCCCAGCGTAGCTCAGAAAGCTGCTCTTCTGAAACTGCAATGCCAAGCACTTTAAATAGAAGATATAAGGACTGTGAAAAGAACAGAATGAGTGAGCATATGATATCTCCACTGCAGCAGCTCTGAGACTGTTGTCATGCATTAATATTTATATTAAATATTGATATTGAAATATTTGAGCAGTCTTAGACATTGTCTTTAAGTGCCGAGTGCTAACCAGTAGACTTTAATAATAAGGCCATGCATCTCTATCTCAGTTAGAACCCTCCCAGAACAGACATAAAAAATAGCCCTTAGGATATACAGCAGCATTTTTCAACTCTCTTAGACTTTGAGCTCCCTAAAACAGGTCTGGTTTTCAGGATATCCACAATGATTATTCATGAGATATTTGACATCCATTATATTATACTGCCACACCAGTGTGAACATGAAGGATATAAACCATTATGAACTAGTGATTCTCACATGGAATGACGGCATATAAAACACACAAATAAATATTGCTTCTTCCTTTAGAGCATAGATCATCAAAGCCTCTTATAAGGACTGAAACTCTTTCTGTTGGTTTAGGGACCCATCATCAGTTTCTCTCCTGTTATTGTTGGTCTCTCACAGGCTGGTTTCCTGTGTGAATGTTACTTCTCCTCATGAGCTTGACCATATCTCTGGTGTGAATTGTTGGCATTGGGTCCCTCCGCTGCATTTGTAGACTGAACTTATCTTAGCAATTCCCTCTGGGCTGGTTTAAATGTTCTGCAAGTGTGTCAGCCAAGCACAGCCTATTCTATTTTTATGGGAGAGATGCAGGAGCTTAACTGATGACTGCATTAATTTGTCCACTCGTGTGTCCAGGGAATGAACTAAAGTGGCATAGAGAGAATAGATTCCCAAGAGCTTGAGGGACCAGAGATGATGATAAAGATGGTTGCAAATGAGATCTCGAGTAGGTGTTTGGAAGTAGGAAATCCCACCGTATGGAAAAAGTGCCTAAAAGAGTAAGGATTAGCTTGCAAAGCATCTAGCTCTCTCTATGGGTTGGCTGTCTTCTTCAGCAGTCGGCCCAATTATTTGTTCTGAATCTATCAGAAAGCATGTAGACTGGTTCCTGTTTTCTTTTTCTCATTTGGGTGTAAGGGGGAAACAACTGTCAAAGCCACTGCTCACTGCCTGCCTTTTTGTGATTGCTCCTTTGTGTTATGTTTTTATAAGATGGTGAAAGGGGCATTTCTACATGTAAGGGCTGACCCTTACGCACGCTAGTGGGGCCTGGGTCAGTCTGTTTGTACCATTAGCAGATGTTCCTGAACCAGAGACAGCTTTTGAGAATAGATAAGAAAATAAGTTGCCATACTGGCTCAGACCAAGAGTCCATCAAGCCCAGCATCCTGTATCCAACAGTGATCAATCCAGGATGCAAGTACCTGGCAAGTATTCAAACATTAAATTGATCCTATGCTATTAATGCCAGTAATAGCATTGGCTATTCCCTAAGTCACCTTAATTAATAGCAATTTATCAACTTCTCCAGGAAGTTATCCAAAACTTTTATAAACCTAGCTATACTAACTGCCTTAACCACATCCTCTGGCAATGAATTCCAGAGCTTAATTGTGAATTGAGTGAGAGAGGATTTTCTCAGATTTGTTTTAAATGTGCTACTTGCTAACTTCATGGAATGTCCCCTAGTCCTTCTATTGTCTGAAAGAGTAAAAACCCAATTCACATTTATCCGTTCTAGTCCTCTCATGATTTAATAGTCCTCTGATATCCCCCCTCAGCCGTCTCTTCTCCAACTGAACAGCCCTAACCTCTTTAGCCTTTCCTCATAGGGGAGCCGTTCCATCCCCTTTATCTCCGTACCTTTTCCAGTGCAACTGTAGCTTTTTCGATATGCGGTGACCAGAATTGCACACAGTACTCAAGATGCAGGCTTACCATGGAGCAATACAGTGGCATTCCCTTCCTAATAATTCCTAACATTCTGTTTGCTTTTTTGACTGCTGCAGCACACTGAGCTGACAATTTCAATGTATTATACACTATGATGCCTTGATCGTTTTCCTGGGTGGTAACTCCTAATATGGAATCTTATATTGTGTAACTACATGGAGCATTGGTTATTTTTCCCTATATGCACCACCTTGCACTTGTCCACATTAAATGTCATCTGTCATTTGGACGCCCAGTCTTCCAGACTCGCAAGGTCGTCTTGCAATTTATCACAATCTGCTTGTGATTTAACTACTCTGAATAATTTGGTGTTATCTGCAAATTTACATAGTAACATAGTAATGACGGCAGAAAAGGACCAAATGGTCCATCCAATCTGCCCAGCAGGCCCCATTTGGCAAATATCTACTGTGTCATGCAGTCCACCCCCAGGTTTCTCCCAATGTAGTCTGTGCAGTTGCCCCCAATCCATATGATAAGGGTAGTGATGTTTACAATCAAAAACCAAACAAATGTCAAACCCATAAAAAATTACTGCTAGCAATATTTTTACTGAGCAGGGAGCCTTCCTGAAAATTCCATCAATGCTGACTTCCTTTGCTTTTAGGCTTAGCCATAGAAGCAGTCCTGTGCGTTTTCCCTTATTGTCTGCATATCAGTACCCCCAAAATGTCGGGGCCCGTGTTGGTTGCCATCTAAATCCAATTCCCCTTTGCACCCCACCCCCTGCTGTCAAAGTGGAGAGTGATGTTGCAGTTGCATCAAAAGTATCAAGGCTTCTTAGTTGAGGATAGTATTCCCCATGCTTCTGCTAAGGGTAGTAACTGTCGCACCGAGTGTGCGCTCCTCTTCGTTTCTGTCTTCTAGCCTTTTGGGACCCAGTGTTTATCCCATGCCCCTTTTAATTCTTTAACTGTTTTGCTCTTCTCCACCTCCTCTGGAAGGGCATTCTAGGGATCCACCACCCTCTCCATGAAGAAATATTTCCTGACTGCTCTGAGTCATCCCCCCTGAAGTTTAATTTCGTGACCCCTAGTTCTACTGTTTCGTTTCTAATGGAAAATTTGATCACCTCACATCATATCCCTTTCCAGATCATTTATAAATATATTGAAAAGCACCAGTCCAAGTATAGATACCTCAGGCACTCCACAGGCTACACTTTTCCACTAAGAAAACTGACATTTAATCCTACTCTCTGTTTCTGGTCTTTTTAACCAATTTGTAATCCATGAAAGGACATCGCCTCCTATCCCATAACTTTTGGTTTTCTTAGAAGCCTCTCATGAGGAACTTTGTCAAACAAATTCTGAAAATTCAAATACACTACATCTACCAGTTCACCTTTATCCACATGTTTATTAACCCCTTAAAAAAATGTATCAGATTTGTGAGGCAAGACTTCTTTGGGTAAATTCATGCTGGATGTGTCTTTCTATATTTTCTATGATTTGGTTCTTTAGAATAGTTTCCACTATTTTTCCTGACACTGAAGTCAGGCTCACTGGTCTGTAGTTTCCCAGATCACCCCTGGAGCCCTTTTTAAATATTGGGATTACATTGACCACCCTCCAATCTACAGGTACAATGGACGGTTAGAAATGTTTACTAATAGGTCTGAAATTTCATTTTTTAGTTCTTTCAGAACCCTGGGCTGTATACCATCATGTGATTTACTACTCTTTAGTTTGTCGATCTGGCCTACTACATCTTCCAGGTTCACCATGATTTGGTTCGGTTCATCCAAATCATCACCCTTGAAAACCATCTCCGGAACCAGTATCTCCTCAAAATTCTCATTAGTAAACACGGAAGCAAAGAATTAATTTAGTCTTTCCACAATGGTCTTATTCCCTTTAACCCCTCAATCTTTTAATGGTCCAACTGACTCCCTTGCAGTTTTCCTGCTTCCGATATATTTTAAAAAGCTTTTATTATGAGTTTTTGCCTCTACAGCTAACTTCATTTCAAATTTTTCTTAAACTGTCTTATCAATGTTTTACATTTAAATTGACAATGTTTATGCTTTTTCCTATTTTCTTCAGATGGATCCTTCTTCCAATTTTTGAAGGAAAATGTTTTGGCTAAAATAGACTCTTTCACCTCCCCTTTTAATCATGCAGGTAATTATTTTTGCCTTCCTTTCATCTTTCTTAATGCATGGAATACATCTGGACTGCGCTTCTAAGAAGGCATTTTTAAACAATGTCCAGGCCTGCTGTACACTTTTAACTTTTGCAGCTGCACGTTGCAGTTTTTTCTAACTATTTTTCTCATTTTATCAAAGTTTCCCTTTTGAAAGTTTAGTGCTAGAGCTGTAGATTTACATATTATTCCCCTTCCAGTCATTAGTCCAATTTGATCATATTTATGATCACTGCTGCCAAGCGGCCCCACCACCGAAACCTCTCTCACCAAATCCTGCGTTCCACTAAGAATTAGTTCTAAAACATCTCCCTCTCTCGTTGGTTCCTGAACCAATTGCTCCATGAAGCAGTCATTTATTCCATCTAGAAACTTTACCGCTGTAGCATAACTTGTCAAATTGGTTAGCTTCCCTAATTTCTCTTAGCATTGCATCATCTGTCTCATCATTTTGGCCAGGTGGATGATAGTATACTCCTATCACTATTCTCTTTGGGCATGCTCAGTGTGCCAGTCAAATTTTCTTTATCTGGAACACCACTTCTCCAGCGATTCAGGAGTAAGACAGTAATAGTGCTGGTAGAGGCCCACAGCTGGGTGTTCATTTAGGAGAAGATTGTGACAGTGCACCCAGGATATGTTTTTCGGGCATTCATTTCCTAATCAGCCAGAGTATTCAGTTATATCTGGTGCTAGAAGTAGAAACCTTGCACAGAAAAGCAGATGTGTTCTGTGTTTCAGGATAGTGATAGATATGCTCCCTTTTGGGCCAGGCTTCACATCTATCCTTTATAGATTTTGTTTCTGTCATATTAGAACCCAGAGCAAACAGTGACCCTGACTGGTGGTGAGTTCTTTAGATTGGTGGTTGAGGATGGACAATCTATCAAAGGGAAAGCCTCTTGGACACCTACAGTTTACTTATAAACAGATGCAAGTCAGTGAGGTGGGGGGGGGGGGGAGGGAAGAGGGCCATCCAAAAGTGATCAAGCCAGGGAGTTTGGTCATTGGAACATATGAAGGTGCATATGAATGTCTGGACAATTACAGCTATCTGCAACACCTGCATATTTTTTCAGAGGTCTAATTGTAGGCTAGGATGTCGCAATCAGATGCAACAACTTTCGTTTGTCATGTATATCAGTAAGTAGGAAGGCGCAAAGTAAATAAATGCTGAGGGAATTGTAGAGGATTCTTTGTGGATAGAGATGCAGTATAACAGCAGTGCGTATTCTGTGGAAGAGCAACCTTCAACTGGATTATCTCAGCAGACAGTCACTATATCCAGGAGAATGGAAGCTAAACCAGCAGTTTTTCCATGGGCTTTGTTCCTGGCGGAGTGCACCAACGATGTATCTCATAGTGACTAGCTGGAGCAGGAAATGGGAACAATTCTTTAGTCAAAGCCCAGATCCTCTGGCTGAGACCATAGTTACACTGGTACAGCATTGGGGCAGAAGTCAGTTTTATATCTTTCTACCTTGGGCAAGATTCAGAGAGTCTTAGGCAAGGTAAAAGATCAGAAACCACCGGTGATATTTATTGTCTCTTTTGGGCCTAGAGAACCATGGTTTCCATATTTAGGCAGTATGTCTACTGTTAGATCTATTACACCTTCCAATCCAGGGAGCTCTCTTCAAGCAGGGTCCTCTGCCATCCAGATTCTGGCATCCTCAAGCTGATGGCAAGAAGATTGAAAAAAGAAAGGTTATCCAAATCAACCAGGACTCCCTCAGTTGAGTGTATTCCATTTGGAAGAGATTCATGTTCTGGTGTAGAGATCATAAAGTGGAAGTGGCACAAGCATTGGTAGCAACAGTTTTAAGAATTTTCGAGAGGGCATAAAGGTTTTTAGGCTCAAAGTTTAGATTGCAGCTATCCCAGTCAAAAGCATTTCATTCTTGGGCAAGGCATTATCCGTTCATCCAGATGCCTTGAAATTTCTTAAGGCTGCATGGTTGTTATCCCTTAATTCCACCAGAACTTTTCCATCTTGGAACTTGCGTATAGTCTTAGGACCATTATTGGGACCTTGCATTTGTTGTAAGTACTTACTAGAAAGGCTGTTCTTGGTAACCATATGCACAGCATAGTGAGTTGAGAACTCTCTATATCCCCTCCATGCTTCTAGCTTTTCAGGACAAAACTGTCCATCAGACTGTTTTTAGTTTCATTCAGATAGTTAATTTCAGTTTTCATATCACTCAAAAAGTAAGTTTGCCTATTCTGTGTCTGGTGCCAAAAATTCAGAAAGAAAAGCATTTGCATCTCTACAAATCGAGAGCACGCAAGTTTTATTTGGACGGAGCAAAACCATGTTTAATGGATCTGTTATTTTGCATGATAAGGATGGATCGTCAGTGTCGATGATGTCTGTTTGCGGATGATAAAAATGTGTAGCGGAAACTTAGAAAGCTATAAAGAAGACTGCTAGAGATGGTCAGGACCCATTCAACCAAGTGATCTGTAGAAGAAGCAGGAGCACCAGTGGCCTGTATCTATAAACTAATGACTTTGAACTCTTTGCATATGTTCACCAAACACTCCAGGATTGGTAAGTGGTTGTCTGGCGCATGGTGGCACAATCCACTTTATTCCCCCCATTCAGGGACATACAGCTTGTACTTGCCCTTTGTCCACACTGGTGTTGGGAGCATGATAAAATGACATTTTTGGCTTTCCTGTCCGTTCCTGTTATATTCTCCCTAGCAGTCAAAGAAAATCCACGACTGTGCATACAGGGATGTGTTCGGGGCGATATTTCTCCTTGGTGTTTTTCATTTTAAAAGGAGTGTAGTACTGGTGATGCTTTCCAAGTCCAGTAGAGGGAGCTCTAACTCTTGCAAGAGTCTGCTGGTCTCAGCCCTAAAGGAGCAAGTAACATATTTCATGTTCAGATTGCTGTGGAAAACAACAGACTTAACAGGCGTTGACATTAACGGCAGTGATAGCCTACTGAGGGCCATAGACAGGTGGGATGACAGGCAGACATGGGAATGGCGGTCTGTGGGAAAAAATAATAAGTGAATCTGGAGGGGCCCTTGAGCTGCTCAGGGCTCTAAGCAATTGCTTAGTCCCATGCTTAACATGGGCTCTGATTAACAGAGAACAAAATGGGAATTTGGCTTCCCTAAGAGCCAGTCACAAAAAGGGGTGGAATTAGTGTAGGTTTGAATCATGCGAGTAGTAGCAATTGTCAAGGCTTCAACCCTGGCTGCTGCCTATTCACACTTCTTTCATATACATTCATAAGTCAATCAGCTTAAAAAAGAAAAAAAAAAATCAAAATTGGAGAGTGTATCTCATACTTACCTCATGCTAACCTTTCAGGCTGTTAAGAAGTTTCATTGGGAAATTAGAATCTCAGTAGGGGAGCAGGCAGGGCCAAATTTACAATTTGGTCTTCATAGGCAATGGGAGGCCTTCCCCCTGCCTCCCTCCAGAAATCATCATAGAGGGCACACCCGCTTCCTTCATAGGAATCAGTGTGGGACTCCTGGAGTCCCGGGTCATGTCTCTGCTCACCTCCGGGACTCCTTTTCTTCCTGGTCCAGTGGCACTGCAGCGATAATTTTGATTAAATGAGTGCTGAGCTCTTGCACCAGCACGAATGCGCTCACAGGGCCCTGCTGTGCTACTTTCCTAGCTACAGTATGTGCTTCCTGTTACCAGGGGAACCGTGCAGCGGGGCTTGTGAGCGCACGCACATACTGGCACCGTGCTGAGTTTAGTCAAAATTATCGGTGCCCTGCAAGCAGGAAGAAAACGAAAGGGGCAGCAGCATTCAGGTGATGGGGCCTGAGAATTTGGCACCAGAGGCAGTTGCCTCATTTGCCCATGCTTAAATCCAGGCCTGAGAGCAGGTTTGTAGGTGGATGTGATTGCCCAGGGAGGGGAGAGTAGGAGGGAGGAGGGGAGAAAAGCATATATATTTTTTTAAATGCACCTGGGATGTTGTCATGGGGGTTGCAGCCCAGTATGTTTGAAAACCAGACCTATGCGGGGCAGTTCTTGGGTTAGGAAACTTCATTGATCTACAACTGAAACAGACTGTAAATCGGTTCCTGGCCCTGACAGAAAGTTCAGTTTCTATCCCTCTTGAGAATCACTTTTGTTAGTTGGCTTTTAATTCTAGTGGGTGATGTCACTGTTCACATGTCTTTCTGATTAAAACTATAAAATGTAAAAAAAAAAAAAAAAAATCCAGGCTCCTCCCCTCATCATAAAACATTCTACATAACTGCTGCCAATGATCCTTTTTATTTTTTTATCTTGGGTTGGTTTTACTTTTCTGATTTCTGAAACTTGTACTGAGAAATGACCAGTGTTTGAATGTAAAATGGAAAATAAAGAAATTCTATTTATTTTAGCTTTTTATACATATTTTTTGAAAAAAAAAAACCTCTTTTATAGAAAATAAAATCTCGTCTCTTCGTCTAACTGACCATTTTCTTAATGCTTAGCTGCTATAAACTTGTCCTGTATCCTATGTCTGAATTTCCTGTAAGACAGGGATGGTCAAATCCTCACATTTATACTGCCCTGACCCAAAGTGAATGCTTTAGAAAATACATTTTGTTTAGTCAGTCACCAATAATATAAATTTTTGACAATGTTTAGAATGAATATTTTTTTAAAGATTCCCATAGATTTTTTGAAAAGTTTTTAAAAGTACCTCCTGTTTCAATCATCTGTTGACCACCATGGCTCTACAGATTGAGGGGCTGCTATGCTGCTCATTATCAGTTAACACTTATTAATGTCACCACACAGATGAGACTTAATTGATGCCCCAGCTATTTCCTCCTGCTCATTTGAACATCCAGTACAGGGTTGGCCTCCATTGAACTATAATGCCATGAGCCTTCATGTTCTCAAGTACCTGGGCGCGCTGGTGTGGGTTCCCTCTATTTTATATCTCCCCCTCAACAAACATCTGCCATGGGTCACGCACCAGGGTGCACTCCAGAATCCTGCAACTAAGTCCAACTGCTTGGTGTCGCCATTGAGTTGTGACTAGGGCTCCCTTCCAGGAGATATGAACATTGCTTCTGAACCTGCCCTAGCTGGTCTGGGGAATAGAGACCTGGCCTGGGAGTTGAACCATGCAGCACTTGTCACTAATCCAGCTCCAAGAAGATGGATTTTAAAAACAAAATGACAGACCAATTAGGCATAAGGGCTGAATGGTTGTAACAAAAGTTGTGCATTTGTTTATACTAAAGAAATGTGATGAGAAGAAATAAAATTAGAGTAGATGTGAAAAATTGGCTTGAGGAAAGGAGTCAGCTATTTAAACTATTCGGAAAGTGTCAGGCATGAGATATCAGATCACCCAGGCCAAAATTCAACAACATGACGAATATCCCATTTTTACAGGCCAGCCTGGTGGTGCAGAGGCTGTGCTGTACATTTCCATGAGAAGAACCAGGCTGAAGGACTTCTGGCTAAGATGTGAAGCTGAGAGGTCTCGGTGAAAGAGCTCCATTTGGGCCTACAGTGTTTCTTATGAGTACGATCTCTATCGGGCCTAATCTTACTAAATATTATTAAGGATATACTCCTCAACCGACCTGAACTTTGGATGAACATCGGGGATGTCTATTAAAGCCACCCATAAAGTTAGAGAAAGAAGCAAACTGCAAGGAAACAAGATGGCTGCTTCTGTAGATCAGTCCTTCCTGGAACTGAAAGATGACCTTATTCGTGAAATTTCCTGCAGCATTTTGGCGATGATTGAAAATAGCTTGAATAAATTACAGTCCTCTTTAGATGAAATTAAGGACGGCATGGGAAAAAGGCTGAACAAATCTCAACTTTAGATCATAGAATCTCAGCACAAAATATATCTTTGGAGCAGTCTTCGAGGCAGTTAACTGATTTAAAAAAAAAAAAAAGAAAATGCCGCTCTTCTTGACTGCATAGAGGATCAGGAAACTAGAGCTCATAGGAAGAATATTCGCATAATCAGTTTGCCAGAGAAGATAAAAGACCAAGACCTGCGGCACATTGTTCAGGTTTGGCTTCCCATCGCTGTGGAGCGAGTCCATCGTCTTGGCCCTCAAAAATCTGATACTGTGAGACTGAGAGTCGTGATCGCTTGTACACTTAATTATGCGGACAAAGTAAAATGCAGGCAAGCTTATAAGAAACAGAAGAACTCCCTGGAGTATGAAGGGAAAAGATTATTCTTCAATGACTTTTCAAATAAGATATCTGAAACCCGAAGACTTGTGACTCCAGTGTGCTCAGAATTATTCCAAAAAAGAGTCAGATTTGCATTGCAATTCCCAGCAGTTATAAAGGTCTTTGCAGAAGGAAAAATAATTATCTTAAAAACAAAGGACAAGCCCGATGCTATGTTGACTCTTTATGACATTTTCTTTTGACAAATCTTTAAATAAACACTCAACTATTTTGGTCAACACATTCTCGTGAAACCTTAACATGGAAAAAATGAGAAAAATTTCAAGAAATGAACCACAGATCTCCCAAATATCAATTTTGAATGGTCCGTGAAAAAAGTTTTTTGGGGGGTTTTTTTTAACTTTTAAGTTTTGCTTATCTTTGGAAGCGAATAATACACTTAAAATGGCGAACACTTGGATAGATGTGGGCAATGGCATCGTAGGGAACTATGTGAGGCACTTTTGTGAAGTTTTGGAAAGTGAGTGATGCCAATTTTAAAATCTTGAGACCCACATAAGGTCTGCCTTGAACTATTTATTTTATTTAACTTATTTATTTATTTATTTTTATAACTTATTTTGACAAATACCGTTTTCAATCAAAGAAGTCTGACACCCTGAGTTTTTATACAGTGTAAGAGATTTTATATCTTTCCAACTAGAGAAATTTTCTTTATGCTGAGATTTGTCTTTTCTCTAGTTTATAAATTGTGCAGTGATTGGGCTTTGAGAAGGAAGTTTCACTTCAAGGATGTCTCTGTGTTAAAAGGGGTGCAGGTTCGTTCTGCTACCCTGGGTTGGTAGACCCGGCCTCGAGTTGATGCCTGCCTTCTGCTCCCAGAGTTGGCCAGAGCCGGGGAGGCATTGCTCACAGATCCTGGCGAGGAGAGAATTGGTCATTGCACAACAGCGCCACCTAATGGCTAAATTTAAGGCCCCTGGCCAAGGACTGTCAGTGCTTTAAATGTATTCATTGCACCTCATTTTGGGTATTGAAAAGTGGATTATAAATTGAATGAAATGACAAAAAATTGGACTTTGGGAGGTGGGAGTGAATATAAAATCGGGGGGAAAATCCCCAGTTACTTGTGAGGGAAGATTCTTTATGCTGTAGCCCACGAGACGTTATTTCTGATTGATTTGTTAGGCCAGAGATAAAGGAGGAAACTATCAGGCCAAAAAAAAAAAAGAATCCTTTTTTTGTATTCAGATTTTCATTTCATTTTTTAGAAGATATCTAGTTGTAAAAATTCTGAAAGCTTCTCTTGCAATTACTAATGTCAGAAGGTGGTGCTGTGCTCATCAGCATGAGAAGGACCCCATCCTTTCTTTTTCCATGTGTCATCCCTGACAAAACCAGGTTCTTTAAAAAATTCAGGCATCTTGTTAACTGCTTTTTGGGATTGTCTTTAGGTTCATTGCACTTATGGATGGAAAGCATGACTATAATAGGAGTAGCCTAAGAGCAAACCTAGGGAATGACATTTGTGAAAATAAGGGGGCATGGCCATAGGAATAGGTTCACCTCTAATGCCACACTCTCACATAATACTGTCTGACCAGCTCCAAATCAAAGAGAAGGATGGAGCTATAATCTTTCCTTTTTTTTTTTTTAATGTAAAGCTTATTAAATAAAATATGCAGATATGAATACATTCCAACCAAACAGTGGTAAAGGGATGTACAGCTTACAAATACAAGTTGAACCGTTTTCCCAATCTTTCCCCTCACAACTATGAGGCAGAACTCACTAATCCTACTAATACAAACTAAAAAGCTATGTCTCATACCCTAATCATCTTTTCTAATGCGCAGAAAGTGCAAGTGGTGTTATGTGTCAGTGTGATGCCCACACATTGGTTCTTTTTAAGTGATTCATCTTCTGTTATTCTGAATATTAAAAAAAAAAACCCAAAACAGTTTATACAAGCAGATGAGGTTTTTAAGTGGCGAACAGCACAGAAGTGCCCCCCTCCCTCAAGTTCCTTAAGTTTTGTCACAGTGAGACTGGCTGAAGCAGGAAGAGCTTTAACAACCCTTGTACAAATGCTTTTTATATCTCCTCAAATATAAAAAGAAAAGTGTTGCTTACCTGTAACAGGTGTTCTCACAGGACAGCAGGATGTTAGTCCTCACATATGGGTGACATCACAGGATGGAGCCCTGTGTGGAAAACTTTTATGTCAAAGTTTCTACAAAGCTTTGACTGACTCTGGCACACTGAGCATGCTCAGCCTGCAATTATCCCTGTGAGCCACAGGTGAGCCACAGGTGTCTGAGCCACAGGTGTCCCTCAGACACCTGTGGCTCACCTGTAGTTTTGCTTGCGCTGAAAGCGCAAGCAAAACTAAAATAAAAGTAAAAACGTATACGGACCCAACTCCGCGGGGTGGTGGGTGGGTTTCGTGAGGACTAACATCCTGCTGTCCTGTGAGAATACCTGTTACAGGTAAGCAACATTTGCTTTCTCACAGGACAAGCAGGATGGCAGTCCTCACATATGGGTGAGTACTGAGCTGAGGATGCCCGAGAGCGCACCAAAGACGCCGTGAAAGGCGCAATGACGGGGGTGGAATTTGGAACGGAGGGCATCCTGAAACCCTTAATGGGTTGGTGGAAGGATGTTGGGTAGTAAAACCAAAAAGAATAAGAGTAGACTGACTGGTCAAACGTGGAGCATGCCGGCTAGTCGTATCTAAGCAATAATGGCTGCAAAGTTATGGAGAGAACTCCAGGTTGCAGCCTGATAAATATGTACAAGCAGCAGCGGCCGAGGGGAAGCTATTAAGGCTGGGACGGCCGCAACAGAGTGTGGTTACACACAGTGTTGTAGTGAAATGCTTGCTTGTTGGTAGAAAAGAGATACAGACCGTCAATTAGGAGGAATAGGTCTGTTTGCCCACTGGAACTCGCAGCTTGACTCTTGCCACAGAAGGAAAGAGTTAGGTGGAATTCCTATGGAGTGTAGTGCGATCTAGATAGAATGCAAGTGCACTATTACTGTGCAAGAAGTGGAAAAAACCCTCTTGCTTTGGTGAGAGAGAGGTGTTGGGGAAAAATGGACAGAATATATTCTGAGTAAGATGAGATGCAACATCTACCTTAAGAAAGATATGAAGTTGAATATGTAAAACCACTCGGTCACGCAGGAATGCAAGGTCGGATGAGTATGTAACAAGGTGTGTAATTCACTGACCCTGTTGGCAGAAATGACGTTTATGAGGGAAAGAATTTCCCATGTCAAACTGTGAAATGAAGGGAATGGAAAGGCTCGAACGGAGAACGTATGAGACTTATAAGGATAAGATAAAGGTTCCATTCCGTGACTAGTGAAAATAGAGGCGGCTTGATCAGTGGATGATCCATGGTAAGCTGACTCAGAAGGGGTTTACCGTAAAACGGATATCCCCACTCCCAACCGATACACCAATTGGAACAGAGGTGTACGTATGTGGAGGAAGTCTGGGGAGCAGAATCCGAGGGAGCAAGAGAAAAGAGTGGTGTAGAAAAAGAAAATACCCTTTTGTATGCGTCATGTGGTAAATCATGCCATTTTGAATGGTAGGATTTAGATGTGGAAGGTTTTGTGACGCTACCAATACCTGAGAACATCAGTGAGTCTACGATTTGAGACTGACTGGTGAGAAGGCGAATTGGTTACTGGTGTGATAGATTGAGAAGTATGGGAAGCATACTGGTCTCGGCCAGGACGTGGGTCTGAGGAACAGTAAACCCCGTCCCGGTTCAACATTAGAAGAGTGCTGGCTATGAGAGGCAGCAGAAGAGACACATTTAAGAGGCCCTTGATGGAAGGAAGGCATCTATGGGAACACATTGGAAACATGTGTAGGGAGTAGAATCTGTGCACCGTATGGTTCGATTCGGACACAGAGGGCAAGTTCGGTTGACCTCAGCATTAGAAGATCTTTCCCGTTACACATGTAGTCCGAGACCATTCGAGAGGATGGAAACCTACATGGAGAAGGTCTGCTAGTGCATTCAGTAAATCTCTTAGATAAGTGGCCCGAGGATACATGGAGTGAGCAAGGGCCAAGGATAGAGCTGCACAGCTTCCTTGCAGAGCAGCAAAGAGGTTGTGCGTTGGAAAGCACATTGTCCCTATGCTGTCTGTCTGTATGCACAAAGATTTGTTGCAGAGGCAGTATTGAAAGGCATAAGGGTATAACTCATGGCTACAAGCTCCAGGAAGTTCATGTGAAACTGTGCCTGGAGTAGATGCATATTGGAGTGAGAAGCTTTTAGGTTAAACTTTACAACCCTGAGTAAATGTGAGCATGAGCAGAATCAGACTAGGTTTTGGTTCTAGATCTGCAATATGGATGAGGGACGAAAGCGGTTGAACAGCTTAGACCCACTGATAATGGAATTTCACTGAATCTAACTCAAAGCAGTTTTCTATGAGGAAAGTGCATAGTGAAAAAAACCCATGGCCCGACAATGAAGAATTGAGGGGCTGAGATTACGGAAAATGCACGCAGGGACATGTAAGAATTTATTAGAATGTCTGCGTGTATGCTGGACAGGAAGGTTTTTATGACGGTGGTGTCCAGAAGTGTTGTATAAGGGATTTATGGCAGTGATAGTAATCCCAGGTAGTAAATGTATAGTGAGTCATGAAGAAGTTAGAGCTCCTTGCGTGTACTGACTGTGGTTATGCAGCTGTGCATGCAAGGAAGGCGTGAATGATGTTGCACTCCATAGAGAAACAGCAGTCACCGATAGGGATTCAATGAATACACCAGTTGCCGAAGCTGGTGCAATCAGCAGAGCTTGGGATTGTAATATTGTTGACTCACCATGAAGCACATAGAAAGATTAGAGGTAATGTACTTACTGCGATATGGAAGCATGGTAACGAGAGATACCATTTTACCTGTGCCTTCTGAAGAAAGTTGGTATTTCTGAGGTCCAAGATGAGCGGAGAGTAACTACTTTCTGTTGAAAGAAAGAATAATGTAATTAAAATCCCCCAACCCCCCTTCCCCCCACCTCTGCGCTTTGTAGCATCTGGGGGAGTGTACTGGGAACTTTGGTACAAGGTGGGGTGGCTACTCTGATATCCGGCCAGTTGGGAGACCAGGAGGTGTCCAACTGGAGGGGCTGATGTAATCTGGATACCATGTAAGCTTCCACGGGAGCGTGAGCGGTAAAGTCTTACCCGCATTTCTGTGTACTGTACAAAGAGACATCGAGACCCGTCGTCAGGCTTCGAGGCGGACTTGCAATTGAGGCAGAATTTGCTGGATCTCGTGTTTAGCAGATCAGCGAATGCACCTGGAACTTTGGTTCCTAAGCAGAAACCAGAAGCCAGAGCATTAATCAGTATAGAGCCTCATTGCTGAAAAAGGGAGGAAGCCCTGATGCAATCCCAAAGAAATGATAGAGAGATTCTCCTGGTATTGTGGCTGACATAGCTGGCATAGCGATATGTGACACTAATACTGTTCTTGGAAGGTACATGACCTAGAACTTTTCGAAACATGTGGCTCGAATTAGAGAACACATCTCAATGGGAATGCCGCAGAAGCGGGTACTTACCATCCAACGTGGATTGCAGAAGGACAAGCCGGTGCAGATTGCTGGCTCCGTGGACTTCAGGAATCATCAAGGGAGTAGACGCCCGTCTCAACTCTGATGCCTGGAATGGTGGCGCAGGTATAGAGGAGACAGGCTGAGCGTGGCTGGCGCTACCACGGTAGTATTTTGTGGAGGGCTACAATCCCCCACCGATGTTGGTGGGGCACGCCTCGGGAACAGGGGAGCCAATTAACAGCTCATGAACCCGGCCCTTGTCGCAGCGGCTCGATGTCTCGTGTCGCCAGTGCAGAATTCTTCAGAACTCGTTCCGGTGTTTCTGGAGCACCAAGGACTGCCAATACTGTGCGGAACAGTGTCTATGGCAGTGGTGATGTTGCTCGGCCTGAGCATTGTCCAGCATCGAGAAGGATAGCACCAATATACTGGATGGCGTCGGTGGCAGACGGTCACCGTGTCGGTGACGATGCATACCACGGTGCTCGGCCCAGTCTTTCCCCAGCGCCGAGATGGATGCCTTCGCTGTCTTGGATGGCAACTGATGATGGACTGTCAGCATGCCTGCATTGCTCCTGGCACTATGTAGTGTCGTAGGCTACTACGGGGCTTTAATAAGAACCCAAAGCAATGGAGCACTGTGTTTAGGCGAGGGCATTACGTGGCGGTGCTATGTCGGTATTGACGGTGTCGATGGCGGCCAAAGTGGCCTCGAGAGTGTCGTCAAAAATATATATGAAAAAACGTCGATGACTCAGCCAGAGCAATGATGACAGTGACAGAAGTACTGAGGGCATTGGCGTAGGTATCTATGGGAAAGATGTGGTATCGAATAATCAAAAAAACATCATTGGCATCGGAAAAATGATACCGGCATCGACGGAGTCGATGACCACATCGATAGGAACGTTGAAGACACCTATGGAAACGACTGCATCAAGGGCATTGATGTATGGAGGCGGGCGCCGACGGCATCGGTGGCATGACCACGGGCGTCGACTGTATCGATTGGATCGACTCGGGCACCAATGGCATGATGGAATCGACCTGGGCATCGATGCCCATTGATGGAATCGACCTGGGCATCGATGCCCATCGATGGAATCGACCTGGGCATCGGTGGCATCGACCTGGGCAATGATGGCACCGATGAAACCAAAGGAAAAATCAGTGCCATGGATGAAAAACATGGATGGCATTGATAGAAACAATGCAGGGACTGATGGCATCAGTGTACCGCGGGGAGAGGGGTACCAATGGCATCTAAGAATCCAGGATGGTCTGAAGGGGGTACCAACGGGAGCATCGACTGCGCGAGGGTACTGAGGAAATCGAAGGACCTGAATCGACAGGGGCCCTGGCGGCAGCGGAAACCGTGGAAGTCCCTGTCCCACTAGCGCTAATAACGAGCCAGAGTGTCACAGAGGGACACGCGCAGGCTATGTGTAGCTAACTGAAAACATAGGGAGAGGGAAGGCCGCAGTCGGTTGGCAGGCCAGGGAGGTGACAGGAACCGACCGAAAAAAAAGGGCAAAGTACTCGCCGAGCGTCGAATAAATGTACGCGAAGGGAGACCCGTGCAGGGAAAAGTGTTTGTGAAGTAAAAGTTTTAAGTGTTTCCATGTGGAAAAAGTGTTAGAATTTCTAAAAAGAGCTCCTAACCTCTATGCTTACTGCAGAGCGGAAAAAAGAAGACTGAGGGAGACACCTGTGGCTCACAGGGATAAATGCAGGCTGAGCATGCTCAGTGCACTCAGTGTGCCAGTGTCAGTCAAAGCTTCGTAGAAACTTTGACAGAAAGGTTTTCCGTACAGGGCTCCATCCTGTGATGTCACCCATATGTGAGGACTACCATCCTGCTTGTCCTGTGAGAACAAACATTACAAAAAAGGGGAGGGGCTTAATACCGAGTCTGTCAGAAAAGAGCAGATGTGGCTGGAAGAGTGCTGGAGTCCTGCAGCAATCGTATGGCAGAGCAGGTACAGTCACTACTTTTCTCCCCGCACCTTTCAGGGCCCCAAGTCTCCTGCATCGGCAAGTGCCACCCCTGACATTCTGCCCAGTGACATAAGGGGCCTCAGCTGATCCAACTTCTCTTTGTTTCTCTCTCTCTCACCTTCTGTCTGTTATAGGAGCACCTCCAAAGAGAAAGGCTCGTAGGGGCAGGCCAGGTTTGGAGAACAGCAGGGCGCTGCCAGGGTGCCTCTGTCAGTGAGGCAAGGGCCGCTGCCCATCAACATGTGCCAGAAGAGGCCCATCATCATTTCTGACTGTAAAAGGAGACGGAATCCGCGGAGACTGCCCATACGTAATAAGGGGACCAAGCATTGGACTTGTCTGTTACAAGCATGTGCTTTGCAACCTACTGTACAGGATGAGCAGGTTCTGGACAAACGCAGCTGGCTCTGGATACATTTGCAATTCTTTTTTAACATCTTGAGGTCCTGGGACTCTCCATGGATGGTTTACATTGCTTAGAAATAAACATGAGCAAACAAGTTACAAGATGGGACTATTGGCTATTGGACGAACCTGATGCGCTTCGGACCAGCTTTCAAAATTTAAACTCCCTTCAGTTTGGTCATGTGAGAAAAGCTCAGTTACAAATACACACCAGGTTAGTCTAGCAAAAAAACCCAAAACAAAACCAAAAGATCCTGCCTGTATCCAGTCTTGGTGCCAATGCCTTCCTCCCAGCATGCCAGAACTACCTCTAAAACTTGCTTCAGTACTGATTTTGAATATTGGCTGCATAACCATTTATTCTGTAAATGTATGTGCTTCATGTTCCTTTCTTTTCTAGCAACCAAAAAAACAAAGTATAAGAACTTTATCTACAAAGTGCTAGTATCCACAACAATTTTGAAACTGATTCTTACAAGAATATATTTTTGTATTTTAAAACCGCATCAGCAAGCCAGACGACGGCAGTGAGCCCACTTGCCGTCCGGACTTCTTGTCATGTGCGGCGTGATGTTGTATAAATGTTTTTTAAATATGTTTTTAAATAGAGGCAACTTGTTAAATATCCTCTAGATCCCGTTTTTGAGTTGAAAAAAGCATCAAAAAGCCCGCACTGTCCCAAATGACACCCGACAACGGCCGGTGTTTCGCGATCAAAATCGCTTCATCAGGAGCAAATTTCACAAAATCCTTTGTTGCGGCAGATGCTGTAAAGTCAAGAGGACACACGCAAAAATATCAACTCTGATAAATACAAAATAGATACTTAACTTAATGTTGAATGTAGCACCACAAACCTTTCTGTTGGACCCAATAGTCTCACAGAATTTTACAGCTGTACGGGACAGGAGAACCTTGGACGCCTTGGCCCTTTAAAAAGCCCGCGCTTTTGCTCACGTAATGACATCATCACGAAGCTGTCATCATAGGATGATCGTAATAGAGCTTCTCACAGGACAAGCAGGATGGTTGTCCTCACAAATGGGTGACATCGAGGATGGAGCCCACCACGGAAAACTTCTGTCAAAGTTTAAACAGAACTTTGACTGGCCCCTACTGGGCATGCCCAGCAAGGCACTGACCCTGCAGCCAGCAGGGGTCTCCCTTCAGTCTTCTTTTTTCCGCGCAGCAATCGCCACGCGGTGAAAGGAGCTCTCTAACCACGTTCCTGACAGGAATTTGGAAATTAATTTCCTAAGAAAATTTGCCCCTCAGGGGTCTCCCTTATGACAAATCTTTAGTCATCTTACGGAACCCGGTAAGTTTTTTGCCTTTTTCCATCGACTACCGTCGATTTTGGCCCTTGAGGCCTGTTGGCACTTACCGATCCCCAGCCTAAATTTTGGCTTCAGGCCATGGCAACGGGGTTCCGCCGTTGTCCGGATTGTACCCGGACTATGTCCATCACAGACCCCCACAGGGTTTGTGTAATGTGTTTGGGTAGTGAGCATGATGTCCTGACTTGCACCAAATGTGCCTTAATGACACCCAAGGGTCGCAAAGCCAGGATGGAGAAGATGGGGCTCCTCTTCCATGCACCCACCCCAACGCCATCGATAGCATCGACGTCATCGGAACCGGCACCGTCGAAGTCGTACCATCATCGTCAACCCTTCGGTGACCGTCCGCCATCGATCGCTTCTCGGCCGTCGACTCCCGTCCCTTCCCCGGATGGGCGAGGGGATCGGAAGGAAAAGCACCGCCATCGACGGCACAAGTCTCGGCCTGTCGAGGATCCACAGCCATCGACCTCTGCTCAAGCCGAGCCACCGACAAAGAAGCCGCGAACAGACCGGACACCCTCCACGTCTCGTTCGCCGGCATCGAGGAAACCCTCACCCTCCCGGGGTGCGGGGGCCGTGATCCCACCGGTTACGGTGGTCCCTCCGGCCCTGCCTCAGCCTCCCTCTCCCGTCGAGCCGGGTATGGTTACCCCTGGTCTCCGGGCAGAACTGGACCGGCTGGTCCAGGAGGCCATCGAGAAAGCGATGAAGAAATTGCAACCTCCATCGGCACCGTCTCCGGCACCGGTTCCAGTGCCGCCCCCGACACCGACACCGGCACCGGCTTCGCCACCGAGGAGGGAACCGACCACCGAGCCGTTGATACAAGCGCTAGCACCGCTACTGAGCCGCATGGAGGCGCTCATGACGGCCCTTCCATCGGTGATTCCAGTACCATCGACAACACCACCGTCTCCGACTGGATTTTCATCGGCAGGAGAAACACCGTTCCGGATTCCCCCTTCCGGGGTGGTTCCATCGGTGCCTTCTGGTATATCTCCACCGATATATCCTTCGGTTCCATCCATTCCACGCCAGGCACCGATTCCATCGGCAGCACCGAAGCCATCGATGCCATTTCTGGTTCCACCTACGGCACCGATTCCACCTCTGTTTCCATCGATGCCTTCAGAGCCTCAGCCAGGTCCATCAGGGCTACAAGCCCCACTTGATCCCTACGATACCTGGGGTGATGATGATGATACATCTTCTGACACAGATTTACCTTCGCCACCATCTCCTACAGAGAGTAGAAAAAGATCTCCTCCTGAGGATCTATCTTTCATTAATTTTGTGAAAGAGATGTCAGAAGTTGTACCTTTTCAACTACAATCTGAAGCTGATGACAGACACCAGATGATGGAACTCCTTCAATTTCTGGATGCTCCAAAAATCATCGCTTCCATCCCTATACACCAGGTGTTTTTGGATCTGCTCAAGAAAAACTGGGAATCTCCTTCATCAGTGTCCCCAGTTAACAAAAAAGCTGACTCCACCTACCTTGTCCAGTCAGCACCAGGTTTCCAAAAACCTCAACTGGATCATCGCTCTGTTGTGGTTGAGTCCGCGCAGAAGAAGGCCAAGCGTCTTAAGCCACACTCTTCTACCCCACCTACCAGGGACAATAAGTTCCTAGATAGTGTTGGACGGAAAGTCTATCATGGAGCTATGTTGATTTCACGCATAGCTTCATATCAACTTTACATGACTCAGTACAACAGAGCCATCCTTAAGCAGATGCAAGACTATGCTGACACGTTGCCAGACCAATACCAACCGCAGCTTCAAGCCCTTCTTCACAAGGGATTTGAGGCAGGGAAGCACGAGATTAGGACTGCCTACGACATATTCGATGCTTCCACAAAAGTTTCAGCCACAGCCATCTCAGCCAGACGTTGGGCTTGGTTAAAATCATCCAACCTTCGCCCAGAGGTTCAGGATCGTCTTGCTGATTTACCCTGCTTAGGCGATAATTTGTTTGGAGAGCAAATTCAGCAGATTGTGGCGGAATTAAAAGACCACCATGAGACGTTGAAGCAACTCTCATCTGTCCCACCTGAGCTGACCTCCAAGCAACCGCAAAAGAAAGACTCTAAGAAGTCATTCTTTCGACCACGCCGTTATTACCCTCCATCGGCCAGGCCTCGTCCAGCTCGACCCTCTACTAGGCCTCAGCCGCGTCAGCCTAGGAAGCAAAGGCCTACTGTAGCCCCTCCTCCTGGGCCTGCGGCTGGCCTTTGACTCCCCTGTAGGGAACACATGCCAAACCCCTCTTCCGGACATCCCTGTAGGAGGTCGACTGTACCATTTTCTACAACCTTGGTTGCAGATCACCTCGGATCAGTGGGTGCTAACAATTATCGCACAGGGTTACCACCTCAACTTCATAACTCTTCCGGCAGATTCCCGCCTCTTCAAGCGTGGAGTCTATCCACCCATTTGGCTCAACTGCAACAGGAAGTATCCCTTCTTCTGCAATCAAATGCTATAGAACCCGTTCCTCCCTCTCAACGAGGCAAGGGATTCTATTCCAGATACTTCCTAATACCAAAGAAATCAGGGGGACTACGTCCCATTTTGGACCTTCGAGCCCTCAACAAATACCTTCAAAAAGAGAAGTTCAAAATGGTAACCCTAGGCGCGCTGCTCCCTCTGCTACAAAGAGGGGATTGGCTGTGCTCTCTCGACCTCAAGGACGCTTATACCCACATTGCGATCACACAATCCCATCGCAAATATCTGCGGTTTCTAGTAGGCCACGACCATTATCAATACCGTGTCCTCCCTTTCGGTCTAGCTTCTGCCCCACGAGTCTTTACCAAATGTCTCGTAGTGGTAGCAGCATTCCTAAGGAAGGAAGGTGTCCACGTCTACCCATACCTGGACGATTGGCTAATCAGGGCCTCCACCCAACAGATAGCTCAATCCTCCCTAAAATTGACAATTCAAACACTCCTTTCCTTAGGGTTTCTCGTCAATTACGAGAAATCTTGCTTAGTCCCGTCTCAAACCTTATCCTTCATTGGGGCAGACTTGGACACCTTACAGGCAAAGGCTTACCTTCCTCTTCAGAGGGTCCACACCCTAATGTCCCTGGCTCGCCAGCTCCAGTCTCAGAACACTGCCACGGCTCGCCAGTTCCTCATTCTCCTAGGGCACATGGCATCCTCGGTTCAAGTCACTCCCATGACCCGACTAGCCATGAGAGTAACACAATGGACTCTGCGACACCAATGGATTCAAGCTTTTCAGCCTCTGTCCTCCATAGTCACAGTCACACAAGCGCTACGCCTATCCTTAACCTGGTGGACGACTCAGGTCAACCTCCTTCAGGGCTTACCCTTTCTTCCACCGGATCCGCAAGTAATCCTAACCACCGACGCTTCTCACATCGGTTGGGGAGCCCATGTGGATGACTTTCAAACCCAAGGGTTATGGTCCAAAGAGGAAGCCGAACACCAGATCAATTTCCTGGAACTTCGAGCAATCCGCTATGCGCTCCGCACTTTCAAAGATCATCTCTTTCATCAGATAATCTTAATCCAGACGGACAACCAAGTGGCCATGTGGTACATAAACAAGCAGGGAGGCACAGGCTCCTTCCTTCTGTGTCAGGAAGCTGCGCAGATCTGGGCGGAAGCCCTCTCTCACTCCATGTACCTCAGGGCCACTTACCTGCCGGGAGTAGACAATGTATTGGCAGACCAGCTGAGCCGTGTCTTCCAACCACACGAGTGGTCACTCGATCCTCTGGTAGCGACCTCTCTGTTTCACAAGTGGGGTTCTCCCCGCATAGACCTCTTTGCGTCCCCTCAGAACCACAAAGTGGACGATTACTGCTCTCTCATTCGGAGCCAGCACTCTCGGCCGAGGGATGCATTCTCCCTCAAGTGGACAACCGGTCTGCTCTATGCATTCCCTCCACTCCCTCTTGTGTCAAAGACTCTCGTGAAGCTACGCCAGGACGGAGGAACCATGATCCTGATAGCACCTTACTGGCCACGCCAAGTATGGTTTCCAATACTCCAGGATCTCTCCATCCGCAGGCACATTCCTCTGGGAAAGGACCCGCATCTGCTCACTCAAAACGACGGATGCCTCCTCCATCCCAACCTCCAAGTCTTGTCCCTGACGGCATGGATGTTGAAAGGTTAGTCCTTCAGCCTTTCAACCTTTCAGATTCCGTTTCTCGGGTCCTGATAGCTTCACGAAAGCCTTCCACAAGAAAGTCTTACTCATACAAATGGAAAAGGTACACATCATGGTGCACTTCTCAGTCCCTTGATCCCCTTTCCTGTCCAATCTCCAAATTCTTGGACTATTTATGGCATCTCTCTGAATCAGGTCTTAAAACCTCTTCTATCAGAATGCATGTCAGTGCGGTAGCCGCCTTCCATAAGGGTATTGGGGGTAATCCTATTTCAGTACAACCCCTAGTAACACGCTTTCTTAAGGGCTTGCTCCATCTAAAGCCGCCCTTGCGTCCTCCGGCCCCATCCTGGGACCTTAACCTGGTTCTTGGTCGTCTTATGAAACCTCCTTTCGAACCTCTGCACTCCTGTGACTTTAAATATCTCACTTGGAAAGTGTTATTCCTTTTGGCTATTACTTCAGCTCGCAGGGTTAGTGAATTACAGGCCCTAGTTACCTATCCGCCTTACACTAAGCTCCTGCAGGACCGCGCGGTACTCCGCACTCACCCTAAATTTTTACCTAAGGTAGTTTCTGAGTTTCATATTAATCAATCCATCATACTACCTATCTTTTTTCCCAGGCCCCACTCCAACTCTGGAGAGCAGACCCTGCATACCCTAGACTGTAAACGAGCTCTAGCTTTTTACCTAGACCGTACAGTTTCCCATAGGAAGAGCACTCAATTATTCGTCTCTTTCCATCCTAATAAGTTGGGACAACCTGTGGGTAAGCAGGCTCTTTCCTCCTGGTTGGCGGACTGCATTTCTTTTTGCTATGAGCAAGCTGGCATTCCTTTTCAAGACCGTGTGAAAGCACACTCTGTGAGGGCCATGGCGACGTCAGTGGCACACCTTCGATCGGTGCCGCTTCCTGACATCTGCAAAGCTGCAACCTGGAGTTCTCGCCATACCTTTGCAGCCCATTATTGTTTGGACAAGGCTGGAAGACAGGACTCCATCTTCGGCCAGTCTGTCTTGCGTAACCTTTTTCCAACCTGATGTACCAACACCCTTCCACCTACCCGGTTGGGTGCGGATGCCCTTTCCCAAATTTCTCCTCACTTATTGTGCCTGCTGCACACCGTTGGGTACATTTGGTACAAGTCGGGACATCCTCAGCTCGGTACTCACCCATTTGTGAGGACAACCATCCTGCTTGTCCTGTGAGAAAGCAAATGTTGCTTACCTGATGTAACAGGTGTTCTCACAGGACAGCAGGATGTTAGTCCTCACGAAACCCGCCCGCCTCCCCGCGGTGTTGGGTTCGTTTTATTTTTACTTTCTAGGCACTGCCTGTAGCTTTGAAAATCAGACTGAAGGGAGACCCCTGCTGGCTGCAGGGTCAGTGCCTTGCTGGGCATGCCCAGTAGGGGCCAGTCAAAGTTCTGTTTAAACTTTGACAGAAGTTTTCCGTGGTGGGCTCCATCCTCGATGTCACCCATTTGTGAGGACTAACATCCTGCTGTCCTGTGAGAACACCTGTTACATCAGGTAAGCAACATTTGCTATATTTGTCCAATTAATCAGAAAACAACTTAGTACAGATCGAGAGTGTTTGTCAGATTGATTCATCAATAAGAGAAAAACTTGTAGTTCTAATGCAGAATTCAGCCCATCCGGTTCAACGGTTTTAAGACGATGAATCCATCGCTGTTCTGCTCGTAGGAGACGATTGTTAAAATTCCCGCCTCTCCAATTGGGAGATAATTGTTCTAGGACACACACTTTCAACTGTTCAAAAGTATGTTGGAGAGCCATACAATGTGAAGTTAATGGAGCAGTAATCCGGCCAGTAATCCGGCCACTAGCACTTTGTAGATAAAGTTCTTATACTTTGTTTTTTTGGTTGCTTATAGTTTGTTAAGACAAAACAAGTGCTCCGGTTCTTTGTGTTTTGATTCCTTTCTTTTCTAGGCCAGAAACAAAATGGGAAGCGCACACAGTATTTTCCTATGCTTTTGCACCTTAAGATGTGATAACTGTTAACTTGTGAGATCATTCTTCTTTACCTATCCCTGGCTTTTTAATTCCTCTCCCCAAATGTTTCTGCGGTTTACAGTGTCATTTCTCAACAGAAAGAGAGGAACTAGAAACCAGCAAATGCCTTTAAATAGGTATTTAAGGTATGATCGGCCTTTTTCCACAGTCCTTGCTGACTGAGGGCAAGATATGTTACTGGCACACAGCTTTTCTGCACAGTCCCTGCTGTCTCGTTGACAGGATGTGTTACAGGGATACTCAGTCTTTTCTCAAAGTCCTGGCCATCTCATGGCAAGATGTGTTACACAGAGACACTCAGTCCTTGTACAGTCCCTGCTGTCTCATGGCAGCATGTGTTACGGGGACACTCAGTCCTTCTGCACAGTCCCTGCTGTCTCATGGCAGCATGTGTTACGGGGAACCTCAGCCCTTCTGCTCAGTCCCTGCTATCTCATGGCAGGACATGTTACAGGGACACTTTGAACCTAAACAATACTAAATATCAACAGTGTATACTCTCATTGCATGTGAGGACTCAGAAAAAACATTGAAAGGTGGATGGCAGTAGACACTTGCGGCCGGATTTTAAAAGACCTGTGCGCGTAAAATCCGGGGTTTATGCGTGTAGCTGGGCCTTGCGCGCGCCACGTGAATTTTCAAAGACGCCCGGCCACGCATGTAAATCCCAGTACGCGCACAAGTGCTGGGCTGGGATAGCACCATTCAACACTGTCCCAAAGACTCGTGCGCTCAGGATCTGAAGTAAGTTAGAAAACAACAACAAAAAAAGAAAGGTAGGGTTTAGGGCAGTGATGGCTAACCTATGACACACCGAGACTTTTTGCTGACACGCGCAGCGTTTCGTGGAATATCGGGAATTTTTTTTTAATCGGCTGTGCCGAGCCTTTTTTTTTTTTATCGGCTGCGCCGACCCTTTAAAACTAGTTTTTTAGTATCCCCCCCCCCAAATGCCCCCGGGCGCAGCGACAGGCAGATAGGCAGGGCCGCGGCCCGAAGAAAAAGATCACGTTTAAACGCGCTGATGCTCCTCCTCCTTCCTGCCTGTGCGGCCCTGGAAGTAAACGTTGCCGGAGCCACGTGGGCTGGAAGGAGGTGAAGCATTGGCACGTGCAGAAGAGGAGCAGCGCTTGCGTTTACGGGCAGCCGCGAATCCCAAGTCGCAGCGGCCCGAGAAGAGGAGGCCCAGAGGTGAGAGAGAGGCTGAGGGTCTGTAGAGGGTGTGTGTGTGTGTGTGTGTGTGTATGAGATGAGTTGAGAGATTGTGTGTGAGAGTGAGGACCTGAATGTTTGCAGAGACAGCATGTGAGAGCCTGTGTGTGTGAGAGAGACAGCATGTGACAGTGAGAGCCTGTGCTTGAGCAAGACAGCATGTGGGAGTGAGAGAGAGCCTGGGTGTGTGAGAGTCAGACAGCTTTGCCAGTGAGAGACTGAGTGTATGAATGATTGTATGAGACACAGCATGTGACAGTGAGAGCCTGTGTGTGTGTGTGTGTGAGAGAGAGAAATGCATGTGAGAATGAGAACCTGTGTGTTTGAGGGAAGAAGATGGAGAGAAAAGAAGCAGAAAAAAAGACAATAGAAAAGGAACTGGCAAAAAAATTAAGAAAGGGAAGGTGGGGAAAAAAAGCCTGTGACCAACCAATTAGAAAATGAAGATCAGACAGCAAAGGTAAAAAACAAAATAAATTACTTTTTAGTGATTGGCCCATGTAATCTTTGGGAATGTGCAAGAATAGCACTTTCTCTATGGATCTCACAATGTACGAGATCAGCATGGAGAAAATGGAAGCCCACGGGGCCTGCAGAGAGGAGGCAGCAGAATGGGCTTCAGTGTCAGTAGCAGGAATCGGCACCTCCCCAATATCCATGTGGCAGCAGTGACAGTGGCAGCAGAGGAATGAGAGAGCCTCTGAGGTTGCTGGCAAAAGAAAGAGAGGGGGTCTGCCTTTAGTGTGTGCATGTGTATGAATGGGACTCTGCCTGGGGGTGTATGTGTGTGAATGCATGGGTGCTTGCCTGGGGGTGTGTGTGAGAATGAATTGGTGCCTGTGTGTGTGTGTGTGTGTGTGTGTGTGTGTGTGTGTGTGTGTGTGTGTGTGTGTGTGTGTGTGTATGTGAGGGAGCCAGTGAGTGTGAGAGCATGAGTGTGTATGAGAAAATCCAGGGGTATAAGAGTTTGTGGGGGAGGGGGGGTGGAGGGGGAGAGAGTGTTTTAATTGAAGATTTAGCCAATGAAATTCAGCAACAAAAAAGTCACTAAGCAGGTAAGGTAAAGAATTATTTGTTTTTGCTTTATTAATAAATACAGAACATATATTAAAATTATAACTTTTTGTTATTGATTAGAGCTACAAATATCACAAAATTATGGATTTTTCTAGAAGTGACACACCACCCGAGTTATGCTCGGTTTTTTTAATGAATTTTGACACACTGAGCGCAAAAGGTTGGCCATCACTGGTTTAGAGGATGGGGAGGAGAGGGGAAGAGGGAGGGAGTTTAGGTAGGGCGTAGGAAAGTTCCCTCCCAGTCTGCTTCTTATTTGGAGCGCACTGGGAGGGAACTGGGGAAGGCCCAAATGTGTCGCTGCGCAGAGTTTGCATAAATTCACCCCCCCCCCCCCCCGCGCACGCCACCTGCACATACGCACGCAAATTATAAAATCTGGCACGCATGTGTGCGCAGCCATTGGCTTTTATAACATGCACACGCCGGCGTGCACATTATAAAACTGGCGCATCCATGTGTGCGCGCCGGCAACTGCACACACCTGCATGTGCGCACGCAACTTGTAAAATCTACCCCATCATGTACATAAAAACTTCCAGGTCCGAGCCATATTTTCTAAGCTCATAAAATATATATTAAATATATTCCTTTTTAACAGTGTTTCTGTCTTTTTTTTTTTTTTTTTTTTTACTTTTCTAGGATTTGTGAATTTGAGTAATGAGGAACAGCTTCAGGGAATCTGCTAGCTGTGAACTTCATCGGTTTCACTGCTTGAATCCTTTATGTTTTTATAAAAATATTATTAATTTATAAAGTCTAATAAAATGTAGGAACTTTAAAAGAAGGCCACTTTTACTGTTTCATTGCTTTCTTCGGCCACGAACTCAGTCTGTGACCTTGAGGGCGTCACTTTAACTCTGTGCCTGTGTATGTTTTCTCTTTCCAGCTCAGTCAGAACTGATTGGATTCTGGTGCCATAAGCCTTCAACCTCCCCGGGATGTTTTCCCCTTTTGCAGTCAAGCCTAGTCTGGGCACTGCAGCAGCAAATCTCCAGCCCGAGAGCCATGCAGCAGGGCTCTTCCGAGAGCCCTGCGTCAAGAGCCCCCTATATCCTGCCAGCCAGGGCTGGACTGAGGGTTTTGTCACCCTGCCCCCACCACGATAGGACATTACCAGTGAAATCCACCTTGACCAACTTAAAACAGAAATAAAAGAAATAACAAACTTTAAGGAAATAGACGGCTCTCTGCTACAAGTATCCTACTGCTAGCCCATGTCTAAAGGTGCTTGTGCCGTGCTTTCTGCTCAGCGAAGCTGTTAATGAGATCATCATATGATAAAGAATTTGTCAATACAGATATGAGAGTGAAGTCTGAAGTCAATGCATTCAGGGCCACTTTAACCTCTTATGGGGTGCTGGGCAAACCTTTGGGTATGGGGCCGTCTTGTGATTTTCCCAGATTGATCCCATCCCCCATGTAAGGAACAGGGAAACGTTATACATAACATAAATTGAAATGAAATTAAAATGAAACAACAGATCTAGAAATAGATATAACCTAAAGGGGATATATCTATATAGAATGCATTCATAATTTGACTCTATTATGGCGTTCTAGAAATAGAACAGCGATAAAGCTATTCTTGTGGCCGGGCAGGCGGGCCTAGTGCCCACGGGCACGCACTAATGGGGCGCCTGGCTCTCTCCCGGCACGAGCTCTGATGTCGGGGGGACGGGGGGGGGAGGAAAAAATTGTACTAATAACAAGAACAAACATTTCAAAGCAAATGAACACAATATCCAATAATTAAAACCCCATTAAAATGTTTATAAAAATTTCCCAAAACATCAATATAATATTTAAAAAAGCAGACACATCAAACATCCAATAAAGAAATGAGTAAGGTTTAAAAAATCTCCCATTCTCTATACCTGAGATTGTTTGATTTACAGCCACCCAGTGATTATTGTGGATTTGGGGGGGAGCCATAAATGTTACCCTCTCACACACATACACACAGAGGATCTCACACAAACCCCCCTCACCCACACAAGCTCTCACCTACACACACATGCAGGCTTTCACATCCACCCCACAGACACATACGAGCTCTCCCCCCCCCCCCCCACCCTCTCACTGTCTCCCCCCCCACACACACACATATATATGCATACTCTCACTGTCTCCCACACTCCCTCACTCCTACAAACCAGCTCTCACTCCTTCAGACTTCTACACACACGCTTCCTTACTCCCACAGGCTCCCATACCAGCTCCAGCGCTCACTCCCACAGGCTCTCTCACATGCTATCGCTCCCACAGGCTCCCATTCATTCACTCCCATTAATTCATTCACATCTGAGGCAGGCTCCCAGCTCTCTTTTTTTACAGGCAGGCAGGGTCGTTCTTTTGCCAGCAGTCTCAGACCCTCTCTTGCTCTTTCCCTGCTGCAGCAGCCACCATGTGCCTATTGGAGAGGAGCCAATCCATTCCTGCAAGAGCTCATGTGGCTGCTCTTTCTCTATTCCAGCCCCATGGCATTCCAAATTCATGGGGCCTGTGCCTAGGGCGGCAGATATTTGGAAGGTGGCAAACAGAGAAAAAAAATGTCCTGCCTCATGCAGTGAAAACAATGAGCCTCCCTCACATGCACCGCAAGATCAGCATAAAGGAAGTGCTAGCCCCACAAGTTTTGAATACCACAGGGCAAAGGAGGAGCAGCAGAATGAGCTCCCTCTTCTTCTGCTCCCTGTTTGGGCCTAGCCTTTTCTTTTTTCACCATCGGTGGATTGGGTTCAGCAGCAGCTGCACAGGCCTTTTCCTTGCCCCCCCCCCCCCCCCCCGCCCGTGGGATGAGGTCCACCAGCAGCTGCCCAGTCCTCTTCTTTGCTGCTGGTGGAATGAGGTCCACTGGTGGTCATATGGGCCTTTCTCCCTTTTTTTTTTTTGGCTGCCAGTGGGATGGGGTCCACTGGCAGACACAGGGGGGGACCTCCCTGTGGAGACACCTATGTTGGCCATCGGCACTCCCTACAGGCTGGCACCCAGGGTTATTTGTCCCCCTTCCCCCTCAGTACACCTCTGGGCAGTTATTCTTGTTACAGCACTGATTCTGACGGCAGACAAATGTTAGAGGGGCGGCCGTGGCAGAAGCTGCTTTTTTTCTTTTCACTGTGTGAAGCAAGAAATTTTGTTTACCTGCCTGCCGCCCCCCAGATATCTGCCACCCTAGACATAGGCCTAGTTTGGCTAGTGACAAACCCAGGCCTGCTGCCAGTAGCTGTCTCCCTTGACTCCCTCCCCCACCAGGAGCTGTGAACCCTGCCTGCACAACCTCCTCGGCCAATTCGGTAATCAAAGCCAGGACCATCCACACTGAAGTGCCTAGCAGTGACACGGAGCCACCAAGTCCACTTTTTCACATTTTCCTTTCAGTTTATGGAACAATATTCATACTTGTCCAAAAAAAAATGCAGAAAAGGAAAAATTATCACAATAAATTCCATGTAAACATCAAATGGAAAAAAAACAAACAAAAAACTATACTATTCTATTTAAGTACATAAAAAGGTGTTGGGGGGGGGGGGGGGGAAGAGGGCATCCAGAAGGAAAATGATCAAAAGGTATATCCAAAAGGAAAAATATAATACCCTAGGACATTAGTGCAAACCCCCAGCATTAGTAATCCTGAATACAAACTTGCAGTTTTTTTATTTCATACTTTTTATAACATGCCTTTCCGGCCTTAATAAAGTCACCTAAGGTGGGAAGCAATAAACAATTAAATTAATACAAAATTACATCATAAAAATTTGTTTAAAAAATCAACACTTCAGTTATCACAGTGCATCATTTTGGATAACCGAGCTAGGGCTCGGGCAGCCTGGCCTATAAGAAACAAGGAGACTCGTCTCTAAGAAAAGAATTTAAATGATCAGGTTCTAAAAAAATTAATTTGCTACCCCAATCTCTCGCTATAGACTTCCAAGGAACATTGAGAAACATCTGCCCTAATACGCGTCGGATGTCACAATTCCAACAGCCTCCTCAGAGCACATCGAGTAGCTTTTTAGAGATGTTAGGAAACACCTTTTACTTTTTGACCGTAAAATGAGAAATTTCTGTGTTAAAAAAGCAAATGCAGCTTGCAGGTTCTGTCCAGATGCAGAACAAGTGAAGCTTCTACCTCCTCCTGAGGTCTTTCTAATAACTCTGAGACATGCAAACGAGGGAAAGAAATCCTAACAATCATTTTGCAGTTTTAGCCCATCTTTCCAACTAATGCTTTAGGCAGCTTACAGAATTATTAGTAAGCCTGTGTGATAAGTCCCTTCCCCAAAGAGCTTGCAATGCAGGTGAGTCCCCGAGGCGAAAAAGTGACAAGGAGTGTCAGTTGGCGAAGTGATATTTGAACCCTAGTTTCTCTGGTTCTCATGCCCATTGATCTAACCACCAAGCCCCTTCTCCCTAAATCAGCACAATTCATGCCACCTTTTGCCAAACCGACTCTGGCTTTATTTTAGTCCAGAATTTAAAACCTAATGCTGGAGGCCATTGTTTCAGGTGGAATCTTCCCAACATATAAGGCAAACCAGACTTAACTTGAGGAAAACTGAGAAAGCAAACATTCTTCTATCAGGGCACATTTTCCCAGTGTTTAAACTTTGCAGCATAGGGAAATATTATCTTTATTATCCAAAATAGCATTGGACACTTGAAAGGCACAAATCTGATCTTAACAAAGATCTGTAATCAGAGGCATTGCTAGGTATTTAAAGCCTCAGGGCCCAGAGCATTATGATGTCCTACAATTTTGATAATGAAATTCAACAATCATAATCAACCTCACCCCCCCACCACCACAAGAACAATTTGTAAAAACTCAGGACATTAGTGTTACCACGATCCTACTGGCCATATGGGAATGATTTACAGAATCGACACCGACCACACTGGAAGAGCCAAGGGGATACACTGTACAGGCTGATTCTTTTTTTTTTCTTTTTTTTTTAATTCAATTTTTATTGAATCACAGCAAAACAAGTATCAACCCAGCAACATGTAGAGAGGAAATGGCTCATCCTGTTTCATAGTTTATCTAATCCCTCACCCCCATCCTCTCCCAACCCACCCCACAGACGCTACCAAAATCCCAAAGCTGACCCAACTCTCTCATAATCAGCAAAATCCCCTAGGGCTTGCTCATCCCTCCACTTTAAATACGACTCCCAGAAACTAAGAACATTGGACAGTGATTCCTTATGAAATTCCGTTATTTATTTATTTAAAATACTTCCAGCCCACTTATCGACAATACTAAGCAGTTTACAATTTTACCTTCACAATACGTAAACTACTAAATCTAAAAATAATACCTGGTGGAGACATGACATTCAATGAAATTTGCCCACATAGAAAAAATATGCCCAAGATGGCTAAGAGCCAGCATGGAAGGCAGATTACAACTATACATCATGTAATGATGTAACGATATAATCATGTTATTTACTATGCAACCTTTGTTCCTCTCCTTCTGCCTCTCCTTTAACTATTTATTCAGTTTTTCTCTTAGCCTCCACTAGCCCCCCCCCCCCCCCCCCCCCCCCCCCCCCCCATTTTATATAATTTCTATCTGCAGTTTGAGGTAAACCGATATGATGTTCACACTAATACTGGTATAGAAAAGTGACTAAATAAATAAATAAATATTTGCCGTACTAATTTTAATTTCTTCTTAGAAATATCAAAAGGAAAACAGCGAAAGTGAAAATATTTTAGGGAACTTGGGTAAAGCCACATGAAACACCTGCTGCATTAAGTTTATAACCCCCATCCCAATAAGACTGAACACAACCACATTCCCGCCAAATAAAGGGAACAGGTGGTCCCCGTTACTGCCTAGATGCCAGAATGGGTTGTTGATTGGAGGATCCATTTTGGGTAATTTGGCAGGCGTCAAAGTATCAAAAGTCTATAAACTTGTACCCATTTTCAACTATTACAGTGGATAAAGAACTTTTAGCTGTCAGCACCTGCCCCATTGGGTTTCCTCCAGTATTATCCTCCCACTCTTTCACAGACCTGGTCTTATTACTCAGTGCTGGATTCAGCAGAGAACAGAGTTTAGAAATCACCCCTTTATAGCTGAATGCCTTGCAGACTCCTCTTGCCTAACCGTTCTCTCCAACCGAAGATTACCAATTTGCAAATAGGGAAATTTATCAGTTTCAGCATGGCCATAGTTCTCTGCTAGAACCCCCAAACTTATTTAATTGTTTTCCCACAGGAGAAAATACATTCTATTTCAAAAGGACGCGCGGGCGCACATTCGCACCCAGAAACGCGGCAATTTTATAAGATGCGCGCGCATACGTGTTGATGTTCTAAAGTAGCCTCCGCCTCATTTTAAGCAGCGTAAGTCGGTTTCCGGATGCCCAGCTTACTGTATTTTGTAGCAGACGTGCATCCAGCCGAGGACCAGTTTCACCAGTTCCTCCACCAGTTTGCCCAGTGTTCTGCTAGGCCCTCCCAACCTCCCTGGTTCTTTAGCCTGTACTCCCTCCCCCCCCCCCCCCCCCCCCCAGTTACCCCAAACCCCTCCAACACCTCACAGATGCCTATAAATGCTTTTCTTCAAAAGCTATTATATCTGTTCCATAGCAGAAGGAAATTTACGCAGGTGCACAGCTGCTTGTGCGCACGTCTCTTGGCCCCGGCCCAGAATGCCCATGCCCTGACCACTCCGCGCCCCTTTTCCCCTCCAATGTGAGACATTCGCACATTGGCACTTGGATGCGTATCTGGCCGCCTTACAAAATCGGGTGGACACATGCAAGTGCCAGATGTGTGCCCATCTCCCGATTTTAGCCAGCATTCACCTTAAAGCGCATGGTCCACCCATGTAACAGGACCTATATCCACCCCAAGCACAGCAGACAAAGAAGATGTGCTCACTATAAAGAAATCTATTCGCAAACAAGCTTCATGAGGCTTAGAATGAAAAGTAGAATCCTTCCCAGAAGGATTATGCAGTCTCCAGACATCAATTAACCACCAAGATGAAATAAAAAATTTAAATATAATTTTGGAATTATCAAGATGAAGGGAAATTGTGATATTAAATTCTCCACCAACCACTACATGGCCTTCCATAGTACCTTTAAAAGTCTTACCCAAATTTACAAAAACATCTCCCTTATTGGTACTGGGGCCATAGATATTTATTTATTTATTGAAGTTTTTTTATATACCAACATTCAAGACAATAGTCCCATCATGCTGGTTCACATGAAACAGGAGTGCAAAATAAACTTAAACTTGAACAAATATTTAAAAGAGAAAAGCTCAGGCCTTCCTTATCCCTATCCCTATCCCTATCCCCTATGCATCTCTACAGTATCAAAAGTAACATCCTTGGAGATCAGAATACCCACTGTACCATGCCTAGCATGAACCAAATTAGAAGCAAAAAACATGTGCGGAAAAAATGTATTACTCATCAATCGCTCATCACGTTTCCTCGAGTTGTTTTTTTGGATGAAAAAAAAATGGAAGCATGAGAAAAGCTAGCTTCTTTGAACAGCAAGTGCCGTTTCAAAGGGGAGTTTAACCTAACATTTCCAGAAACCACCTTTAATCTTAACATCATATTAAAAACAGAAAAATCAAGGAAAGCTGGCAACAGCTCAATCTCTCCAACAAACACAAGCTGCAGCACAAAGAGAGAAACTTCCAGCCCTCCCCCCACCCAGAGAGTAATAGTAGCACGGCAGCATCCAAACCCACAGAGGAATGCAGACCCCCTCCCAAATGGCTAACCCAGGCTTATTCCACCACATTAAAACCCGTATCAAACTAGCATACCATCGCTGTCAGTTTAATCCCCAAGCCACCCACCACTCACAAAGACCAATGAACTCGCAAGGAACAAAGTGCAAGCAGTGAGCGCAATCTTCTGGATATTCTTTGGTCATACTGATCACCCTTCGTGTAGTCAGATCCTGGACTGGTTACTACCAGGCTTTCTTCTCATCTTTTCCCCCCTTTAGAAACTCTCTGCCACCGAGCTTGCTTTCTACGGGTTAAACTCTTAGTCTCCATATTCCTTTGCTCCACTGCAACACCTGCTTTGGACAGACCTTTCAACACCTCCTCCACTGAACACACTCTCATGGTGGCACCATTTATAGTAAAAGCAAGTTCGAAGGGAAATAGTCATTTATGACGCGTGTTCTCTGCCTTTTAGGGAGTCAGCGGCTCCTTTCATCTCTCTGCATCTCCACAGCATAATGAAGGACAAATCTGTGAAAATCTCCAGAGAGTGGCCATTCCACTGTATAGATCCCAACGATCAAACTTTTTTTGATAACTGTAAAGCAGGGAAAACAAGCGATATTGTCTCAGGGCTTATTGTTAACAGAGGGGCTCCGCACCCTGTAAGCCCACGTCAACCAGATCTCTAGCTTAGAAAGCTCAGCCTCATTTGCATTTAAAATCCTAGCACAAACATTCTGCACGATAGCCACACAGTCAGAATACTCAGCTGTTTCTGGGATCCCATGGAATCTCGGGTTGCATCTCCTCGAACGATATTCAAAGTCCTCCATCTGATCGGCGAGTTCCCCAGACACCTGCTGTAAGCGCGTGACCTCTTTTTTCAGTGTGCATCACCGCCTAGGCTTGCTCATCAAGAAGCTGTCCTCCACTTGCTTTCCAATGTCATGGAGATCTTGCTTTAAATCAGTGACCGTGTCCAAGATGTCACTCTTCAAGGCAGCACTACCTGATTTTAGCTCCCGAAACCATTTTAGGAACTCTGACTGGGTAAGGCCCTCAGTTTCAGGAGTCAGCTACTCATCAATGTCCACATCGCTCTCTCTCTGTGGCACCTGATAGAGCTGCATGCCGGGCGTCTTTCATGCTTGGGCTGCTACCCAAATAGGAAAATTCCTTGAAGTCAATCAGCTTCTTCCAGGAGGACATAATTGTTAGCTAGACCACAGGCAGATGCAAGAGGCATCTTTTTTGGATTTTTAATGCAGCCACATGAGGAGCTCAGTCCTTAGCCTGCCATCTCAGAAGGGTGACATCACTTCTCCCATCCTGGCTGATTCTTACACAATCAGTGGATCAGGAATCGCTACCAGTTTCTTATCAAATGGCTCTCACCAGCTCTGTACCACTTGGTGAGTCTCTCCTTGTTTTTCACAAACTTGTTTAACCCTCCACCATTTCTTCCTACATATCAAAAAATAAGCTTTACATATAACATACAATAACCTAATACAGAAAATTATATTCCAATCATGGGATTTTAGGCAGATTCCTTTTTTTTTTTCTTTGCTTAATATTCTTTATTTAAAGGGAGATCCAAGCACCTTACAATCTATCACATAAAAAGGTATAAATGGCAACCAGATAAATGTCAATATAATAGTGAAAATAAGAACTCTTCACATATTTTGTATTTAATATTTCTCACTTGATTTTCCCCCAGTTTCATGTCCCCCACGTTCATACTACAAACACACCATTCACACCTCATTTGTACCATATAGCATAACATATATAAAATTGCATCGGAAGAACATAAGAAATTGCCATGCTGGGTCAGACCAAGGGTCCATCAAGCCCAGCATCCTGTTTCCAACAGTGGCCAAACCAGACCACAAGAACCTGGCAAGTACCCAAATACCAAGAAGATGCTACCGATGCCAGTAATAGCAGAGGCCATTCCCTATGTCAACTTGATTAATAGCAGTTAATGATCTTCTCCTCCAAACCTTTTTTAAACCCAGCTACACTAACTGCACTAACCACAATCTCTGGCAACAAATTCCAGAGCTTAATTGTCCATTGAGTGAAAAAGAATGTTCTCCAATTAGTCTTAAATGTGCTACTTGCTAACTTCATGGTGTGCCCCCTAGTCCTTCTATTATCCGAAAGTGTAAATAACCGATTCGCATCTACTCATTCAAGACCTCTCATGATCTTAAAGACCTCTATCATATCCCACCTCAGCCACGTCTTCTCCAAGCTGAGCAGCCCTAACCTCTTCATCCTTTCCTCATAGGGGAGCTGTTCCATCCCCTTTATCATTTTGGTTGCCCTTCTCTGTACCTTCTGTATCGCAACTATATCATCAATCCAATTTGGACACCTTTGCCCATAAATGAAAATATTCTTTCAGATATAATGAAGACTTCTTGCCTTGCATTTCCTGACATCTCATAAGTTCCATTGAAGCAAAGTTATGCATCTTCTAAAACTTTGAAGGAAGGCAATTCATCACCACACCAATGCATAAGGATCAGTTTCTTAGCCAACATAAGTATTACAGACAGAAATCGTTTTCTCCCATTAGACAAAACAACATTTTTTTCTAATAGGTACAGGTATAGAATCTTTCCATCCCAGGGAATTGGTCCTGCCAATAATTTTTCAATTAAGGCCCGCACCTGCCCCCCCCAAAAGCATTCAATTTATGGCAGTCTATGAACAGATGACAAAGGATCCCTCTAGTATAACAACACTTTAAGCAAATATCTGAGTCCCAAAGCTGCATCTGTATACCTTTAGTTCTGGTGATATGCACACGATGTAATATTTTAAATTATATTTCCTGCAAGTTGGCGGGTAACAAATAGTAAAGAGCAGCGACAACACATGTGATGTCCACAGCTTCAAGTCCTACTCCCAGGACTCCGGCCTACTGTTTTATCCAAATGAGGGAAGTGAAGTCATTTCTTCAGACCCAATTCTTAAACTCCAATCCTGTTAAATTTGGGAGAGGTGTCAAAAACAATTCTTCTTCATCAGAAAAATGAATATTATTAAGAACCCCATTGCAAATCTGCAGACCATAGTGTCTGGCCTGTAAATACATGAAAAAATTTGGAAGCAGGGATGTTCCACTCCTCCTTCAACAGTTGAAATGAATACAGACTTTCCAAATCCAGGTCAGTCAATTGCCCCAAACAACAAATCCCCTTCTGTTCCCAAGTATGAAATACTGAGGCCCTAAGCTCTGCTGGGAAATCTTTTTCCCTCTACCATTTCCATGCTTTCCCTATGGCAATTACCCAAAAAGCTTTAAGATGCATAGACTAGAGAGATGTTTTAGGAGAATGAACTAAATTTATACATTTATATGGCTAGGACCATTCCCCTAGTAAACCTTCCCCATCAAATTTGTTATGCGAGGAGGTCCACTCCTGGATAAGGGCGCAATCAGCAGGCAACATTGTACAGGCTCAAATCTGAAACGGCTAATCCTCTGGCCTTCCTATTACTCATCAAAATATCTAATCTAATCATGGCAGGTTTATTGCACCATAGAAAAGAAGAGATCATGAACTTGTAAATTTGTATCTCCGATTTCCGTAACCACGGTGGTAGCATCCTAAGGGGATACAAAAGGTTCGGCAGTACATTAATTTTAATCACTGCCCCTCTCCCCATTACTGATAGAGGGAAGGAGGCCCATTTACTCAGCAGAGCTTTAATTTTGTGAAGGAGGAGCACAATATTACGCCTGTACATGCCCTGAACAGAATACGTGACTCAGACTCCCTCAAAGCGTCTGTATTCCATTTTAGGGGTAAAGGACCTCTCCAACGTGTCTGCAAAGCAGGGTCTAGGGGAAATGCTACAGATATACTATAGTTGATCTTGAGTCCCAAAAAAGTACCAAATTTTGTGATACTATCAATAATCCCAGAGAGATTATCCATTGGATTCCCTAAGAATAGCATCATACCATCAGCAAATAAACTGTTTTATTTGCTTTCTTCCAATCAGGATACCTTTAAAGTGAAATAAATTATGCAGCTTAATAGCTAGGGGTTCAAGAGCTAACACATAGAGCAGAGGGGAGAAGGGGCATCCCTGCCTCATTTCCTCGTTCCAAAAGAAAAGATTTAGAGAGTGTGCCATTCACCAAAATCTAGGCCTCAGGTAAATGATATAAAGCTTGTACCCCCCGAATAAACTAAATCCTGAAATTAAAGTGCTGCAAAACCCACCACATAAAAGGCCATGCGACTCGGTCAAAGGCCTTCTCTGCTTCTAGACTAGCCAGAAGACCATCACATGCTTATTTTGAGAAGAATGAAGAGATAAAAGCACCTTCAATATGTTACTGGACAAATATCTGCCCACGATAAAACCTGTCTGATCAGGGGAGACTAGAGATCGAATGAGTAAATTTAGTCTGTTGACTAGGACGGCTGCCAGAATTTTAACATCCTGATTTAGTGAGGAAATAGGTCTATATGCTTCTGGGTACAGATGATCTTTACCAAGCTCTGGAATAAAAACATTGTGGATACATTTTGGCCTGGTCCTAAATGTCCCTCCTTCTGAACTGCCATAAATGGTTCAGCAAAGGGATGCAAAATGCTGTCACCCAAGATTTTATAGAATTCCCCCCCAAAACTATCTGGCCCCAAAGACTTCCCCATCTTAAGTTTATAACGAATGCATTTCCCTGTTTTGAATAAGAGCCTCCAACTGCCTCTGATCATCCAGAGATAATTGCGAGAAAACCATCCCCTGAAAAAACTGGCGACAAGTTTCCACATCTTGTCGTGCACTCAGGTATAATTGTTTGTAAAACGATTCAATAACTGAGAGAATCTCTGAACTGCTTTTATGAATCTTATTCTGATATGACAGCCTAGTGATAAATGGTTTGGGTCGAGAGGATCTAATAAGATCCTCTCGACCCAAACCTGGGGCTGTCATATCATGACTCCGAAAGTAAGAAATAGTAGGTTCTAGATTAGGCATTGTAAGGATTAGAATAAAAAGAAAATTCTTTGTCCTCCAAATGGAGAAGACGCCAACTGTCTATCAATCTGAGTTCTAAACACAAAATCCCAGTGCCCACATGAGTCTGATTAGTTTTAGGCACTTTGGCAGTTTGGCAATCTATCAATGGATTGTTGGTAATATAAAAATCCCCACCAAATATAGTGAGACAACCTTCCCGACAGAGTATCTTTGCCACTAGGGAAGCAAAAAAAGAGTGAAAATATTTGTCGGGATAGATAGATATTAACTAAATTACTTTTCTCCCTTATAAAATACCTGTAAGAATACTAAACTGGCTCTCAGGGTCTTTGATCTGTTGATTAAGTTCAAATGGAACATTTTTGTGCACCTAAACAGCCACACCCTGCTGCCTTTCAGGAAAGGAGGAGAAAAAACATTGCCCCACCCACTTTCTGCAAAGTTTGGCATGCTCACAGTCATCCAAATGAGTCTCCTGAAGTGACACAATGATGGACTTATGTTCTTTTAGTTTTGTCAAAACTTTCTCTCTCTTAAAGGGAGAATGAAGACAATCCACATTAAGAAAACAGAAGTTCAGCCTGGCCATAGGTTAACAAATAGGATAGAACTATGCTGATTATTTTCCCCATGACTAAGAGGGACTCCCCAGCCTAAGTGCCCCCCTCAGTAGCACTAATAAATATTACTATTAGCATATATTATCTGGGATATCTGAACCATCTGACTCAACCCAGAAAGACTAATGGATGACCATGCTCTTGTACACACATCCCATCCATTCAGGTTTTCCCATCCTTCTCCTATCACACACCCTCTCATATATCCAAGCACAACAACACATAAGGAAAATCCCTAAACAGGCCTGAACATTTTCCCCATCCATACCCCTATGTCCCCAACAATCAAATAGAAAGACATCTCAAAAATCCAGTGATAAACAAGTCAGATGATCTCTTCAATGCAGAGGGTATTCGTGATCCCTGCATACCACCCTTCAACCCATTCAAATCCCAGAGTCAGCAGTGATCTTCAGAAACGTGGTTCTGCTAGCTTGAAAGAATTGCTCACAGACAGTAAATGCTCAAAGAAATTCAGGAAGCAAAAACCACAAAACCAAAACAACACACTAATCTTGTGGTATATGAAGCTTCATGCTCAAAATTCCCAAGTTGACTTGACTATCTTCAATCCCATCATATATTACAGTTGCTTCATCAGAAAGCCTGTGAGGGAGTCAGTTGGACCGTTAGATGATCGAGGGGTTAAAGGGGCACTTAGAGAAGATAAGGCCATTGCGGAAAGATTAAATGATTTCTTTGCTTCGCTATTTACTGAAGAGGATGTTGGGGAGGTACCCATACTGGAGAAGGTTTTCATGGGTAATGATTCAGATGGACTGAACCAAATCACGGTGAACCTAGAAGATGTGGTAGGCCTGATTGACAAACTGAAGAGTAGTAAATCACCTGGACTGCATGGTATACACCCCAGGGTTCTGAAGGAATGAAAAAATGAAATTTCAGACCTATTAGTAAAAATTTGTAACTTATCATTAAAATCATCCATTGTACCTGAAGACTGGAGGATAGCTAATGTAACCCCAATATTTAAAAAGGGCTCCAGGGGTGATCTGGGAAACTACAGACTGGTTAGCCTGACTTCAGTGCCAGGAAAAATAGTGGAAAGTGTTCTAAACATCAAAATCACAGAACATATAGAAAGACATGGTTTATTGGAACAAAGTCAGCATGGCTTTACCCAAGGCAAGTCTCGCCTCATAAATCTGCTTCACTTTTTTGAAGGAGTTAATAAACATGTAGATAAAGGTGAACCGGTAGATATAGTGTACCTGGATTTTCAGAAGGCATTTGACAAAGTTCCTCATGAGAGGCTTCTAGGAAAAGTAAAAAATCATGGGATAGGTGGCGATGTCCTTTAGTGGATTACAAACTGGCTAAAAGACAGGAAACAGAGAAGGATTAAATGGACAATTTTCTCAGTGGAAGGGAGTAGGCAGTGGAGTGCCTCAGGGATCTGTATTGGGACCCTTACTTTTCAATATATTTATAAATGATCTGGAAAGAAATACGAGTGAGGTAATCAAATTTGCAGATGATACAAAATTGTTCAGAGTAGTTAAATCACAAGCAGATTGTGATAAATTGCAGGAAGACCTTGTGAGACTGGAAAATTGGGTATCCAAATGGCAGATGAAATTTAATGTGGATAAGTGCAAGGTGATGCATATAGGGAAAAATAACCCATGCTATAATTACACAATGTTAGGTTCCATATTAGGTGCTACCACCCAAGAAAGAGATCTAGGCGTCATAGTGGATAACACATTGAAATCTTCTGTTCAGTGTGCTGTTGCAGTCAAAAAAGCAAACAGAATGTTGGGAATTATTAGAAAGGGAATGGTGAATAAAATGGAAAATGTCATAATGCCTCTGTATCGCTTCATTGTGAGACCGCACCTTGAATACTGTGTACAATTCTGGTCGCCGCATCTCAAAAAAGATATAATTGCGATAGATAAGGTACAGAGAAGGGCTACCAAAATAAGGGGAATGGAGCAGCTCCCCTATGAGGAAAGACTAAAGAGGTTAGGACTTTTCAGCTTGGAGAAGAGACGGCTGAGGGGGGATATGATAGAGGTGTTTAAAATCATGAGAGGTCTAGAACGGGTAGATGTGAATCGGTTATTTACTCTTTCAGATAATAGAAAGACTAGGGGGCACTCCATGAAGTTAGCATGTGGCACGTTTAAAACTAATCGGAGAAAGTTATTTTTCACAACGCACAATTAAACTCTGGAATTTGTTGCCAGAGGATGTGGTTAGTGCAGTTAGTATAGCTGTGTTTAAAAAAGGATTGGATAAGTTCTTGGAGGAGAAGTCCATTACCTGCTATTAATTAAGTTGACTTAGAAAATAGCCACAGCTATTACTAGCAACAGTAACATGGAATAGACTTAGTTTTTGGGTACTTGCCAGGTTCTTGTGGCCTGGATTGGTCACTGTTGGAAACAGGATGCTGGGCTTGATGGACCCTTGGTCTGACCCAGCATGGCATGTTCTTATGTTCTTATCACCAGAAACATTTGCGGTGAACAGAAAAAGGGGATAAATTCCAAAAACAAAGCGCTCTTGTTAAAATGGAGCAAATGTATGGTCCACATTCTTAGCAAATCAAAACCATAACACTCTAAACTCTCTGGTAGATCTTCCTCCTCTGTAGTTGCGATGAAATGCAAACATGCTATAGAGTCCAACATGTTAATATACAGTGTGTTTGTTAAATGCTCAGATCACTCCAACTGATCCACATATTCTTTGGCTTCTTCCCAGTAGGAAGGAAACATGTTTCGTCATTATGCAACACTTTCAGTAGCAGAAAACTATCGAAAATGTGATTCCTTTGCGAACAAAAAATGTACAATATGAACATAAGCTTTTAGTTTTCAGGTAGGTTATGAGAATTTTCGATTTTTCAGTGTGATTGAGGTATGTGACCATTATTTGTCTCGGCCTACCTTGATCGAGGCCTCCCCGCCCTTGCCACCAGGATCCCTCTGTCAGACAGGTTTCAGTTTAATGCTTCAGGGAGCCACTTTTCACAAAGCTAAATTAGAACCTGGCCATGCACTGATTCAGGAGCCCCAAGAATGCACAGGTTGTTTTTCCTACTGCGATTCTCAAGATTGTTGAGTTTGCTTTAGGCTGCTTATTATTGGCCTTCAATTCAGCATTCACGTTGTCAAGCAACTCAAAACGATCATCATGCTCATAAATTTTGTGTTGCCCTGCAGTAAGTGCTGAATTGTACACTTCAACCTTGTCTCTAAGTTCATCGACAGACGATTGTATTTTTTGCAGCTGATCAGTGAGCACAGCACAGATAGCCCGGCTTAGTTCCTTCAATGCCGCGTCAAAACATGCCCTCCGCAGAAAGGTCTGTTTCTTGCGCCATCTTGTCCTCAGAGCTCAAGCTTTTATCGGTCCCCAATCGTTTAGATTTTCCTGCTATCTCATCTGATTTACTAATAATGAAATTGTCCATGAATTCTCCTATGGGCTAGGAATTTCTTTCAGGAAGAATATGCGGATTAATGCACAAATAAATGAAAAAGCCACTGACTCCAAGGGAGCGAGACGCGGGAGCATCTGAATAGGGTGATGTCATTGCCACATCCCCCTCTGGGCAGATTCTAAACCTTTGACTGGATCAGCATACAAATTATCTAAAAATATTGTGCATGAGCTTTTGAAACCACAGAGGTTTCTTCTTTAAATATCACATCGAAAACCTTATTCACATAATATTTTTGGAAAATAACTCACATTGATCCAGTAAAAGCCATCACAGCCTGCAGAAATCCAGTTTGATCTGGGAGACATACAGCTACTAGGTCACTGCATTACGTATTCCAGTCACTAAACTGAAAATAAAATGCTTTTTACTACCTTTGTTATTTAGGTGGAGTTTCTATTATATTGATCTTCTTTTTCAGACTCTCCTTTCATTTTGCTTTTTTTTTTCTTTCTCCTGCCTTCATTACTTCCCTCCCTGACATCTATCTTTCCTTCATTTCTTTCTTCTCTGCTCTGAATATCTCCCTTAAATCAGCATACCTTCACTCTCTCTATCCTCTCACACCTGGATCTCATCTATCCTTCATTTCTCACCCTCCACTTCTCCCTGTGGTCCCAACACTTCACTTCCCCAATTCTTCCCTCCATTGCTCCTCTCATTCTCCATCTTCCCATCATTGGGTTGCTCCCCCCATCAATCTCCTGCTGTCTGGCTCTCTTCTCAGCCAATAGCCATCTACCTTTAACACGTCGCTCCATCGTCATCACTTTCTCACCCGTTTCATTTATCTCTTTTCACATTCTCTCATTCCCTCCAGTTTACCTCCCTTACCCCCATTCACTCTACACCCCCTACCTCACCCGTTTCATTTATCTCTTTTCACATTCTCTCATTCCCTCCAGTTTACCTCCCTTACCCCCATTCACTCTACACCCCTACCTCACCCGTTTCATTTATCTCTTTTCACATTCTCTCATTCCCTCCAGTTTACCTCCCTTATCTCCCATTCACTCTACACCCCAGTCATTCCCTTGCATTCTCTCTCCTCTACTCTCCCCTTTCCCTCCAGTATCCTCTCTGGTTCTCTCTGGTACACACTTCCCCATTAACTCTTATGGTTTTCACTCACCAACACCCCTCCAACCACCACCCATTACCCTTTTTTTTTCTCTCTCTTAAACCTTTCCTCCTCCCAATCTCTGGATCTAACTCTCTAATCCTTTCCACCTCCATCTCACCTCTGTCTCTCCCTCACCTGCCCTCACCCCATCACACCTCTTGCTCTCGCTCTCTTCCCACTATCTCCTGCTCTGCCCCATCCCTACCCACCCTCTCTTCACCCCCCCCCCCCCCTCTGGCTGTCATGCACATCCTCCCCCACTTGATTTCTCTTCCACCCTATTACCACCCCTCCCAATGTATTGTGTCCCTGCAGCCCCCTCCCCCCCCCCCCCACACACAACTCCTCCTCCCACATGATTCTCATGCACCACCATGCGCCCTAGTTCTTTTTCATCAGCTCAGACAGGCCAGGTTTGCATTGCTGATTTCAGGGAGATGGGGAAAGTTACTGCTTTCATTTTCCATTTCTCTTCTTCCCTCCAACATTCAACCCCCTTAGTCATCTCCTCCAACATTTATTCTGCCCCACCCACCCCACTCTTGTACCACCAGCATTCATCCCCTTTTCACCTCAACACCTTTCAGCATTTACCTCCTCTTGCTCCCCAGCATTAATAGCATTGGGATTTATGGTATGATTTGGGTACTTGCCAGGTACTTTTAACCTGGAATGGAAACAGGATGCTGGGCTTGATGGCCTCTCGGGTCTGACCCAGCGTGGCAATCACTTACAGCTCCCTGATGGCGTTCTAGGATGCCACCTTCTTCCTCACCCACCCACCCACCCACACTGCCCCCAGCTGAATCCTGAGTCCTGGGATCACAGACTATGCTTGTATCTGTATCTGGTCCAATCCCTCCCCCTCTTGTTGAAACAAGGGGACTGGATAGGAGGGAAGGAGGCTAAAGTGCAGGACACAGCAGACAAGAAATAGGAGCCCCCCTGTTCCTATTTCTCCTCACATTCTGCTTGCAGTGTCTGCTCAGTCTCACCCACTACCCCTCCTCTTCCTGTGGGGGCAGTTGGGAGCAAGTTTGGAGCAGACATTGTAGAGAAGAAAATCATTGCTCTGTTCTCTTTTCCAGCCCTTCTGCATTCCTGTACCCTGTAGAGAAGTAAACAAAACAGCTGCTTGAGTTTTGTGGAAAAGGCCAATAGACTGGAGGCATGAGGCCTATATGCCCATAGCTAGTAATGCTCCTTCCTATAATTAGAATAAATTAGAATAATACTTCTCAAGCAGCTCATCTGGGGCTTGGAACTTGGCCACTGCATCTACAATTAATTTACATAACTGTGAAACACATCTAGGCAGGACCATCATCCACCACAATTCTTCCAGGAAAACGCTCTTAGGAGCAGTAAGCATCTTCCCTGGGGATGCTTGTGCTAGGTCCAGGACCACTATTACCTTCAGGATTCTGGCCTGCAGGACACCAATTGTAGTTTCACCACAAACCGTTGTAGCATCCAACAAGGGTACAGACAGCAGGCCTCCCAGTCTCACGTCAGAGGATCTTTGGAGCACATCATCCTAAGAACTCCTAAGCCGTGTGGTCGGTGTATAACACAGGCTACCAACAAACATGCTCTTTTTCTTAGGAGAAGATGAAACCATGAGCCAGTTCCAGAAAAGGATGATTGTGAAATACATTGTGCACACAAAAGGGAGCAGGGCTATTTAGGGGGAAATATCGTCACATCTCACTGTGCTGGCCTTTTGATTAAAAGTGAAGGGATAGGCTTTCAGGATGAAAGTGGTCTTACACTGGACAAGGGAGTTCAGGCTCAAGCAGGATCCAAGGTACCTGGAAACCACATAGATATTATCAGATATTGGAGGAGGGTGGCTACTCCGTCCTTAACAACGCTCATAAAGCATCTCTGGGATGTGTTCTACATGGGAAACTAATTCACGGAGCGGCCTCGGAGGGAACTTTCCTTCTGCTCCCCTCCACATTCCCCTCCCTTCCCCTATCTAACCCGCCCCCCCCCCAGCCCTACCTAAATCCCCCCCTACCTCTGGTCGCCGCATCTCAAAAAAGATATAGTTGCGATGGAGAAGGTACAGAGAAGGGCAACCAAAATGATAAAGGGGATGGAACAGTTCCACTATGAGGAAAGGCTGAAGAGGTTAGGGCTGTTCAGCTTGGAGAAGAGACGGCTGAGGGGGGATATGATAGAGGTCTTTAAGATCATGAGAGGTCTTGAACAAGTAGATGTGACTCGGTTATTTACACTTTCGAATAATAGAAAGACTAGGGGGCACTCCATGAAGTTAGCAAGTAGCACATTTAAGACTAACTGGAGAAAATTCTTTTTCACTCAACGCACAATAAAGCTCTGGAATTTGTTGCCAGAGGACGTGATTAGTGCAGTTAGTGTAGCTGGGTTCAAAGAAGATTTGGATAAGTTCTTGGAGGAGAAGTCTATTAACTAGAGATGTGAATCGTGTGATCGATCGTCTTAACGATCGATTTCGGCTGGGGAGGGGAGGGAATCTTATCGTCGCGATTTTGTTTTTTAAAATATCGTGTAAATCGTAAATCGGGGGAGGGCGGGAAAACCAGCACACTAAAACATCCCTAAAACCCACCCCGACCCTTTAAAATAAATCCCCCACCCTCCCGAACCCCCCCCCAAAATGCCTTAAATTACCTGGGGTCCAGAGGGAGGGTCCCGGTGTGATCTTTTACTCTCGGACCTCCGGTGCGTTGTAGAAATGGCACCAGCGCTACCTTTGCCCTGTCATATGACAGCAGGGCAAAGGTAGCGCCGGCGCCATTTTGTTTTTTGTCCCCCGACGTCAGGAGCGTAGGAGATCGCTGGACCCCCAGGGACTTTTGGCCAGCTTGGGGGGGCCTCCTGACCCCCACAAGACTTGCCAAAAGTCCAGCGGGGGTCCGGGAACGACCTCCTAAACTCGAATCGTTCTGCCGTACAGCAAAATGGCGCCGACCATGCCGTACGGTCGGCGCCATTTTGCTGTGGGGGTTTGCTGTGGGGGTCAGGAGGCCCCCCCAAGCTGGCCAAAAGTCCCTGGGGGTCCAGCGGGGGTCCGGGAGCGATCTCCTAGACGCGTGACGTCGGGAGCTAGGAATCAAAATGGCGCCGGCGCTACCTTTGCCCTGTCACATGATAAGGGCAAAGGGCCACCGGCGCCATTTCTCTTCACAGCAGCCGTGGGCAGAGAGCGGGACATCGCGCCGGGATCATCGCGCCGGGACCCCAGGTCATTTAAAACATTTTGGGGGGGTTCGGGAGGGTGGGGGTTTGTTTTAAAGGTTCGGGGTGGGTGTTAGGGTTTTTTTGGTGTGCCGGTTTTCCCACCCCCTATTTAACGATACAATACAAATGCCCCTGACGATAAATCGTGGGCCTTTGTATTGTATCGTGCACTCTAACGATTTTGGACGATTTTAAAATTATCTGACGATAATTTTAATCGTTCAAAAACGATTCACATCCCTACTATTAACGGCTATTAATCAAGTTTACTTAGGGAATAGCAACTGCTATTAATTGCATCAGTAGCATGGGATCTTCTTAGTGTTTGGGTTCTTGCCAGGTTCTTATGGCCTGGTTTGTCCTCTGTTGGAAACAGGATGCTGGGCTTGATGGACCCTTGGTCTGACCCAGCATGGCAATTTCTTATGTTCTTATTTTTCTATTTACGCCCGCTGGCCGGCTGCTGTGCCGGAGGCCTCGGTCCCGCCCCCGGACTGGCACTCCGCCCGCACCTCCGCCCCCATCCCGCCCCTTTTTCAAAGCCCCGGGACATACGCGCGTCCAGTGGCTTGCACGCGTCGCCGGGCCTATGCAAAATAGGCTCGGCGTGCTTAAACACCCCCCCCCGTGCGTAAATCCAGCTGGATTTACGCGCGCAGATCTGTTAAAATCTGGCCCAATAAGTGAGCTTGTAACATTAAATTTGTCTAGCCTGACATCATACCTCATTGCCATTTAAGATACGGATGGAATAGAGCAAGGTTGGCCAACTCAGGTCCTCAAGAGCCACAAACAGGTCGGGTTTTCAGGATATTCACTGCATGCACTGCTTCCATTGTATGCAAATATATCTCATGCACATTCATTATGGATATCGTGTAAGCCAGGCCTGTTTGTGGCTCTTGAGGACCTGATTTGGCCACCCCTGCAACAGGAGCTTGAAAAAATGTAAACAGACAGTTGAGTGTATGGGTAAATTGCATTAGGGGCCCTCAGATTTGGCACAAATGGTTCAATGTAGATTGCTCTGGGCTATATAAGAGTGATGAGGTACATTTATCCAATACAGGACAGGATCTATTCAACATTTTCCTATAGGGAGCACTAGAAATGACACTAGTTCAAACCAAGTTTAGCAAGGCTATAGCTTGAGCATTAGTTCATTCAAGCCAAGATTAGAAAGGCTGCAGCTTGTCTTGGGGCCAGTTTACAAGCTCCTTATGCCTGGACCATCATATCGGGGCCTGAGGGAGCTGCAGTTTAGTTGATTATGTAATCTACAACAGAGATTAGCTATTCCCACTCCTCCCTGAGCACACACCCAGGGAGGGAGGTTCTTCAAGGATCAGGAAAGGTGCTGTCACTGGCTGCTGGGGTGGCACCAGGAGGCTCATACATTGTGGGGCACTGGCTGGATTCAGCCACATTGCTGCAGGGCAGCCTCGATTTAATGGCAGTTGCCCAGACAGTAGCAGAGATGGCTGTGACCTAGGCAATTCCAATTAAGAATTCAAATGGCCCAACCGAGGTTGAAAAGGGGGTAGACTCATGAGTGATCTTAGGGAAATATTTCTTTACAGAGAGGGTGGTGGATGTGTGGAACGGCCTCCCAGAGGAAGTGATGGAGACAAGAAAGCATGGGATAAATACAGGGGATCTCTAAGGAAGTAATGAGAATTATAATGCTAAATTAATTGGACGGATGGGCAGACTGGATGGGCCATAAGATCTTTTTCTGTCGTCGAGTTTCTTTGTTTATAACTGGTCCTATAACAGGTGAGTAAGGTGGCATTGATGTAAATAAGTTTCAGTGGGAGACCCATGGCTCAGGTACAATATATATGTGCTACATTGTAATTATTGCTACCCTTAACATAAGGCTTAGGAGTAACCTGCATGGAGCGGCAGTTACTACCCTCAACAGAAACACGGGGGTAACCTGCACGGAGCGGCAGTTACTACCATGAGAAGCTTGCTGGGCGGGCTGGGTGGACTGTTTGCTCTGCGATCATTACTATGCTGCACCGTTCATAAAAAACTGACTTTTGAAATTCTTCAGAATTGTTGCCTGTGTAATCCTGGAAGATCATGGGTAAGGAGGCCGGAAGAGAGCTGGTAGTCATGGCTGGGCATATTAGGAACAATTCCTCTCTTTGGAGTGTAAGAACTGCCAGATGTTTTATCAGATTGAGGTTTGTCATAAAGCCAGAGAATTCATCACTCAGCTTCCAAATAACCCTACTAGGGATTTGGTCCTAATATCAGTTTCATTGTTAAGTTACAATTCCCTTCCTGCAGAATATCCCCTAATGCAAATCTAGCAAGCACTGGTGGAAACTCCCTCAGCAAGTTAATCTGATTTTCACTGGGGTCAGTAAACTGAGCCCAGAGTAATATGAACACCTGCCAAGGGTCCCTTTCAACAAGCAATATCAGCCTTCCTCTTTCTTGATTTTATCCACCCACAGAAAAAGCATCTTTGGAAATCAGGATACCCAACCCCTTTTTTTAATAGAACCATGGCTGCAAAGCAAGATGCTTTGATCCATCTGCACGACAAGAAAAACTCTCTCTGCTGAATGAAGTGTGTTTCTTTTATTAAACAGATGATTTAGACCTTATCATTTCTTGACTGGGTTTTTTTTCTTTTTGCAGAAAAGCAATTAAGCGTGTGTAGTCGAAAAGAACTTCCATTTACAAATCTAAGTGCAGAACACACTGAGGCAGAGAAGTTGCCAGAACAATTCTGATGACTAATCCCTCATGACTTCAGCTTATAAACAAAACCAATCACAACACACCCATACCGACTTTATCAAAATTGGGCTGAAGGGGCTAGGGGAGCCCCTTCAGATTGGGCAAGGCTTCACCTCATCGGGCAACATAAGTAGTGGCCCTTGGCAGAAAAAGGGGCGCCATCGACACAAATAGCAAGCCCACATTTAAGAAGTGGTTATGTAACTACTTGGACTTTACCCCTTTAAAAGAACTAGCAGTGAGAGGTAGAGTACTTAACATACAGCTGTGGCCAGGGACAGTTTGTTGAAAGACTGCCCAGGGGTGGAAGGTATTCCAGTCCTGCCGAGACCCTGAGAGGCAGCAGGCCCAGGAGCAGGTGGCAAGCTACCATAGCTGCAGGCCCTGTGGCCTAACTAAAAACCTCAGCGAGGTTGCAGAATTCCTGCCTTTAACTACTTTCATTCCAGATGGAGCCAACAGAAGTGTAGACACAACAGAGCCAGCAGTGGCTCGAGGAAGAGAAGGACTGTGTGGCAGGAATCTAATTCTGAAAGGAAGGTAAGTAACAAACTGAGAACTTTTTAAAATGTTCTCCTTTTTATTTATTCTTTAACAACTTCCTTTTAATCCTAACCTTTCTCTTTTTTTTTTTCATTTTTTCCCTCCCTCCTCCTTCTCCTTCTGCCTTCTCTTTCCCTTACTTTTCTCCTCAAGTTATAGCCCTTCCTTTCAAAACATAATTTGAAGTTGAATCTGACATCTTGAAAGCAGTAACCAAAGCACAGAAGTTCCCTAGTTGTGACAGGAAGGGAAAGGCCAGAGATCAACCACAATCTGTGGCACTGTGACAGGAATATGTGATTGCTTTTTTTAGTTAATGTTTCGTTTTTTTTTGTCTGTTTTACTGTTCTTTTTGAGGTTTTGTTATTTTAGTTTTTACTCTTTTCAAGTTTTATGATTCTACGGCTCTCTTGCATGTTCATCATGGTTTTTGTTTGATTGTTCAACCCATTGAGCTTTTTGCCTTATAATTTATGAATTTAACTTCTAAGTAAATAAACTGAGCAGAGACTAGGTGGGCCTTACAGTCCCTTGGGTAAGGGGGAAATTCACTCTTAATTTTGGGGGGGTTAGGGGTGGGGGGCCCTACTGGTCTAAACTTAAATAAAAAGGGATGGGTGGGGGAGCAACTCTCGGACATGGAGGGTCATCTGTTGGCTCTGGGGTTGTTAGCTTGATTGAGAAGAGGTTTGGGCAGTGGGGAGCGAGTTGTTTTTGCATGGCAGTTCTTTTCTATTTTTCAATTTTTTTTTTCGGGGATGCTTCAAATGGCAGCCCCAGGGTTGGGAAACTCTAGTAAGGCCCCCCCAGTGTCTTTTCTTAAACTTGTCGAGGGAAGTCATGTTGGACTGCATGGCCCTTTAATTCTACCATGAAAGCATCAGGACCCACATTATGGTCTTGATGCTCCTGCAGTAGAATAGCATTTCTGACAAAGGTGGAGATAAAATAACGAGGCTGAAAAGTTTCTAAGTCAACCATGCTATTTTATTTACATAGGATTAGGTACGCAGGAGCTGCTTTGCATGGATTTGCAAAATTCATGCATGCAAATGCCGTGCAAAGCAGCTCATTGTAATAGAGGCAGGTTTCAGGCCTGAAAATCATGCAATATTGCTGCAATAGGACTAAATTGCGTGATATACAGCGTTTATTGCACGATATACGCTGTTTAACACACATTATAGCCCCATCGCAGCTTGATAAATCTCCCTATTAGGTAGGTATATATAATAAAAGCTTTCTAACCAAGCTTTGAGGGAGGTGGAGAAATTTTAAGACACAGCCACCACAGTTACCAGCTCTTTGTCATTCTGTGCCTCAGTTCTAACCCCAGCTCTGTCATTGACTACATGACACCTTGGGGTATGTGATCTCTGACAGTGGCAAGCAGCAGGGTGCTCAGAAGCCCTGTGTAACAAACAGGCCGGGTGAAGAGATGTCTGTCCCCCCCTTATAATCTGCCAGATTCCAGCATTCATGGTTCAGGGATGCCCTAAGTCCAGGGAGACCTCCCTGACTTCTGTGTTAAATAGTCCATGATGAACCTATTCTCATAAATGTATTTAATCTCTCCCTGAAGCTTGGTATACTCTTTGCCTTCACAACATCTTGCAACAGCGAATTCCACAGAACAACTTTGCGCTGTGAGAAGACATACGTCTTTGTGTTTGATAGTTCTTGTATTATTCACTGTGTCACCAAAATAGTTCCCTGAGACCTGATACAGATGTAGAGGAGGCGCGGGAGTAACAAGTCAACCAGAAACGAAGTTACCTGGAAATCAGCCAAAAATCCAAACATAGCTTTTTAATTAAAAAAGTGAATTTGCCTCCTGAGGGCATACAGATTTATAGGATGCTGCCGGCCCCCACCACCTCCAAACTCTCCCCATAAAATGAGCTCCCAGATAAAAATACCTAAAACCTTTCACCAGCAAGTAACATCCATGCAGCCAGAGGGAAAACAGTCTATGGAATGAAGTTTAATTTGCTCTCTTCCATTTGTTAACATATTCAAATAAAGCAGCATCTCTCTCCCTACTCTTCTCTTCATTCTCTCCCTCCACCCTGTCCCATGGCTGTCCACTCTAGGGTCTTGTTCACCTTAATGATTGCTTTTCTGGAGGGTACGCCCTGATCTCAAGAACTTGCAGAACAATGTGGCTCTGACATACAGGTCCTGCTGGATTTCCTTATAAACCTTCTCCATGTCTTCCCTGGCCTCCTGCTCTGAAACACTGCCCTCACTGTCCAGCTCCTTCCTAGAAGGGGACCAAGAGGATCCAACATCCTCATGCCTTAGGATCATCTGATCCCAGTCGTCTCTTCTAGGGTGGTGGGTTTCTGGTGGGGAAAGCCTACCTGCTGACTGGTCATCTGAGCTATCTCTCCTTTCAGATCTCATGCAGCTTCCTTTGAGAGCCAGATCAGCTCTGAGTTTAAAAGTCTCACCTGCAGCAATCTGAGAAGTCCTTCCTTGGTCTTCCAAGGCTCTGTTGTCCTGGAGACAGTCTTGCAAGAGAGATGGGCTTTCAGGGGGTGTGAAGTAGTGGTCTGCACTATCTTCCACTGTGGACAAAGTAGACGATGAGACTGAAGAACTTGTGTTTTCCAGTTTTGATGCCATTTCTTCTCTGAGTAAAAGCATATGTTTTGGGGAGATAGAAATCTGTGATGGGTCTCCATCTGCCTTGGGGCTCCATGGGGATAGCTGACTTACCCATCCCCCTTTAAACGTAGGACATGACAACTCTTTAATGACTTTGCCTAAACCACTTGGACAAGATGACAACACAGAGTCTGAATTTTCTTCACTGGTCATTGAAGAATAGTCTGAAAGGATCGTAGAAGATGAAGTTGGAGTTGTGGGTGAACTCTTCATGCTCCCTGGGATCAGAGCCCCCTTGTCTTGGTTTTCATCAGAAACGACTGGGCAGTGGATTGTTTCTGTAGAGTCTGGAGTCATAGAGATACCACCACTGCTTCCTTCACTTAGCAAAGATGACCATCCTGGGGATGTTGGGACCATGGTCTTTTGGAATTCCAGTGCATCCTGGATTCTGCTTGTTCTTCTATGGGAAGCCAAGACTGGATCCTCTTGAGATTCTCTTCCCAACATAATGAATGGTTGAGCATTGGCAAGTACTTGATCTGTGATGCTTGACAGTCCAGAAGACATCTCAGTATTGCATAGACTTACTACCCACTGTAGGTCAGGGTCAAAGGGCACATAGCCCTGGGAACTTTGCTGCCTGCCTTCAGCCTTCTGCGGAAGTTGAAGATCCATCAAGGTTTGTACTGGGCTAATGCGTGTATGAAGCATGGTATCTTCTTTCAGCACAAATGAGTTGCTGTGCACCAAAACACCTTCCATGAGGGTAGGAATGCCAGATTTTAGCATGACTTGAGTCAGCAGATTATCTGAGGCCATGCCAAAGCCTTGGCCTTGCAGATCCCTGACTTCAGCTGTCTGAGATTCCTGGTGGATTTGGGTTGGACTCTGCATGGAGTTGGGGTCTGCAATCTGCCGGGGTAATACTGTTGCAGCACTGAGACTTGGTTGATGATATGAAGAGGTACCTGGAGAGGAAGATGGTTGTACTTTAGACAAAAATATATTATTCTGTTGAGTTAGTTCATAGCCAGCTTGAAGATATCAAATTTACCACACACAGACATACAAGTACAAACATACACACACATACTTAATCATAGATACACAAACTTCAACAAAATGCAGAGAATAACAAGGCTGAAAATGCCAGAGGAGATGCCAGCAAAATGCAGGAAGCCCTGAACCTTTCCAGTCTGTGCCTGTCCACCTCAGACATGAGTGATTTTCAAGACTTACTCCTGTTTTCTTTGCAGAACAGAGAGTCCTGGTGCTGGAACAGACCCATCTGAGCCCCATGGGATGTATCTTCCACCACCAGCAGGGCCAGCAGTGTGTCTGAGGCTTGCGCTTGGGGTTGCTTCTGGGTCCTTGGTTCTGAACTTTCCTCCATGAGCTCCTGGAGCAGTGGAACTCGCTCAGGAGAGTAGCTATCGAGAGTAGAGAGACCCAGCGATAGGAGGTAGTGGGATGACAGCCGAGGGTTTCTTTCGCAGCAGATCTGGGAAGGATCCTGACCCAGCTTGGGCCATGAGCCCACTGCATTTTCTTCACACAGTCCTACCTGGCTCAGCTCTGGAGTCCCTGGTACATAAGCAAAATGTTGATCCGAGTCTGTGGGTGAAGAGTTGGATCCACGTCTGTCTGTCTTGCTGACAAGCTCACTGAATAATGAGTGCTGAGATTCAGGCTGAATCTCATACTGTTGAGAAGCTGGAATGGATACCTTCTGGAAGAAGTGAAATGGGCTGGCTTGGTCTTGAGTGCCCTGGAAAGGATGAGGCAACAAAAGAGAGCTGCTTCTGTCAAAGGCAGTTGTGGGGCATTCAGCCTGAGATTCAGTGACATCTTGCGTTCTTTTATCTACAGACCATGAAAAGATATACGTTACCAAAAAAAGACCCCAGATCTTAATCCTGCTTTGCAGCAACCCCTGCTATTCCAGTACTGAGACCCATACACACTGCATTGCCGGTGCCTAGAAGCCTTGCCCTGACTGGTCCATGACCGGCCTGAATCTGTCCAAGAACTGGCTGCCTCTAACTATACAAGAACAGCACCCTCAGCACCTGCTCTGTTCCTCTGGTTACAGTGGTCAGTTCTGCATGCCATCTCATTGAAAACAGAGCCAACAGGAGGAGGTGGAGGAGTGAGCAATAAGTCCCATGCTGGGGAGGAAGCATGGAGCTGCAGAGCCAGCAGGCCAAATCAGTAGACAACCAAAAAGACTGAAGCCAGCCAATCCAGAGGTGCCGCAGCCAGGGCCGGAGTTGCCAGTGGAAGAAGGAAAGCTACGGCAGGCGCCTGAAGGCCCGGAGATGGATAGACGATGGCTGAAGAGCCAGCAAGAACAGCAGGCAGGTCAGAGGGGGCTATGAAGCTGCAGAGCTAGCAGGAGGAGAAAAGCAGGTGGGTCCAAGGCCTGCTAGAGCTGGAGGGAGGCCACATGGAATGGAGGAGTGGCCTAGTGGTTAGGGCAGCAGGCTGCGAATGAGGGAAGCCGGGATTCAAATCCTGCTGATATTCCTTGTGGCTTTGGGCAAGTCACATTGCCCTTCACAAACTTAAGGCTTGATTTACTGAGGCTTTTCTTCCATTCTATGTCTATGGGAAAAATGCTTAGTAAATGAGGCCTTTAGATTGTTAGCCCTCTGGGGACTGGGAAAATACCTGTAGTACCTGAAAAGAAAATTATTCCTCACCTGCTAATTTTCGTTCCTGTAGTACCACGGATCAGTCCAGACAGTGGTTATGTCCCCCTTCCAGCAGATGGAGTCAGAGCAAAATTGTAAGGATGGCCCCTTATAGGTTGGAGCACCCCTCTGCGTCCCTTCAGTATTAAGAATATCAAAAATATAAATATTTTTAATGTATTTTTTTTAATGTATTTCCGCCCTGGAGGCGACTGTTCAGTTCCTTGTAAACCGGTGCGATATGTATTCTTTACAGGAACATCGGTATATAAAAATTAAAAATAAATAAAGCCAGAAATAACAGTTGGATGGATCATAAACCAAGTAACAGTGAACTTACAATGAACTTTCTTGGCATAAAACAATTGGCTAAGAAACTTGGAAATATGAACTAGCTGATACATAAGTACACATAAGGAAAAAACCAACAGTGAAGCTGCTAGCAATCCCTATCCCATAGAAACTGAGGGAGGGCATCTGGACTGATCCGTGGTACTACAGGAACGAAAATTGGCAGGTAAGGAATAATTTTCTTTTCCCTGTACGTACCCAGATCAGTCCAGACAGTGGGATGTACCAAAGCTTCCTACGTAGGGTGGGCCCTGGATAGCCCAGCTCGAATGACCTATGCACTGAAAGAACCAAACACCGGTGGCTGTACATTCAAGTGATAGTGATGGGCAAACGTGTGCAGCGACTTCCAGGTTGCTGCTCTGCAGATCTCCTGGGAAGAGACGGCCTGGCTTTCTGCCCAGGAAGTAGCTTGAGCACGAAGCGAATGAGCTTTAATACCATCCAGAGGAACACGACCTGCCCCAATATACGCCGAAGAGATTGCTTCCTTTAACCAATGAGCAATGGTGGTCTTAGAAGCTTTGTTTCCTTTGTTGGGCCCGCTCCAAAGGACAAAGAGGTGGTCCGACAAGAGGAATTCATTAGTAGCTTCCAAATAGCAAATAAGAACGCGCGTGACATCAAGATGTCGAAGATCTCTGGAATCGTCGTCCGGAAAAGATGGAAGCTCCACCGTCTGGTTCACATGGAACGCGGAGACAAACTTTGGCAGGAAAGCAGGTACCGTGCGTAACGATACCCCAGAATCAGAGAAACAGAGGTATGGCTCCCTGCACGACAGCGCTTGGAGTTCCGAGATCCTTCAAGCCGAACCGATGAAGACTAAGAAAACCGCCTTGAGAGTGAGATCCTTGATGGTAGCTCTCACCAGGGGCTCGAAAGGTGGACCGGCAAGTATTTGGAGGACCAAATTCAGACCCCACGATGGACAGACACTGTGAATGGGTGGCTTGACGTGCTTCACACCCCGTAAGAATCAAACAATGTCCGGATGAGACGAAAGAGGAGCTCCATCCAAGTGATGCACAAGGGAGCCCAGGGCCGCCACCTGGACCCTGAGAGAATTGTAGGCCAAACCTTTGTCCAGTCCCTGCTGCAAGAAGGAGAGAACGTCAGCCACCAAGGCGCGACTCGGGGAAACCTGAACGCCGGCACACCAGGTCTCAAATATTTTCCAGACCCGCACATATGCGATGGATGTGGAAGTCTTTCGCGCTTTGAGGAGAGTGGACACAACGGCATCCGGGTAGCCGCGTCTTCTCAGTCTGCGCCGTTCAAAAACCAGGCCGCAAGAGAGAAGCCACCTGCCTGGTCAAAAAATACCGGTCCTTGAAGTAGAAGATTCGGTAGCTTTCCCAGGCGAAGAGGACCGTCTAGTGCAGGGGTGAGCAATTCCAGTCCTCGAGGGCCACAAACCTGTCGAGGTTTTAGGATATCCTATTGAATATGCATGACATAGATTTGCATACAACTGAGGCAGAGTGCATGCAAATCTCTCTCATGCATATTCATTAGGGATATCCTGAAAACCAGACTGGTTTGTGGCCCTCGAGGACCGGAAGTGCCCACCCCTGGTCTAGTGTCATGTTGATTAAGTCCGCAAACCACGGTCTGTGGGGCCACTCCAGCACCACGAGAATTACCAAACCCCGGTGAGCTTCTATTCTTCGAAGTACCTTCCCCACCAGGGGCCATGGAGGAAACACGAAGAGTAGATGGTTCTGAGGCCATGGGAGAACCAGAGCATCCACTCCTTCCGCGCTGTGCTCCCTTCTGCGACTGAAGAAGCGTGGAGCTTTTGCATGCTGTCGAGTGGCCATGAGGTCTAGATGAGGAGTTCCCCAGCTGTGTCGGACAGCTCCCACTCTCCGGGATCCAAGCGTTGGCGGCTTAGGAAGTCTGCCTGAACGTTGTCCACTCCCGCTATGTGGGAAGCCGCTGGACGGGAGAGGTGGAGTTCCGCCCATGCCATCAATTTGTTCGTCTCCCGGGATACATGAGTGCTCTGTGTTCCCCCCTGACGGTTGACATATGCTACTGTTGTGGCGTTGTTGGAGAGTATCCGTACCGCTCTCCCCTGTACCAGAGGAAGGAAATGCTGTAACGCTAGACGAACCACCCTGGTTTCCAGACGATTTATTGGCCATTGTGCCTGCGCAGGCGTCCATTGCCCCTGAGTCGACAGTTTCTCGCAAACTGCCCCCCAGCCGGAGAGGCTGGCATCCGTGGTGACGATCACCCACTGAGGAATTTCCAAGTCCACTCCCTTCAACAAGTGATTGAGCCGGAGCCACCAGAGCAGACTGACCCTGGTCGGATCTGGCAAGGGGAGATGTGCTTGAAAATCTTGAGACACGGGTTTCCAGCGATTCTACGTCCTCTGCAGAGGACGTAGAATCTACGTCTGCAGAGGACGTCTGCAGAGGACGTAGAATTGCGAAGGCCCAGGGAACTAAATCTATAGTGGATGCCATAGAACCCAGAACTTGGAGATAATCCCATGCCGTAGGGAGGGGAAGGCAACGGAAGCGCTGGACTTGAGCGAGTAGAGCTTGTGCCTGATCGCGACGGAGAAAGACCTTGCCCAGATTGAAATGTGCTTCCAGAAGTCTATCGTCTGCGATGGAGTAAGACTGCTTTTGGGTAGGTTGATGACCCATCCGAGGGAGCGGAGGAGATGGGGAACCCGGTTGACCGCTCTCTGACACAGATCCTTGGATTTCACTCAGATGAGCCAGTCGTCCAGGTAGGGGTGTACTAGGATCCCTTCCTTCCGTAGAGCTGCTGCAACGACAACCATTACCTTGGTAAAGGTATGAGGTGCGGTCGCCAGACCGAAGGACAGGGCCTGAAACTGGAAGTGCTGGCCGAGGATCTTGAAGCGGAGATAACGCTGATGATCCTGTAAGATTGGTATGTGCAGATAGGCCTCTGTCAAATCCAAGGAAGTGAGGAATTCCCCCTCGTGTACCACCGCTATCACTGAGCGTAAGGTTTCCATCCGGAAATGTGGAATCTTGAGTGCCTTGTTGACCATCTTGAGGTCGAGGATTGGACGAAAGTATCCTTCCTTTTTGGGGACCACGAAGTAGATGGAATAATGGCCTAACCCTTGCTCCCCCAAGGGTACCAGAAGAATGGCCCCTAACCTCAAGAGGCGATCTAGTGTCTGGCGAACTACGCATTGTTTCTTCATTGGTCTGCAAGGGGAGAAGACAAACCTGTCTCTTAGAGGCTGAGCAAATTCTAAAGCATAACCGTGCCTTAGAATATCCAGTACCCATTGGTCGGAGGTGATTTTGACCCACTCCTCATAGTAGAGAGACAGCTGGCCCCCTATCTTGGGTGTCGAGGAGTGGGTCAGCAATACTTCATTGGGAAGACTTGGAGGAGGCCCCCTGTGAGAGGGAGTCTCTGGTTGGTCTTTGTCCCCGAAAGGAATGGGACCAAGACTGCGACCTAGAGGAGGGCATCCTCTGAGAGCCTGTCCGCGATTGGCGAAAATGATGCTGACCCCGGAACCGGGTGCGAGTCGCACCGAACGTCCTGGGACCCTTGGGACAATCTTTGGGCAACTTGTGTATCTTATTCTCGCCAAGAGACTGTATGAGCTTGTCCAGTTCTTCCCCAAACAGGAACTTTCCCTTGAATTGTAGAGAACCAAGCCGAGACTTGGAAGAAGAATCCGCCAACCAGTTGCGGAGCCAAAGCAGGCGTCTAGCCGAGACTACGGAGACCATAGATCTGGCCAGAACTCGGACTAGATCGTAGAAAGTGTCTGCTCCATACGCTATCACCGCTTCCAGACGTTCCGCTTGCTGCACCTCCGCTGGGGGCAGCTCTCAGGCACGAAGAAGCTGTTGCACCCATCTGAGACCTGCTCTTTGCATGAGGGAACTGCAGACAGCCGCCCTGACCCCCAGGGCTGACACCTCAAAGATTTTCTTTAGGTATACCTCCAGCATGCGATCCTGCATATCTCTGAGAGCTGCTCCTCCAGTGACTGGAATGGTCGTTCTTTTCATGACTGCCGACACCGAAGCGTCAACCTTGGGGACCTTGAGGAAATCCAAAGAGCCTTCAGGGAGCGGATATAACTTGTCCATCGCCCGGCCGACCCTCAGAGACGCTTCCAGAGTATCCCACTCTCTCGACAACAACTGTAGTAGCATAGGGTGAAAAGGAAATGTCTTAGCTGGAGGGCGGAGACCCTTTTTAGTCGTCGTAATGGGCCCTGAGGTGTCTTGTGGGGCCTCAATATCCAGTTCGTCCAGTACATAGGGAATAAGGGTGTCTAACTCGTCTCTCTGAAATAGACGTAACATCCTGGGGTCATCACCCTCCACGTGCAGCGCAGGTGTCCGGTCGTCCAGGTCTGGGTCGAAGTCTGGGTCTTGAGGAGTGGGATTCTGAGATGGAGGATGAGAAACCAGCCGTACCTGTGAGGACCCTGGTTGCGTGGTCCCCGGAGTTAGAGTGACTCCCCCGCTTGTACTCCCAGGGGGAGCGTGGCTTCCGAGCCATGTGGAATCCCTGATGGTGGTAGGGGTGTTCCCATATTTCCGGAGTCATCCAGTCTAATAGTCTTGGAGGGAGGAGGAGTGAAGGCCGGGTCCATCCTAGCCAGATAGGCATTGTGAATTAAAAGAATGAAGTCAGCGGAAAAAGGCTGGGGGGGAGGGGACCCGGGGGTGGGTTCTCAGAAAGATGCCCCGATGGCGTCTCTGAGTCAGGGAGGTTCGCAGGAGTCAAAATCGGTGGCGCCAAGGGAAATTCGCAGCCTACAACTGAATCTGGCTGCGATGGAGCAGGCAGTGCAGGAGACAAAATGGCCGCCGTTCCCGTGTCAGAATGGGGCCTTCCCATTCTGACACGGGAACGGCGGCCGAGCGCCGAGCGCGCGAAGCAGACTGCCCCCCCTGGGCTCGAGGTGCCTTCCCCGCCGGGGGAGAGGCACCTCGCACAGAGGCCTTCACGGAAGAGCCGCGATCCTGGCTCCCCGCAGGCACAGCATCGCGCTGGGCACGGCATCGGAGGGGAAAAGGGATCCTAAAGTAAAAAAACCCTCTCCGGAAACTGCAGCAGCCATAAGCAGAGCCTGTGCTGGTCAGGTAAGGCCCCAATTACAGAGGAATAGCGCCTCTCTGTTATAGCTGCCCTGAGGTAAACGGCGTCTCAGGACAGGGGGGAGAGGTTGGACCACCAACGTGCACCCCAAGGAAATTAATGAATTAAGAGGACTCCTGTGTAAAGAAATAAAAAGTACAAAACTTACCCCAAGAGAATTTAAAAGTACCAAAGTTCTGTCCAAGTTTCAGAATAATTGAAACTAACACAAATTCTAACACAGATCCTCCTGAGTATATATATATATATTTTTTTTTACATATGATCCATCCAAATAAAGAAAAATATTAACAAAATCTAGTAAGATTACAAGGGAACCGCAGGTGCCACTGTCATCTGCTGGAGTCAGAATAATACTGAAGGGACGCAGAGGGCGCTCCAACCTGTAAGGGGCCGTCCTTACAATTTTGCTCTGACTCCATCTGCTGGAAGGGGGACATAACCACTTTCTGGACTGATCCGGGTACGTACAGGGAATGGAAATCGCCTTCAGCCACCAATGAAAAGGCGTGAGCTAAATATGCAATAAATAAAATAACAAACATAGCTGTGGGTCTGAGGCCCAGCAGAGAGGCCTGAATTGTAGAGCCAGCCTTAAGAGGTTTTAGCTAAGCAGTGAGAGGAGCAGGCTTGTAGAAATGAGTGACAGTTGGAAGTGGTGATGGACAGAGGTGTTAATAAAATGGGGAGGGGTTAATGGGAGAGTGAAGAGGAGGGGCAATGGAACACTCAATCATACCCCCCCCCCCTCAACATTCCTGCCCTGCTTTTCTTCCACTACCCTTTGAAGGAATTTCTACCTTCTCCCCCTCCCTCCTCCTCTCACTCACTGCTGGTAATAGGGGATTCAAGTGTTCCAGAACTTGTTCACCGAACGGAAGGAGACTGTTAATGGAATAGGGAAGGAAGCAATGGGACAGGTGATGGGGTGATGGAATAGGGAGAGAAGGAAAGAAAGGTAATAGAACAGGCAAGGGGGAACAGAACATTGTGAGGAGAGGGAATGAAGTAGTTACTGGAAAAGGGAAAGGATAAAGGAACACATCCCTTCCCCCAAGCACACAAACCCACCTTATACCTCTTCCCACCACCCCAAACACTCACATATCACAATTTCCTTGCCCTATTTCCATTCCCCCCCAACCCCCTGACAAGTGTCCCAGATTCGCCCACCAAAATATGGTAGGCTTATCACTGCACCTCAATTATATTACCTTGACTCTCCTCTATCAAGAAATTTAGTAAAGGCGTCCTAGCTGAGAGCGCCTCTTTGGGTGGGTTATCAGATGACATTCAGCAGGCTGAAGGGACTCTGAAGCCCGGTCTATGGGACAGAAAGACCTCCAGTGACTTCACTGCTCACAGGGAAGAAAAGCACCGAGGAAAGATAAGAACCTCATTTGTGGCCTACTTGTGACATCATAAAAGAAAATGTGACTTCGGATTCCTCTGCCCAGCCAATCCCAAGCCCTGTGTATCTGAGCCATTGTTCGTGCCGACTGGCCCCTCTTCTGCTACATTCTGCGCTCCTCCTTTAACCCCATCCATGTGGCAGTCAAACAGACTGAAAGCTTGCAAAGAGGGGTGAAGTGTTCCCTATGGGAGGAAAAGACATTTAAAGTGGAAGACAGAATTAAAAATGGGGACAGGAACTTGCCATTGTATGACTATTGGCAATCTTCACCCCGAGACCCCTTCCCTGTTTAGGGCACATCCTCTACGTGCACTGCTACTTTGTGTCTATGTGCTCCCAAATGCAGGACCCTGCCCTTTAATTTCTCCATGAAAAATCGTATCTGCTACAGCCTGGAGCTGGCTTCAAGCTTTCGCCCTCCTCATTCTTTTCCACAGTCCAGTCCTGAGTGAGCCCCCTGCTGCAGGTCTCGGCGCCGCCCACCGGGAAAGCCCTTCCTCGTCGGGGCCCATGAGCTGAAAGCATTGAAATGATCGGCCTCTTTCCCCCCCAAAAAACGATCCCTGTGCCACCTACTTTCTCTAATCTCGTCCCTTTCTCATGGTGACCGAACCACAGGGACTGGCAGGAAAAACCAGAGCGGGCACGCTTTATACACCTACTGCCACACGGGGGCGCCATCCGCACACGCAACAAGGAGGCACGCGCGGAGCGCTACGGGATAATTAGGCCGTAAATAAAGGCAGAGGCACGGGCGACAGGGCGAGTGCAGAAAGCAGGTTACATTATTCTTAAAGGTAGTCGGGGGAGGGGGTTCTCTCGGAAAGTCAGCAGGTTGTAGGGGAGGAGGTCAGTGCATTTGATAACCTCTTCTTGAGGACCAGGGTTCACATCCTAGTCCTCCGCTCACAAGGAGAAAGCCAAAGCACTTTATGCGGGCTGAGGATTGGTGTCTGCTCCAGGAAGATTCTGTGCGGGAATATCTGGGGGAGTGGGGTTGCTGCAGGGCAGGCCTGAGATGCATTGGCAGAGCTGTATGTGTGGGGGTCTCAGTGCTAGAATAGCAAGGAGTGCTTCACTACCTCATCAAAGAAAAAGCCCCCCCCCCCCCCTTAGATAAAGGATAAGTTAAGACAGTACTTGAACTTAGAGCAACCTAACAGCTGGTAAACAGAGATTTTTTATTAAGGAAGCTCACAGAAGGATTTTCATCGTGGTGCATTTTCCTCCAGAATTCAGGGACTGTTATCAGGTTCAGTGCCCTCTGAGTGACAGAAGGCAAGGAGAAGGCAGCCATCCCTGGTATATACTCCCATATTCAGGCTGATGCAATGCAGTGCGCTCAGCCTAGTGCACAGCTTGCCACGCGTTAGACGTGTGTTTTGGACGCATTAGAATAACTCCCTATGCAATAATGGGATTAGCGTGTCCAAAACGTGCGTCCAAATTAGCACATAGCTAAGAGCGCTCATCACATGTAAATGCCATGTAGATGAGGCTATTAGCTAATACCCCGATGCAAAAAATCACTGTGTGCCCGATGCACATGTGTTAACATGCAAAACTTAATGCCAGTCCCGGAAATGGCGTTAAGACTTCATATGCACCAAGTTGCCACAAAAAAGCCCAAAATATTGCTTTTCTGTGGTTCCTTCTACTTAGTATCGTCCTAATACTGAGCAGGAGGAACCACAGGAAGCAGCATGATAAAAAAAACAACTTGACGGTGGTCAGGTTAGGAAAATGGCGCTCAATTTACGACTGTACGTTTTCCTAACCCGTGGCTGTGCGCAGGTTAGGAATACGGATGCTCGTTAATTGAGCGTCCGTTTACCGAACTGGCACACAGCCACATCTTTTGGGCGCCTGATGCCATGGACGCACTAGAGACTCACGATTTATCCCTAGTGTGTCCTTTTTAGCACGGCAGCTCATTTGCCTGTTGGATCGGGCACCCAGGAGCGGGGAATGTGCGCGTGTTGAAAAATCATGCGCCCGGTTTGGACGTACTTTTTTTTTCGTGCTTGATATTGCATTGGCCCCATTAAATATAACTAGCCCCTGGCTCCCCCTAATGTTTTACATTGAAATAGAGATTGTACCTTGTAACAACCAGACCAATAGCACTTATGTGTTTCTAACCAAGTTGAGTTTCTGGACAGAGCTCTGTCCAAATGCCTAGCTTTTTCCTTTAACATAATTAAAATTCCACCCCAGCCACGCAACCTTGCCATTAATATTCAAGGACAAAGATGACTTTTCCAGTCAAGAGATATCATATATTTTAAAGATTCTCTCTTGCTCATGTTAATGTGTCACCAAGACAGAAATGGAAGTCTCTCTTATTTATAGTCTCCATTCATCATGGTTTGTGGCTGCATTACTCCTGGACCTGGCTCTGTGAATAATGGAACAGAGTGGCAGGCTGTGACTCTTTCCAGCTGGGTGTACGGGGTCTGCCTGTGTAGGTGGAATAGGGTCCACAGACTAGGCTATAACTTGCCTGGGTCAGCAAGTATTGGACCCCCCAATTACAGCCAGGCCTGTGTTGCTCCCATTGAATTTATGGGACTTGTAGTTTAAACCGCAGTAAGAAACTACAAGTCCCAGCACACAATTGGGGTATAGCCAGACCTGGCTTTTCCTGTTCCCAATGACCCGGAGCTGCCTAACCATCTTACACATGCGACACACACACGCACACACACACACACATGTGCATGCAGCTTTCTTTCTCATCACCCGCCTCCTACTCCAATGGAAACTGGTAAGTGAAGTCTGAGGAACGGTCTCCCAAATGCAAAGAACATTTCCAGGGAAACAGGACCATTAGATCAGCGACAAAAGGGTTCATCAGGAGAGTGGGGTGTAGCTGAATGTGTGTGAGTCTTTCTCTGTGGGCTCTGTATACATCTAGGTGGGTCCATCTCTCTGTGTAGGCCAAGGCGTTTGGAAAGGGCAGGTGAGATGAGTGGCTGCCCAGTACATGAGACTAGAGGGAAGCCACGCTGCCACTACTACTGCAGCAGCAAGAGAAGCAAATTCCTGGGTATCCACATATTCAAAAGGAGGAACCTCCTCCCACTGACTGCCCAGGGCACCATGTAATCTGGTGATGGTCCTAGAGCAGGCTTGGGTGAGTCTCTTTCTGTGGAAAGGGGTGCAGCTGAAACTTTTTTGTTTGTGTCATTCACTGTTTGTTTTGTTTTGATTTTTTTTTTTGCAAAGGGTGGGGGGGAGAGCATGTTGTTTTAACACATTTTAAAACCCACTTTCAGGCTGAGCTAATAAAGCAGCACGGAAAACGGGCACTCAGCGTCGAGTGCCAGCTTTCCTCACGCGCGCCCAGCCCCCTCTCCTGGGTGCGCGATCGAACATTTAAATGAGGGGTCGCGCAAGCAAGGAGGAGCTAGAGACAAATGTGCGCCCCTAGCGCCTCCTCGGCGGCAGGCACCCAGGAGAGGTCGGCCGTCAGCGGGTTAGGAAAACGGTGGCTCAGTTTTACGAGCGTCCCTTTTCCTAACCTGACGGCTGGCAGACTTTATTTTATTTTTTATTTTTTTACTTTCTGACCTTTATGTTCCTCCTTAATATCGCCATGATACTTAGTTGGAGGAGGTACAGAAAAGCAGTATTTTCTGCTTTTCTGTACACTTTTTTGGGCTGCTCGGGGCAGGCGTTAATTTCTGAGGGTAAAAATGTGTGGGTCGGGTGCAGATTTTTTTTTTTCCGATTGAGGGAGAATCGCTAATAGACTCATCCACATGTATTTGCATGTAATGAGCGCTATTAGTTTGGCGGGGGGGTTGGACGTGCATTTTGGATGCACTAATCCCCTTATAGCATAAGGGGTTGTGGACGCGCGTCCAACCGTGGGTTACACAGGGCGCTGGGCTGAGCGCTCTGTATTGGATCGGCCTGTTAGTGTACGCTGTATAAGAGCATTGAAAATGCCATGCTCAGTCACACCAAGGTGCGTCGAGCCCAGCATCCTGTCTCCAACAGTGGCCAATTCAAGTCGCAAGTACCTGGCAGATCCCGTAAAGTAAATCTATCTATCTATCTATCTATCTATCTATCTATTTATTTATTTATTTATTTATTTATTTAGAGGTTTTCTATACCAGCATTCGTGATTAGAAACCACATCATGCCGGTTTACATATAACAAGGGGGTGTGAACAAAAAACGGAACATAAACAAGTGCAAAGAGATCAAAAGTTACATTACAACAAGAATCATATAACTGGGGAGTGAATTAGAGTAAGTATTTCTTGTTACTTACTCCCAGGAATAGCAATAGCTTTCTTTAGTCTGCCTGGCTAATAATGTTTTATGGACACAAACTGAACAGAATGAAAAGAAAAGAAAACCTGCAGCCAGGACTGCTTTAACTTGTGGGCAAGAGAGAGTCAATTGTCCCGTGTCCTGCATAGTAGGGGCCCCATTGCATGAGCTCACAGGACTGCCCTCATGACTCTGTTGGCCAGTGCCCCCCATTCTCAGGTAGCAATGAAATAGCTCTTTGCTTCCTTCTCCAACACCTCTAGCAGACAAAGCTCAGAGCAGAGCAAAGAAGAGCCACTTTGCTTGTCATTCAGAGACAGGAAAGGGGGGGAGGGGGAGCCATGAGTCTGAATGAGACACTCCAAGCCATAGAATAGCCACCTTGCTTCCCTAATCCAGACTATTCTGTCCGCTTGTTTCCCTCTTCCTCTGCAGGGACTAGCAGAGCAAAGAATTACATTTTTGTCGGCCTATTTCCAGTTTGTGTTCACTTATGCTGCAGTTGGTGATGGTTTGCATTTTGGGTGTGTGGCTAAGGTGAGGTATTCTTCTAACCTACAGTTTCTAGGGAGGAATCTGTAGTGGCCTGGCTTGTTCCGTTTTCCCAATAGGAGATGTATTGGTGTTCTAGGCAGCAATGGAATATTTGTAGTGTCGCCTTTTCGTGTAGGTTGCTTGATTTCTGGAAGTTGGTGCTGTTTTGTATGGCAGCCATTTCAGAGATTACCATCAGCCAATACAGTTTGGATTTCTTTTACTTTATAAATGTATATATTTTTTTGATTTTTACAGTTTACCCCCAAATCACAAATGACACATACATTAGACACTCGCTATGCTCACCATCCCTGCCAGTGGGATCTCCACTCTAGATTCCATGTTTGTGCCTAGGGGGAAAATGCAATCTGGGTAGTGCAAGTGACTTTTAATGAAAGGAAGGGCCGGGAGAGCGCTATAAATTTCTTTACCTCACCCCCTCCTTTTTCCCCCTAGACTGAGTGTGAGTGGATGTTAAGGGAACCCCCCAAAAATAGAAAGTGATAACTGGATGGCAACGTCAAAAAGCAAGTTTTATGACTCTATCAGCTGGATGTGTACATTATCATTGTCTCTCATGTGCTCTGTAGAGGTGGAGGAATGGGGATTGGTGTCTGTGCACCCTCATCCCGCCCCACACATGCATGCACCCGCAGCCCTCCAACACACACACACACACACATTCCACCTGCCCTGTCACTCCCCACTTTGAGCACACACCTTCAGTTATTTCCTAACATACACCAGTCACTTACACCAATCCGATAACAGGTACATACAACCCACCCCCCCAATACCTGGGGGAGGAAAGGGGTGGAGGGGCAAAGTAGAGAGTGTGAGGGGGAGAGAACACATACACCCACCCAACTCACTCCCTCCCAGAAATGCACACACACTCAATTCATCCCTAATACCACTCATGCAAGTCCCATAACACACACACATCCAGGCACGTTCCCATTCACACACACACATACACACACACACACACCCATCCTCTCACTGCCCTACGATGTTATTTTCACTTTCGAATAATAGAAGGACTAGGGGGCACTCCATGAAGTTAGCAAGTAGCACATTTAAGACTAATCAGAGAAAATTCTTTTTCACTCAGTGCACAATTAAGCTCTGGAATTTGTTGCCAGAGGATGTGGTTAGTGCAGTTAGTGTAGCTGGGTTCAAAAAAGGTTTGGATAAGTTCTTGGAGGAGAAGTCCATTAATGGCTATTAATCAATTTTACTTAGGGAATAGCCACTGCTATTAATTGCATCAGTAGCATGGGATCTTCTTAGTGTTTGGGTAATTGCCAGGTTCTTGTGGCCTGGTTTTGGCCTCTGTTGGAAACAGGATGCTGGGCTTGATGGACCCTTGGTCTGACCCAGCATGGCAATTTCTTATGTTCTTATGTACTCATGGGGGGAGGGGAAATCTGTGGAGACTGCAGTGGGAGAAAGGGAGAAAGTGCACATGCACCCACACACACTTACCCATGGGAGAAAAGAGAAGAAGGGGAAGTGCAAAATAGGGGTAGGTTCTCCTCCCCCAACACAAACACACACACACACTCGCTCTCTCTCTCCACTACCTCCCAATACCACTTTCACATCTATCACTCACAACCACACTGTTCTCACACAGGTGGGAGAAGAGGAGTAGGGAGAGAACTTAGAGAGTGCAGAGGGGAAAAGTGCCCATGCACTACACACCACATACCACATACCACACACCACTCACAAACATCATACCAATCCAACAACACATACCGCCTACATTACCACAAACACACACCTCACCCATCACCATATACCCCACTCCCACCTGCATCCCCATCCCCACCACCAGCATCCATAGCCCCCCACCTTCACCCTCCCTCTGCCCTACACTCTTCCCCACTGAACTCTTCCCCCCCCCCCCCCCCACACACATACACCTACCATCATTCCTCCACCCCCAACAAAGCATGTACAAAACACCGATAATGTACACATCCAGCTAATGGAATCATAAAAACCATTTTTTTCTTGTTGCCATGCAAATTATCACTTTTTCTTTTTGGGGGGGTTCCCTTAACATCCACTCACACTCAGTCCAGGGGGAAAAAGGAGGGGGTGGGGTAAAGAATGTTATAGCGCTCTCCCGGCTCTTCCTTTCATTAAAAGTCACTGGCACTATCCAGATTGCATTTCCCCCCTAGGCACAAACATGGAATCTAGAGTGGAGAGCCCACTGGCAGGGCTGGCAAGAGAAGTGAGCAGGGGTGCGGCCCCTAGTGTATATCCAAATGTGTATGTGTGAATATACATATATATATATATATACACATACAAAACTAAATGAAATATTTATGGTGTCCAAATATGTGTGGGATGGTGATGGAGTCACAATGATAGTTGAGTTTAATTATCAACATTTTAGGAGAGGGGAGCCCCATGGGCCTGAAAGTTAATGCAGAGGAAGGGACAGGGGTGCAAGACTGAAAGTTCATCTAGGGCAGGGATGGCAAACTCCAGCCCTCGAGAGCCACAGACAGGCCAGGTTTTCAGGATATCTAAAATGAATATGCATGAGAAAGATTTGCATGCACTGCCTCCATTGTATGCAAAACTTTCTCATGCATATGCATGGTGGATATCCTGAAAGCCAGGCCTGTCTGAGGCACTCGAGGGCTGGAGTTGGCCATCACTGATCTAGGGTGTCTAATATCCTTGCAGTGACCCTGTTAGAGTGCAAAGTCCGTAGCGCCACACTTACACCAACCTGCAGGGTCTGGAAGGAGGAAGGTGCCTTGCATGAGCTGTAAAAAGATAAAGTTGTGCTGGCGTCCGGCCTTCATGGGCCAGAAGGAGGTGGCAGCATGCGGCTGCCCTCTCTCCCATCAGCTGGTGCAGAGAAGGAATCCCAGCATCAGAGTATCTGGGGGGAGGAGGAGGGGAGAAGGGGAGAGGACAGGAGAGAAGCGTGCTGGTGTTGGGGAGGAGAAGGAGGCTGGTGGATAACATGGAAAACATAAAAGAGACTCTTCCCTTCTACAAACATTTGCCCAGGGCACCTTACGTGGTTAAAACAGTCCTGATGCAGTACATCCCAACTCGGTGGCCAGACGTGTATGTCTGGGGGCGTAAGTGGATGTCTCTGGATGAGACTCTGTCTGCGAGGGTGCGTGTCTCTGGAAAGGAGTTATGGGCAAGTCTATTTTAATGGGTAGGTGCATGTCTGTGGTTGAGTCTCTCTGGAGGAAGGGTACGTGTGGTTCTCTGTAGGTGGGAGGCTCGGTAAGAAGGGAAGGTAAATGCAGGTCTTCTCTCCATGTGTCTGTGTGCTTGAGTGTCTTTCTCTGGGAGTGTGAATTGGGGTTGTTATATGGGTGTGCCTCCCTCTGCCTGCATGGGTAGGTGCCCCTGCCTCTACGGAAGTGTATGGGGCTTTTTGTTTTTTTTGGGGGGGGGGGTATCAGCAAGTCTCTCTGGGGGCAGTGTCTCCAAATGGATTTGTTTTGCACAAATCTTGACAAGAATGAATCTCACTTATAGGTTGGGTCTGATCCCAAGCTCTCAAATTTACAGCTGATGCCCTTAATTCTTGCATTGTACTACAGAGAGCTTCCTTCTGGAGCTCATAGGGTGTAATATTATATATAGCACAGGCAACATGCCCAAGGTCTTTTTGATCAAGTCTGCAGCACCCACTACAAGTGGGGACTATTTCTGTACATCTCTGTCCCATTTTCTTGGTCTTCCGATTGCATCTTGATGGACTTCAGGAATTGCTCGCTCTCCAAACCTTCCACAAGATAGTTACTTGGTACTGACCCCACTAGCAGCAAAGTCATTCTTGTGTTGGTGTCATTTTCCACAAATATTCGGACCTTGAGCAGCAGGCTTTGTAGCAGTTAAACTGGAAAGTCTGAGGGTAGGCATGGGCAGGGCTGAATCCGTAAACAAAAAAAGAAGTGGAACTGTGGAGTTGCGGAAGAGCAAGACCAAACACGACCTGGGCAAGGCCGTGGGGGCCAGAGCTGGGGTGAACACCTTCTCTCTGCCCCCACACGGATATGTAAACGCACTATTCCTCTTCCTCCTCATCCCAGTGATCCTCCATCCTCAGCCAGTCTTTGCTTGATGAGCACTGGTGGGAGGCGGGCGACGGGTGCTTGAGCGCTGCTGGGGACTGGGAGTGAAGGAGCACTGGGGCAAGGAGAAGCAAGAGAGAAACAGGGGCCCTCTCTCTTTACTCTCCTCCTCCTCTCTGTCCTGGGGATCCGGGTCCTCCATTCCCAACCCCACGTCTCACCCCCCCTATTCCCTAGTAGTCCTTGAGCTCCCTCCAGCAACTCTCCTTAGCCAGTAAGACCCAGGCCTGCTCCTCTGGCCAGAATCAGCGGGCTGTACTCAGCCTTGGAGGACAAGGGCAGATCGGTGTGCACTGCCCGCTCTCCCTCAGCCTCCTTGGACTAGGCATGGCTCTGCTCTTTGCATCCTGGAGCAAGAAAAGCAGGGAGCAGCACTGCATGTTACCCTCACTCTCCCCTTCTATTCCTGCCCCTCATTCACTTTTTCCCCTTCCATTTCACGTTCCGATTGCCTCACTCACAAACTGGTCCCCCTATGGAACAGGAGGGAAAAGGAGAATAAAAAGAGGGCAGGGGCCAGGGACAAGGTGGCCTAGATTAGAGATTTGTCTGCTTTGTCTGCTCCGGGTTGACCTCCTTCTCTCCTTTCCCCCTGTATACTGCCTTCACGGGAGAGGCTGGAGCAGACGACACCTGCTGTTCTGCCTCATAACTCTGAAAAGAAATGCCGGAACTCAGTTCCAGGCCGTTCCCCCCCACAAATTAAGCTTTGGGCATGGGTCTGATATACCTGTCAGGATAGATATTTCTGCAGCTCGGATCATGCACTGAAATCTCTCCCCCCCCCCCTCTTCACCACTGCTGTCCAAAAAATATTACAGCAGACTCTGCTGTATAGTGAAGGCACTGCAAGCCAACACATATTTATAAGAACATAAGAAGTTGCTATATGGGTCAGACCAAGGGTCCATCAAGCCCAGCATCCTGTTTCCAACAGTGGCCAATCCAAGTCACAAGTACCTGGCAAGTACCCAAACAGTAAGTAGATCCCATGCTACTAATACCGGTAATAAGCAATGGCTATTCCCTAAGTAAGCTTGATTAATAGCAATTTATGGACTTCTCCTCCAAGAACTTGTCCAAACCTTTTTTAAACCCAGCTACATTAACTGCCTTAACCACATCCTCTGGCAATTAATTCCAGTGCTTAATTGTGCATTGAATGAAAAAGAACTTTCTCTGATTTGTTTTAAATGTGCTACTTGCTAACTTCATGGAGTGCCCCCTAGTCCTTGAATTACCTGAAAGAGTAAATAACTGATTCACATTTACCTGTTCAAATCCTTTCATGATTTTATAGACCTCTATCATATTCCCCCCTCAGCTGTCTCTTCTCCAAGCTGAACAGCCCTAACCTCTTTAACCTTTCCTCATAGGGGAGCCGTTCCATCTCCTTTATCATTTTGGTCACCCTTCTTTGTACCTTCTCCAGTGCAACTATATCTTTTTTGAGATGCAGCAACCAGAATTGTATACAGTATTCCAGGTGCAGTCTCACCATAGAGCAATACAGAGGCATTATGAACTTTTCCATTTTATTCACCATTCCCTTCTGTTACGCCGGTCGGCCACGGAGGCCTTGGTCGACCGAGCTCACCTGCCACAGCTGCGGCCCCTTGCTCTCCAGGGTCCCGATGAAGAACTCAGGGGCATGCCCGCTCTTCCCGAGGCCTGCTCCGGCATCGGGAGGCCTCTCTCCGCTGAAGTCCCACCCCCAACGTCTCTTAGACACGCGCGGTGAAACCTGTCCCTTTCTTAAAGGGGCCAGCGCGGGAAACCTTGGACAGCTCCCCGGATGTTCTCCACCCTTGCCGGGGTATTTAAGGCTCTAACTCAGATGGAACCACTGAGTTAGCAAGGACTTCGGTTTAGCTAATCTGACCGCTTCTAAGCTGCAAGCTTAGAGTTCTCGCTACCCTCCGGGGTATCTCGCTCCTGAAGAAGCTCTGGGTACCCACTCCTCGGGGGCCTCTCGCTTCCAACTACCCTTCAAGGTTTCTACTAGCTAGACAACCGCTCCTCGAGGGTCTCTCTTCTCTTTCAGAATTATCTGCGCTCCCAGGTACTCGCTCCTTGAGAGCCTATCCAGCTCAGTATATCCTGCACCACGGACCTCGGGTTCACCTTCACCATCAACCAGGAGGATTCCAGAGAGTACCTTTATGATCCAGCTCTCCATACCACCCACCAGGTTCGGCTTATCCCACTCTGGGGAACACTACCAACCTTGTACATCTGGGTGAGACTTCTCCATCTGAGGCTGTCTGAGCGTATTGGCACCTTGCTGGACTTCAGTGCCATACCTTCCTGCATAATCACCATCTTTCTACCGCAGTACAATAAAGCTTTCCATCTCCAGTGTCTGCTCTCTGAGTCTAGCCTGTCTCTGTGGTTCCCCACGGGGCCCTTTCCCGTGGGAGGAGTCATCACCACTGCGATTAAGAGTCCACACTTTGCCACAAACACAACAGATTGTTAATTCCATGGACCTGGCTCAGCTCAACGCTCTACAGGCCATTCCAGGCCTGGCCCAGAGAAGCCAAGAACAGCAAAGGTTCCTGGAGGCACTATCAACTTCTATTGACCATCTGAAAGCCTGACTGGATTCTCAAGCAGAAGATTTGAAGGTATTCCAATATTTTCCCGGCCTTATGCAGAGGTTTCAAAGCCTCCAGACCTCATTAGGTAAATAGCAACTAGACTGGCAGCGGATTGACATGCCATGGACAAACACGTCTCGGATTCTCACGATGAGAAAGATTGGATTACAGAAGATGAGGAGGACTATCTGATGGAGGATGACGACCCATCAGAGGGGGCTCTTGAAGAGGGGGTACTGCTACGTCGGTCGGCCACGGAGGTCATGGTCAGCTGAGCTCACCTGCCACAGCTGCGGCCTGTTGCTTTCCAGGGTCCTGACGCAGAACTCGGAGGAATGCCCGCTCTTCCCGAGGCCTGCTCCAGCATCGAGAGGCCTCTCTCCGCGGCAGGAACGCTGCCACTGCTGAAGCCCCACCCCCGTCTTAGATGCGCACGGCAAAACCTGCCCTTTTCTTAAAGGGGCCAGCATGGGAAACCTTGGACAGCTCCCCGGATGTTCTCCACCCTTGCCGGGGTATTTAAGGCTCTAACTCAGATGGAACCACTGAGTTAGCAAGGACTTCGGTTTAGCTAATCTGACCGCTTCTAAGCTGCAAGCTTAGACTCTTCGCTACCCTCAGGGGTATCTCGCTCCTGAAGAAGCTCTGGGCACCCGCTCCTCGGGGGCCTCTCGCTTCCAACTACCCTTCGGGGTTTCTACTAACTAGACAATCACTCCTCGAGGGTCTCTCTTCTCTTTCAGGATTATCTGCGCTCCCAGGTATTCGCTCCTTGAGGGCCTATCCAGCTCAGTATATCCTGCACCACGGACCTCGGGTTTGCCTTCACCATCAACCAGAAAAATTCCAGCACTACTCTTCAGTAAGTACTTTTATGATCCAGCTCTCCATACCACCCACCAGGTTCGGCTTATCCCACTCTGGGGAACACTACCAACCTTGTACATCTGGGTGAGACTTCTCCATCTGAGGCTATCTGAGCGTATTGGCACCTTGCTGGACTTCAGTGCCATACCTTCCTGCATAATCACCATCTTTCTACAGCAGTACAATAAAGCTTTCCATCTCCAGTGTCTGCTCTCTGAGTCTAGCCTATCGCTGTGGTTCCCCACAGGGCCCTTCCCCGTGGGAGGAGTCATCACCACTGCGATTAAGAGTCCACAGGATGCCACAAACACAACACCTTCCTAATATTCCCTAACATTCTGTTTGCTTTTTTTACTTCTGCAGCACACTGAGCCAACAATTTCAATGTATTATCCACTATGACACCTAGATCTGTTTCCTGGGTGGTAGCTCTTAGTATGAAACTTAACATCTTGAAATTATAACAAGGTTTTTTTTTTCCCTATATGCCTCACCTTGCACTTGTCCATATTAAATTTCATTTGCCTTTGGATGCCCAATTTTCAGTCTCCAATGTCCTTCTGCAATTTATCACAATCTGCTTGAGATTTAACTACTCTGAATAATTTTGTGTCATCTGGAAATTTGATCACCTCACTCATCATACCCCTTTCCAGATCATTTATAAATACATTAAAAAGCAGCGGTCTGTGTACAGATCCCTGAGACACTCATTTTCCACAGATCTTTTTCCACTGAGAAAACCTACCATTTAATCCTACTCTCTGGTTTCTGTCTTTTAACAAGTTTGCAAGCCACAAAAGGACATTGCCTCCTATCCCATGACTTTTAATTTTCTTAAAATCCTCTCATGACGGATTTTGTCAAACGTCTTCTGAAAATCCAAATACACCACATCTACCAGTTCACCTTTATCCCACATGTTTATTAACCCCTTCAAAAAAATGAAGCAGATTTGTGAGGCAAGACTTGCCTTGGGTAAATCCATGTTGACTGTGTTCCATTAAACCATGTCTAGCTTTAGTTCTGTGATTTTGTTCTTTTAGAATAGTTTCCACAGTTTTTCCCGGCACTGAAGTCAGGCTCATCAGTTTATAGTTTCCTAGATCACCTCTGGAACCTTTTTAAAATATTGGGGTTGCATTGCCCACCCTCTAGGCTTCAGGCACAATGGACAATTTTAATGATAGGTTACAAATTATTAGTAATAGATCTGAAATTCCATTTTTTAGTACTTTCAGAACCCTGGGGTATATACTCTCTGGTCCAGGTGATTTACTACTCTTCAGTTTATCAATTTGGCCTACTACATCTTCCAGGTTCACCTTGATTTGGTTAAGTTCATCCAAATCATCACCCTTGAAAACCGTCTCTGGAACAGGTATCTCCTCAACATCCTCATTAGTAAACACCAAAGCAAAGAGTTCATTTAGTCTTTCTGCGATGGCCTTATCTTCCCTAAGTGCCCCTTTAACCCCTCGATCATCTAACGGTCCAACTGTCTCCCTCACACGCTTCCTGTTTTCGATATATTTTAAAAAGCCTCTGTGGCCAACTTTTCAAATTTTTTCTTATCAATGTTTTACATTTAACTTGTCAATGCTTATCCTGTTCTCTATTTTCTTCAGATGGATACTTCTTTCAAGTTTTGGAGGAAGTTCATTTGGCTAAGATAGCCTCTTTCACCTCACCTTTTAACCAAGCTGGCAATCATTTGGCCTTCCTTTCACTTTTCTTAATACATGGAACACATCTGGACTGCATTTCTAGGATGATATTTTTAAACAATGACCACGCCTGTTGTACACTAAACCTTTGTAGCTGTTTCTTTCAGGTTTATTTTTCTGTTTTCCTCATTTTATATTATATAGAGAATTTGTTGTAGCAGAATGTGAGGGCTGTTCAGGAATTACCTGTGCAATTCGTATGGAGGGAATCTTTAGACTCTCCGTAGGAGGGTCCTCGGCTCACTTGCTCAGTGATATCTGAATGGGATCCGAAACACCTTCAGGAGAAAGCAGTACCACATCTGTACCAATCACCTAACATAGGGCTTAGTTTATTAAAGCTTTCCTCTCATTCTGTCCCTGTCTCTGTGGAGAAAAAAAGCTTAGTGAAACAGGCCCACTGACAAACTGTGTTCCCTACCTCCCCCCTCCCAAAGCTAAAAGTCCCTTTGGGAAAGATAATGAAGCATGAAAGCAATGCCAGAGACAGACAGACAGACACGCCCACATAGGAAGAGAGGAGGCAAGCCAAAAAAATCTACTGAGGCCATCACCCTGAAGGAAAGGCAGCATTTAATTACATTTCAGAGACCACAAAGATCAGGTTTTAAAATTACACATCTTATGAAGTGAGTGTATGATAGCAGAAGAAGCAAACAGGCACAAGATGAGCGTCAGCCCTCTCTGGCAGGATCCCAATACCTAAGGTCCCCCAACATATACACAGCCAATGCACCTCGCTACTGCCCTGCAGCACCCCCTCCCCCCCATTCTAGTACTAAAACACACCCATACAGCTCTGCCAATGCACCTCACTCCTATCCTGCAGCACCACCTGCTATTACAATACTGAAACATACACAGGCTGGTGCGCCTCAGTTCTGCCCTGAAGCACCCTCTAAAGTCTCCATCAGCAAGTCCAAATTTACCTCTGGTATTCCCTTAAGCACAAAAGCAGGGGGTCGCCTTTGAAATTACTGGAGTTGGGTGAGGGCCTCTCGAAAGCTGTAGCATGAGGGGGGAGGAGGTCCCCTCCAAAGATATTTTAGTGCCTCTGTATCAATCTTTGGTGCAACTGCACTTTGAGTACTGGGGCAACTCTGGTCAATGCACCTCAAAAAAGCTATTGCAAAACTCGAAAAGATACAGACAAGGGTGACCAAACTTATTCTAAAATGTTTAGAAAATGCATGAAAACCATGGTTTTTCAGGAGGCATTTTGGATATCGACAAAGCTCATATTAATGTGTTGGTTATTACATATGTGTATATTGATTGATGTTATTGTTATGTTTTATGTGATTTTATGGATATTATTTGTAAGCCGCGGTTTGTGGCAAATAAGACTGTTAAATAAATAAATAGATAAATGATAATGGGATGGAACGGATCCCCTGTGAGGCTAAACAGATTAGGACTCTTAAGCCGTGAGAAGAGAGGGCCAAGAGGAGATATGAGTGGGATGGAATGGGTAAACAGGGAAACAATTATTTACCCTTTCAATAGAACTAGGGAAGACTAGCTAGAGGTAGCTCATTTAAAACAAATCAGAGAAAGTATTTTTTCACTCAGCATACAATTAAACTGTGGAATTTGTTGCCAGAGGATATGGTGAAATCAGTGTAGCTGGCTTTAAAAAGGATCCAGACAAGTTCCTGGAGGAAAAGTCTATAAACCATTGTTAGCCATGTAGACTTGGGAAAGCCATTGCTTATCCCTGGTTATCAGAAAGAAGGATTGGATCTATTATTTGTGATCCTGCCAGGTACTTGTGACCTGGACTGGCCACTGTCAGAGACAGGATCAGGCCTGGTGATAGTGGGTGTGCAAACCATGCAATTGCACAGGGCGACACACCTGGGGGTGGAGGGCTGCAGCAGCAGCAGCAGTGGTGAAAATGAGGAAGGGACCCAAGAAAGGAAGAAGAAAGAAGAGGCCTGTATAGTTTGTGGTGGACCCCATCCTACTGGCAGTGAAGAAAAGCAGAGGCCTGTGCACAAATCGACTGGGAGCAGAAGAAGAGGGAGCCCATTCTGGTGCTCTTCCTCCTATGCCTGCCCTGCGGTATTAAAAAATCACGGGGCTAACACTTCCTCTACGCTGATTTTGCGATGCATGAGATGCACAGGTGTGTATGAGAGAGGGAGCATGTGTGTGACATATATGTGTGTGTGTGTGTGTGTGAGTTTGTGTGTGTGCATATATATATATATATACATATATATAAATAAGAGAAAGACAGGAGAAACTTTGTGCACCCAACTCCCTCTAATCCACGAAGATATCAGGGTGACTGGAAATCAAATGTGCCCAGGTATGGAGAGCCTCAGTTCTTTTATCCTTAATAGTTTTATTTTTTGGCTGTTATTTGATGCGTCTGCTGTTTTGAAATATTTTATTGGTGTTTGGGAAATTAAAAACAATTATATATGAGTTTTAAATTATTTAATATTCTATTTATCTACTGTTTTTGAAATATTTGTATTAGTATGATTTTACTATTATGATTATGTATTTATTATGATTCTTGATTTTACTGTTTGATGTTTGAGGAATGATGATGGTTCTTTTTTTCCATTGTTGCATTGCATAAAGAGTCTGGCTTGTTGCAGTTTCTAATTCAGTTTTTGTCTATATGTTTTTATTTATATTTTATTGTTTCTTTATTCTGTATTTGGTGAAGTCTGTTTGAGTTCTACATGTGTGACTGAGGTTAGGTATTCTCCTAATAGGAAATGTGTAAAGAATAAAATCACAAAACATTTAGATAGACATGGTTTGAAGGGACACAGCCAACATGGATGTTAGGATTCGTGTGTTTCATGGACCCTTGGCCCGAGGGGAAGGTTGATGCTACCTGAGGGGTAGGACCCCACAGGTCCTCACCGTCGGGAGGCGAGGTCAGCTGCAGTAGGGACACGACTATAGTTCAGTAGAGAGAGAACGCCCTGCGTCACAGCCATGTGATAGCACTACTGGGTTGGACTGAAGATACAGAGATGGGCTGGGCAGGTCACGATGAGCGGGGAGCGCGGAGACAGGAACACTGAAGGAGTAATGCAGAGACTGTCCCGAGGGGTGGGACAGCGTAGCAACAGAGTCACTGGTGCAATGACGTAGAGGCTGCCCCAAGGAGTGGTGAAGTGCAGAGTCAAGACTCTGATGTAGTGGCGTAGGCTGCCCCGAGGAGCGGGGAAGCGTAGAGTCAAAGTCTCGGATGACGTGGCATAGAGGCTGCCCCGAGGAGCGAGGAAGCCTGGAGACAAAGTCTCCCGAAAGGAAGCGCAAGCAGGCCCCCCAGGAGCGGGTACCCTAGCCAGAGTCCAAGTCAGCAGGAACAGATCCAAGGCAGGAACCACGGGTCCGGAGAGACAGGAAACAAGAACCAGAGAAGTGAAGGAACTCATTGCCAGGTCAGTTTGCAAAGGCCCAAGGAGGTGCTTAAATATCCCAAGGTGGTGATGTCATCAGTCGGGGATGGCTCAGCGGTTCCCACCATTGGCCCTTTAAGTAGAGAACAGATGGCGTGCGCGCGTGCCTAGGAGGGCCCGAAGTCGGAGTGTGGGTCGGCGGCATCGTAGCCGCCATGTGGAGTAAGGAAGACCAGGAACAGCGCGGTAACAATGGCTGGCCAGAGCCGCGCGTTCCCCTGGAGTGGAGGGCCAAGCATGGCAAGATGTAAGTTGGGTCGGCCCGTGGCCAACAGTCATAGCAATGGATTTACCCAAGGGAAGTCTTGCCTACATTTTTTTTTTGAAGGGGTGAATAAACATGTGGACAAAGGTGAACCAGTAGATGTGGTGTATTTGGATTTTCAGAAGGTGTTCGACAAAGTCCCGCATGAGAGGCTTCTAAGAAAACTAAAAAGTAATGGGATAGGAGGTGAAGTAAGTTGCAAAACAAAGATAACTACAAAAAAAAAGGTAGGGTTTAGGCCGTGTGGGGAGGAGAGGGGAAGAGGGAGGGTGTATGGGGTAGGGGGGCAGGGAAGTTCCTTCCCAGTCAGGGAACTGGGGAAGGCCGGAATGCGTCGCCACGCGGAAATTGCAAAAATCCCCCCCTTGCACGCGCCACCCACATGTGCGCGCAGTGTATGGATTTTCCACCATGGGCATGCTGGCAGCACATCCATGTGCTCGCGCTGGGAAGCACGCGCACATACATGGACGCAGCTCGCACGAGTGGAAAATCTACCCCTTAGTGATCCGATCTGATCTTTTCATGTATTTTTGCTTCTTTAATAAATGTTTGGACTATATTTGCAGACCCATTAATTTTCGCAACACCCTCTTCCTTTTGGATTTGTCCGATTTATGTGTTTTGTGCTTCTTTCCAGGTAGTTGTGTAGTGATATTTTTAACTCACAATGCTGTACTTTGATCTTTTTCATGTAACATCTATTATACAGTAAATACATAATTCTAAAATGTGTGTGTGGAGAGAGCCAGAGGGCAGGGTGCAAGATTATAAGGTTCACCTAGGGCACCTAATACGCTTTTACTGGCCAGGGTTTCTGGGGGAGGGGGCCTGAAGACCCTGGGGTTGGGGAAGGTGTCAGTTTTTAAAGTTTGTATTGCTGCAAGGAGCTAGACTTTTTTTGGTGGGCCCGGGACACAGGCTGAATGAATGGGGGGGCGGCTGGGGGCAGCACAGTAATTGTTCGCACAGGGCAGCAAAATAGTGAGCACCGGCGCTGCACAGGATGCTGGGTTTGACGGACCTTTGTTCTGACCCAGTATGGCATTTCTTATGTTCTTATGTGTCACAATTAATTAGTGCATCTTCCTTCTTTCTTGGAGTAGCCCTCTGTCACCTCAGACCCAGCCCTTAGTGGTACACGGCACCCTCCAGACACGAGGCAGGTACACACTCTATCTATCTATGTAATGGAAAATCTTGTCCTGTCCGACAGATCTGCATCACACAGCCAGAGAGGAATGGGTTACGCATTCTTACAGCCACTGAAGAGCGTTAATATTCTGAGCCAGCCTTGCTCATTGGAGGCACATTATTCAAGTTTAGAACAAAATTGCAAACTTTTAATTTTTCACCCAACGAAAAAGCGTTTGTCAAGAGAGAGAGAGCGCGGCCTTCCTGGCTCAGGCCTGAATGCAGAATTAATCCTGCATGATATGCGATAGATTGTGTTAAAAGCCCTGCCTCATAATTAATCTTTATAGGATGGGCTTTAAAAGTTTCCATCCGATTCTCATTAAAACATTAGGCTGCTGCCGCCGCAAAATGCCTTGGGTTTTTTTTTTCTTCTTCTCCTTATTTATGAGAGGTAAGTGGGCTGCTAGAATCAGGACCACCTAATTCGGCTCTGGGGCTGATGGGAGGGGGATCTGCTCCCCTAGCTCAGCGTTAGAATAAGGAACTGCTGCCTCAGCAGGCGGGGAGAGATTTGTTGTCTTCGAATTGGGGGGGGGGGGGGGTTTCTCCCACAACATCAGCTGAGGGAGACCTTGCTCCTTTGGCTCAGGCCTTGGCTCTTCAGCTCCAAGTCTTTGCTGTGTACTCCTCCCCTCCCGGCCCTCGTGCTCTCAGGGTGCCCGACCCCCATCGCCTTCCTTGCGAGCGGTCGCAAAATGTCAGCCCCTCTCCGAGGAGGCGCGCGCACGCCTCCTGTAATTAATTTCTTCTCTACCGAGCTTCCGGGCGCTCTTGGAAAACCCGCTCAGGAGAGAGAGACACCTCCCGCCAACGGGTGGGGGGGATGAATTACGGCTCTTTTTCTACCTCTTTCCTTTTGGTTTCCTTAAGTCAGAAACAGCAAAACTTCATTTACGGCCCAATTAGCGCGCAGCCGGCATCCTAATGAAATCACCTGAAAAATGTTTCTGCAGACAAAAGTACGAGTCATCCTTTCAGCGGAAAGCACTTTGGGAATCGTCCAGTCCATTTCTGTCCCGGAGCCTGCTGCAATTAATGAGTTTTTGTTTTTTTTTAAATGGTCTATTCATAGTTTTTTCCCCACTCTTAATTCTTCCCGTCTTTCTGATAAATGTGAACTCGTTACTCGATAGTCATAATTGCGGATCAGCGACCTCAGCCTGTATAAATCAAAGCTGAGACGGGCCTTATTTCCCGAATGCAGCTTTTGGACATGTAGCGCTATAGAAATGTTACGTAGTAGTAGTGGTGGTGGTGGTGGTGAGGGCATCAGCATGGAAGGGGGGTGGGGGACAGGGAGGTACAATTGAGAGAACAATAATCTATTCCAGAATCAGAGACAGATAGGATTGGAAGGGACTGCACGGAGCAGGGCTGAGATTTTTGCCAGGTCGCCAACCCTGAACCTTGTTGAACTGCAGCAAATTGTTTCAATTTCCTCCCCACTGCAGCTGCAGTGAAAAGCGGACGTCGCTGCTGAACCCGACCTGGTTCTTTTTTTTTTTTTTGCCAAGGAAACCTGCACTGGTGGTAGAATCAGAGGAATAATAGGGCTCAAATAGACCTTAAGGTAATCTAGACCAGTGTTTTTCAAAGAGTCTGACCTTTTTTTTTTTTTTTTTGTCATCACAGATGAAGAAGTGAGTATTTTAGGCAGACATGGTTAATGTGGCGAGCAGCCCTTGACGCTGTCTACTCTGGGGGACTTGCTGTCCTCAACATAACCCCCTTTGTGCATATGAAAACTGCCCGTCGAGTCACCTCTGCCTTCTCCATGGAAAATCAACTCGACCCTCTCAGCTTGTCCTCCTAAGTCATACCATTTAGACCTTATCATAGAAGCATGGCGGAAAGGATGTCATGCACCCCCATATGTCTCTGCTGCCACCTTCCAGCAGTTTGTCACTTAAGTAATGCGACGAGCTTGTAGCTGCAGCTAATAAAGGCAGCCCTCGAATACTTAATTTCCAGGAATTGTCATAAAGCTGCCCCGCAAGCCGTGGTGACGATGATTTACCTTATGTTTAATTAAACATCGCCACGATATTAGCAGTGCTTGCTGGGGCTTAGGGGCCTGCCTAGCTGCTGGCGCTAGAGTCGCTCAAAGAGAGAGAGTGGAGAGGCAGAGGGAGGGAGAAGAGATGAGACTCGGGTGACTCAGGAGGTTTAAGTCCAGTTCTTAATCCTGGAAGGAAGGGCGTGATAACGGACGGCTTTGGGTCATCAGGGCCAGACCAAGCTGGTCTTGGTTTTACCCCCCACTGCAGGCGGTGTGGGATGTCACCCTGTGCTTTTCTTAAGGAGATCAGGACTGCGGACCCCGGAATGGGGCCAGAACCAGGACTGGGTCAGCCCATCCCTGATGACCTGGAGTTGTTGTTTCCCCTCCCCTTGTAAATATTATCTAGGCTAGGATAAACATGGGCCGATACACGCAGGGCAGCAGCAATCCCCGGCCCGCCCATGGACAGAGCTCTGTATCTGATGGAAATACAGCTTAATGCCCATTAAAGAGACTTGTTCCTATAAACAGGGATTTAAAACCGCGGATCACTGAAAAGATCAGCCCGTTTGCTTCCGGACTCTACTGCTTCCACCTTGGGTTTTATTCCTGGTTCTCCGCGTTTATGCTTTACAATACATCAGAGTAGAGCCTGCAGGGAGAGACTTACCAAGATTAGATTAGGATGATTGAAGTGGCTAAATTATTTTAAATATATGTATATATATATTTTTTTGCTAGTTTTGTTGAAGTTTAGAAGTACCTGCATGCCTCTCCTGTCCATTATTCAGGATAATTTCTCTCAGAAATCAAAGCATTGATGTTGGATAGCAGAGCTTTTGTTTGTTTCCTGGGAGTGGATTTCAATGTCTTTAAGCATCTGTGCTGGTGAAGCTGTCAGGGATGAAGGGTGTGTGTGTATGTGGGGGGGGGGAGAGAGTAGTTTTAATTTTCCAAAGTGGCCCATTGTGGAGAGGAGCTGTCTCGGAGATTTGAACTGAATTAGCCAGGCCCTGACTGAGCAGACACACGAGAGCATCATCAATTCAGCTCGTTGACAGCACGCCAGAGATTTTCGGTCACTGTGAGATAAGTTGGGAGTGACAGGAACAAATAATTCAGAGAGACAAGGGATTTTAATGCAATCAAGGGCGTCTTGGATGGGGTGAAGGGCAGACGGTAGCTGAGACAGAGGACACTCCAGAGTTGGAGAATGACGAGTTCCTAACCCATTCCACCGCCTTACCAGGGACCCCCGCCTTAAAACCATGGCATTCGCCAATACCCATGTCCAGCAGAGGGGCACGAGAGGCTCATTAACTTCTGTTAATCCATCATCTCGCAGAAGAATCTTAAGATTCAGGAGAGAACCAAGTCCACTGCTTCCATTAGGCAAACTAGGCAGTCGCTTAGAGCATCGAAATTTTGGGGGTGGCAAAAAATCCCACCAGCATGAGGCCAAGAGGGGTGCTGTGCCAGAACCAGTGACACCAAAGAAGGGAGCACTGTGCTGGAGCCACTGCTGCTGGGAGGAGGGAGTGCCTTGCAGGAGCTACGTTGGGGGAAGGGGGAAGCATGAGCAAAGGTTCGCCTAGGGCACCAAATAGTCTGACATCAGCCCTGGATGGAACTGATCGCTCAGGGACCAAATAGTGGGACCTGCTGCCCTATATTCTGTAAGGCAGGGGTGGGCAAACGGGGCCACTGTTATCGCTCACGCCGCCAGGAGAGCGGAGTTAGCAATCTGTTAGGTTCTTGCTAGGGAGTTAGCAATCTGTCATCGCTCATGCCGCCAGGAGGGCGGAGTTAGTAATCTGTAATGTTCTCCTCCTCCAGCGGGGAGGAGTTAGCTATCTGTAGTGCTTACCCTGCCAGGAGAGCGGAGATGGTAATCTGTTAGCGAACTGTTGCAGATGCTCCTGTAAGGAAGGAGGTAGCAATCTGTTATGGACAAATCCCCAGGAAAGAAGAGTTGACTATCTGTACAAAGATACTCTTCTGAGGAGAGGAGCTAACAATAGATATATTGTACTTCGCTACAGAGATATGAATCTATCGTGCCTCTGCTACGGAGTAGCAATCTGTTATATATAGGCTGCTGGCAAGTCCCATAGAAAGAGGAGTTAGCTATCTATATAATACTTCCGTGAGCGGTGTTAGTGGTCGGTAGTGGTGAGCCCCCACAGGGTGACAGTAGTGTAAGGAATGACCACTTGGAGGAAATGGTGAATCCCTGGGCTCATGGCAGATGACAGCGCCCCCAGGAGGAGATCCTGAGAGGAACCACCGGCTAGGCTAGAATATGAAATAAACACAAATAGTTCCTTATTAAGCTGGAAGCTGGACCACCAGAGGTGGCAGTACTGAGTCGATGTGTTCAGCAGGGCTGAAGTCCTTCTGATACTGAAATAATAATCTCTGGGTCGCTGAGCTGTAAAGAGAGACTAGAAGTAGTGAGTAGACAGTGTATACTGGATACAAGATGGTACACTCACAATAGTAGATGTCTGCAATGGTCTCTATGCCATATAGAGAGTCTTCAGTATGTTCAGGAACAGGAGCCGTAGGCGAGCACTAGTACCCACAAACAGTCTGTAATAAGAACTCACAATAGCTGTACATGGAATGGCTTCTAGAGTAGAAGAGAGTCTGTAAAGGATTCTAGGAACATGGGCCCTCATGGAGTGAGTACCAGTTCCTATCTGTGATCTTGCCAATGTAACTCTCCATCTCCATACCTGTGATAAAGTCTGGACGGAAGGGAGTCTTCAGAGCTATAGGAATGTAGGCCCTTGTGGAGCGAGTACCGATTCCTATTTACAACAGAACTCGCAGTGTTCACGTCTGCGATCGCTTCCAGGCAATGAGGAGTCTTCTGAGTATTCAGGGACGTAGGCCCTCGAGGAGCGAGTACCGGATCCCATCTTGGCAATCTGAAATCAAGAAGGGAGAACGGAGCCCCCGTGGAGCGGGTACTCCTGGTAAGTTTGAAAAGGCCGAGCAGTGGAGAAGGATTCCCCTAGCTGACTCAGATCATTGTTGCAAGTATCATGGACTGCTGAAGCAAGTCCTGTTGGAGTTCCTTGCTAACTCGTTTCAGGTTAGCAAACAAAGACCTTTTAAAGTGGAAATGGATGACATCACTACGGGGGGACGCCCCCGAGGTTTGTGCCTTTGCTGGTACAAAGTCTGGAGTGCGCGCGCACCCTTACATCATCAGGAACATGGCGGATCCGTAGCATCAAACCAGCCCGGGGACACCAGGACCAAGAGGCAGGGAGACGCCGCGGCTGCATCTGTCCGTCAGAGCAGAAGGGAGTCGCCACCAAGGTAGAGCGGGTGGACGAGGGGCGAGAAGAGGCATGAACGCAATAGCCACATTACAGGTTATTGGCCACAACAAGGGCCTAGGAGGGAGGGTCCCCTTGGAGCTTCCTCGACACAACAATCAAACCTCCAGCACTTTGTTGCCGTCATTTCAGCATCCCGGCAGGCTTAAGCACCGTTGAGATCCATATTCAAATGTCATTTAGATGGATAACATAATAGTTATCCGTCTAAATGGCTTACCTGGGTATATTGAGCACTTATCCAGCTAAATTCTAGCCAGGTAACTAGTTTCCGGCTAGAATTTAGCTGGATAAGTCAGAGGCCTTCTGGGGGTGGGTAGGAGGCATTCCAGGGAGGAGAGAAGCCAGCTGCATAAGTTAACCGGCTAACTCCGATATATGTAGTTAGCCGGTTAACTTATGTGACTAACTGGTCGGGCCGTAGGGCTGTCCTAAAGTTAGCCGGTTATACATAACCAATTAACTTTAAGATAGCTGGATATATTCAGTGGTGTGACTGCGCCACTGTATACACCCTGCTAGTTAAAAAGACTGATCTCACCCTTAATTTACGTCGACATGTATACTTTCTTAAACTTCCTGTTTAAATAACTCCTTGGAATTATTCTCCATTGTTGTAGTAATTAATAATTCCATTATTTTCATATCCTTTTCATACTTTTATATTAATGCATTTTGAAATTTACTGTCTTTCTAAAATGTAATTCATTCCTATTTTTGTAAACCGTTGTGATCTACTTTTGGAATGAGGGTATATAAAAGGCTTAAATAAATAAAAATAAATAAATAACTATGGTTATCCGGCTAACTAGCTGAGCTGTTCAGCAGCTGAATATTGTCCCCTATCATTTTTAGCATCTGAGGAACCCCCTCAATCATGGATCCCAGCCTCTACCAGAACCTTCAACCCAAGATGTACAAGGCGTTTCCTGGCTAGGTCTCATCTTGGTCACAATTGCAGAACACAGACAGGCCCTCACCAAATCAGAATAAATAGAAAGATGTAGACAAAAAACTGAACTGGAAACCACTAAAAGTCAGACTTAGAAGCAATGCAATAATGCAAAAATAAAAATATCACAATTCCTCATAAAACAGAATCAAGAAATATAAATCATTAATCATCACAGAGTAAACCATACTAATAAAAAGAATATTTCAAAGCAGATGACAACTAGATCATCATCTAATAATTAAAAAGAATAGAGATAAAAATAATACATGAAACATCAACTAAAATTTCAATTCAGCAGACATATCAAATACCCAATAATGAGATTGTAGAGGATTAGTGGAGGGGATGGGGGGGGGGGGGGGGGGGGGGGGGAGACGACACAAACTTTCTCTCCTCTCTCTTTCATATACACACACACAAGCCTTTTTCCTTCCCTCTCAGTCACTCACCTCCTCACTCCCTTCTGTCATTCACCCTTTTTCCTTCTGTCATTCACCCTCGCTCCCATTCATTCCCTCCCCTCCCTTGTCACTCACCTTCCCACTCAATCTCCTTCCTTTCCCTCATTCTTACCCCTTCCCTCAGTCACTAACCTCCCCTTCCCACTCACTCCCTTCCCTCTCAGTCACACACCCTCCTTTCCACTCACTCTCTTTCCTTTCAGTCACTGTCCCTCCTCACCACTCATTCTCTTCCCTATCAACACTCTCCCTCCTCACACTCACTCCCTTTTCCTCTCAGTCACACACCCTCTCTCTCCCCCATTCATTCTCTTCCCTTCCCTCCCCTGCCCTCCCCACTTAGTCACTCATCACTCTCACCCTCTTTCCTTCCCATCCTTGCTGTTGAGTTCGTTGTCTTCTTCTTGCCAACTGGATGTTGGAAGCCCGCTAGAAGGTCAATTTCAGGCCCACCGCCATGCACAGCCTCTTCTTGCTGGTGGGAGGTGGGTACTATGCCAGCATGTCACTCCATGGTGCTGCGGGACCTGTTCTTGCTGGTGGAGGGGTGGAACCCTGCCTCAATGTCATGTTGTGGTGCTGGTCTTCTTGCTGGGCGGGGGGGGGGAACCCTGCCAGCATGTCATTCGCTGGTCCTCAGTGCTGATCTTCTTGTTGGTGGGAGGTGGGAACCCCGCCAGCATGTCACTTGCTCCTCCTCAGTGCTGATCTTCTTGCTGGCAGGGGGTGTGAACCTGGCCAGTATGTCATTCAATAGCACCAACACTCTGACCTTCCTGCCTACATTCCTGCGATTAGTCAGGTCCCGATGTCGTGCAGGCTGCACGTAATATAAATTTTAGGAGAGACAGGTGCACTGGAAGAAAGATGGTGATGAGCTAGATTTGGCCCATGGGTCATAGTTTGCCCACCTCTGCTGTGGTGGGAGCTAAACAGATCTCAGTAGAGTATTGCCCTCTTTTCACTGTTGCCACTTTCCCTGGGGATACAGAGCCTTTTACCTCTCTTCCACCCCTCCCTAACTCTCTTGAGTTGCCCCTAATTTCTTGTGGTGGAAAGTCATTACCATCTGACAGCCTGTGGCAGGAGACAGGACAGGCACATACATGAGCTAAAAATAAAGCTTTTAATAGATATAAAAATTGCTGTTGACACTAATTAGCTTTAAAGTCAGTGGCCTCACTGGGAAGGCTAAACAATGAAGCGAGAGAGAAGACAAATCTCCCCTTCCCCCACTGTAGGTCCAGGAGTCCCTTTCTAGCAGGGGCAGCCTGACACCATACAGAAGCCACACAAGCAGAAAAGACCAAATAATACATAGGTAGTGTAGCACAAGCACACACCCCTCTATTGTGCACACAAATGCACACATCCATACCATACACGGATAATATACAGACATATATACAATCATCCCATACACATGTCTGTAATTGTACAGTTACACCCTGTGCCACACTCACAAAAACACAGACACAATATTTGACATTGTGGATCATGTCTGTCAGAGAGCTTGTTGCATTACAGAAACACAAAACATGTCAGCAGATAAAGACCATATGGCCCCATCCACACAAGAACTCAGCTTTACAATCTCTATCAATCCAACAGAGATCCCCTATACCTGTCCCATGCTTTCTTGAATTCAGATACTGTCCTTGTCTCCATTACCCTCTCTGTAAAGAAATATTTCCTTAGATTACTCCAGAGTTTATTCTCTTTCATCCTCATTCCGTGACCCCTCATTCTAGATCCTCCTTTCTCCAAGGACATGCAGAATGTCAGTTCTCACACCGGGTGACATCATCGGATGGAGCCTGGCATGGAAAATGTATGTCACAGTTTCTAGAACTTTGACTGAACCTCACTGAACAAGTTTGAGCATGCAATATACCATGTGTCCATGTGGAGTCCCTTCAGTCTCTTCTTTTCCATCGAGCCTTGCATCTCGTGGTCGGGTGAGCCTCACTTTTTTTCACAACTTTTTCTAACTTCTTTGAAGTGATTTTTTGCAATAGTTTTTTTTCATGTTTCCTTATGTGGTTGACGCAGGGTTCCCCCCCTGGTTCTCCCATTAGCGTCCTAGATAGGTTTTTCAACATTTTTGGGTACATTTATTTTTGCTTGTTGATCACCTGGGGTGGCAGTGTGCTCGGTGCCTATTGGCCATTGAAGGCCACCGCCATTGATTTCAATATTGTATCCCTCTTGTTTCGCAATTACATATCCATGTTGGGTTTTAAGTGGTGCTCCAAGTGTGCAAGGACCAGGTCGGTCATGGACCTTCATGATAAATGTGTTCTCTACCTTGGGGCATCACACGACATCCCTGATTGCAGCAAGTGCACCAAGATGACCCTGAAAGGACGCAAGATCCAGCTCAATAAGATGGAGCGCCTCTTTGGGCTGGAGAAGACCGAGTCATTGTCATTGGAATCAGAGGCATTGGCATCGAGGGTTCTCAGAGCCGTACAAATGGACACCAAGCCATAGACATCAGTGGGACCGCCGGTTCCGTCAAGGTGGTCGGTTGCTAGGGATGCAAGAGGCAGGCCATCTTCTGATTCCTCCAGGTCGAGGAGGTAGGGTTCATCACCCTCGACCTTGGCATCAGGGAAGGATCGATCCAAGCACTGAGGGAAGCTGAAGAAGCATCGGCATCAGTCCCTGTTGATACATGTTGCAGGGTAAGGGGATGCACCAGCTTCTGCTCTAATGCCCCCTGAAGCGATCCCGTGGTGAAGAGAGCTGATCCTCATCAATGCCAGGAATATGTCACTGTCTCCACCAGTTCTGATCCTTGCCACAATCCTCCTCTCAGTGCTGAAGAGGATCTGGTTACACCTCCAGGGTCCCAGTCTGTCTTGGCATCGGTGATTTTTGAGGAGGAACTAGAGAGGTGCATACAGCAGGTCATGGAAAAGGCAATGTGTACCATTGGCATTGGAGCACCGATGGTACACCGGCACCCTCATTCCTCAAGCTGCTGCTGGAATCCCTGAATGCGCTTATCAGTGTGTTACCAACTCCGTCCCCAGTGTCAGTTCCCAGGGCATCAGTGCTACCACCAACCAATCCGATGCTTGTCCCCGGTTCTTCGAAGGAGGAAGCTCCCCCAGTACCAGGGAATTCACCAGAGCTTGGGATAAACGGCCGGTAGAATCAATGCCTTCATCTCTGGCCAGGGGCTGGGTGCCCACAGCCCTGTCACCAGTCAATGATAGTGGAGATGAGCACCCATGACTCCTGGGGGAGGTGATTCCTATGATGTTTCTGATGATGCTTTGGTTAGTTTCCCCTCAGAATCATCTCCTCCAGAAGAGCGAAGGAAGTCTGCTTTGCAGGATTTGTCCAGGTGATGGTAGAAGCCATCCCATTTCAGATGCAGGCTGAAGAGGATACCAGGCACAAAATGCTAGATATCCTCTAGTACATGGAGCCTACCAGGAGATTGTAGCAGTCCCAGTGCACGAGATCCTTGTGGAGATACTGATGAAGATGTGAAAATACCCCCTCATGGTGCCTCTCGTTAACAGGAAGGTGAACATGGTTTATCTCATCCAAAAGGCTTGGATTTGACAAGCATCAGCTGCTCTACCAATCAATGATCTTTGAATCCACTCTCTAGAAGGTCAAGTGCTCTCAGACCCATTCTTCAGCGCTCCCAGGAAGGATCAGAAAGCGATGGATGCTCTTGGAAGGAAGGTGTTCCAGGGCACTATGCTCAATGCCCACATAGCAGCATACAAGCCCTACATGAGCCAGTACATGCGCAACATCCTGAAGCAGGTGCAGGGGGTTGCCAAGCAACTACCTCAGCAGCAAGACACCCTCCAGTCACTGGTGCATAAGGGTCTGGAGTGCAGAAAGCACAGGGTCCATTTGATCTATGATGTTTTTGAAATGGCATCAAGGGTCTCTGCAGTGGGAATTGGCGTCCCCAGATTCACATCTAACATAAAAATAACAATATGCAAAAATTTCAATATTAACAACAAAGATATTGTTAGATGAATAAGCGACAATTATTGAAAGACGTAAAGTATTTTAAGACAACTCTGACTAATATGTGAATGTAATTGAAAAAGAACTTATGTATCACAAACCACTATATCAACAATCTAGTTAACATGTTCTGATATTGTGTTGACCCATAATGTGAATGTTGCTTTTCTAAACCTTTGTGATCTTCTTTTGGAACAATAGTATATAAAATGCCTAAATAAATAAATAAACAAACAAATAAATAAATAAATAGTTTGTGGGCCTTGGATCTCTGACTGGAGGTGCAGGAGCAACTTGCTGATGTGCTATGTACAGGGGAAAATCTCTTCGGAGATAAAGTGAAGAACGTGGTGGCCCAGGGATCACCATGTGACACTTCAACAATTCTCCACTGACACTCAGGACCCACGCTCCTTAGCCAGCAGGTTGTCGAGGTTTGGGCCCAGGAAGTCCTTCTTCCACCCGAAGAGGTATTATCCTCTGCTCCCTCGCTCCTGTCAGCAACACCAGATCCCTTAGAACTGCCCCAGACAACAGAGGGCCCCGAAGCCCCAGCCGGCACCTCAGTCAATTATGGGGATGGGGATTTGACTGGACTGCAGAGATCGAAGCCAGGTCGACCATATCCAGAGTGATGGACCTGCTGGTCGGCAGAAGGCTACAGTTCTTTGCGAACCAGTGGCCCAGTGTAACCTATGACTATTGGGTTCTTTTCATCGTATGCGAGGGGTATAAATTAAAACTATTGGGTGCCCCCACCAAATTGCCCCCGAACCCATTTTGGGACTGAGAAGGTACTAGTACTGGAGCTCTCCTCCCTCTTAAAGGCCAGGGTGGTCGCGCTCATCCCACCAGGGCAAAAAGGGTGGGGATTTTACTCCTGGTACCTCCTGATACCAAAGAAAACAGGAGGACTCTGTCCCATCCTAGATCTAAGGGCCTTGAACAAGTTCATCAAAAGAGAAAAGTTCAAGATGGTTTCCCTGGGCACCCTGATCCCCTTCTTGCAAAAAGGGGACTGGCTATGCTCCCTCAATCTAAAAGTTGCCTACACCCACATAGAGATCTTCCCAGGTCACCAGAAGAATCTCCTATTTGTGATGGGAAACCAGCACTTCCAGTATCACATTCTGCCATTTGGGCTCATATCAGTCCCATGTGTCTTCACAAAATGCCTAGCTGTGGTGGTGGCGCACCTTTGTAGACTGGGAGTTCATGTTTTCCTGTAGCTGGATAATTGGCCTGTCAAGAACACTTCTTGGGCTGGGACTAAAGAGTCCATATGCTCAACAGTCTGGGTGTTACTAGGATTCATTGTTAACTACCCCAAGTCCCATCTCAGCCTGTCACCACAATTGGACTTCACTGGAGCCCTGCTAGACACAGCTCAAGCCAAGTCCTTCCTGTCCCGGCAACGGGCCATCTATCTGATGACCATCACAGCAGGAATGACATGGCTCAAGCCAAGGCCTTCCTGTCCCGGCAATGGGCCATCAATCTGATGACTATCGCAGCAGGAATTCAACAGAGCCAGCAGGCATCAGCATGGCACATATTGAGGCTGTTGGGCCACATGGCCTTTACAGTACGTCACTTCCTTGGCACATTTGCATATACAAAAGCCCAATGTACATTAAGGTCGCAATGGCACCAAGCCTCTCAAGACCTCCAAGATCACATCCGAGTCACACCGTGCCTCCGGGCCTCTTTGTCCTGGTGGTGGGACATTTCGAATCTGAAACAGGGGGTGTCCTTCCAAAGTCCACCCACCCAAATAGTCCTTACCACAGATGCGTCCACCCTGGGCTGGGAAGCTCATGTAGATGTACTCAGCATCCAGGGTTTATGGTCCGCCCAGGAATGTTTCTGCCAAATCAATTTCTTGGAGCTCTGGGCGATCAGGTACACACTGTGGGCATTCAGAAATCGGCTGTCCAACAAAATTGTGCTAATATAGACTGACAACCAAGTAACTATGTGGTATGTCAACAAGCAGGGAGGTATGGGATCCAACCTCCTGTATCAGGAAGTGGTCCAGATCTGGCCATGGGCCTTCTCCCATGGGATAGTGCTCAGGGCCATGTATCTGGCTGGAACAGACATTGTGAAAGCAGACAGACTGAGTTGTGTCTTCATACCCCACAAATGGTCTCTGGATCTAGGGGTCACAAATTGGATCTTTTGAATTGGGGGAAGCCCAGATGTGGATCTCTTCGCAGCACCTTAGAACAGGAAAGTTCCTCATTTCTGCTCCCTGTACAGGACACATGGCAAACCAGCCTCAGATGTCGTAACCTGTCATTGGGGGCGAGGGTCTTCTGTATGTGTATCCTCCAGCTCAACTGTAATGAAGACTCTTGTGAAACTTCACAAGGACAAAAGGTCTATGATCCTCATGGCCCCCCATTGACCGAGGCAGGTTTGGTTTCCACTCCTCTGGGAGATGTCCATCCAGAAACCGATCAGGCTGGGAACTTTCCAAGATCTCATCACCCAGAATCGAGGCAGGTTGTGCCATCCCAACCTCCAGGCCCTGTCACTCACAGCCTGGATGTTGAGAGGTTGATTTTGCAAATACTTGATCTGTTGGAAGATGTCTCTCAGGTCCTGGTGGCTTCCAAAAAGCCTTCCACTAGAAATTCCTATGGATTGAAGTGGAGGAGGTTTTCCGTGTGGTGTGAGCAGAAGGCCTTAGATTCTTTTTCCTGCTCTTCACAAAAACTGCTTGACTAGTTTCTATACCTTTCAGAAGTTGGTTTGAAGACTAACTCCATTAAAGTTCATCTGCGTGCAGTTAGCTCATATCACCGTGGTGTAGATGGTAAGCCCATCTCTGTACAACCTATATTTGTACGTTTCATTCTGGGCTTGCTTAGTTGAAGCCTCTCCTAAGGACTCCCACTGAGTCTTGGGACCTCAATGTGGTGTTGGCTCAGCTGATAAAAGCTCTTTTTGAGCCACTGCACTCCTGTGACCTGAAGTACCTAACCTGGAAGGTCATATTTTCGGTGGCAGTCACTTCAGCACACAGGATCAACAAACTCCAGGCAACAGTGACTTATCCACCTTACACTAAGTTTTTTCACAACATGATGGTCCTACATATGCACCCTAAGTTCCTGCCTAAGGAAGTATCAGACTTCTATCTTAACCAGTCCATCATCCTGCCAACATTTTTTCCCAGGCCCCAGTTGCACCAAGCTGAACAAACCCTGCACAGGTTGGACTGTGAAAGAGCCTTAGCCTTCTATCTGGAGCAGACAGAAGCCCAGATAGTCCACCCAACTTTTTGTTTCTTTTGATCAGAACAGGTTGAGGATCACCATTGCCAAGTAGACACTCTCAAATTGGCTAGCAAATTGGCTTCTGTTATGCTCAGATGGGACTGCATCTTGGGGCCATGACAAGGCTCGTTCCCCATGGAGGAAATCTGCAGGGCTACGACATGGAGTTCCATCCACTCGTTTACATCATAATACTGTCTGGATATGGATGGATGACGCAACAGTAGGTTTGGCCAATCTGTCCTTTGGAACTTGTTTGAGGTGTAGAACCCAACTCTTTGCAATGATTCTTTTTTTTTCAGGCTGCCCCCCACCCCCATTACCAACAAAACTAATTGTTGTTGTGCCCGCTGGCATTTCTTTTAGTGTTTTGTTGGTTCCCTTTTATGTTGGGGGGAAACCTTTAGCTAGGGATTCACCCATGAATGAGGTCTGCCATCCTGTTTGTCCTCTGAGAAAGCAGAGTTGCTTACCTGTAACAGCTTATTTATTTATTTATGAACTTTTATTTACCGACGTTCATAAAACACATCACGCCGGTTTACAATGAACTGAAAAGAACGGAAAATTACAATGAACGAGGAAGGGGGAAAGGGGGGCAGGCTAGAAAAAGGAGGAGGTGGGGAAGGGAACGAGAGAGATTAAGAGGAGAAATACTAGGAACGCAGAAAGGAAAAACGATTGAAAACCAGATTAAGTAGTTATAAAAAACTGCGATTGTCATATCCCAGTATAGAGGATAGATAATTCAAACTATGAGAACAATTGAAGGCTATATACAATGAAGGCTGTGTACAGTTGAGGGAAGAGCACAAGTAATACCTGTGGTAACTAAAAGGCAATTATACAGTGATACTGAGGACAGTAGGATGTATAATCTTCATGAAACTTGCCCACTATCCCATGGGGTTGGGTCTCCACATGGGTTTTCTCATTATTTTTATTTATTACTCTCTTAATTCTATGATCCCTTGCCTGGCTGCATGGTATATTGAATGCTCAAGCATGCTCAATGAGGCTCAGTCAAAGCTTGTAGAAACTTTGACATAAGTTTTCCGTGCCAGGCTCCTTCTGATGATGTCACCCCATGTGTGAGGACTGACATCCTGCTGTCCTCAGAGAAAACCTGTTACAGGTAAGCAACTCTGTTTTCTGTTGAAAGAAGCTTGCATACATTTAAATGTCGCTATCATATCTTCCTTCTTCCATCTTTCCTCTAGGGTGTACATGTTTAGATCTTTTCTGTCCCCATGTGCTTTATAATGGAAACCATGGTCCAACCAGTTTATATCCTTGTGAATGTGCAGTCTCTAGAACTGTATATTGTATTGCAAATGAGTCTCACCATGAACTTATACAGAGGTAAAGTGAAGTTACTAACCTGTAACACTAGTTATTCGATGGACAGCATGATGTCATTTTTCACACATGGTGACATCACCAGATGGAGCCTGGCATGGAACTTTGACTTCAAAGGTTCCAGAAACTTTGAGCATGCTCTACTAGGTATGTGCAGCCCTAGCCACTTCCCTGCCTCCCTGCCCAATGTCAATGCCTCAGCACCTAAGCACAAATAAACCTTTACTTGGTCAAGTGTTGCATTATGAATTTTTATTTCACCGTGTTGTTCATTCCTGTGTTTAGTTGTGTTGATTTTAGTAGAATTTTTTATTTCACCGTGGTGAAATAAAAAATTCATAATGCAACACTTGACCAAGTAAAGGTTTATTTGCGCTTTGGTGTATACATCAGATGTGTTAAGTGCATCTTTGCTCCTGTGTGATATTGGACAATACCTCAGCACCTGACATTAATTAATCTGATCTCAGTTATGAGCAAATTAATGGAATTGCTGCTAAAACAGAGGATAGTTCAATTTCTGGAATCTAATGTATTGCAAGATCTGAGGCAGCATGGCTTTGCCAGATGTATGAATCTGATCAATTTCTTTGATTGGGTGATCAGAGTTGGATCAAAGGAGAATGCTAGATGCAATGTAATTGGATGTCAGTAAAGCCTTTGACACGGTTCTACAGAGGCGACTTGTAAATAAATTGCGCGCCATTGGTAAGGGACCTAGAGTTGATTGGGTTACAAACTGGCTGAGTGGGACATGACAAAGGGTAGTGTTTAAATGGAGTTTAATTTAAGGAGGGGGGGGGGGGGGGGCGTTACTAGTGGTATGTCTTAGGGAATTGTCCTTGGACTGGTTCTTTTCAACATTTTCATGAGTGACATAGCAAAAGGATTGTCAGGAAAGGTTTTTGGTATCATTTTTGCCAATGATACCAAAATCTGCAATAGGGTAGACAATGAGGAAGGTGTGGAAAACATGAGGAGGAATCTAGCAAAACTTGGGAAATGGTCTAGGGTTTGACAACTAAAATGTAATGCTAAAAAATGCAGCGTAATGCATTTAGGATGCAAAAACCCAAAGGAGAAGTGTACAGTATTGGAGATGAAAGTCTAAGCAGGAAAAAAGAGAGGGATCTGCCAGTTTTATTTTTTTAGGATGGATTTGATCGCAGCTTGTTTCGTCCCCATATGGGACCAGTCCTTCTGAGAGCGAGTGGTTGATTATGGTTGTGACTGTTGGAGTGAGTACGTTGTGTACGATTTTCAGGGAACTTGCTGTGGGTGGATCACAGGCTTAATTTTGGTAATGATTTGATTTATTTCGAGTTTGGTTACTATGTCAGATATGTTCCATGTAGGCCTCTCATGTTTTTCTTCAGATTCTTTTGAGGGTGAGCAAGTGGGGAATTTTGTTTTTAACCTATTTATCTTATCTAACAAGGAGATGGCATATTCATTGCATGCATTCTTTGAGAAGTTGTATGTACTCGAGATGGAGGAAGATGGGTCCTTGATTAAGTTTTTAACGGTTTTGAAGAGTAATTTGGAATTAAATATTACCTCATGAATCTGTTTTGCCTTATTGATTTGTTTACAGTATTTTGTTCGAAGGGATCTGTATTTTACTAAGGATTCTGCAGACGGGCATTTCCGCCATTGTTTCTCCGATTTTCTCAGTGTCTGTTTAGTTTGTCTCAGCAGTTCGTTGTACCATGGTTTCCTTTGTTTAGAGGTGTTCCGTTCATTTTGGAACATGTTTGTCTGTACTGGGCTTAGGTTATCAGCAATATACAGGGCCAGTGCAAGGGTACTGGGCGCCCTAGGCGACCCTTGCGCTGCCGCACCCCCCTACCTGTTTCGGCGCTGCTGCTCGCGGCCCTGAGAAGTACACAGTCTCTATTTCTCTTTGCTGCGAATGGGATAGGCCCTGCTTGCGGCACTACGTGGCTGCTCTTCGGCGCCCCCTACAGCTCGGCGCCCTAGGCGACCACCGAAGTTCACCTAATGGACGCGCCGGCCCTGGCAATATCATTGATGATTTTATCCCAGGAGTTAAAAGCTGAGGTGGCATTAGCTTGATTGAACTCAATTAGCTTATTTTTCATTAATTCTTTCAGAATATCCAGTTTTATCTTTTTTTTTTGAAGGTAAAATTTTGATTATTATTTAAATTTGTTTGTTTTAGGCTGAGGAGTGTTAGTTCTGCTTTTATTAGTTGGTGATCAGACCAGGACAATGTATTGTGGGAAGTATTTATTAAACAATTATTGTAATAGGCAAATATTAGATCTAGGATATGCCCTACTTTATGTGTGGGGTTGGTTTCAAATTGTGACCATCTCATTGCTTCCATTGTAGCTAAAAGATTTCATATGCCGTAGTTCTTGGCATTCTATCTACATGTAGTTTAAAGTCTCCTACTATTATTGTAGAGTCTGGTGATGGAAACACTTTAGTGAATAATTCGACGAGGGGTGAGCAGTCTTTTTGAAGTGTTCCGGGGGGCAATAGATCATTCCTGTGTTTAGTTGTGTTGATTTTAGTATTGCCACCTCGTAAGGTACGTTAAACTACACTTTGTAAGGTATGAGTTTGAGTTCTTTTTTACTGATTATTAGTAGGCCTCCACCTTTACGTTTAGGTCTGGGGAAGTGAAAGAAATCATAATTGGGATGATTAATTTGATTTAAAAGAGCATTATCTTTGTCATTCAGCCAGGTTTCATAAATGCAGAAAATAGTTGGATTTAGATCTTCTAACAGATTATTTATCAGTGGGGATTTTTTTTGCCAGTGTGTAAACATTAGGTAGGACAAGATTGTAGGAGTGTTGTTACTCATCATGGGAACTATCTATCTTGTATCGCTTTTTGTGTTCTGTTTTTGTGCTTGCTTTCTTAGTTCACTGTAAACGCCCTGCACAAATATGGGTTTGATAAAGTTTATTTGCTCCATTGTTTGAATGGTTTCAGTTAATAGGAAAGGTTATTGTGGTAAATGTACTGCAGGCTAGCACCTCAGGTGCACACAAAGGGGCAAGCTCCTTTGTTGTGCTCCTTTGTGCTTGCGCCTGCTGGTGCATGCACCACCGGTTTTGCCGCCGGGATCTTGTTCCTTTGGCGGTGGTAGTGGGTGGACTAAGGGGCGGTCGGTGGATGGGTGTAGGCTGGCTGGCGCCGGCGTCTTCCTTGCCTAGGGGGGGAGGGAGCACCTCTTCCTATGGTTTCCCCGCCAGTGTCTCTTTGCTCCGAAGTTGGGGCTCGGGGAGTGGCGTACCGGCTGCGATCTCCTTCCGGCATTGCCCAGTAGTCCAGATGAGGTCTCACCAATGCTTTGAACGGAGGCATTAGCAGAGTCATTTTTACCTATGAGCAAAAGGGGCAGCTACTCTGCCCTGCATAGCAGGAGGTACATTGCATGAGCATAAAGGGGCAGATTTTCAAAGGGTTATATGCGTAAATCCAGGAGGATTTACATGCGTATGGGGGTTACGCGCTCCGGGCCTATTTTCAAAAGGCCCAGCGGCGCGCATAAAGCCCGGGACACTTGTAAGTCCTGGGGCTTGAAAAAATGGGTGGTCTGGGGGCAGGGCAGGGCGTGGCCAGAGGCCTCTGCAAGGCTGCTGGGCTGGGGGATTGTGCGCCGGCAGGCGTAACTTGTGAGATAAAGGTACGGGTTGTTTTTTTTTTCGGGCTGGGGGGGCGAGACAGGTAGGGGAAGGTGTGGGAGAAAGGAAAGTTCCCTCCGAGGCCGCTCCAATTTCTGAGTGGCCTCGGAGGGAATGGAGAAAGCCAGCTGGTCTCCTCGAGGACTCGGCGTGCTCAAGGTGCACTAATATGCTCTTCCTTGCGCGCTCCGACCCCTGATTTTATAACATACGCATGGCTGCGCACGCATGTTATAAAATCAGGCATACATTTGTGCGCGCGGTGTTGCGCGCACAAATGTATGCCGAGCACATACCTTTTAAAATCTGCCCCAAAATGTTTTGACTGATTTTAGTTTATAAGACCAGACAGACTGTTAAACAGTAGTTTTATTCAGTTGTTTTACTTGTTCATTTAATTTGTTTATTTTTGTTTTATTTTGTGATGTCTTATTATATATGTATATGTTTTGTTACCCTAGGGATGTGGATGGTGCAGGATATACATTTTTAAATAAATAAAAAAGACTGTCCTGATGGCTTTATTGGCCAGTGCTCCTGATCTCAGGTGGCAGAGGACAATTTTCTGCTTCAACTCCTCCCCTCCCCTCCTAGGCAGTAAAGGGAATAGGAGGAAAGGGGCTGAGCCTAATCCAGCCCCTTCCCTTCTGTCATTCAGGGACAGGAAGGGAAGGGTGAATTTGGCAGACACAAAGCACAGAGCAGACCAAAGAATAGCTATTCTGCTCCCTAATCCAGCCCCTCCTCTCTTCTTGTTCCCCAATCCCCTCCTGTATCTGCAGGGAACAGAAGGGGAGGGGGTAAGGCTGAAGTGAACAACAGAGCAAAGAAGAATTCAATTTTTGTCTATTTCTAATTTGTGTCACTTATACTGTTATTTAGTGATGGTTTATATTTGTGTATGTGACAGATGTGAGGTATTCTGTTAAGGAAAGGGTAGGCAACTCTGGTCTGGAATGCCACAAACTTGTCTGGTTTTCAGGATATCCATAATGAAGGCAGTGCATGCAACTATACCTCATCCCTATTCATTGTGGATGTACTGAAAATCAGATCAGTTATAGCACTCCATGAATGGAGTTCTCTATCCCCGTGCTAAGGTGCACTTTCTGAATAGGAAGCTGTAGCAGTCTGGCTTATTCTGTTTTCCCATAGGAGGTGCATTGGTGTTCCAGAGAATGTTGCTTTTCATACAGGGTGGGGGGTGTTTGAGTTCTGGAAGTTGATGCTCTTTTGGTATGGCAGCCATCTATGATATTATCTTCAACCAATGCAGTCTGGATTTCTTTTAATTTATAAATGTATGTATTTCTCAATTTTATTTTTGTTTACGCCAAAAAGCACAGTTGACACAATCAGACACTGACATGATTTTTGTACATGTACATATGCATATACAGTATATGAAAGAAATAGAATGTCCAATTGTATGTTTTTACAGGATTGTTCTAGGAGAGGTGATGGTAGGGTTAAGATTGTTGAGTTTTACCAACATCTCAGGTTGGGGGGGGGGGGGGGAGCCTATAGGCCTGAAAATTCATTGAGGGTCAGGAATAAAAGGCTGAACGTTCACCTAGGCTGCCTAATATCATTGCCCCAGCCCTGCCCATATCACAAGGCCCTTAAAACCACTCTTGCATCAGCCCGCATGGGCTGGAAGGAGGAGAGAGCCTCATGCTGCATTTGTTTAGGCTGGAAGGTAGAAGTTTCTTGTATAGGCCCGCATAGGCTGGAAGGAGGCGGCAGCCCTCCTGTTAGCTGGTGTGGAGGAGGAAACCTGCAAGCAGCGGGCCACCGGCATCAGATTAGCAGGGAGTGGGCGGGAGAAGAGAAGGTGTGCTGGGGTTGGTGAGGGTGGCGGTCAATATGGACAAACTAAAAGGGAGCCCCACCTACAAAAGTTTGCTTGGGGCCCTTTAAGTGTTTAAAGTGGCCCTCGACATTAGCATCTCCTTTTTTGTACAGGTTATACCTCTCTTGGTACCTCAGTAACCCTCTAGCTCTGGCCACTGCCTTGTCACACTCTTTTGCTTTCTTCACATCGTCAGATATGATTATCCCCGGTCACCTCTTGATTGGTGCACATCAGTATCTCCTCCCTTCAGGAACTGCTCCTATGGATTTCTGCTTTTTTGGGATTTTTATGCAGTCTTTGATGGGATTGAATTTCAAGTGCCTGCAGCCCCCTGGCCTTATGTAAGTTCTGGTCCTTATCATCCCTTCCTTTAATGGGGGCTATGAGCAGTGAGCACTATTTCTGCAGCACCATCACCTACATACTGATGCAAGAGGCCAGACTGCAATTCCCAGAATGCAGTGGAAAGAGCATCATAGACTCCCACTCCCCACGTACTCTATGTGGAGTTAATGACATCCCCTGAGGGAATTAATTATTCACAACCATTTCAAATCTGACTTTTCTTTCAACTGCACCCAACCTTCTCCTTCCAATCTCTTTTCTCACATCCATTATCTGAAACCTCACTTCTCTGCTTCCCTATCCTATTCTGATTCCAGTATATCTAGTGTCCCTCCATCCATCCTTCTGCATCCCTCCTTCATTCTAGATGCCCCCCCCCCTCCATACCAGTCCCTTTACTATTCCAAAATCCTGCTATTCCATATTGAGACCCACCTCACCCAGCTCTGCCAATGCACCTTAATATTGTCTGGGCAGAAGGTGGGTCTCAGTATTGGAAAAGCAGGAGGTGCTGCAGGGCAGGAGTGAGGTGCATTGGCAGAGCTGCGTGAGAGGTCTCAGTACTGAAACAACAGGGGGGTGCTACAGTACAGGATGCAGGTGCACTGGCAGAGCTGTATAATAGGCTGGGGGGTGGGGGTGGTGGTGGCTTCTCTGTACTGGACCAGCAATGAGACAGGAGGACTAGAAATGTCTGGGGATGTAGACCTTGTTCTTACAGGATGTTTATGAGGCTGCCTGTCTTCGTACAGCATGCAGTGTGGAGCAGCGCATCAGTCCTTTAAATAATGGATGGGCTACGGCGTCCCCAGGGAAGCCAAGAGCAAGGGGAGGGCAGAGAGGATGAGGTATGAGACTTTCCCAGCTCTTAAGGACTGGGATTAGTTTAAAATATCCAGACTGCACAGGGAATTCACCCCCACAAAACCAGAAAATCTGTGTTAGTAACACAATAGAAACCAGCAGATAAAAAAACCAAGGGGCCCATCCAGTCTGCTCAGTCGTTTTGGTTTACACAGCTTAGGATATCTCCCAACTGCCATGCACAGAAGCTTGGCCGCTTGTGGGATATCGCTATCATCCAAGACAGGTTGTGTCATCTTCATGGTTCTTTGCCATCCAGCTAAGCATACAATTTCCCATACTTAATCCACCACCCAGCAGCCCCTCTCTTCACGACTTAACTTAGACCAGTATTTAAACTAAACCAAGAGGAAGGCATGAGCTGCTACCCCCACAAGCAAAGAAGAGTTGAGGTAAACAAGGTGCGCAAATAAAGAAAGCAAAAGCAGAGAAGAGAAGAGCTGTTAAAGTACATGGTGGGAAAATAAAACCAAAAGGAATGAAGAGAAAGCGAGGAGGAGCATTGCCTCGGAAAGTCACAGGTACAAATCCTCAGTCTTGTTAATAAGAGCACCACGGCAGAGGCAGGCTTGGCTGCTGCTGCAATCACTGAGTCCTGGTGTAATGAAAACCAAGACTGAGTTGTGACCATTCCAGGCTACAAACTCTTCAGGAGAGAAAAGGGAACAGGAGGAGAATGAGCAGCCCTTTATATTGGCCACAGAAACAAAGTGAAGTTGCTAACCTGTAGCAGGTGCTCTCCATGGACAGTAGGACAAACCCGCCACAACACCGCATGGCGCTGATTCGGAGCATGCTCTCTGAGCCTAGAAGGACTGAAAAGCCTTTTTGAGCATGCGTGAGGGGTCCTGCACTGCTGCTGCCACATGCAGGGCCGGTGCTAGCTTTGTTGCTGCCCTGTGCGAACAAATACTGTGCTGCCCCCCCCCCTACTCCCTCCCCTCCCCCATGATTCATTCAGTCTTGCACACTCACACACACACTCCCACACCTATATAGCCACACAAAATGTAATTATGCACTTATAACAAATCTTACACGAAAAAGAACATTCACAAGTACAGCCTTCTGAGGCAAAATATCACTTACCACATATATATTATATTTACATGCACTGCTGTGGTACCAGCCAGAAAACTCTGCAAAAAAGACACTTGGAACTCCTATGGAATTTATAATGGCACTTCAGAAAGCCATGAATAAACGTAATTACCATTACAATATAGTAAACCTCCCATACCAAAACAATCCTAACTACAAGCACTCAAACAGTAGCAACCTTAGCTATGAAAAGGCAACACAGCAAATATTACACCAGGCCCTAGAACCTCAATACACCTCCTATTGGGAAAATAGAATAAGCCAGGCTGCTATAGATACTACATGTCTGCAAAATAGCTCACTTCAATCACATATGCAGAATACAGACAGACCCTGACCAAATACAGAATAAAGAGTCCAGAAAGTATAAACAGAAATGTGCTGAGAAGAACTGAACTGGAACCCACAACAATTCAGCCTATATATGCAGAGCACCAATGGAAAACACAAACATAATCATTCTTCATAAAACAATAAATAATAAAATCAAGATACATAAAAACAAAATAATGGAAAAATCATATTCTTAAAAAAATTAATATTTCAAACCTGTTAATGAATAGAATATCCAAAATTTTCCAAATACCAATACAATATTTTAAACAATCCAGTAATTAAAAAATGTTCTATTTCCTAAAAAAAACCAACAATAAAATATTTCAAAACAGCAAAAACATCAAATTACACCCAATAATTAAAAATAATAAGGATTAAAAAGTCTCCTGCTCTCCATACCTGGGATCTTTTGATTTTCAGTCATCCTGAGATTTTCGTGGAATCAGGGAGACAGGACCGCACAAACTTTATCTTCTCTCTCTCTCTCACACACAATAACACATTAATTCTCTCATACACTCCCTGTCTCATATTCATGCATATGCTCTCACATGTACTCCCTCTCTCCCTCAGATACATAATGTGTGTGCGCACATGCTTGTGAGAGCCTATATGTGATGCATAGGCTCTCACAGGCGCACACACACACATATATATACAGGCTCTCACAAAGACACACACACATGCATATAGGCACTCACAGACACACATACAAGTACATAGGCTCTCACATAGTTGCACACAAGCTCTCACATAGTCAAACACATCCATACAGACTATCACACAGCCACACACACACAAGCTTTCACACAGACACACATAAGCATACAGGCTGTTACACAACCACACACACAAGCTTTCATACCGATACAGGCAGGCTCGCACACAGACATACACACTTGCATAAACTCTCACAGTGGGATGAACTCTACCATGGCCCCGTGGCTTCTCTTCTCATTGGCCCCGGGTGGAGTTGGCGCTGAAGCAGGAGGGAGCACTGCAGCGGCGTGGTAGTTCAACCCGCCGTCAGGTTGAACTTTGACGCGGCCGGCAGCCTCTCTTCCTCTTCAGCTATTGGTGGGTCATGCTGGGCCAGACCACATGAGCCCCCTCGGTCTGATACCTAGCTAAAACACTCAAGTCTAAGGGGAGGAAGGTGGGATTGTGTGGCTGGTTTGTCCTAGTGTCCACGGAGAATACCTGTTAAAGGTAAGCAATTTTGTTTTCTCCATGGACAAGTAGGAAGAAGCCATAAAAGTGAGAATTCTCAAGCTGAGGTTCGCAATGAAATTGTTGAGTTTTCTTTCATTAGAGAGTCATTCCACCTGATACTGAAGGTTGGAGGGAGAGCTGAGCATTATTTTAAAAGACTCTTCATTACCACTTGTCCAAAAATACTGTTTTTATAAGATTTCTCCTCTTCCTGTGGATAGTAGTGCTTTGTAAAAGTATGAATGGAAGACCGAGTTGCTGCGTTACAGATCTCCGTTATTAAAGCCGAATGGAGATAAGCTATGGAATTTGGCTCTTATTTGATGTGCCTTTATTCTGGAAGTTAGTTGACGTCCTGAAAGTATATAACAATATGAAATGCAATTTGACAGCCAAGCAGACAAGTTTGTTTCTTTCCTGGCAAACCCTGGATTGGTGTGGCACATGAAACAAATAATTGAGATGATTTTCTGAATGTCTTTGTTCTTTCTAAGTAAAAAAGTAAGGCTCTTTTGCAATCCAAGGAATGAAACATTTATTCTGCCTTTGTAGCATGAGACTTTGGAAAGAATACTGGCAAGAATGAGGGACTGGTACAGGTAGAAATGAGATGCTATTTTGGGAAGAAATTTTGGGTATGTTCTCAACACTATCCTATTTTTTTTAAATCTGCAAATATGGAGAGTGAATCACTAAAGCTGGGAGCTCACTTACTCTGCGAGTTGATGTAATTGCTATGAGGAACAAAACCTTCCAAGACAGATATCTGAGATCTATCATAGCCATTGGGCTCAGAAGGAGGGTTCATTAAAGTATGGAGTACTATACTGAGTTCTCAATGAGGAAAATGGTCTTAACTGGAGGGTGTAAATGGAAAAATCTTTTTCTGAATCTCATTTACCATGGGATGATGTGAAATTAATTTGCCTTCTGATTGGCAAGGTAGAAAAATCCAGGAGCCTGCCCGACTGGCGGAGCTGGTGTGATCTGGGTACTAGTTGTCTCACGCGGGAGCAGGAGCGATAAAAGGTCCTTCTAGCATCTCTCTTCGCTGGTTTTCTACCCGAGGAGGGAGGATTTGCAAGAAACGTACAGAGCTATTGTAGGGTCTTGCGGCGGTCTTGCAATTGAGCCACTGTCTGCTGAAGCTTGTGCACAAAGAGATTATCTGCGTTGTATGTCAGATCAGCTAGATTATCTTGGACTTTGGGCCATAAACCAGAGGCCGAAAGCCAGGTTACCATCTAGAGCGGAGCCCTTTTGCTGGTAACAGGAAGACGTTTTGAAGCAATCACATGTTGCTCAAATTTCATGTGGTTGGCAGAGAAGTTCCCTTGGTGTTGTGTCAAACATAGCTGGTAAATTGCAATATGTGACACCAATACTCCCGAAACGTCTGGTCCTTTTTAGTGACCAGGTCGAAAGGGATGGTTTCAGACATGTCCTTAACTTAGGTCTTGATGGGATCAATGCCGTAGCGGGATTAGAGTGCCCATCGCCCCTCGAGGATCCCGGGATTCGTATAGCGGTCCGTGGAGGCTCAGAAGGACGAGCGGGCGTCAATGCCTTAGGCTGTCATTGGTAGGTGCCACGAGACAGTGCCACAACGGTGCAAATATCGATGGCTCCGGTGTTAGTAGATTCCGGAAGGCATTGATGACAGCCTGACGGACGAGGATGTCCAGCTCCTCCCTGGAAGCTGGTATAGGTAGCAAGGCTATGGGGGAGACAGGGTAGGCATTACGCGCACTTCCACATGAATCTGTGGTGGCTCAGTACCTGGCACCGGTGTCGAACACCTCGTTACCTCGGGTGCAGAGGAGCATGGAGACTCTTGTACCCGGGTCTGCTTCGAAACTGGCTCAATGGACATTGATGCCGGTGCGGTACCCGTGCCGGCACCGAATGCAGAACCATGTCAGTGCCACCGATGTTTCCCTCGGTGCTCGGCCTGGTCATTCTCCAGCACCGAGTAAACAGCCACCAATGTCCAGAATGGCGTCGGTGACAGACAGTTACTGTGGCAGTAACGATGTTTCCCTCGGTGCTCGGCCTGGTCATTCTCCAGCACCGAGGAAGATGCCACCGAGGTCATGGATGGTGTCGGTGATGGATGGTCACCGTGCCAGTGACAATGATTCCCATGGTACTTGGCCCGGTCATTCTCCAGCACAGAGGAAGATACCCTCGCTGTCTCGGATGGCATTGGTGACAGACAGTCACCGTGCCTCCACTGCTTTTGGCATTGTTTGTCGCCCAAGGATTACAACGGGCTCTGGTTTAGAAACCAAAGTATGGAGCATTTTCTTTAGTCGAGGGCATTGATGGAGGTATCAATGGTGACTTCGATAGTATCGACAGCATCGATGGCGGCATTGAAGGCATCGACGAAAGCACCGATGGCATGGATGGAGCACCTATGGCATCGAAGGAAGCACCGATGGCATTGATGGGGGCATCGATGGCATCGATGGGGGCATCAACGGAATCGATAGGGGCGTCGACAGCATTGATGGGGGCATCGACGGAATGTCAACGGGGTGTGGACGGTGGCCCTGGCGGCAACAGGAACCGTGGACATCCCAATCCCTCTAGCCCCAATGGACCCGGCGGAGGTTCGCAGCAAGGACACTCGCGGGTATCGTGGGGTGGACCGAGGGTGAAAAGAAGGCCGCAGTTTGGTTGGTAACCTGGGGGAACTGTTAGTGAGGTGACAGGAACCAACTGAGAAACAGGACATAGTACTCACAGAGCGTAGATGAAATGTATGCGAAGGGAGACCTGTGTAGGGAAATTATTTGTGAAGTAAAACTTCAAGTGTTTCCGTGAGGAAAAGTTGTGAGAAAAATCTCACAGAGCTCCTAAACGCGAGGCAAACTGTATCGCAGAAAAAGAGACTGAAGGGAGACCCCTGTGGTCACAGGGATCATAGCATGCTGGGCTTGCTCAGTGTGCTCAGAGTGCCAGTCAAAGTTTTCCGTGATAGGGCTCCTTCCAGTGACGTCACCCATATGTGAGGACTACTATCCTGCTTGTCCTGGGAGAAATATCCAGTGTCGGTGTGTGTCTTATAGCTTCTTCCTCCGCCCGGTCAGCTTGCTGGAGATAATAAGCTTTTATAATTACTGGAATTGCAGACTGCGGGATTTTCAAATTTTGCTGAATGTACAGCTTAAACATCTCCAGAGGAGAAATCATATTTATTACAGGGAAATTAAAAACTCTAAGGGGTAGATTTTCAGAAAGCGCGATTTGGCGTACTTTTGTTGGCGCATCAGGCGCCAACAAAAGTACGCTGGATTTTAGTAGATACGCGCGTAGCCGCGCGTATCCGCTAAAATCCAGGATCGGCGCATGCAAGGCTATCGATTCCGTATAGCCGGTGCGCGCCGAGCCGCGCAGCCTACCCCCGTTCCCTCCAAGGCCGCTCCGAAATCGGAGCGGCCTCGGAGGGAACTTTCTTTTGCCCTCCCCTCACCTTCCCCTCCCTTCCCCTACCTAACCCACCCGCCCGGCCCTGTCTAAACCCCCCCCCTTACCTTTGTCGGGGGATTTACGCCTCCCGGAGGGAGACGTAAATCCCCGTGCACCAGCGGGTCGCTAGCACGCCGGGACGCGACCTGGGGGCGGGTCCGGAGGGCACGGCCACGCCCCCGGTCCGCCCCGGGCCATAACCACGCCCCCGGGCCTGCCCCTGAAACGCTCCCGACACGCCCCGAAAACGCCGCGCGGATCGGGCCCGCCCTCCGACACGCCCCCAACACGCCCCCCTCTGAAAACCCCGGGACTTACGCGAGTCCCGGGGCTCTGCGCGCGCCGGTAGGCCTATGTAAAATAGGCGCACCGGCGCGCAGGGCCCTGCTCGCCTAAATCCGCCCGGATTTAGGCGGATTTAGGCGAGCAGGGCTCTTAAAATCCGCCCCTAAGGTTGTGTGACCTCAGAGCATTTTCAATGTTCTCAAGTCTCCTATTATTTGCTAAATTCGATTGAACAAGCTTTTGTTGTATTACATCTATAATGGAGATCTTGCCTTCAAGATTTTCCACTTTCTCCTTAAATGTGGAAATCAAATTTGTATTCAAAACAGTTTGAGTGTTTGATTCATTAATTATTTGAGAAAGTGATAATATTGAGGATTCTATTGATTTTAAAACGTTCCATATTCCCTCTAAAGACATTTCCACTGGTCTTTGCAGATTCAGCCCAGGAATCCTAATTTCTGATTGTGCAGTTCCCGTTTCCACCTTCATGCCAGTGCTCAGTTCAGTACCTTGAGTAGAGATCATTGCCACTGCTTGATGTTCCTCCATAATGGAAACTTGTTCAAGTTCCCCCCGTAGCTCCTGTAGATCTCATCCCAGCCTCTCCACGATGCCCCACGATAGTCTCTAGGGTCTCCCCCCGTTGCTGCGGATCAAATTCTCCCCGCAAAACACATAAGATATTATTGGAGAGGACTCGTCTGTTTGTCCGGGGTGAGCAGGGCCTGTTCGGCATACCAGGGCTCAGAGTGATATTGAAGGTCAAGGGGGACGGCGCACGCTCCAGTGTCGTCGCCCCAGCCACCCAAGCCCTCTGGTGAGGAAGTTGTGGCTCCTGCGTAGAAAGCCATCGATGCGGGGGCTGAAGAGGATTGGGGGACAGTAAGGTGACACCCACTCCCCTTAATTTCCCCTTCCTTTTTGTGCGAGGCATTGAAAAATGGAGAAAAGTTGAGAAAGGAAAATACCGCACAGAGGGAGCTTCGACGCAGCATCCTACACGGCGGCCATCTTGTCCCCCCATCTCTTCCTCATTTCTATTTCAAACAGAAGTTTGTTCTTTATTAATTTCACTTGCATACAGAAAGTGGTTTTGAATATTCTTGCAGAAAATATTTTTCATTCACATATTTTACTGTAACAGCTGATAGCAGATTAGGTGATTATTTTAAGGGATTAGCTAATGTTCCCTCTAAGGATTAGGTTGCTGTGAGCATACATTTGATAGGTTTTTTTGCATAAAAGAAAGTAGTGCTCATAAGGTAATGTAGGAGGGTGTACCATGTTCTAGGGCACATAACAGCAGCAAATTTTCTGGTGCACCACCAACTTCAGCAGTCACCCTACGCCCCTGCCCTAAGGAATGTAATCACTGGGGCAATCAGAGAAACAATCTTATCCTTGAAAAAAACCCAAAACAGACAGATCAAAGTGTCAACCTCCTCCTCAGAGGAAAGGACTCCCTCTTCCAGGGAACCATCAATGACCACCTCTGAATTTTCCTCCAGCTCAAAATCTGGGGCAACTCTTAAGGTATCCTCTAGACTGACCAGCTCTGCTGTTTACTTAGCAGGCAATTGGCCCATGGCTGAAGTGCTTGGCACAGGGCTCTGACTTGTTGAAACAGAAGCTCCTCCTTTTTCGCCAGATCTCTAAAAGACACAATAAGCCTAATGGAAAAAATGCCAGCTCCCACATGTCCCGTGCCAACTGGAATGGGCTTAAGCTTCAAACGGAGTGGCAGAAAGCCCCGACCAGATAAACCTTCAGGTCACAGTCCAAGTGACAACTGGTAGGCCCGAGGCACCCCCTCCCTGCAGTGTGGGACTTACCAGCTCTCCAGCCTCTATATGTATCCCCAGACGCTGCTGTAAACCTTTTTTATTTTTTTTTTTTGAGAGGACACAAAGGGAGGGGAAAGAAGGGATGGAGAATGATCTTCTCAGAGGATCCTCCAAAGTTCCAACAGCTCTTCCTGAATTCTACCAAGCCCCCTCTGGGACTGGGAAGGTGTTAAGTGACCAGGGCCAGGGCTGCCCTGTGTGAACAATTATTGTACTGCCCTCCATGGCCCCCCCCCCCCCCCCCCACACACTTCATTCATTCTCTGTTTCGTGACTGCCAAAAAAAGCCCAGCTCCTTCCAGCAACCTATACTTTAAAATCTGTCACCTTCTTCCCTCCGGGTCTTCACCCCCTCCCCAGAACCCATTGCTGGTGTAAGAGTATTAGGTGCCCTAAGCAAATCTTATACCCTTGCACCGCCTCCTGCTCTCTCCACATACATGGTTAAAAATTATGCATTTATAATAGATTTTGCATGAAAAAGAATATTCAAAGGACAGTCTTCTGAGGTAAAAAAAATATTATAAAGTATTTGCATGCACTTCTTTGGTGCCAACCAGAAATCCTATAAAAAAAAACCCCACTTGGAACCCATATGGCATTAGGGCTACTGTAATGCGTGTTAGGTGTGGGTTTGACCCTCAGAAAGCCATGAGTAAATTACAATTACAATATAATAAACCTCCCACACCAAAACAGCACTAACTGCCAGCACTTATAAAAGTAACAACCCTACACCAGGCCATAAAACACCAAAACACCTCCTATTAGGAAAATAGAAGAAACCAAGCTGCGATAGATTCCTACACGCTAGCAGAATACTCCTCCACATCACACAGGCAGAACACAGGCAGACCCTCACCAAATACAGGCAAAAGAAACCATAAAGTATAAAAAGAAACATGCAGGCCAAAACTGATCACTGATGCTCCCTCCTACATATACATGTTCACACACACACACACACACGTTCTCTTACATACACATACACAAGATCGCTCTCTTTCTCACATATGCTCAGACACACACATGCTCACAAATGCACACATACACACGAAGAGAACACCCTATGCTTCAATACCTCAACCTTTCTTGATATGAACTTAAGAATTTACTGCTCAAAGAGAACTTACTACTATTTACACCTCTTATTCAATCATCCGTAGAGCTTGCAGCTGTCTCAGTATTCTCTCACACATACACACACGTTCCCTTTCACACACATCTCCTCTCACATGTACATGCTCAGACACCCACACACACTCCACTTATGCTCAGACACACAACACATGCTCAGACACCCACACACACCCTCCCACACACATACATTCTCAGATACCCACACACAATTCACTTATGCTCAGTCACACACACACACACACACACACACACACACACAGGTTTCCTCCTGCTCATACATACACGAACCAAAACCTCTCCCAGCAGCCCTGGCCCTCCACTTCTTTGGCGGGACAGGTTGGGAGATGTCTGGTGGCTTGTTTTTTCCTTCTGGCTGCCTAGCATGTGATAAGTTTAATTAAATCCTGCAGCTCATCCTGACCATGCAGCTCTGCAACTCTTTGCCGCATGGCAGGTTGGGAACTGCCGCGCAGCCCTATGGCTCCTGCTCTTCTTCGTTGCGCGGTCCTAGGGCTCCTCTTGTTTATCGCACGGTGCTACGGCTCCTTCTCTGCTTTGCCATGCAGCACTGCAAATCTCTCATCTTTGCCGCGTGACGGGTTGCAAACTGCCATGTGGCCCTAGGGTTCTTCATCGTGCGGCAAAGAAGAGGAGGAGCTGTAGCACCACGCAGTCCTCCACTGCTGCCTCATCTTCGCTGCGTGGTGGGTTGGGAACCGCCAAGGGGCCCTGCAAGTTCCTCCTCTTCACCGCTGCAGCCTGTGGCTCCTACTTTTCTTTGCAGGGCGGCGGCACCAGCACCTGACTCAACTTGGTTGCAGTGCTGAGGCCACCGCCCCGTCCAGGCCACTGCCCTGTGCAAGTGCATGGCTTCCACAGTGGGTTGCGCCGGCCCTGATTATGTCACAGGAAAAGATGTGTCCTCGGCCACTACTGGGGGTCATAACCCACGTGTCTGGACTGGTGCAGCAAGATAAGGAATACACCATTTGAAATTGGTGCGCAGAAATTCTAGATTGTGACATGGCCCCTTGAAATGCTTTCTTTCCAGGCGTATCCAAAAATTCTGCCTTTTCTCCAGAGGCGTACTTGAATGTGTTTTTGTTTTTCTTGCTTTGTTTTAGTGTTACTTCCACTTCCATGGACTTGTGTGGTTACTGTATCTTTCTGTGACCTGGACATAGTTGTACCTTATAATCTCTGGCCTATTCTCTTATCAACTGGAGGAGCACGTAAAAGATCTGTAGATCTTGTAGAGCTTCATGGACTGGTACAGCAGTAGAATGGATTTTAAAACTCCAAGCTAATTGACCCCTGTGGGCTTTTCTTCCCCCAGACTGAAAGAAATTGCCTGTGCCAACCTTCTGAATAAAAAGGGAGTACGAGGTATCTTCTAGAAGATACTCCTCTTTGATTCTGGTGATGGATCCGACAGTAATTCGATAGACCCTTGTAGAGATATTATCAAAGGAAATCCATAGGAAGACATGGACTCTTGCTCCGAGTCAGAAAGTTGTCAAGAAATTCTTTAGGTGTGACAGGATCTTGTTTAGACCTTGAGCAAATTGGAGACTGGGATTTCAACTCTGTTTGGAGCTTTTCTAAAATAGGCTGTGTCTGTTCCATCTGTGCAGGTGTATCAGGGAAATTTGTCACGTACTTGTGAACAAATTCCATCCACATCGTCTTAATGAATGGATGGCATGCCGGTTGTTGTTGAGAAATTGATGAAGTATCTGATTTTGGAACCGGTATTGGCAGAGAAGACTGCTGGAAAGACTGTATGCCCTGAACTTTTCATCTGAGCCAAATGCTGATACGGCCAATATGGCCTGCAATCATGACTACAGTGGAATGCTTAGAAGATTTCTCTGCCGGGTCTTCTGTGCCAATCTTCAGCACAGTGGACTGCTTCATGCTCATCTGTGCCAGCTTATCTGTGGCTGATACTGAATGGCACTTTTTGCACCAAGGAAGATTTGGCATGTTTGTTTTTTTTAAGGCAGATGATGCCAACTAGGACCTTCCTCTTGCTTTATTCTTCTTCCTTTCCAAATGTGAGGAAGAGTTCTGGTCACGATGCTTTGGGGACTTTGATTTTGATCACTGGTTGACCCAATCCCTTCTTTCCCCAGACAACACAAAGTTGGTGCAGATCAGAACTTGCCATCTTATTCCCGCACCTTTTGCATAATTTGAAAGAGGTCTTACCACTTGAGCTTTTCATAGACATTTTAGTAAGAAAGCTGAATACAAAGGAAAAGTAAAAAAAAAAATAAATATATATATATATATGTTGTTGTTTTTTTTGAGAAGCCTCGACCAAAAACACAAAAAAACCCCCCCCATAAAAGAAACACATGCAGCAAACATGAAAAATGTAGTGGCCTCAGTGGAAGGAAAATAACTGAGGGGGCTCATGTAGTGGTAGTAGCACAGAACCTCCTGCACAAGCTCAGACTGTTCAGTCTTTCTAGGCTGTGAGACAGCATGCGCCGATTCAGCACCCATAGTGACATCACCCAATTGTGTGGCTGGATTTGTCCTGCTTTTCACCTGAGAGGGAAAGGGAGAAGACGCAATATTGTGGGAAAAGCTAAAAGAAACTGTATGCACATGATGGGAGTATTAAACAGATTGCCAGCAAGGAGAAAGGAGGGGTGAATTCAGCCACAACGGGAATCTCCAGACTGGTGTATTAAGGTAATATCAGTTCACTGGTGGTAAACTGGATCCGGTCAGCTGTAACATCAGCTAGATTTGGAGAAGTCCTGGGTTTCTTAAAAGGAGCATTCCTCAGTCAACTGCAAAAAGAGAGCAGGCGCGGGGAGGCTGTACAACGGTCAGAAGGGTCTACTCTTACCTGAACTGGATCTTGGACTTCAGGAGGATGAGTGATGGTGCTGAGGAGGACCTAGCAAGGGTCTGATAAAAGGGAGCAGTGAGAGGGTGTAAAGAACTGACCCTCTCAACCTAGCATAAGAAAAGTCTAATACCTCACCCTCTGATGCAAATCTGAAACAAAATAATGTCCCTGAGCACCTTCACCTGATGATTCACACCATGCCAGTGCGAGGCCACTCTTGCCTCGTCAGTGACGGCTGAGTGATGTCACCATGATGAGTGTGAGGAGGAGAAGGAAGAGGGGGGAGGCTCCAGCAGTTGGCACAGTAACGGAGGGAGAGGGCAAAGCATCACTTCTTCCACTGAATGCTGATGGGGAGGGCTGATGGACACTTAGTGGCCCGCCGTGCTGATGCAGTGGAAGTGAGGCGCTGCATCCTGCTCCATCTCTGTGCTGGGACTGTGAAAGAAAGTATTCCAACCTGCCCCTGATGCGTTCCCGAGGAGAGCCACAAGAGGATAGAGTATGGAAAGAGGTAATGTCTGAGACCCAGGTGTGAAGGAGAGAGGATAGGCCAGGCCTAGTAGTTCCCTGATGAGAGTTGACTGGGAAGGAGGAATAAATGCATATTAATTGTGGCAGGCTCCCCAATTCTAAGATGGGGATGGATGTAAGTGGTATATATATATATATATAACCATGTGTAGAAGTCTATGGCGTGCCTTACAGGTGCCCATGTGTGTATCTAAGTGAGAACGGGTGCGCAGAGGCGTGATGCAAGCTCAGCGGTCCACGTGCACTAGCATTAGTGTGCACACTTAGCATGCACACACGTGCGCAACAAAGCATCTGTCTGTGAAAAGCAGTCACATGTGCAGCAAGTGCGGAGCTGTGTGTGCAAGAGGATAAAAAAAACCCCATTATAGGTCACAGCCATGGTTTTTTTTTTAAAGCATTTAATTAGCAAAAAGAACATAAATCCTCATTTTCTGATCATAAAAATAATATCAGCCACGCCCACAACTTGTAAGTGACTCTCTCTCCGGCAACTCTGAAACAAAAAGTGCAAATATATACAGAAAACAGTCTTCCAGGATAAGCTCTTTCACTCCAAATTTTTTTGTTCATAGTTTTTTCTTTTTTTGTACATTAAAATTTCTACTGTGACAAATAATTTAACTTTGTTTTAAATTCCTATGACAGTGAAATAACTTAATAAGGCACAAAAGTCCCCAATTTTCATTCTTGTTCCACGGAATATTCAGGTAACACTAACAGCAAAAAAAAAAAAAAAAATCACTTTTTAAAAATATTTAATACAGGTAAAGAGAAAACAAAATCTTATTTCCAGTGGTTGTATGTGTAGGCCTGTGGCAGAGCGTGTCTGTATGCATGTGTATGTGTGTATGCACGAGTTAGCCTTTTCAAATAATTGTTACGTGGGCATGTGAAAACACTATTGCAAAAAAGTCCCCCATTTTTATTACAAAAGGTAAGATTTCTATTTTTTTTCACTCTTATTTTTGGCATTTTCCTGAACCTCCCTTAATGTTTTGTATCCCGGTACCCTCCCAGCTCCCTTCCCTCCCAACCCTCCCTCCACCGCTCCTAGGGAGCACACTGCCTTCTATTTTTCTGGCTCAGAGCGCCACTGTTACCACAGCGTATAATGTAAAATGTGAAACGCTCGGTCTGGCTGACATCGTACAGAGGACTGCTGGCGTCTAAGCACCTTGTGGCAGTTTTACTGTTAGAGCCAAAAATGCACGTTCTGCAGGAGCAGAGCCAAACTTAGAGGAGAGACAGGTGTCACCTGGGGGTAGCGGAGCCAAAGACACACACATAAACATAGTCTCAATTTTACATGGTTATCTTATTACCAGATGGGACACTTTGAATGCCATGATCAGGGGTAGTCCCATGACAGGATTATTAATATATGTCCTACCATCCAGATAGGAGCCATACAAAAACAGAAAACCAGTTCATTTTAACCTCGAAGTCACCTTCCCCCCAACAAAATAATACAAAAAAAGAAGGCTCATTGTATGTATGTGTGTATATATATATATATATGCATATATATATATATATATATATATATGTATAGATAGATATAAAAAGTCATTATTTACAATACACAGGAGCTACTTCTGGGGGAATACAAACAGCATATATTACAACTCCAAGGACAGCCCCTTGGTGCTCCCTCTCCCTGCTTCATCTTTAGAAATAAATATGGCAATAAATAAAATTGAGCGAGCTATAAATAAACATGGAGTAGAGGAGAGGAGAGCTTTAGCTGTTATTGCCTTCTACACACAGCCTGGCGGGATGGTTGCTTTACCACCACCCCCAAGCTGCTACACGATAGGAAAGAGGAACCTTGCACAAGTGTGAGTGTGTGTGTGCACACGCACAAGGGACAGAACAAGCGGGTTCGGGGGGGAGTGTACGTGTGTGCATGTGTCCGTGTGAGCAGGGTTTCACTGCCGGAGTGAATGTTTCCGTGGCCGGGAGGGTAGGAAATGGCAAGCTTGAGGAGGCTAGGCAGCTGCTTCTCACCATCAACATGGGAGAACAAGGCGGCTCAGGAAAGAGTTAAAGGCACAAAAATATATGCAACATAATCCCTTCTGTAAAAGTGTTTGCCCTACCCGCAGGTAAAGGAGATCAGGGTGCAGGGGGATGGAGGGAGGTGGCGTGCTTGGGGTGGGGGGTGGGGGAAATGTGAAAGTCTCAATGGTAGTGGTGATGAGTGTGAGTGGCAAGTGAGGGAGAGCTCAGGCGGGTGCAAAATAAGTAGATAACGGCAGGGGAGAGAGCAACTGTACCATCCCAGTCTGCCCAGTTCTCCCACTAACACCGGCTCCCCCATATCTTTTACCCAACCTCTCAACCCCTGTCCCTACTGCCTTCCCTTTATCTCGGTCCCACACATGCTAATACAGCACTCAGACCCCCCCCCCCCCTCCCATTTCTTTCCACCAAGTTTTGTAAAAATCCCAAACTAGGGAGGGCCGGACCCATGGCAGAGGTGATCATAGCTGGGAAGTGTGTGTGTGTGTGGGGGGGTGGGGGTGAGCTCAGATGTATGATTCTTCTTCCTTGCTACATATCAGCAGAGACTGGATCCAGATGACAGCTGAATCAGGGGCTAGGATGGATTCTCTCAGCCCACCTGAGTTAAGTGTGGAGACATGGGTGGCCTGGTAGGGCTGAAGCGCTGGGGCATTTCATCTGAAGATCATGAAGAGATCAGAAATTTCATAAATAAATAAATTATAACGAAAAACATTTTACAAATTCTTTGATCTTACAGTAAACATAGCAACAACATAAAAAAAAAAAAAGCTGCCTCCCTGTCCAGTCAACACACACAATGAAACTGGATCTGATTGGAAAGTGGTTTTTCTTTAGTCACTTTGCAAGCCTGTCTCTCCAGCTATGGAAGCAGGACTCAGAGAGAGGGGGGGGGGGGGAGAGGGGGTGGGCTTCAATGCCAACCACGTGAGCAAACAGTGGAGGCGGTTCAGAGGTCATGTTAATCCCCTAACTCTTGCTCTGCCAGTTTCATTCCTTGGCACGGTCCTCCCTCCCGCCCTTATCAGCTTGAAACTCTTCCTTGCCATAGCGGTGGTAGGAAAGCAGTGAAGTCCGGCTTCAGATGAACACAACAGTAAGGAGAGGTGAGGGTGGCCTCCACTGGCACCTTGAAGCTAGATTCAGCTGTTGCTTGATACCAAGTTGATGACTTGCTCCAGTTTCTGGTGCAGTTTATGCTTCCGACAGTAGGGGTCCCGGTCTAGTGCAGTGAGGATCTAATCAGAAGGGTGTGGATAGGGGTGGGAGGGGAAGAAGGGCAAAAAGGTCAGAGATCTGAAAAAGCTGTAAAAGACAGTGGTTGACTGAAATCCAGAAAAGGTGGGACAACATCAAAGCAGATGACATCCATGAGAGAGAGTATCCGAGAAAATGGAGATAAGGAAGAATGGACAATGTGTGAAGATCCACCGAGAGAAACTCTTGTGGCTAATCTACAGCTCATGCAATTTCAGTTGAAGAGGCTACTGAAAGGCCAACAAAATGAAAAGGAGCAAATATCAAAATGGTGGCAATGAGGCTTGCAGCATGTCCATTCAAAGTCGTGCATGCCATCAAACCATGCAAAGCGAGGCTGCGAGGGCGGAAGAAAGGGGACAGAACCTCATAATGTACTACACACATTGGTATATCATTTGTTGGTTGCTAAAACATGCAAATCAGCGTTGTGTAACTTGACTTGGTTTTGCTCACGATGAAGAAACAGGCACTGGTGAGGTCAGGGATGAGTGGCAGCCACACCAAGCCTTGTTAGAATGGAAAGAAATGACAAATGGAAGGAAGCAATGAAGAGTGAAGGACACTCACCTCTTCCCTGTATTTGTTAATGTAGAAATAGAGTTCACTGAGTGCACTCAGTGAGTTGAACTCATTGGCATGAAGACGGGACTGTTCCACCAAGTAGGCATCCATGTCTTGGTCGCTGATGGCAGCCATCTTGCTAACATCTCGATAGTACCTGTTGAGAGGCCAAGATTAAGGTTCACATGTCAATAAAAACTTTCAAGAAAAAGGAAAGCAGTTTTAAAAACCCCTTCAGCAGGTACGAGATTCTTGCCCCATTACTGAGAATCTCAGTGCACAGAAGGTGCCAACTCTGAGGGTGCTTGAGCACCCCAATATTGTCTCCTGTATTTCCATGGATTGGAAACTGAGAGCTCCATGTTGCAGGGCTGTGGGGGAGAAGCAGGAATCAGGGTTGCCAGACGCCAAAAATCTTTGGAGCCCAATTAATCACTAGATCTAGCCCAAAAGTAGCCCAAAACTCGAAAATTGCAAAAACAATTGTTATTATGCATGAATGTGCATGCAGACAAATTTATGGGGGGGAGGGGGTGGCGAGGCAGTCGGGCAGAGAGTAGTCTGGATTAGGGAGAGCAGAAGGTGTTAGGGTGACACAGTGGTCCAAATTTAAGGGAGAGGGAAGGTTTGTGCGATGTGGTCAGGCAACGAGTACACCGGATCATGGAGAGAAAAGGGGCAGTGGGGAGGTTGGATAGTCAAGTGGTCCGGATCGCCTGAGAGTTGGTGAGTGGTGGCAAGTAGTTCCCATCACAGGAATGGGGAGGGGGCAGCAAGGCAGTCTGGCAGCGAGTGGTCCGGATTGTGGCGGGAGTAGCAGTGATGCGGTAGGGCACTAAGTGGTCCAGATTGCGGGGGTGGGAGAAGCAGCAAGGCTGTAGGGCAGTGAGATATCTGGTTCATGTGGGGGGGGGCAGGGGGAGTGCACTAGGTGGCCGGGCAGCGAGTGGTCTATTTCTTGGATAGGAGTGGCACAAGGTGGTCAGATAGTGAGTGATCTGTTGGGAGATGCGAGGGGGGGCAAGGCGATCAGGGCAGCCGGTGATCTATCTGTGTGTGAGAGGTGCGCTAAACGGTTCGGCAGTGAGTGAGTGGTCCATTCATGAATCTGGGGGAGGCGCAATTCAGTTGTGCAGCAGTGGTTCGGTTCATGGTGGAGGATCAGCTTGTGATATATTAGCGAAAGGCAAGCGCTTCCAGCTTTAAGACCATATTCCCCGCCCACTCTGCTCTCTTTCAGGCAAAAAAAAAAAAAAAAAGCCCAAAATCCCGCAGCCAAAAAACCGAAACATTTCCCACTCACGCTCATAAAAGTAGCCCAATTGGGTGTGAAAACCGCCTGGCAACACTGGCAGCACCGCCTGGCAACACTGGCAGGAAGTTCTTCAGTCTCTCTGCTACCTCTCATGCCTCCCCCTGCATCCTATTGGCTGGCTATGAAACATCTGACCAATGGGTTGCAGGGGGATAAGAGAGCAGCCGCAGTGTCGGTCTGACAGACTTCCTGCCTGTGACGTGTTCTGAGGGGAAGAGGGGCTGATAGTGATGCTGAGGGACAGGAAGAGGAGTAGACGCAAGCTGTAAAGACCAGAGGTGCTGGAGAGAAACTAAAAAAACGGAATGCTGGCTGGGAGATGAGGAAAAGGCACTGTGAGAAGAAGAGGGGCTGACGGTGGAGCTGTGGAAGAGGGGAAGGAGTAGACAAAGGCTATGAGGGCGAGGGAATCTGAGAGCACAGACAAGAGGACATTCTATTTATTTATTTTCAGAATTTATAGTCACCAATTGCACAGGCCCAAGGCAATGCACATAAAAACACAATCATAAAATTTAAAACAGAAGTCACAAATCAGCAAGAAAGAGAAAAATATTAAGAAAACAGAAATCCTAACCATATCAAAAAGAAAACAGCAGCAAAGCAGATACAGCCACTGCAAATACAGCTAAAACACTGCTCGCAGAAATGCCTGCTGAAACAAAAATGTCTTAAGGCTTAAAAGTCTTTGAACAGGTGGAAAGACTTAATTTGACAGGAAGTGTGTTCCAAATCATAGCTGCAGTGACAAAATGTCCTCTCTCTCTCATCTTAGCAAGGCAAGCATGCCGTATTAAAGGAACATCAGGTAACCCATGCTGCAACGAGCACAGAGACCGAGTAGGGTTGTACAGATTTACCACTGCATTTGCCCAAGGCAGACCAAAGATAGAAAGGAAACAGACTGATTGAAGTGAAAATCCAAGACCACATTCGGCAAGAAGGAAGGCACAGTCCTAATCTGCACCCTATTCGGATTAATGACCAAGGAACCTGCAGTTCCAAAATCCACGGAGCCAAACAAATAGCGACCAGAAACACCATCTTCATGATCAGCAAGCATAAGGAAAGGTGGGACCTGCCATAAAAGACAGCACCAGATTCAAATCTCAAAGAGGCACCAATATAAATAATAGTAGCTGAATGTGCTTCACTCCCCTCAAAAATCTAGACACATCTGGATGAGAAGAAAGAGGTCTTCCCTGCACATGACCCTGATAACATGCCATTGCCGCCACTTGAAATTATAGCGTATTCAGGGCCAACCCCTTAACCAGGTGATTTGCCATCAGATCCAGGCAAAGCCATCCCCCAAAGAAAAAGTATGAGCTGAAATGCCTCATGTGCTAGCTCCCATTTTCCTGGGTCCAATGTCTGGTGGCTGAGATAATCTGCCATTGTCGACCCCTGCGATATGGGAGGCCAACAGTGCCTGAAGATTCTGCTCCACCCAAGGCAGCAGCATGTCCATTCCAGAGAGACCTGTTGACTCAGAGTCCCTCCTTGACGATTTATGTAGGCTACCACTGTGGCGTTGTCCGACATCATTCGCACTGCTTTCTGGTTGGCCAGTCCACAAACTTCAAGAATGCCAGTCAAATCGCATGAGCCTCCAGTTGATTGATGGACCATGACATCTCCTCAGGAGATCACTGTCCTGTGCCACTAACTTCTGGCAGTAGGCTCCCCAGCCCTGGAGGCTCGCATCTATTGTGAACACTAGACAATTGGGAACTTCCAAGTCCACCCCTTTGCTGAGATGATTCCTCTGCATCCACCAAAGCAACTTCTGTTTCACCTCCGGTGGCAAAAACAGCCATACACCGTACACCTGGGTCTGAGGATGCCACCTGGCCAGCAAGCATCTTTGAAGTAGGTGTATGTGTGCCCTCGCCCACAGGACTACATCCAGTGTCACTGCCATCAAGCCCAATGTCTGTAGGTATGTCTATAGTGTTGGATAGACTTGCTCCCAAATCTTCTGGATACTCTGTTCCAGAAGAATTATTTTGCCCTGAGCTGTATCAAACCGTACACCTAAATACTCCAGAATATGGGAGGGTTGCAGCCTACTCTTGGCTAAATTTAACATCTAACCCAGCTCCTGCAGCAGCTGGACACTGCTTGGCTCTCTGCTTCCGACTTGGTCCTGATTAGCCAGTCGTCCAGATACAGGTGAACCAAGATGCCTTCCTTGCGAAGAGCTGCAGCCACCACTACCATTACCTTGGAGAAGGTTCTGGATGCTGTGGCCAAGCCAAAAGGTAAATCCTGAAACTGATAATGGCATCCTAGTACCTCGAAGTGTAAAAAATGCTGATGATCCTTGCGGAGCATGATATGCAAATAGACCTGTGTCAGACCGAGCCAAGTTCTGGACTGGTCTGGCAGAACTGAAGGAAAGGAAACTAATAGGCAAGTTTCAGTGTCACCTTCTTTATCGTCCATGCCAGACCAGTCCAAACAAGTGGGATGTACCAAAACTCCACCCAGTCGAGGAGGGAGGAAGCCTCAATAGCTCTCAGGACTCCTGAGTCCAAAGCATAGCCTTTCCTGGCCTGCACACCCATATGGAGGTCCTTAGAGCAGCGATGCAATAGCGAAAATGGCGATGTCCTGCCCTTCTCCTCTGAAAAGACAGGTTCCAATTCTGCCTATGAGGAGCTCTGTATCTTTATTGAGTGCCTTGACAGCCCTCTGGGACCTGGAAACTCTTGTTGGAGCAGGTCGAAGTGCTCATCTCCCTGATTCTTTCTGAAATCAATGCCTTAGAAACCACTAGGCTTTAATAAAACACATCAAAGACCTATCCCAGAAAAAACTGATCACCTACAAAATATCTCAAAGATGGCCTACAAAAGACTTGAGAATGTCCTTTCCTGTTCTGGTCTAATCACTCTACTTTCTCATCATCATAAGTGAGAAAAGCCTGATTCTGACAGAAGGGAAACACTATCCTTAGAAGGGGGATAGTATTAGGCTCAGAGATACTTTTCTGTTAAAATTAGCAAAGGAGACTGACTTCAACAACAAGCCTCAAACAGATGTCCTATAATGCTTGAGAAGAAGGGAGGCCAGATTCCTTCAAAACTAAACTCAGCTTCCAAGTTGCGTTCTTGAATTCCTAAAAGAAAGTATCCCATCCAAGAAAGCAGCGAGACAATTTCTATTACCGTGTCCCTTCCAGCAAGCCAGAGCTGGTCTCTGTCCTCTGCAAGATTTGCAAGTTATGCCTTCGACTCATTCTCCTTTGGCAGAAAAACAAGATTGAAGGAATGGATCCCTCAAAAGGAAATATTGCTTCCTCTGTAAACTGGACTCACAGAGTGTTATGGTCACCACTCGCAGGGTGGCCTCACGAGCGGTTATACCACCCCGATGCTGCCAGTCAATCACTGCTGCTCCTCACGGTGGGGGGGAAAGCCACCAACAGTCTCATGAGGCTGAACGCCACCAATGCTTGGCAGACACCGACATTTCTTCCTAGGCGCGCACGCGCGACATGGTTTCCTTTAAAGGGCCTGCGGTAGGAAAAGCCCACACTGTCCTTGGATGATGTCTCTGCTTCTTTCCTTATAAAAGGGCTCTTTAGATCTTTCAACCTTGCCTTAGCAAGAAGGTTGCCTGTCAGCCTTGTTCTGGGTATCTAGCCTGCAAATCCTCTGTCTCGCTCCACATCTGTCTTCCGCTTCGGTCTCAGCCTGGCTTCACATCTGTCTTCAGCTTCAGCCTTGCTCCATATCTGTCTACAGTTTCAGCCTGGTCCTTCAGCCTTGTCTGGTCTCTAGCCTTGTCTGACTCTTTGTATCTGACTGTAATCACAGCCCTCTGGACTTTGTCATAGCCTAGCTCGTGCCAAGACTTGTTCGCCGGCCATTGGAGCAGACCTTAGGGCCCTGCCCTCAAAGTTGCATCAATTGCGCCCCGGCAAGAGGGGTTCATGCTCACATCATCCACAAAACAGAGGTTGCAAACTCTAATTTCCATCCACTAATGGTCCTCTTTTATGCCACTGAAGGCTGTAACAACTAACACTAAGTATCCTCATTCTGTAGCCTGGTTCTCTCAATAACCAAGTTTATATATCCTAGAATAGCTCTTCCATTCTCTTTTACAATCTAGAAGAATTCTGACTGGGGGAAAGGGTGAAAGAGAACCTCTGTTTGCATTTTCAGAACTCAATCTAGGGAACACATGCAGAAGACTGGATACTGATTATAGTTCTACAAGGACATCCAAAACTCTTGGCTCTTTTCCTTTTTTGGCTGAAGAACTTACTTGTCTTGTAGCTTCACTAGGCTGATCTGAAATCCACTTGGGAAGAGACTGCTTCTGCCGATCCTTAGACTTCAGGGTCTCAAGAGTGTCTGCTCAAAACATTTTTCTGCATGATAATGGTGTTGGCCATGTGAGCTACTGCTAGGTAGTGCAGGGGAACTCTATCCCAGACCAAATCTGACTCACTTACCAGAGTACCTGAGGGCTATTAGATTCCCTCAGCTAGTTCACATCAACTAATGGCATTGTACTGACTGCTGCCACCCAGGCCACTTTCTGAGCTAGAGGCCAGGATTTCTGGAGTACTAGATAGCTGGCTTTGGCCTTTGCCCTAGACCTGGTCCCTTTGGTTCTCCACTAGGACTCCTACCTCACTTCAAATGACCTGGATCATAATTTCTCTTCTCATTTTATGCAGGGGATCTTTCTAGTACATCACCCTACATACCAACAGACTAGCTCTTAGGTTAGCACCCCAACTCTGCAGATGATCTATCTAATTATGCTCCTTTTTACCCTTACCCTTAGTTAATTCAATATGCACTCAGATCTTTAGCCAGTTAATATCTGGCCCCACGAAAGAGCCTATTATTTAATTGTTGCTTTGATCCCTGTTCCATTGCTCCAAGTTATTTTATCCCTGTTAAATGGAAAAGCATTCTTACATGCTAGTTACTGTTATTCTGTAAACCGAAGTGATACGTAATTTTCTACATGAATATCGGTATATAAAAGTGTTAAACAATAAAATAATAAATAACCTATAAAGCCCATGCCTACGGTGCAGCATAATCATGAAGAGATTGCAAATTCATTACCTGCAGGAGATAACTATGAAAAGCCACTTGTTCAGGCTCCTTCTAACCTCCCAAAAGTCAGGGAAATTAGCCTTTATTATTTATGTATTTACTTAATTTGATTGATTGTTAATCGATCAAATTAATTAAAACTTTGCAGCACTGGACTACTGGATATCACTCTGAAAGGAGTGTGAACTGAGTGAGATGTTGGGGAGCGCTAGGAGAGCGGTCCCATTTCCGAGTAGATTGTGTGCCCTTGGGCCACGGCACAATCCCAGATGGCTCCAAGGTGGTACCGAGGCAGGCAAGACAAGTCCGAGCCTGGGCTGAGACCAGGAAGCCAGGTCCCTGCCAACCTGCACAGCCTGAGTGGTCTGAGGAGCACTCAGAGACCAGCCACACAAGGCTGGTCTCTGAGTGGTCCTCCGACTACTCCAAGCCCTTTCGGACCTGCCGCTGGGAATGGCAAAGGCAGCAGGCCGGACAGGAGACGAGGGAAGACGAAGGCTCTGGAACATAAAGACTCAAGACGAGGAACTTGGAGACGTGAAGACACCGACGAGAAGCTTGGGACGTGAAGACTCAGACGAGAGGCTTGAGCAAGAAGACTCAGGATCAAGGTTCAGGAACAAAGTCAAGTACTGGGTTGAGGCTGTGACGCAGCGCGCCCTACACAGCCCACCACAGGGCGGACCCAAGGACTGGTCACGGACCACGCTTGAGAATGAAGCAGACTCCAGACGAATACATGGAAGATGAAGCCGAAACATGGCGAAGATTCAGTAGAAGCCTGCACCGAGACGCGCCCTCCACAGCCACCCATGGCTGGTCACGGACCACGCTGGAACGGAGCAGGTTCAGTCAGAGTCTTAGGCATGGACGGAGCAGCCACAAGAACATCCGAGGGCCGAGACGAGATTCAGGATAGGGGACCAAGACGAGACTTGGCTTCAGGCATGAGACACGGGACCAAAGTGAAACTTGGCTTCAGGCGAGGATGACCCTCCAGAGGCTTGCGCTGCAGACGAGAAGGCAGGCTTATGCCACGAGGTGACAAGACATGACATGGCACGCCAAAAGAGGTAGCAATGAGGAACCACGGGTCCAGGAAACAGAAGCTGAGACGAGGCATCAGGAAGGAGCATCAGGAAGACCACGGAACATCAGGAGAAGACAAGGGATATCCAGAAGAGACCTCGAACATGAAGAACGATGAGGGATCATATGAAGAACAGGAACTACCAGCAGGAGTGAAGTCGAGAAGTCCTTAAGAGGAACTAACTCCTTTCAAAGGCAACAAAGGACTGGAAGCTGAGCCCTTAAATAGGGCTAAAGATCAGGAGACGCCCAGGGAGGAGTCCAGGTGGAGCCCAGGGCATTTTCGGCCATGGGCCCATTAAATATGTGAAGGAGGCGCGGCCCACGCATTTGGAAACAGGAAGTTCAGCACTGTGGAGAGCGGCCATGCTGCCGCTGTGAGTGTAGGAGCTGGAGCAGGCCCGATGTTAGAGCAGCGGCGTCCAGGCCGCAAGGGACAGCTGGGAGTGGCTCCTAGCCGCAAGTGAGGCCAGGGACTGTGGCCTCTGGACCACGAGGCTGAAGAGGGCGTCGGTGGCACTCCCTGCTGCGAGAGGATCGCAGTGAAGGTGGCTCCATGCTGCACAGGAAGCTAACGTCCGCGGCTCCTGCCGCGAAGGTCGACGACGGCTCCGTGCCACGAAGGTAAGTGCAGGAGTATAACATGAGACATATGTGAGTCTGTGCTCAAGGTACAACCCTTGGGTCCCTTGTCCTGGAGCTTAAGACTTGCAGAACAGGTCATGCCCAGGGCAGACATGGAAATGGGAGATCTTGGCATTGGGAGTAAGGTGTTCAGTCTTTGAAGTCTAAGGCCATAAGAACACTTTCTTCATGGATACAAGAGTGCTTCTCTATATGCCAGAGACTGAGAAGGACTAACTGCTATTCAGGATAATCATCAGTCAGCCTAGGAGCTCCACACCTGCATAAAACCCTGGTTTTCCGGCTCTGACTCGGCCTTAATATTCAGACGTCTGACTAAAGGAGGAACCACAGTCCCTCCCTGCATAGGGAGGCCTTTACAATACCTTGACCAGCATGTATCTGGGGATCATGGTTAGCTCAAGACTACAGCCTGATAGCTGTTGGTAATAAATCCAGGATAATGCATGTGAGCAATATCTGGTAGTAACCCCTAGAAGAGATAAGGGGGAATTCCCTGGCATATCCATGTAGGAGAACTGACTGAGAAGACGCCTGCCATTTTGCATGGGGACCCAAAGAATGGAGAAATTACTTACCTGATAATTTCATTTTCCTTAGTGTAGACAGATGGACTCAGGACCAATGGGTTATGCTCCCCTGTCAGCAGATGGAGACGGAGTCAGATTTCAAAGCTGACGTCATCCTAGATACACCCCTGCAGTAACCTCAGCTCTTCAGTATTCTCTTCAAAAGCCACTGTGGACATACTATTGAAAAAACTTGATTTAAAACATGATTAAAAACGGATAACCGTTAACTGAACTCAACCAATCATATACACTGAACCCCAGTAAGAATATAGATGCCCTGATCTAGGGAATGGATGACAGCTTACCCATAATCTCTTGGAATCGATATCCACTCCACGGGTGAATGTTGGCATTGTTCTTGGGCAACCGTGGGTGGGATGCTGAGTCCATCTGTCTTTACTAAGGAAAACAAAATTATCAGGTAAGTAGTTTCTCCATTTCCTAGCATAAAACCAGATGGACTCAGGACCAATGGGATGTACAAAAGCTACTCCCGATTGGGGCAGAAGACTGCCCGTGGTCTGGTTAATACCACCCTTGCAAAGGTTGCATCCTCTCGGGCCTGTACGTCCAGGCTATAGAACCTGGAGAAGGTGTGCAAGGATGACCACATCACCGCTTGTCAGATATCGATGGGAGACAGCAGTATAGCTTCCACCCATGAGACCGCCTGAGTCCTAGTGGAATGAGCTTTAACCTGAGAAGGTAATGGCTTTCTTGCCTCCATATAGGCTCCTGTGACCACCTCCTTAATCCAGTGAGCTATGGTAGCCCACAAAGCTGGTTTGTCCTGCTTCCTTCCACCTTGAAGGACAAACAGACGGTCCATCTTTCAGACCAGTTATGAAACTTCCAGATACTGCACCAAAAGTCAACTGGCATTCAAATGACGGATGAGGCAGTATAGTTCTGCGTCCTTGTGCTTATCTAGGGATGGCAATGAAATGGATTGATTCTTTGTCTGAGAGGAGATTTTTACCTGTATCCCTCTTTGCCATGACCTCTCTGTAGTTTCTCTCACTTTCCTGCCTCCCCTCTCCTTCCCCCTTATCATTAAAAAAAAAAAAAAAAAAAGGACAACAACAACAGAACTTGTTGTCTGGGATAGGGGCTGTAGTGGGTGATAAGATACCAGAGGCAGCTGTACCGTTCCAGTGTGCACTCACAGCCAGCCTCCTGTGGCCATGGGAGGGTAAGGAATTGCTGATTTGGGCAGTTTTGCAGTTACTGTTGGCGGCGCACATGGAGAGGGAGGGTTGGACAAGCCCACTGAAGGAGTGAGCCACTGTGAGGCCTGCGGAGTCCTCAGTGCGTCGTTGGAAAAAGGGCCCAACGTGTTTAGCCTGAGTTTGCACGGGGGAGAGACCTGGCGACTGGCTCTGTGGCAGGCCCAGCTTCTGCTTCTCCATCCACCTCGTTTTTTGGTGTGACGAGCTCTGAAGACCCAGACACACGATCTGCCAAGCAAACCTTCAGAGACAGCAGCCATTTTAGTCTCCCGCACAATAACTCACTTGTCATGGACTGGTGTAGCAGACTGAGAAAGAATTCATTATTCATTTCTGGTAGGAAGCAGCAATAAAATGTCTACTGATCCGACTAAAACAAGAGTGCCATCCAGGCCCAACAGCACTGCCTTCCACTGTAGGGCCCAGGACTCGATCCGGTAAACTCACCTAGTTTTGCTCTTGGCAGGGTTCAGACAAATTGCAGTTTGCAACCACTCACCTGGTGCCTGCCTACTTACAAGCCAGGCAGAATACATCCACCGACACGCTGAGCCACCGTGACTTACCTGTAGCACCATGCCTCCTTCTTTTTACAACCATATTGGAAGTAAGCAGAGGGAAGGAGAGGGGAGAGTGATCATCTCAGACTCTCTGAGTCCAAATCAGGTACAGCACCATAGGAGACTGGGAGGTGGTCTAGTAAGAGGCTGTGCTGCAAGGTTTGTTTTTTTTTTAATTACTGCCTCCCCATTGTTCTCCCAGAATAAAGGGAGAATGTGCTGTCAGTAGCTCCTGCAGCCAGACATACCAAGGGAAGAGTTACCCGGGACCACGTGGTGTTTGACCCATTGGTGCGAAAACTTGGAATCCAACTGGGTAGGTTCCCAAGGGGGAAGAGAGAATCCATCCCATTAGGACCATCACCTGGAGCGCACCTGAAGCTCTGCCTACGCTCTACCCAGGAATCTGGGCCTAAAACCTTCCTGGAAGCAGCCTGTTCTTTTTTTTTTTAATCATTTGTAATTTATTAGAAGCAAAAGTAACAGTAAGTTGAAAAAACATCATGAACATCCACCACAGTGGTAATCGTCAAATAAACAATTCTGTACATAAAGACACCTCCGCCATTGAAGTACAATTGCTCCCTTTTCAAACCTGGTTTCCCCCCCCCCCCCCCCCAATCCCTCCCCATGCTCTTGACTGATATTCAGATACAAAGACCAATGCAAAACGTATATGTGTTCATTATGGAGTAGCAATAATCAATACACCTATGCGATAGGGCCAAAGTTCCCTCCGCAACTTCAGCATTGCAGACTGTTGCGAGCACTACTGGGCCTTAGGGCGTTGGATGATCATGTTCCTGTCGTCTTCCAAGCTTCGTAGGCCGCCCATGTCTTATGAAATTGGGGAAGACGTTTGTGTTTGCATGCCGTTATTTTCCCCAAAATATAGATGACAGACACCCTATTTTGGACTTCCGAGACATGCGGTACAGTGGTGGTCTTCCAGTATTTGGCCAGTGTGCAGCGGGCTGCGACATGAAGCAGCCTGTTCTTAACTGCATAGAAACATAGAAATGACGGCAGAAGAAGACCAAACAGCCCATCCAGTCTGCCCAGCAAGCTTTCGCACTTATTTTTTTCATTCTTAGCTGTTACTCTTGGCCCTTATAAGTAAATTTTTGGTTCTATTTCCCTTCCACCCCCACCATCAATATAGATAACAGTGCTGGTACTGCATCTAAGTGAAGTATCTTGCTAATTGTTTAGGGGTAGTAACCACCGTAATAAGAAAGCTACTCCCACACTTGTTTACCCAGCCTGTGCAATTCAGTCTTTATTGGTTGTTGTCTGAATATAAATCCTCTTTTCTTCATTCCCCCTGCCATTGAAGCAGTGAACTGTGCTGGAAATGTATTCCAAGTGAAGTATCAGGCTTAACTGATTCTGGGTAGTAACTGCCGAAACAAGCAAGCTACTCCCCTGCTTTTTTGTGGATGGAAATCCTTTTTTCCACATTTCCTCTTGCTGTTGAAGCATAGAGCAATGTTGGTGTCGCATTAACCGTGTATATGTTTATTGAATAAGGATATTAATCTCCAGGTAGTAGCCGTCATTCCTGCAAGCCACCCCATACCTCTTCTCTTCATTCACATCCTCTAGACTTTATGGATCCACAGTGTTTATCCCACGTCCCTTTGAAATTCTTCACAGTTTTGGTCTTCACCACTTCCTCCAGAAGGGCGTTCGAGGCATCCACCACCCCCTCTCCGTGAAGAAATACTTCCTGACATTGGTTCTGAGTCTTCCTCCCTGGAGCTTCAAATCGTGACCCCCTGGTTCTGCTGATTTTTTTCCGACGGAAAAGGTTTGTCGTTGTCTATGGATCATTAAAACCTTTCAAGTATCTGAAAGTCTGTATCATATCACCTCTGCTCCTCATTTCTTCCAGGGTGTACATATTTAGATTCTTCAATCTCTCCTCATAAGTCATTTGATGAAGACCATCCACCTTTTTGGTTGCCCTTGTCTCTGTCTCTTCGGAGATACGGTCTCCAGAACTGAACACAGTACTCCAGGTGAAGCCTCACCAAGGACCTGTACAAGGGGATAAGCACTTCCCTTTTCTTACTTGATATTCAGAACATGCCATACTGGGTCAGACCAAGGGTCCATCAAGCCCAGCATCCTGTTTCCAACAGTGGCCAATTCAGGCCATAAGAACCTGGCAAGTACACAAAAATGAAGTCTATTCCATGCTACTGTTGCTAGTAATAGCAGTGGCTATTTTCTAAGTCAACTTAATTAATAACAGGTAATGGACTTCTCCAAGAACTTATCCAATCTTTTTTTAAACACAGCTACAGTAACTGCACTAACCACTTCCTCTGGCAACAAATTCCAGAGTTTAATTGTGCGTTGAGTGAAAAAGAACTTTCTCAGATTTGTTTTAAATGTGCAACATGCTAACTTCATGGAGTGCCCCCTAGTCTTTCTATTATCCAAAAGAGTAAATAATTGATTCACATTAACCCGTTCTAGACCTCTCATGATTTTAAACACCTCTATCATATCCCCCCTCAGCCGTCTCTTCTCCAAGCTGAAAAGTCCTAACCTCTTTAGTCTTTCCTCATAGGGGAGCTGTTCCATTCTCTTTATCATTTTGGTCGCCCTTCTCTGTACCTTCTCCATCGCAACTATATCTTTTTTGAGATGCGGTGACCAGAATTGTACACAGTATTCAAGGTGCGGTCTCACCATGGAGCGATACAGAGGCATTATGACATTTTCCGTTTTATTCACCATTCCCTTCCTAATAGTTCCCAACATTCTGTTTGCTTTTTTGACTGTCGCAGCACACTGAACCGATGATTTCAATGTGTTATCCACTATGACGGTTAGATCTCTTTCTTGGGTGGTAGTTCCTAATATGGAACCTGACATTGTGTAATTATAGCATGGGTTATTTTTCCCTATATGTATCACCTTGCACTTATCCACATTAAATTTCATTTGCCATTTGGATGTCCAATTTTCCAGTCTCACAAGCTCTTCCTGCAATTTATCACAATCTGCTTGTGATTTAACTACTCTGAACAATTTTGTATCATCTGCAAATTTTATTATCTCACTTGTTGTATTTCTTTCCAGATCATTTATAAATATATTGAAAAGTAAGGGTCCCAATACAGATCCCTGAGGCACTCCACTGCCCACTCCCTTCCACTGAGAAAATTGTCCATTTAATCCTACTCTCTGTTTCCTGTCTTTTAGCCAGTTTGTAATCCATGAAAGGACATCACCACCTATCCCATGACTTTTTATTTTTCCTAGAAGCCTCTCATGAGGAACTTTGTCAAACGCCTTCTGAAAATCCAAATATACTACATCTACCGGTTCACCTTTATTTACATGTTTATTAACTCCTTCAAAAAAGTGAAGCAGATTTGTGAGGCAAGACTTGCCTTGGGTAAAGCCATGCTGACTTTCTATATGTTCTGTGATTTTGATATTTAGAACACTTAGCACTATTTTCCTGGCACTGAAGTCAGGCTAACCGGTCTGTAGTTTCCCGGATCGCCCCTGGAGCCCTTTTTAAATATTGGGATAACATTAGCAACCCTCCAGTCTTCAGGTACAAAGGAAAATTAGTTTCTTACCTGATAATTTTTATTCCTGTAGTACCACGGATCAGTCCAGACACCTGGGTTTTGCCTCCCCTCCAGCAGAAGGAGACAGAGAAGTTTTTCAAAACAAACCCTGGCATATATACCAAGGTGCCACCCACAGTCCCTCAATCTTATGTAATGTGAAAGCAGAATGGAATAAAACCCAATTCAACAGCTAACTAACTTAAGGTTCATTGAAAACCCCAACTGAGAACAGAACTGGCAGAACCAATAGAACAGGCGAGAAGGCATGGTAAATAACCATACACAAAAAACAAACTTTACGCGAGTGGACTCTCCGTTACTTAAGTGCACACAGCTATAGGGCGGGGCTCTGGACTGATCCGTGGTACTACAGGAACGAAAATTATCAGGTAAGAAACTAATTTTCCTTTCCCTGTACGTACCTGGATCAGTCCAGACACCTGGGATGTACCAGAGCCAACTCACAGAGGGTGGGAGCCGGAGAGGCCCGCACGGAGTATCCCTTCTCCAAATCCCCCAGCCTCCGAAGCTCGCACATCCAATCTGTAATGCCTTGCAAACGTGTGCAAAGATTTCCAAGTAGCCGCCCTGCAAATTTCCTGTGGTGAAACCTGGTGACATTCCACCCAAGAAGCGGCCTGTGAACGCATAGAATGAGTGCGAAGTCCCACCGGTACCGTCTTACCTCGCAGTAAATACGTGGAACCGATGGCCTCCTTCAACCAACGAACTATGGTAGTCTTGGAGGGCATCCCGCCTTTTCGTGGACCATTCCACAAAACAAAGAGATGGTCTGATACCCGAAAAGGATTCGTAACCTCCAGATACCGGAGCAGAGCCCTGTGGACATCCAGCTTCCGTAAATCCTTGGCCATCGGATCCGATCGATCCACATCGGAGAAGGAAGGAAGTTTGATCAATTGATTCAAGTGAAAGGAAGACACCACCTTTGGGAGAAAGGAGGGGACCATTCGTAAGGACACTCCTGAATCCGAAATATTCAAGAAGGGTTCCCGGCATGACTACGCCTGCAATTCAGACACTTGACGTGCCGAAGAAATCGCCACCAAAAATACCACTTTCAGCGTAAGATCCTTTAGCGTCAACCGCTTTATAGGCTCAAAAGGTGGTGCACACAAGGACGAAAGTAACAAATTGAGGTTCCAGGAAGGACACGGATGGCAAAGCGGAGGGCGTAAGTGCTTAGCCCCCCCGTAGGAAACATGCCACATCTGGGTGTAAGGCCAACACAACCCCCTGGACCTTACCTCGGAGACAATTGAGCGCTGCAACTGGTACACGGAGGGAACTACATGAAAGACCTTTAGAAAGACCGGCTTGCAGGGAAACCAGGATGTCAGAGACCGACGCCCTCGTAGGATCCACCTTGCGATTCGAACACCAAGCTTCAAAAACTTTCCAGACCCTAACATAAGCCAGGGAAGTAGATGGTTTTCTTGACCGCAGCAGTGTGGCGACCACCTCGTCAGAGTAACCTTTACTTTTCAAGCGTTGCCTTTCAAAAGCCAAGCCACGAGACAAAAGTGATCCGCCTCTTCCAAACAGACAGGCCCTTGATGAAGAAGAGCCGCGGACTCCCGAAACTGCAGGGGAGCTGTTGACGACAGATTGAGCAGATCCGCAAACCAGGGACGCCTTGGCCATTCCGGAGCTACCAAAATCACCTCTGCCGAATGGAGCTCTATTCTTCTGAGCACCTTGCCGATCAGCAGCCAAGGAGGAAACACGTACAGTAAGATGTTCGTCAGCCAGGGAAGTACCAGGGCATTGACCCCCTCGGCCCCCGTCTCTCTGTGCCGACTGTAGAACCCACGGAGCCTTGGCATTCTGAAATGTGGCCATCAGATCCATGCACGGCGTGCCCCACCAGTCGCAGATGAGCTGAAAGGCTTCGTCGGCCAACTCCCATTCTCCGGGATCAAGATGGTGGTGACTGAGGAGGTCTGCCTGCACATTGTCCACCCCGGCAATGTGAGAAGCCGCAATGCTGACGAGATGTAGTTCCACCCAATCCATTAAGAAATGAGCCTCCGTCACCACTGGACGACTCCTGGTTCCTCCCTGGCAATTGATATAGGCCACTGTGGTTGCATTGTCTGACAATACCCGGACCTACATACCCGGACCTACTTCTCCCGAAGGAGCGGGAGGAAGGCCTCCAAGGCCAGAGCTACGACCCTGGTTTCCAAACGGTTGATTGACCACTGAGATTGTTCTCAGGACCACTGCCCCTGCACAAACTTTCCCAGACAAACCACTCCCCAGCCGGAGAGACTGGCATCCGTGATGATGACCGTCCAGTTGGGCATTACCAGGGGAACTCCACGCTCCAGATGTTCGGAGACAAGCCACCAGTCGAGACTGTGTCTCGCGGAGTCCATAAGCGGCAGCGGGAGATGGAACTGTTCTGACACCGGGTTCCAGCGGGACAGCAATGCTGATTGTAACGGATGCATATGAGCGAAGGCCCAGGGCACCAATTCCAGGGTGGATGTCATGGACCCCAAGACTCTCAAGTAATCCTTCACCTTGGGCATCTGCATGGACATCAGGTCCCTCACCTGACCCTGAAGTTTGATTATCCGCTCTGTGGTGAGGAATACTCGCCCCTGTGCCATATCGAACAGAGCTCCCAGGATCTCCAGAGACTGCGAGGGGACTAGATGACTCTTGGCAAGGTTGACTACCCAACCAAGGGATCTCAAGAGCTGAAGCACCCTGCGGATGGCTGTGTGACACAGAGCCTCAGACTTCGCTCGAATCAGCCAATCGTCTAGGTAAGGGTGCACCAGCAAGCCTTCCCTCCGGAGTTGCACTGCCACCACCACCATCACCTTGGTGAACGTCCTTGGAGCGGTGGCGAGACCAAAGGCAGAGCCCAAAACTGAAAATGGTTTCCCAGTATGCAGAACCTGAGAAATCTCTGATGAGTCGACCGAATGCCAATGTGGAGATACGCCTCCGTGAGATCCAGAGACGCCAGGAATTTGCCTTGTCGCTCCGAGGTGACGACGGACCGAAGAGTCTCCATCCAGAAACATGGTACCCAAAGGCATCGGTTGACTCTTTTGAGATCTAAGATTGGGCGGAATGTTCCTTCCTTTTTTGGGACAATGAAGTAAATGGAGTAGCGTCTCTTGCGTAGATCTGCAGATAGAACCGGCGTTATAGCCTCCAGGGTCAGCAGGCGCTGGAGTGTTCCTTGTACCACCTCCCGTTTTTCTCGGTACCCGCAGGGAGAGATCAGGAACTTGTCCTGAGGACGCTGTATAAAATTTAAAGCGTAACCTTTACTTATCACGGTGAGGACCCACTGGTCCGATGTTAATTTGGTCCATTCCTCGAAGAAGAGCGACAGTATGGCTCCCACGTTTGGAACATGGTGGATGATGGGTACCGAGGGATGGTCCGGCAGTATCTCATTGCGAGTCCTTAGTCCCAGCTGCCGACGGGGGATTGCCTGGCTTGCCGAAACGCCTGCCTCGAAAGGACTGATTCCATGACTGTTGTCTGGTGGAACTGGGACGAAAGGAGGAGCCTGAGGACCACGCCGGTCGAGGTCTCTGAGTACCATGGAATCGAGACCGAGCTGTAAACGATCCCCTGGACCGGGGCCTATCCTCCGGTAGTTTATGAACCTTGTTCTCACCCAGAGATTGGATCATATCCTCCAATTCCTTCCCGAACAACAACTTGCCTTTAAAAGGAAGGGAACTGAGGTGGGGCTTGGACGAAGTATCTGCAGCCCAATGCCGTAGCCAGAGTAGCCGACACGCGGACACCGCCGACACCATGGATCTGGCCAATGTGCATAGGATGTCGTGGAGAGCATTCGCGCTATATGCAATGACCGCCTCCAGCCGGTTCGCCTGGCTAGCCTCCTCCTCAGAGAGGTCCGACCTGGCTTGGAGTTGCTGGGCCCAGAGAAATTACTGCACATTGCTGCGCGGACCCCTCAAACACCTTCTTGAGCTGCAACTCCAACTTTCTGTCCTGCAAGTCCTTGAGGGCAATCACTCCTGTAACCGGTATAGTGGACTTCTTGGTAAATGCAGACACTGCTGCATCCACCTTCAGAACTCTCAGCAGATCCAAGGCTTCCTCCGGCAGAGGATATAGCTTATCCATTGCCTTACTGACTTTCAACCCCAAATCAGGAGTGTCCCATTCCTTAAAGAGAAGGTCCATGACCGAGAAATGAAAAGGGAAAGACACTGTGGGGCCCCTGAGACCCAGTAATACTGGATACATTGACCCCAACTGCGACTCCGCCGGCAGGGCTTCCAAACCTAACTCCCCCAGAATGACCAGGATAAATGGGTTCAACTCCTCTTTCTTAAAGAGATGAACCACCTTCGGATCATCTCCTACTAGTACTGGACCACCCTGGATGAACTTGGGCTGGGAGTCAGGGTCTCCGTCCGTCCCCCCCGTGAGCTGGGAAGGAGTATCAGGAGTCCCTGGTGAAGAAGAGTCCGTGTCCATCTCGACGAGTCCCGTACGCAAAGACCTTTTACCCTTAGGTGGCTCTGCCTCCCCTTTGGATCCGGAGTGCCGCCGGGACCTCTTGTGGGACCGTGGGCACAAAAGCTGCTCTGCAGCCTACCTTTTCCCAGTCTTTTTGGCTTTAAAAGCCTTGTGCATCAGAACCACAAATTCTGATGAAAAGGAGGAGTCAGATGAGGAATCTGTAGCCCCCATCAGGGCTATCCTCATTTAAAAAAGCATCTGGAGCCGTAGGGGTGCGCTTTCCCGAAGGCCCGCGCTGTGGAGACAGTGCCGGGGGTAAAATCTCCTGCCCCCCACGTTCCGCGCCACTGCCTGCAGCGATCCTAAAATGGCCGCCATTCCAGCGCTGATCGGGAACGACGCAGCTGACTCGGACTGACCCGTCCGGGACCGCTTGGTTGACGGCGTAGCACGAATTTGGCCTTCCTGCGGAGAAACAGTGGGACTTTCACTGCCCTGTGAGCAGGGAGCACAAAGGCCTTTGCGCGAGAGACAGCTGTGCGAGGAGCCGCATGCGTGGCAAGGCGAGCCTCGGGGCATGATCAAGTCCGTGAAAAAAAAAAACGAAGGGCCCAACTCGCCGCTAAAAACATTTAAAAAAATCAAGGAAAAAAACGGTGACACAGGTCAGGGGGGGACAGGGGGGGTACCGGAGAGTCAGCGCGGCAAAAATTAACAAGTGAAAAAAAAATGTGTTTGAAAGCGCAAACCTGCCCCCACGCTGTCCTTGGTTCTGGACAGGTCCTGCTCCTGCTTCTGCTGGGGTGAGTGAGCCAGGCTCCCCGGTATCACCTCAGTGCTGCTACTCCACCAAGACAGTGCCCTCAACCCTCTTGAGCAGCTGCCTCGACCAGGGAGGATGGTCCTCTCAGGAACTGCCAACCCCCTGGGAGACTGACAGGCCTTCTTTTTTTTTTTTAAAACAAATAATGGAACAGAAGTCCCTAAATAACTAACTACTCCTAACTTTTTTTTTTTTTTTAAATCAGAAGAGACTGTGGGTTTCGCACCTCTGCCATCTGCTAGAGACAGAGTAAGACTGAGGGACAGTGGGTGGCACCTTGGTATATATGCCAGGGTTCGTTTTGAAAAACTTCTCTGTCTCCATCTGCTGGAGGGAAGGCAAAACCCAGGTGTCTGGACTGATCCGGGTACATACAGGGAATGGATGATTTTAATGATAGGTTACGAATTTTTACTAATAGGTCTGAAATTTCATTTTTGATTTCCTTCAGAACTCTGGGGTGTATACCATCCGGTCCAGGTGATTTACTACCCTTCAGTTTGTGAATCAGGCCTACCACATCTTCTAGGTTCACCGTGTTTTGGTTCAGTCAATCTGAATCATTACCCATGAAAACCTTCTCCGATACGGGTATCTCCCCATCATCCTCTTCAGTAACTACTGAAGCAAAAAAATCATTTAATTTTTCCGCGATGGCCTTATCTTCTCTAATCGCCCGTTTAACCCCTCGATCATCTAATGGTCCAACTGACTCCCTCACAGGCTTTCTGCTTCGGATATATTTTTTTAAGTTTTTACTGTGAGTTTTTGCCTCTACAGCCAACTTCTTTTCAAATTCTCTCTTAGCCTGTCTTATCAATGTCTTACATTTAACTTGGCAACGTTTATGCATTACCCTATTTTCTTCTGTTGGATCCTTCTTCCAATTTTTGAATGAAGATCTTTTGGCTAAAATAGCTTCTTTCACCTCCCCTTTTAACCATGTCAGTGATCGTTTTGCCTTCTTTCCACCTTTCTTATTGTGTGGAATACATATGGACTGTGCTTCTAGGATGGTATTTTTTAACAATGACCGTGCCTCTTGCACACTTTTTACCTTTGCACCAATCCATGTATCTGCACCATATGCTGAAGACAGAGAAATACTGAAGAACTGAAGGCAGCACCAGACCTCTATAAGGGGAGTGAAGTCAGCTTTGAGCTTTTTTCCCTCTGTCTCCATCTGCTGGCAGGGGGAACATAATCCACTTGTTTGGGCTGGTTTTGGTATGGATGATAAGGAAGAAGAGATTAGGAGAATGTGAGAAAAAAAGGGAGGGTTGAGAGAGAATGATGGAGACGGGGGAGAGAGACTGGTGTGGATGGGCTTTGGGGCTAGGAGACTGGTGGAGATGAGCTGGGACTGGAGAGAAGAATGACTGGTGGGACTTGAGTGCTTCCCTAGCTTTTGTTTTGGCCACATGAGTCTCTCTCATGTCCGCATTAGCTGCTGTTCTCTGGACACTTAAATACAGGTGGTCAGTCACACTAATGACCCACTGCGTTTTGTTTTGCTGGGAGCGCCGACATATGTGTTGAGTTCAACACCCCAATCGTTTTCAAAAGTTGGCTCCTATGGTTCCCAGAAAGCGACAGCCGTACCCTGAAGCCTCACCTCTCCACCCATGTCTTGTAGTTGGGGATGTCCTTGGCATACAGCAGCTTATTGGAGGGCGAGTCCTTCCCCAGGCGATGCTCTGAAGTGGAACAGGAGTCCATGAACGTCTGAGCTACCACTGACAGACAGGCATCTGTGATGCTGTTTTTGTGGATGTCAAAGACGAATTGTGGGTTCTTGATCACATTCACCCAGAACCGCAGTGGGAGGCTGGAGTGGGAAGGAGACAAAAGGGTCTAAGTTGACTTTGTGAGCAGAAGTCCTTTCCACAACAAAGTCTTTTTTTATAATATTCTCTCTGATTTTCACAGTTGTGCTGATAAGGACCCAAGCTTTTATGGAAGCAGGTTCCTTAGAAATTATGTAAGGGCAGATTTAAAAAAAACCCAACAGACCCATCTAGACATCAACAGTGCCCCATTCTCCCTTCCTGCTGTAATATTACAGATTCTGCTTGATCTCTGGCTTTACCTCTTGCCCCATCCTTCCTACTCCACTGCTGAGGATCCTCTGTGCCCATCCCAGGCTTTACCCCTCACTCTCCTACCGCTGAGGATCCTCTGTGCCCATCCCAGGCTTTACCCTTCACTCTCCCATCGCTGAAGATCCTCTGTGCCCATCCCAGGCTTTACCCCATACTCTCCCACTGCTGAATATCCTCTGTGCCCATCCCAGGTTTTACCCCTCACTCTCCCATCGCTGAAGATCCTCTGTGCCTATCCCAGGCTTTATCCCTCACTCTCCCACCGCTGAAGATCCTCTGTGCCCAACCCATGCTTTACCCCTCACTCTCCCACCGCTGAAGATCCTCTGTGCCCAACCCATGCTTTACCCCTCACTCTTCCACCGCTTAGGATCCTTTGTGCCCATCTCAGGCTTTATCCCTCACTCCCCCACCGCTGAGGATCCTCTGTGCCCATCCCAGGCTTTATCCCTCACTCCCCCACCGCTGAGGATCCTCTGTGAAATAATATTTCCTAAAGTTACAATTCAGTTTACCCTCTTTGAGCCTCATATCACGATCTCTTGTTCTACCACTTCCTTTCCACTGAAAAAATGTTTGTGCATTATTTATATATTTGAGATATTTGAACGTCTTTATATCTCCCCTTTCTCTTCTCTAGAATATGCATATTTAAGTCTTTAAATCTCATCTCTTCAGGCTTCTGAAAGACTCTGCACTATTTTTGTAGCCTCTCTCTAAATCACTTCTAATCTTTCCATTTCAATCCATATGTGCTCCACCTCATCATGGATCCATTAAACCAGAGCGAGGGGTGTCACTGTGCAGTTTGTCATGGCAGCAAGACTCTACTTATGCGCCTAACTGCGAGTAGAGCAAGCAGTCAAGGCTTGACCAAGAGGGGCAGGTGCTTTCTGAACCTGATCCTTGCATTTTCAAGCTATCTGCAATGAACTTAACATGATGCATAGCTGCATACATCAGTCTGGTTTTTAGCCCAAATGTATGCAAATATTTCATTCATATTCATTGTGGACAAGACCAGTGCTTCCATTAGGAAAACTAGGTGGCCGTCTAGTGACCAATAGTGAGCAAAGTCCTGCCAGCGTAAGGCCCAGAGGGTGCTGTGACAGAGCCAGTACTGCCAAAGTCAGGAGCACGGTGTTGGAGTCACTGCTGCCAATAGGTAAATTGGGGAAGGGGATGCCTGACCAAAAATTCACCTAGGGCAGGGGAGGTCAACTTTTCATATACGAAGAGCCAAGAAACTGGGATGCACAGTACCAGAGAGCCTCATGTTTTCAGAAGGGGAGGGGGAGGCCCCCTTTCCTGCAATCCACCCTTGTCCCCACCAGTCTATTTCTTTCTCAGTCCTCCAGCCCTGTCCGTACCAGTCTCTCTCTCTCACTCCCATTCTGTTCCTACCAGCCTCTCTCAATACCCTCACAAGTCTCTTGCAATCCCTCCACCCTGTTCCCTTGTCTTTCAATCCTCCCATCCTGTTCCCATCAGCCTCTCAATTCCCCACTCATTTCTTTCTCTCTCAATCCTCCCACCCTGTCCCCATCAGTCTCTCTCAATTATCCCACTCTGTCCCCTCCTGCCTCTGACCAGTATCTTCCTCTTTCTCTCCCCCTGTGCTCTGCCCAGTGTCTGCCTTTCTCTCTGTCTGGTTCCCATCGCTTTCTCTCTCAGTCGGCCTCAGCATAACATTCCCCAAACCTCATAAGATCAATGACCAGGGGCTCACTGGCTCCAACATTAACATCTCCCTGTCCTCTCCTTATGTTACTCTTTCCCCACCCCCTCTTCATCCTTTATCTACCACCAGTATCTCCCCTGTCCCCACTCCTTCCTAGTCTCTCCTCTGCCCCCATTCCCTCTCGCTCTCTCTCCATCTCCCTCTGACTCTCCACTCCAGTGCCCTCTCTGGTTCTCTTGTATACACCCTCCAACATTACCCCCTTCTGGATCTCACTCATCCACCCTCTCTCCCCCATCCATCCTCTCTCTTTTCAAGTCACTCCCCCCAGAAGCATTCATCATCTCTTACTCTGACACCCCCCCCCCCCCCCCCCCCCCCCAATATGTCTCTCTCAAATCCTTCTCCCTCCAATCACCGTCTCTGGCTCCTCATCCTTCCATACCATCACACCTCTAGCTTCCATTCTCCCCCCTGCCCCATTACTCCTTCTGGCTCTGATATCCTCCCTCTCTCACTTCACCCCCTCTATTTCTCTCTCTATCTCCCTTCCATCTTCACTATCTATGATGGTCATCTACCTTCACCCTCCCTTCTCCTTCACCCCCTCTGGCTCTTTCTCTCACACACACAGACACACACACACCCTTCGTTGCCACTTTTACCCCACCCTGACACCATTTCTGTTTTTTCACCCTTCCAATCACTACTGCTGACTTTCTTGCAAACATACCCTCCCCCACTTGGCTTTCTCACACCCCCTCTGCTGCCCATCCCTAGCTCTCTCATACCATCTCTACTCTCCCCACATGGCTCGCATACAACACCCTATCCTGGCCCTCTCTCCCTCCCTCTATTTCCCCCACCCAAGCCCTGGTCCCCTCACACCTGTTGCAGAACCGATGGTGGCATGAACCTTGGGGAGGGATAGGATACTAGAGTCCACAGGTTGGCCATCCCTAGCCTAGGGTACCAAATATTCTTGCACGGGCTCTGATTGTGGATAGCCGGGAAACCAGCCCTGACTGGGGAAAATCAAGAACCACTGCTAGAGGAGACAATAGTAAGCTGCCTGTGCGAATGCAGCCACTTTGTGACACACCTTATTGAACAAAAATAAATGTAACAGAGGGCACCTTACCACAGTTGAGATGGCAGTTTGATTTAAGAAAACAAAACACAATCCCAAATAAGCCAACATTTGTCACAGCCTCTCTCTCTCAAAACTCAGCATACCAGTTGCTCTTCCAGGTGTGCCGCACATCCGGGTCACTGATCTGCCGCCGGTCCGCCTGTTCGTCTAGGAAGTCAAACATATACTTGATGGCCAGAGGCAAGGCACTGCCCCTGTGCGCTGTGCTGAACACCGTCTCAAAGAGGTCATCTACAAACTTCTGCAGCGTCCCCTGCAGGGGAGGAGGGAGGCAACAAAGATACGCGGCATTTTGGAGACAGAATTCAAAACAAATCTCCGTTCATTCCCCTTTTCTCCCCCTGCTCTCCCACAGAGAGGTGAAAAACCTTCTCCCACATTCCACCCACAAAAGACAGCCCTTGCCATAATAGCAAGAAAAGCCCTGCGTGTTTGCAGACTACTACACAGATGGTATGTATTTTTTTTTCAACAATTTCTCCAACTGGCCTGTTTGTGTGCGCACAACCGAGATAAAATGCAAAAGAAGGGGGTGGGGGGGGGGGGAATAAGACATAGGAACAGAGACACCATGTAGGTAGGACAGAGCCATGCACTTGGGAGGAATGCACCCAGGTGAAACTGATGATCTTTGGGGGGGGGGGGAGGAGTGAGGGGGAGGGAATTAAAGGCAATGGCTCTAGGAATGGCTTCTGGTTCTTAAAGGAGATCATCCCAGCCTCACTGCCAGCCAGATTGCTTTTCCTGACTGAACTGGGTATCTGTAAGGACATGGGGGCGCCAGGGACTGCAGAAGAGTAGAATCCAGGAGAGAGGGGGGGGGGGTGGTACAAGCTTACCTTGGTGGCCAGGAGCCGGGTCAGGTAGATTTCGGACACCATCTTGCTGCCCCGGTCACCCTCCTTGTGGTCATTGTGATCATGATTCTTCACCAGATGCCAGAGCTTGGTGCCCGTCTCTTGGTCGGGTGTGATCATAGGAGCCCGGGACCGCAGGCTATCTGGGCTGCTGGAGGTCCGCAAGAGGCTCTCTGAGAGAGAAAACAGGAGCAGAGGGGATGTTAAGCCCAACACGGTTCTCGCAACACAGAAAGACAAGAGGCTGTCACCAAGACAAGAAAGAGCCCCCCCCCCCCAAATGCGGCAGCAGCAGTGCTCAGAGGAAATAAACAGGGAAAAGCCCTGCCTTCTCACCGTATCGGCTAAGCGACCGCGTGAAGGTGAATGAGTTGGCAATGTTGTAGGCAGAGATCTGTTTGGGCACCAGAGCAACGACAGAGCTGTCCGTCACCTGCATAAGAAAGAAAAGCAGGGTCAGTAGCCAGTGGCGTCCACGTTGAGTGCATACTGAAGGATAGTCCACAGCACTAGGGACGCAGGAGGAGAAGTCACAGGAGTCACCTGGTAGTGCGCCAGCGTGTTCAACCGCTTCCAGTCGCTCTCGATCTTGGTGGTGACATCCTCGTCCTGCAGGATGACACGGGCCACCCGGCCCTGCCGCCATTCTGCCCAACAATAATAATAAAAAAAAAATAGAATAAAAATGAAGAGTGCAGATAAATGAACTGAGCAGGGCCCCCCATAAGCTGAGCAGCAGCAGCAGCCTGCGACCTACATACATGACTCCCACATTATTCTATTTATTTCATTTTAAGTCAGGAAACACTCGCTGCTTGGGCCCTCCCTCAGCACTCATATACTCTCTCCCACCCCCAGCCTCCGTCTCCCTCCTTCTCAGAACCCTCTTCCCTGGTGTACATCTGAACAAATGACTCCCCCCCCCCCCCCCCCCCCACAGAAGATTCATCTGTGCTAGCCTCAGTGTGCGTGGCATTGAGAAATAATTCCTCGCCATCTATGGGCCTCTCTGGAGTGCGGATTAAGTAAGAGAAGCAGATGACCAAAATGCAAAACTACTCCTCTTTATATTTCAAGTAAATAAACAAAATTGACATCTCAAGTGCTTCAACCTTTTCCAAGTTGCTAAGCTGTGTGCCTCTGCTAAAGCCCTGCACTTCTTAGGGAGGAGAGGATGAGCCAGAGGATGCCCCTCCCCCCTTCATCAGGCCATTCCCGCTCCTAGGCCTGCTGCTCCTCTACCTAAATCCATGTCCTCCGCTTTGGGGCGCTGGGAATAGGGGATGCCCTTGTAGACAGCGTCCAGCAGCTTATCCTTGGACTGAGTCACCGTGTCACAATTCAGCACCTTCACCGGGATCTCCGTGTTACTGTCGCTGTCCGGGCACACACAGTTCAAGGTCTAGCGAGGCAAAGGGGACAGAAACCAGAGAGAGAAAAAGACACAGTGAGCAAGAGAGAGACAGAGGAAGGCACAGAGACCTAGGATTACAGTAGATGACAGCAGAAAAGGACTAATCAGCCTATCCAGACTGCCCAGCTATTCCTGTCCACATGGCCAAGGATATCTCCCAGCTGCCAGCTGTAGAGCATGACCACCTGCAGGATATCACTCCTTATCCAAGACAGTTTTTGTGTTCCTCAGTTGTACTCTTGGGCAGATGAGCACACAAGTTCTAGCAGTTAGTTCACACCCACCATACCTCCCTTCCCATGTGTAACCATAAGCTTTGTAATCATTTAAATAGCTGCCCATACTGACCTGGCTATTGTTCAAACACTTGGCCTCCTATGTCCCGTGCCAGGCAGACCCGGTTATGTGTGCACCTGTGTTTTTGCTAGGATTTCTGGTTATTGCTATACTTGAAGCCTGCCAGACAGACCCAGCCGCTAATTGGTTCTATCATCGTGGCCTGGAGACAAATCTGACCACGTGGGTGCATGCGCTTCTGCTAGGATTCCTAACATTTACATTGCCCACGTTGCCATTCATTCGGGCAGCCCCAACGCACACACAGGAAGACAGGAAGAGGAAATGAGTGCTGGAGATCCAGGGTAAGCAGGACTTCATTCTGACTGTTCCTGCATACCTCACTCAACACCTAACCATCTGCCACCATCTCTTTCTCTATCCATTTGTGATAGATTACTTAAAATTATTACTCGAAATCCCAACTATAAAAAAAAACTACCACTTAAACATACAAGAGACAGAGCTATATCAATTGCTTGTTCCACTCTCTGGAACTCATTACCAGAAAACCTATGAACATCTTCTGACACCAAGAAATTCAAGCAAGATCTGAAAACCTGGAGTGCCTCAGGGATCTGTACTTAGACCAGTGCTTTTAAATATATTTATAAATGATCTAGAAAGGAATACGATGAGTGAGGTAATCAAATTTGCAGATGATACAAAATTATTCAGAGTAGTTAAATCACAAGTTGATTGTGATAAATTGCAGAAGGACATTGTGAGACTGGAAGATTGGGAATCCAAATGGCAAATGAAATTTAATGTGGACAAGTGCAAGGTGAGTATATAGGGAAAAATAACCCTTGCTGTAGTTACACGATGTTAGGTTCCATATTAGGAGCTACCACCCAGGAAAGAGATCTAGGCATCATAGTGGATAATACATTGAAATCGTCGACTCTGTGTGCTGCGGCAGTCAAAAAAGGAAACAGAATGTTAGGAATTATTAGGAAGGGAATGGTTAATAAAACGGAAAATGTCATAATGCCTCTGTATCGCTCCATGGTGATGGAACAACTCCCCTATGAGGAAAGGCTAAAGAGGTTAGGGCTGTTAAGCTTGGAGAAGAGGCTACTGAGGGGGGATAAGATAGAGGTCTTTAAAATCATGAGAGGTCTAGAACAGGTAAATATGAATCAGTTATTTACTCTTTTGGATAATAGAAGGAATAGGGGGCATTCCATGAAGTTAGCAAGTAGCACATTTAAAACTAATCAGAGAAAATTCTTATTCATTTAACATACAATTAAGCTCTGGAATTTGTTGTCAGAGGATGTGGTTAGTGCAGTTAGTGTAGCTGAGTTTAAAAAAAGGTTTGGATAAGTTCTTGGAGGAGAAGTCCATTAACTACTATTAATCAAGTTGACTTAGGGAATAGCCACTGCTATTATTGGCATCAGTAGCATTGGATCTATTTAGTGTTTGGGTACTTGCCAGGTACTTGTATCCTGGATTGGCCATTGTTGGAAACAGGATGCTGGGCTTGATCTGCTGTGCTTGGTTTGACCTAGTATGGCAATTTCTTATGTTCTTATGACTTATACATAGGTCAATGCATTTTAATGGATTTTGGTCTCAAAATTGCCCATTGCCCATTGACGTGAAATACCTTCCTCACAAGAGCATCCAGCGCTCTATGGTCCTTCCCTCGGGGTGGCGAGGAATGAGTCTGAGAGTGCTTTGACCTCTTGAGGGCGGATTCAACCACCACCGACTGGTGAGACAGCTGACACTTATAGAATCTGGCAGCCTTCTGGACAAGGTAGACCCCCATCTGTCTTCTTATTCATGGGAGGCACAAAACAAGGTAGACCCCTTCTGTCTTCTTATTCATGGGAGGCACAAAACAGCAGCTACTACTCTTGACAAAAGGCACAAAGGGTAACCTGTATGTCGTGGCAGTTACAACCCTGCTGTGCAGACTGGATGGACCACTTGGTTTTTTTCTGCCATAACTTACTATGTTACTGTATTATTTGGCAAGACTTCAGTTGGATAATGACTTATCTGGCTACAATTTAGCTGGATAAGTACTGGGGGATATTCAAAAGTAGTCATGCATCTGGATAACTCAAATGTTATCTGGATAGATGCCTCTGAATATCGGTCTCAGTGTGTATTGGCTGTCAGAGACTGAACTGTACATGCATGCTTATCAAGAATTGAGGATAAACTCAACCTCAATGCAAGGTTGGACTACCGCAGTAGTCAGCACAGCCAACAGCAGGCACAGGGAGCCAAGCAGCTGCTCTTCTTCCTCTTCCATGCATTTTCTAAACAGGTGTGTCCTCAGGGGAGGAGGGGCAACTGCAGGCACCGGGAGTACACACCCTCATTGTCTGCCGGTGTTGCCAGCCTGCTGACTCTCTCTTCCTGCTATTGGCTGCACTAACGTCCATGGCCCAGGGAATCAAATGCCGAAAGATGGTTCTGCTAGGTTAGCAGAAGGAGCCTAGCAAAGTGAAGCTGTCTCACAGTCTGCAGCCCACAGTAAGCAGAAAATTAACACTGAGGCGCAGGAGTCAACGCAGAAGACAGACACATAGAAGATGTCATCAGGTAAGGATTACTCGATGATTCATCCAGTCTTCCCATCTGTGCCTGCCCACTGTGCTGTTACAGGGTCTTGCACAATGTGGGGTCTTCTCTCTCCTTCATCCATCACTAAGGTCTCTTTGTGTTTATCCCATACATGCTTGAATTTTGCCATTGCTTTAGCCCCATAACTCTGTCCACCATCCTTTCAATGAAAACGTATCTTCTCAGATTCTTTTGAGTTTCTCACCCTTCAGCTTTACATGAGCCCATGTCCTCAAATGTCTCATTCTATGGAAAATGCGACCTTTTGGTAACTTATTGAAGCCTGCTAGATCTCTGAATGTTTGTATCCTATTTCCCCTTGTTCTCTTCTTTCTTTTAGAGTGTGCATCTTTATCTTTGTAAAGGAGTGACCCTACTCCTCCTCCTTAATCTGTGCGGGACCAGCCTAGATGCCGGATCCACCTTAAACTCCAAAGAGAGTGAAAGAGCTCTGTGGGCAGGATAAGAGGCAGAGCCCAGATACAAACAAGGGGCCCTGCGTCTTCAGGAAAAGCCAGTTCCTGAACCCTCTCTGGTGGAAGCTATGGTGTGAGCACACTGCTGGAAGGTAGGCAGTCTTCTATAATTGTATGCTGACAGTGTTTAATAAAGTCATAAATTGTAAGAAGAAAGGATGAAGTCTGAATGTCTGAGCCACCAGCCTAAGAAAGTTGCTTGGCTATACACTTTTTATTTCTTCTCTATTTCTTTCGTTCTTTCCTTGGAGATTTGGGTTTCTCTCTGTGCCAAGCGTAAAGCCGAAATTCTGGAACTGACACCATATGTGGGATAGCCAAGCAACTTTCTCAGGCTGGTGGCTCAGGCATTCAGACTTCAGCCTTTCTTCTCACACTTTATGACTTTATTAAAAACTGTCAGCATACAATTATAGTAGACTGCCTACCTTCCAGAAGCGTAAAGCTGAAATCCTGGAACTGACACCATATGTGGGATTGTTGTGCGTGGGATTGTTGTGTGTGATATATAAATTCAGCATTATAGCGCTGCAGAAGCAGACACACTAGGCATTTCTCTGAGATGTACGGATACAGAGCCCACAGCTCTTAGGAGACACAGAAGCCGGAGATAAGGCTCTTCCCATTGTCAAGCTGTCAGCCAGATCATTATATAATATAATGCGGAGGGATGTCTAGCACCTATGGCCTGCCCACGGAGAGGTAAGCTGAGCCGAGCCCCAAGCAATGTAAAACAAAGCAAACACTAATAGCCAAGCGCTGCAGTTTATGATGGCACTGCCCTGCTAGATCAGCTCACCAACATCTTGTAGTCGATCTGCTGCCGGATGAGCTTGTCCTCGCTCAGGGAATATCGTGCCTCGCCTGTGATGGCATCAATGGGTCCTTTCTCCATCTGCTGTTTGATAGCACAGTACAACATAAAGAGTGGCTCACCTGCACACTCCTGAGAGAGAGAGGGAGAGAGAGAGAGAGGAGGGGAGGCATTAGCCCACGATGCACAGGAAGGAGCATTCACATGCAACCAGAAGATGCTCCAGTGACTGCTGGCTGCGATTATATGACAGTATTCACAGTCAATTATTTTGGCCACCGCAGGCCGAGTGACATAAACCCCAGCACAGACACACGCGACCCCCCAACTCCTCAAGTAGGCACAGAAAGCCCCAAATCATGGCAAGCGTGCATAGCATGATCCCTAAATAATGAAATGTGCACACATGAGGAATGGAGACAAAAGGAAGGACTGGGATGTCTTCCCACCCCATGAAACCTCTCACCTTCAGGAATCGGTACAGCAAGAAGGTGAACCAGTTTGTCAGCATCTTCTCTGCCACTGACTCAGTCCTGGGGAATGGAAGAAGACAGGTGCTCAATCAGTGATTAGCCAACCTAGCTTGGCTCCTGCAGAGTGTAATTATCCCACTGCTTGGCCCGTGGTTCTACCCTCCTCAGTAGCACCACTGCAGGCGTGTGTGTAGGTTCCCAGGCTTCACCAAGACCCTCTCACGAATGAGCTGCTTTCTCCCCTCTCTCTGCTTCCCCTTTCAGAAAGCCGTCAACAGACACTCTGCCGTAATCGATATCAAAGCTGACCCAATTCAGAAACTCTGATGACATCAACCTACCACAGAGAGGTGAATTCTCATCATTTCAGCAGCACCTTTGCATTTACTAGCACCCAATAGCCAAGCAGAGGCAAAGAAAGGAAAATTGGTTCTTACCTGCTAATTTCCGTTCCTGTAGTACCACTTATCAGTCCAGACTCCTGGGTTTATTCATCCCTGCCAGCAGATGGAGATAGAGAAAGTAAAGCTGACACTGCTTTAAGTACCCTGATGCCACCTGCAGTTCCTCAGTATTGAACTGTACCCAAGCTAAATGTAATAAATTGTGCAAATAACCCAAAACATTTCTAACAAGATCCAGTAAATAAGTAAACTTGGCAAGACTTCTGCAATTAAAAGTATACCACAGCTGAGCGAACGACTCTCCCCTTTTTTTTTTTTATACTTGGCGAGCTCTGGACTGATCTGTGGTACTTCAGGAACGGAAATTAGCAGGTAAGAACCAATTTTCCTTTTCCTATACGTACCCGGATCAGTCCAGACTCCTGGGATGTACTAGAGCTCCCTAATGAGAGTGGGACCTGGAGAGCCCCGCTCGCAAAACACTCTCGCCAGAGGATCGAGTCTCTGGATCCCGCACATCCAGCCGATAGTGCTTAGCAAAGGTATGGAGGGACTTCCAAGTCACCGATCTACAGATTTCCTGTGGAGAGACCAATTGGGCCTCTGCCCAAGAGTTTGCTAGAGACCAAATAGAATGGGCCCTCAAACCTTCCGGAACTGGTTTACCCTTAAGGATGTAAGCCGAGCCAATAGCTTCCTTAAGCCACCTTGCAAAGGTAGTTTTGGAGGCTTGAGAACCAAATAAAAAACACCCCAGGAGAAGGAAAAAATGCACAGGGGAGGGGGGAGGGGCCGTCCTCACCGCTGTGCTGCGTCTGCCTCGGTTCCTGTCGTTTTTGCTTTTTTTTTTTTTTTAATTAAAGAAGAAGGAGCCTCACTAAAAGTTCCCCCTCCTGAAACTGAAGAGAGCTGTCCAGCTCAATTCAACAAGTTACAAACAGGAGAGGGAAAGTGAGGAAAAGGAGCCCAAGAAGACAGTCACACAAGTGACTTTGTGGAGGGGAGGAATCTGGGCCACCAGATTTACACCCCACGGTTCCCTGGACCGGGCATACAAAATGGTCATCAACCCCCAGCCCGTCCGACTCAACCAAGCAGGGTAGGGATCCCTTTCTAGGAACCCCAACGCCTGGGAGTAAGGCTCAAAACTAGCAAAAAGAATAATCACTAAGGAAAAAAAGAACTGCAGGTTTAAGCATCAAACACCATCTGCTGGAGACAGAAATACTGAGCAACTGCAGGTGGCATCAGGGTACTTGAAGCAGTGTCAGTTTTACTTTCTCTGTCGCCATCTGCTGGCATGGATGAATACACCCAGGAGTCTGGACTGATCCGGGTACGTGCAGGGAACGCAGTATTGTGTTATATTAGCATTAAGGCATAGGGAGATAAAAATACTCCAAGGCTACACACGGAGACGACGACAGAGCTGGAATTAGAACTGAGGAACAGGGAAATAAAGTGATTCAGCGGAGGTTGCACAGAGTGACAAAGCCAGGGATTAGAGCTGGGCTCAGGGAGATAACGTGACTCCCCTGAGGTCACACACAGAGTCAGTGACAGAGCCGGGGATTAGAACTGAGGCACAGGGAGATAAAGTGACTCACCCTGACATCACACACACAGTCGGTGACAGAGCTGGGATTAGAATTTATGATCATGACACCTACCTGAGCACTTAACTACTAGCCCAATCATACCGTATGTTCCAGCTCTATGTCCAGATAATTGGGATCTGGGGAGTGAGGGTGTGTAGGGTAGTGTATTGATAAACAGTGGGGGGGAGGGGAGCAGGTAGTCAGTAGATTAATGTATAGGGCAGTGGTTGGCTTGATGTACTGGGGATTTGGGTCTTGCTCCTCTACCTTCGCAGCAGCAGCTTCGGGTGGTTCTTGTTCTCCAGGTTCTTCTCAATCAAATCCGAGAGCAGCTGCTTGAGCACCACGGTGGCATACTCCATCCGGCCTTGCAGGGTCACCATGGCCAGAGAGGCCACGTTACCTCGATCACGCATGGAGAAGCTGCGCTGTGCCTCCAGCGTGTGGATGAAGGTCAGCAGGAAGACCTTGTTGTTCAGCAGCTGCCCGAAGAGCCTTAAGGCTTTCTCTACGTTGGGAGGTGTCTGCTGAGAGGAGTAAAAAGAAAAAAAAAAAGGAGTTAGGCGAGGCGAGGCCTTCTCCATGCTGGGATGGCTCAGGTGGGAGAGTAAGAGAGGAAAGGTGTGCAGGACTTTCCCTATCAGGGGTGGAGTCTCAGATTCTTTATTCTCTAGCTCCTGGGCCTCCAGCCACGTCACCATGTCACTCACTGCCAGAGCTGCTATGTCGGCAGGGGGGAGGGGAGGTTCCAAAACTGTCTCATCAGGGCCCCTGTAGCCAAGGCACCTGGGATGTTGTCCCTCCCTCCTTGACCCCCGCCCACCCCCCACCCCCAAACTCCCTGCAGTGTGCGTGCACTCACATCCAGCTCCTTTAGGACTGGGTGCTCCTCGATTCCTGGGAACAGCACCCGCATGGCGTAGGTCTTGTAATCTAGGAATGGGATCTTTACGCCATCCATATTGTTGGTCAGCTCATGGATGTCTGTCTGCAGCTCGGCAAAGGCTACAACACACAAACGAACCCAGCAAAAATAAATACATCAAAACGAGACAAAAGCCCGATAAACTGAAAAGGAGGTTCTGTCTGATCTCATCATCGAGAGAACCCCCTGCACTGTCTCACTGTGCTGCTCCTGATGTCACCCCCCCCCCCCCCCTCCAGCCTCCACCGACTCGAGCGCTTCCCTGGCCACCCCTCCCTGCCTCCACCAGCTCTGGTGCCTCTCTGGTCACCCGTCCAGCCTCTGACGCCTTCCTGGTTGCCGCTCCAGCATCTGCTGGCTCAGGTGCCCTTCTGGTGGCATCTGCAACCTCCGCTGGCTCTGGCGCCTCCCCCATCACCTGACTGGTCTCCTTTCTCTTCTGCAGTCACCTCTTCTGGCTTTGGCTGTTTTCTTTAGGAGCAGCCATGGAAAAATTATGTTATGGTCATTGTCTCTACTCACTGCTTCTTCTTTATTACCCACTCCCTTTCCTTTATTTCAAAATGTAAACCGTTGTGATGGTACTACTTAACGACGGTATATAAAAGCTGTTAAATAAATAAATAAATAAATAAATAAAGGGAGACTCTGTCAAGCGCAGGCAAATCTTGCTAACTCAGTGGCTCGATGCATCTTGCATCCGTTTGCAAGCTTCACTGCCCATTAGCCTGAGGCCGTCCCCTCCCCTCCCCAGGGACCTCTCTCTTGCCTTTTGAAGACCCTTAATGTTTTCTTTTAAGTTCCTTCACTGAAGGCTCCCCAACCTCCCAAGTCTGCAAGGTACAAGAAATCCACGTAAGAATGAGGTCAACATTCAAAGCGCGTTCAGCACTATTGAACCGGATAAGTGTAACTTAGGTGGCTAAGCAGCAGCCGCTGAACATGTGGCTACGTTTAGCGGCTACCCCTTAGCCGTATTTATTTTTTTATTTTATTTAAGTATTTTTATATACAGACAGTCGTTGTGAACATCTCATCGGTTTACATAAAATGTATATGGCTAAAAGGTTAGCTGCATAACTTGGCATGTAGCGCGCGGATCAGGCGGAATGGGTTAGCCGTACAAGTTATGCAGCTAACTACCGATATTCTAAACTTAGCCAGTTGTAACTTACATGGCTAAGCGCGGATGTATACGCATATATTCAGTGGCTTAGTCATGCCGCTGAATATATCGTGTAACTTAGCCGGATAAGTTATATCCGGCTAAGTTACTTAAATGGCCAGCTTTATGTATTGACCCCAATGAGATCATCTCAGCTGCTGGTCACAATAGCATTTGAATGTCCCAGTCGCTGGCAGCAAGGGATTGTCCCCCCTAGGCAATGAGATTTCCCTGCCTCTCCCACTGTGAGACGTATTAGTGCACAGGTTGCTATAAAGATGCAGGATGGATCCCGTGTGACTTCTGAAATTATTTTTCCACTTATTATTTTACCGTGAGTGACCGCAACCATCTGAAAATGTCTCTGAATGCCCGTGACATGGATCATGAAAAGAATCAGCAGCAGAGCCAACCAAGTCCAAGCACCAGCGTATCCAGACCCTTCAGCATTCTGGCATCTGCGGTCACACTTCTGTTACTAGGCCTAAGCAGAGACCTATATATCCCAGGATGCCTAGAGATTAAAGAAAAGCTCAGGCCTGGTTCAGTGCTTTTCAGATGGCTTGGGAGTTAGTGGACATGGAATATATAGCTCCTAAGGGTTATGAGATGGGATTCAGGTCATCAGAGACAAGCTCAGTCAGCCCTGTTTTTGCTCCAGGTGTATTCTGGGACTAATAGTTCCTGTCTTTTTCTTAGAAAACTTGGAACTACAAGTCCATAGATGCAATCTGAAGTAAAGCCTGGACTGGCTTGGACTGTCTCCGATGACCTGAGTCACTTGGGGCCTTCGGCTACCCTGGCACACTACAAAAAGGTGGGTGGCCCGGCTCCTGTCTTACCAGTCACAGAACGGCATGGCTACTGTTATTGGAAGGGGCTGGACAGTCACAACCCGCTGCAGGTGTTTTATGCACAGGCCAGCTGCATCTTTTTAGCAACAACAAAGCATAATTAAAGCCTTACAACTGTACACACCAAAACCTGTAGAGCCCTGTTTTAGGATGCTGCCCTGCAAAGCTGTCTTTAGGTTGTTGTGAACTCTGTGATCGTGCCAGGCCCATGACACTTGCATCGCACAGGCCTAAAAATGGCCCTAAACATGACTCCCATATAGAGCTGGTAGCAGGAGGCAGCCCCACTTCCTCTCTATCCCAGAAGGGAAGCTGCTGAGGCCAGTCCTGAGAGCAGCAATGGCAGTGCCACCAGTAGCAAGGTTGTCAGTGAGTGGGGGAGGGGGCAGGGCCTTTGAACCATCGCAAGCTCAAAGATGCCTGCAACGGCTTCCTGTCTGTAAAGGAAACCAACGCGGGAGGCAGGGCCACTGCGAGAACTCCGAGCAAAGGCTGCCAATGCCAGACCCAGGACCGACCCCCAACAGCTGCCCCAGCTTCAGAAACGAGAAGAGTGTGAGGGGGTGGGGGAGAGGGAGAGGGAGCAGGGGAGTCCGTGTTGGCCCATGGAAAAAGGGAAAATGGGAGAAAGAGGAAGGAGTGCAGGACTATGGAGAGGGGATTGAAATTATGAGTGAAAGAGGAAGGATTAACTATTTTTTGGGGGGGGGGGGTGGAGGCCCCAAGTTAACAACCCTAGTATGGGGCCTGCAGGAAAGCCAGATTACAAGATAGAGGCAGGGCCGGCGCAAGGGTGTTAGGCACCCTAGGCAAACCTTTTTCCTTGCGCCCGACCCCCTCCCTCCCTCCCTCCCTCCCCCACCCCCCCCCCACCCCGGTCCCAACCTCATTCACTCAGACACTTTTCATGGCCCGCCGAGTGTTTGTTTTTCTCGGCTGCGAGCAGGATGGGCGCCGCTCGCAGTCTGCCGAGTCTCTACTCCTCTCAGCCGCAAGTGGAATAGGCTCCGCTTGTGGCCTCACATGGCTGCTCTTCGCTGCCCCATAATGGTTGGCACCCTAGGCGACCGCCTAGTTCACCTAATGGGATGCACCAGCCCTGGGTGGAGGGGAAAGAGGGAGAGAGAAAATGGGAAGGGAGAAGAGATCATCCTTTTATCCCTTTCTTCCGGCTCTCCATCTCATTCCCTCTCTCCTATCCTTTTCACCTTCTCCCTTCTTCCACTGACTCTCTCCCCTTCCAACTACCCTGTGCTCTCGCTCTCCAGCCACCAAATTTCTCATTTCTCACATTTTTGTATGACTCTGGTGAAACTCTTTCCAAAACTACAATTTTATGAATGCATTTTTTTAGATTTACGACTCCTAGAATGCTTTGTCTTACACAAATCCCAGAATGCTTTGGGGAGAGGCCGAGTCAAAAAAAGAATGTAACCAGAGATCCATCACAAATGGAAAAATTGGTTCTTACCTGTTAATTTTCTTTCCTTGAGTTTCACCAGACCAGACGATTTGAGTTTTTCTCTCCTACCAGCAGATGGAGACAGAGAAGAAAAGTTCTAATGTACTGTGCCATCTGCAGTCTCTCAGTATAATCTATAATCAAGCTAAGAACAAAATTCCACCCCTTTAACTTCAAGCAGGGGAAAGAAAAGAACTATCAGTAAACCTTAAAGTCCAACTAAAAACCACACATAGGAGAGCATCCTTCCCAAAAACCAGGGCGGGATTCTGAACTGATCTGGTGGGATTCAAGGAAAGAAAATTAGTAGATAAGAATCAATTTTCCTTCCTTATCATCCCCCAGATCAATCCAGATGATTGGGATGTACCAAAGCTTCCCTATACTGGGTGGGATCACAAAAGGAAAATTGTTTCTTACCTGTTAATTTTTGTTTCTGGAAAACCACAGATCAGTCCAGACTCCTGGGTTTTGCCTCCCTACCAGCAGATGGAGACAGAGAAAAGTTTCACTGCCACTGCCACATAACCTAGTGTACCACCTGCAGTCACTCAATAATTGATCAGGTTACATGGACAAATGTGCCGGAATTCTCCACATTTCTCACCAGAACAAACTATCTCTGCACTCCACTGTTGAACAAGATAGCATCTGTGACGCTGCAGCACATTAAGAAGATTCATCATTCTGCAACCTACGCCATTATTCTCCTCTTTATGGTTCTGAACTATGAACCCCCTCAAGGAGAGCAGCTCTTCGAGACTTGTATCCAGCATTTCAGACCTCATCTAACTTCCTTTGAGCCACATCTTCTGGTACTGCTGGGTTATGCTTTGGCTGTTGGAGAGTATTTCCCTGAGGACTTGATAAAGGCCATATTCAATGTTGATTTCCTCGCCAAGCTGGACACTCAGCTGGAAAGTATGTACTTAAATTCTGTACCTTTCGGCTTTCTTATGTAGGTTTAGACAAAATTTTAGCTTTAAAGTTGTTCATACACAAACAACCTGGCACATAGCAATTGAGATTACCCGGTTTCTCTGCAGTCAGATTAATGATGTTATTATATGTGTGAAATATTTTCCTTTTGAAAAGCTGTAGTAGTGTGATTTTACAATTATTTTCAAAATTGTAATAGGACTTGAAAAACATCCAGTATTGAATTCAGGAAGAATCATTGAATCATTTTGGATTCATATTCAATGGGATGTTTCACTCATCCACAAATCAATTCACAACCAAGAGATGCAATGGTTCTCTGATCAGTTCATTGTTCACACCTCCAACAGACCAATTAGAAACATTCACCAAGCGAAATTAACTGTCCATCCACTAAAACACATCAAACATGTGTCCACCAGAGACCGATCATTCTCCATAGCTGGAATAAAAATCTGGAATAACATGCCGTTGGACCTGCGGCTTGAATCCTGTCACAAAACTTTCAAACAAAACCTTAAAACATGGTTGTTTGAACAAGCTTTCACACTATGAGTCTCGTCTAACCTTCAGCAATACCATATGATTCCTTACCTTCTCCAAGTTCTTATACTCGACAATAATATTTACTATCTGCAACTCCACACCCCCACATGGTTTATCAATTCAGGCTATTATATATAATGAGACGTTGGTTTGCCTCAGATAGATTATTTGCTCCTGCAAATACATGGTTATTAATATTCTATTGTTCGATATTTATGCATATTATTTGAAACCCATGTTTTTCTGTAAAGCCTGTTGCTATTAATTGTTTTACTGTTTATTTTATACTGTTACATGTAAAGCCTGTTGCTAAATTAATGTTTCACTGTAAACCGAGGTGATGTATTGCTATACGTACCGCGGTATAGAAGAACCTATAAATAAATAAATAAATAAATAAATATTGACCTATACCTAAGCCAAGATGATATCAATTGCACCACCACTAAGAACCGTGAATCAAAACTCCCACAACGAGCAGGAGGAGATGAAGTTGCAAACCAAATGGAAACTTGTTCCCAGAAATCAATGTAAAACAGCACTGACTCCATCAAGCATTATATAAAAACAATCAGTACAAGTGGTAGACTTTCCCTCCCCAATAGGCGGGTCTCTGAACTGCTCTGTGGTATTCCAGGAATGAAAATTAGCAGGTAAGAACCAATTTTCCTTTCCTGTTCATACCCCAGATCAGTCCAGACTCCTGGGATGTACCAAATCTCCCCTAAACAGGATGGGACTGTGAAAGCCCCGCTCATAGAACATGCTCGCCAAAGCACATGGAATCCGGAGCCTGGACATCCAAGCAATAATGTTTAGCAAAAGTGTGCAATGACTTCCAAGTAGCCGCCTTGCAAATCTCTTGTGGAGACACATGTTGGGTTTCAGACCAAAAGGTCACCAGAGAACGAATTGAATGAGCCCTTAATCCCTCAGGAACAGGGCGACTCTTACAAATATAAGCCAAGATAAAAGTCTCTTTTAGCCAACACGCAATCATAGCCTTTGATGCCTTACACCCCTTCTTTGGACAACTCCACAGCACAAAGAAGTGATCCATGTTCCAGAAATCACCAGTAACCTTCAGATACCTCAATAATGCCCGCCTTACATCCAAGACTCGGAGTACTTTCGCGTGAGGCTTGGACAAATCAAAATCTGGAAAATCTGGGATTTCCACAGACTAAGATGGGACGCCACAACCACCTTTGGAAGGAAGGAAGGTACCGTGTGTAATGATACCCCAGACTCTGATATGTGCAGAAAAGGATCTCAACATGAAAAAGTCTGAAGTTCCGAGATTCTTCTGGCTGAACAAATAGCCACCAGAAAAACTACTGAAGAGGGCTACTTTCTGGTAGCCCTCTTCAGTGGTTCAAACGGAGCCTGACATACTCCTCTAAGAACCAGATCAAAGGCCGGATTTTAAAACCCCGGCGTGTGTAAATCCCAGGGTTTACCCCTGTGGCCAGGCCTTACGCGCGCCAGGCCCATTTTCAAATGGGCCCGGCCACGTGCATAAACCCCGGGACGCGTGTAAGTGCTGGGGCCTCAAAAGAGGGTGGTCCGGGGAGCGGAGCGGGGCGGTCTGGGACAGCGCCATTCCTTGCTCTGCCGGCGCATGCAAGTTACTTCAGGTCAGGCCCTGAAGTAACTTCCACAACAAAAGGTAAAATATTTTAAAAAAGGGTTTTAGAGGGAGGGAAGGAGAGGGGAAGGGGAAGGGAGGTTAGGGTAGAGGGTAGGAAAGTTCCCTCCCAGTCCGTTCCTAAATTGGAGTGGACTGGGAGGGAACTGGGGGAGCCCTGATCTCATCGCTGCGCGATTTTGCATGTTTCCCTCCACTTGCCCGCGTCACGCACACATGCACGCATGGATTATAAAATCCGGCGCACATGTGCGCACGGCCTGCCAATTTTATAACATGCGCGTGCCGGCGCCTGCATGTTAAAAAATCGGCACGTCCATGTATGTGTGTTGGGAAGCGTGCGCATGTGGACACGTGCGCACACCTTATAAAATCTACCCTTAAGGTTCCAAGAGGGGCAGATCTTTCTCACCTGAGGATATGAATTTTTTGTTCCCCGAAGAAAACACATCACATCCAGATGTGCAAACAGAGGATATTTCTGCACCTTACCCTGAAGTCAGCCCAAAGCTACAAACTGTTCTCTCAGAAAGTTAAACGTCAGACTCTTGACCAAACCCTCTTGCAGAAAAACCAAAATATGAGCACTGTAGCTTGAATAGGCTGCACTAAAAGACCCTCCAAATCCTCACATATGCTAAGGATGTGGAAGGTCACCTGGCCTGCAATAAGGTGGTGGTAACCTTTTCAGAATAACCCTTCCATCTTAGTCGTCTTTTCTCAAAAGCTAGGCTCCAAGACAGAAGTGAGCCCCCGATCCGAAAATATTGGACTCTGGCAGAGTAGATTTGAACTTCAGCAGCCTTTCTATGGCCATGTTGACCAGATCTGTGAACCATGGAAAATGTGGCCACTCCGGAGCCACCAGAATAACGTTGTCTGGATGTTTCTCTATCTGCTGAAGCACTTTGCCCATTAGTGGCCATGGAGGAAAGACATAAAGAAGAATGCCTCAAGGCCATGGTAGAACCAGAACATCAATTTTTTCTGCCCCATGTTCTTTCCAGTGGATGCAAAAATGAGATAATTTGGCATTCTGTCTGGTCACTATTAAGACCATATGAGAACAATTGTTGTGAATGAGATGCATCGCTATCTCTAACAGCTCCCACTCCCCGGGGTCTAGTTTCTCCAACTAGAAAATCCTCCTGAACATTGTCCACCTCGGCGATGTGAAATGCTACCAGCTGCTCCAAATGCTGTTCTGAGAAGAGAAACAACTCCTGGTCCTCCTGAGCCATCGCCCAACTCTTGGTTCCTCCCTGCCAGTTGATGCAGGCCACCATTGTCTGATAGAACCTGGACAGTCGCGTAACCGTGGCAGAAAGGCCAAGCAACATGAAATGCACCACTCTCATCTCTAACTGGTTGATAGACCATGAAGTCTCTTTGACCACTGGCCCTGCGCCGACTGATCCTGACATACTGCCTCCCATCTGGAAAGACCTCCAATCCATGCTCCAGATTGGCATGAATAAGTCACCATGAAAGACTCTCTGCCTTCCCCTTCGAGCAGAAAGGGAAGATGAAACTCCTCCGATAATGGATTCCATTGGGAGAGAAGAGCTGTCTGAAGAGGCTGCAAATGTGCAAACCCACAAGGCACCAGTGCCAATGTTGATGCCATAGAGCCCAGGACTTGCAAATAGACCCAGACCTTGGGCACCAAAATCCCCAACAGGTGACGTATCTGACCTTGTAACTTCAGCTTCCTCTCTTCTGTGAGAAATATTCCGCCTTCCTGTGTATCGAACTGAGCCCCCAGATCCTCCAGGGTTTGAGAGGAAATGAGATGTCTCTGCCAGATTTACAACCCAGCCCAGAGACCTTAACCACAGTAGTACCTGCTGCACCAACTGCCAGTAGAGGCCCTCTGACTTTGCTCGAATGAGCCAGTTGTCCAGATGCACCAACACATCCTCTCGACTTAGGGGTGCTGCCACCACCACCACCTTCAGCCGATGCCAATCTGAAAGAAAGGGCCTGAAAAGTGAAAATGTTCCCTCAGGATCATGAACCTCAGAAGCTGTTGGTGCTCCCACCTGATGGCTATGTGCAGATATGCCTCTGTCAAGTCCAGAGATGCCAAGAATTCTCCTTTGCTTACCGCCGCTATGACTGACCTCAGAGTCTCCATATGGAATCAAGGAACCTTGAGGGCCACATTTTAAATCCAAAACTAGTCGAAACATTCCCTCCTTTTTTGGTATCAAAAAATAAAGGGAATACCTTCCTGTGGGTAAATGATGTAAGCCTCTCGTTTTGGCTGAGCAAATTCTAATGCGTAGCCATCTTTAATCACACTTAAGATCCACTGATCTGTAGTAATTTTGGCTCACTCCTTGTAAAAAGCATTAAACGCCTTCTGACGGCTAGAACTGAAGAGTGGACTGTCCTGGCCTCATTACGAGGATTTTGTACTTCTAGTTCCTGGACCAGGATTGTCTCGGGATGGCTTCCGTCCAGCCTGAAAGAACTGTCCCCAGGACTGTGCTCTGCCTCCGAGACCCCAAAGAACCTATATTCTTGCAAAATCTCTTATTGTCGCAAAAAACACGCACAAGCGGGAAAAAATATTCTGCCCTTTGGTCTGTCCTCCAGTAGCTCATGCACTTTGGACTCTCCCAGATGTTTCATTATCTGCTCTCAGTCCTCCCCAAACAACAGCTTGCCCTTACATGAGAGGGCACCCAGTTTCATAATCACAGCAACCTCCTGGTCGACAACACAGATATCATAATCCTGGAAGATGTACTAATCAGGTCATATACAGCATCATATACAGCATCTGCCCCATACGTCACAGCCGCTTCTAAATGCTCAGCCTGTCTTGCTGCAGCCACTGATGTAGCCTGCTGCTCTTGCAACTGCTGGACACAGCGCAGGCATGCCCTCTGCATAAAACTGCTGCAATATCACAGCTCTTATGCTCAGGGCCGAGACCTCAAAAATCTTCTTGAGGTGAACCTCCAACTTTCGATCTTGAACATCTCTTAATGTGGCAGACCCCGCTACCCGAATGGTGGTCTTCTTGGTTACTGCTGACACCGAAGCGTTGACCTTTGGAAGTGCCAAAAGCTCCAAAGTTTCTTCCGGCAACAGATACAACTTCACCATAGCTCTGCCAACCTTTAAGCCGGACTCAGGAGTGTGCCACTCCTGAACTACCAACTTCCTCACCAACGTATGAAAGGGAAAGGCTTTTCCTGGACCCCGCAGTCCATCCAACATGGGATCCGCCCCCTCCAGGTCAGACTCCTCTTGTGAAACCTTAATTCCAAGTTCCTTAAGGACATGCAGAATCAAGGGCCAGAGCTCTTCTCTGCGAAAAAGACACACCACTTTAGGGTCATTCCCTTCAGCCACAGGGACCTCTTCTGGTTCCTCACCAGGTTCTGCCCCATCTGGTGCTGAGTCTACTACCAGGGAAACTTCTGCCACAGACTCGGAGTCATCGGAGTCTTCGGTATCCCTCTCGGGAACACATGTATGAGAGGAAACATCCAAAATATGTCAAACACTCAAAGACCACTTTCTTTTTGTCTGAAAGAGTCTCTTTACCGGAGAGGATCAATAGTGGACGGAGATTGGGACCAAGGGTTCATATTCCCTATTGCCTTCCTAGCTAAATATGCCTTCTGCATCAGCAGCACAAAATCCGCACAAAACGCCTGCGACTATTCAGAATTCTGGTCCAGAGGAAGATGCTCAGAGCCAGTGCTTCCTTGCCCCTTCCTAGGGACAGGCATTGCAGGTAACAACTGAGGTGGGGATTCTCCTGCCTCCCCTGCTGACTTCAATGGCACTGCCAAAAAATTCAATATGCCACCATTCCCGCACTGATGGAAAAAGCCTCTGTGCTAGACCCTGACACCCGCAGGGCACGTTTAGGCTTGGAAGCAATGCTGGACACACCCGAAGTGCCTTCCCCGCCAAAAATGCAAATGGAGCACAAGCTGGCCTGAGAAAGACGTGACTGTGATTCTCCACAAGAATGACAAGCTTTGCTGCGCACCATTACCACCTGGCCCAGAGCCATGCGCCTCCACAAACAGCACCTTACTGAGCCTCAGAAAGGTAGCTGGTGAACAGCTCTGCACTGCCGATTATCTCCTTCAGTCACCAGACGCCGCGAATGTAACCAACAGCGAGGCATCCACACTTACAGTCCTTTTTCCTTTTTTTTTTTTTAAACAAAACTTTAATGCCGCCCCAGCACCGGTACAGAAAATAAAAGGAGATGCTTCCATGACTCAGTGCTGCCTCGTGGAGAATGAGGGATCTGGACCACCAGATTTACACCTCCAACGGAATCCATACAAATACAAATAAATAAACAAATAGGACCAAGTATACCAGGATGGGTCACCAACCCCCTGCTCGTCCACCTCAAACTAGGTGGGATGGTCCACCAGGACCTAACAAGCTCCTGGGAGTAACTGGAAAAACATCTACCGTATTTCCACGACAATAACCCGCCCACGTATATAACCCGCCCACACACATAACCCGCAGGTTTTCAAGATTTATGTAAAAAAGTTTTTATATACCCCGCCTCCTCATATAACCCGCACACTGACCTTGCGCACTCTGCGCGCCGTGTACAGCCCCATGCCCAGCATTTTCATGGCCTGCCCCGGGGTGCGAGCCTACAGCGGAGCTCCCCTTTTCGATCCAGACATCACCGGGTTACCTGCAGTTTTGTGCTCGGCGCGTGCTTTCACTCTTGCCTTGCTCCTGCGACGTTCGACACCACCGGACGCGTGTAGGGGTTGCTGCGGCTTCCTCCTCGCGCATCGCTGTGTTCCTTGCAGGGCTTGAGTGCTCTCCTTTTTGTTTCAGCACGCGCCTTCACTCAGCCTTCCTTCTTCAGCGTCCCGATTGCCAGCGGTCGTCTGCAGGGATTTTGCCGCAGCGCCCCTCTCTTCTCTCCCAGCCAATGGCACAGCTCTTACAGTGTTGCGAGATTTGTACCTCGCGCTCCCTTGGCAACGTTTACAGTTGTGCGCGTGGCGGCCCTGATACAGGGCGTTTGTCCTTCTACCTAAGCAGCATTTCTTTCGGGGCTATTACGGTATCGTATAAATTTAAAAAAAATAATAATAATAATACCTGAATTGCCTTATTGAATTGCCTTATTGAATTGCCTAATTTTACAGCAGCGGTTAACATCTCTCTCCCCCCGCCGGGGCGGGGGGAGAGAGATGTTAACCGCTGCTGTAAAATTTTTTCTGGATAACCCGCCCACGTTTATACCCCGCGGGGGGCATGCGGGGTAGGTAAAAACGCACATAACCCGCGGGTTATGTGCGTGGAAATACGGTACTTCTTTCTTCTTTTTTTTTTTATATACTCCAGACTGCAGGTTTTACACTGCCAGAGAAATACTGAGGGACTGCGGGTGGCACGCTAGGTTATGTGGCAGTGTCAGTGAAACTTTTCTCTGTCTCTACCTGCTGGCCCAGGAGTCTGGATTGAACCGGCGTACGAACAGAAAAGAGCCGCTTGTAACACATTCTGATTGAAAACAGTGGTGTCTGCAGCCTGGATGGCCAGTCTATGATGCTTGATAAAAGTATATCAAGAACAACAAATCACTGCCCAGCAAATCCATGTGACACCGACCGACACTCTGCCCAAGATGCAGCTTGCGCCCTAGTAGAATGGGCCCGAAGGCTAACTGGAACCTGTAGAGCCTTGCCAATGTAAGCGGAAGCTATCGCCTCTTTAATCCATCTGGCAATGGAAACCTTTTATGCTTTTGCCCCCTTATTGTGACCACTGAATAACATAAAAAGATGAACTGACTTCCAAAAGCAATTCACGAACTTTAAATATCTCAGAAGAATTCTACGCACATCCAAGACATAACATCTCTAAAATGTGTATAGGAAGAAGCATCCGCACCCCTAAATGACAGAAATTCTATAGATTGGCTTAAATAGAAAGAAGAATCCACCTTTGATAGAAAAAAAAAAGTAACATTTGGATAGAAACCCCATCCTCTGAAAACTGAAGGAAGGGATCCCTGCATCACAAGTCCTGAAACTTTGAAATATGCTTCACTGAACAAATAGCCACCAGAAGGACTGCCTTCAGGGTAAGGTCCTTCAACGATGCTTTCCTCATTGGTTCAAAAGGAGGCTTACATAAGACTTTCAAAACCAAATTAAGATTCCATGGGTTCCTGGTGGCTTTCGTAGGACCAACTTGTCCAAGGGAGTGGAGTTAAGAGAGAGATTTCAGTTTGGGTTGTAGTCACTACCAATGCCAGGAAATTTTTTTAAACAAGTAATATTGAAACCCCCCCAAAAAAAGCAGAAATCAAGACTTCAACAATAGAAAAGGTTTGACTTTCGGCAACACGTTTTCCTGCCCCCCTTTTTTCCAACTTCTTTCCAATTTGTGCAATTTGTACTAAGAATGTGATTTTATTATTGTTGTTGTTGCAGTAAAAACAAAACAATCTGTATTATCAGCGTGCAACGCTGACTCCACCAAAGAGATTTAGTAAGTGTTCTTCCATCATTAAGCCATACATTGAATTGACAGCGATTATGCAGCATTAACAGGCTCACTCACATCTTCATTTTTGTCTTACTTAGTGGGCTAACCAAAGCCGGTATCATCTGTACATAACTATGTTTTCCTGAAGCTCCCTGAAGAAGGAGTTTTTTTACTCCGAAACCCTGCAGAGTCGGAGGATCAACTTCAGGACCATAACAAGGAGATAAGTGCACATTATATGCTCTCTAATTGTGCACTACAGCTAAGGTAGCCACAACTACGACAATAACAAAAAAATGACCGATCGCGAGGATCACAAACTGCTGGCTTTCGGATGTGGGCTCAGAAGGGAATCACCCTATTGGGCCATGCCCTGGACAGGGAGGGATCATTGTTATCCCTTGTTGACCTCGTCCAGATGTACACACTACGACCCCAACAGCCATTCCCATATTTACAGTTACAACATTATGTATCCTCTTTACCACCGAACTGTAAGAATCCTGCTAATCTTGAGGCTTTGAATAAGATTTTGAAATTGAAGGCACACAGAGGTCTTAGTCAACTAACAGCCGGGAAAGATTGGGGGCGGCTGGCTACGAGGTGGAACAGGGACAGAACCTTCCAGATTTCTGAGCCCCTGCTTCGTTCTTGCATTAAGCAAATTTCCAAGGTGACGAGTAATTTTTACTATAGAGAAATGCAGCATAAAATTTTGTGGAGAGCATATCTTTCTCCTAGTTTTATTTTTAAGGCTAACTTGCGAGAAACTAGACAGTGTGCTAAGTGCTTCGACGATGTGTGCACTCTATCGCATGCCTTTTGGGGATGCCCACGTATTCGCCGTTTTTGGGCGGCGGCGGTGCACTATTTGGAGAAGCTGCTGGGTGTCGCTGTTCCTCTCTCTTACGCCACCTTGTTATTTGGGTTTCCGAACCCCACACAGATTAAAAGAGCGGAAACATGGCTTCTTATTCAGAAGGCATGTTATGTGGGGAAAAAACTTATCTTGCTACATTGGAAGGGCTCTGTGGTGGCGGAATAACTTTCATAAATTACTACAGATGGAACTTTTGGCGTCGCGCGTTTCTCCTCTTTTCCGACGCAGATTTGTGCGGATTTGGATGGTGTACATTCAGAGTCATATTCTTAATGCTTCTGGGGAATCCGGCTCCTTGCTGACGGACTTACCGAGCCTGTTTTGCGAATGGACCAAGATGTGACTGACTTCCACGACAATTATGGCATTTATGCTTGGACTCTTTTTGGGAAGGGAGGGGGGGATCGGGGGATAAAGGACGTTGGGAATGGGGAGAGTTGGGGAGGCGATCTGACCAGGTAGGGGGGGAAAGACCTTCGTAAAAGAGCTATTTGTTTATGATAACGCTACGGGGGGCTAAGGGTAACAGCCTCCTGGGCAGGTTGCTATGTATTGGTTTTTTTTTCATTGCTCAATAAAAAAGTGTTTAAACTAAAAAAATGACCGATGATTAAACTGGTTATTGTGCTTTAAGGCTTCACCAAAAAGCCACCTGCACTGTAAATACCAGGTCCTCGTGCTTTAAAGGCTTCACCAATAAGCCATTTGCACTGGAGACATTATATGATGGTTATTTTCTATTTCATTAAAGGATATAATAAGAGCCTTTATTATAGCAGAATATTTTTTCTATTGAGGAAATTTTTTTAAGCATATCAGGACTTTAGCAGCTATAAAAATTATTAAAGAAAGGTAATAAAATACATAGTACTATAAAATGAAGAACCGAGATAACCTGTGGTAACTTTCTGCATGGGGGTAACCCACACAGAGCAGCAGTGACGACCCTGTATACCTTGCTGGACAGACCAGATGGGACATTTTGGTCTTTATCTGCTGATATAGACTAATGTTACCATATAATAATGTAGACCTTAGCCCTGTGAAGTTTTGTCACTCTTCCCCCCCCCCCCCTCATTTTGTTTTGGCCCAATGGTTTCCTCATCCTCCTTTGAGCTTCTAAATGAATTTATCTGGAACCAGCTTCCACTGGACCCATAGCACCACGAGTCCTTCATTCACAACTACCTGGCGAGTTGCCTATTTTATAGCTCCCTCCCCCCCAAATAGCCCAGCCATCGCAGCGACGGCCCTCAGCCAAGGGCCAAAGCCCGCAGCTTCCTCAGGAAGTCTGTACTCTCATGCCCCAATTCTGGCTGCTAGGCGTCACCATCGAGTGATGACTAATTCCTTCCGCCCCCAAGGAGCTGTGAACACTTCCTGCACAGCGTCCCCAGCCCTGGACGGCCCAGGAATCAAATCTAGGTCTTTGTACTGCTGCTGAACCGGATGATCCCACTTTATTATCCAGGCACTGTGTACTTTTGGCTTAAACATTAAACTGAGGGCTCAGCGATAGCGCTATGCAAAACGAGATTGATTCTCGGACCAGAGCTCTGCTTCCTAGGCCAGCTAGGGTTAGGAACACTGCAGCGGCAGCATTTGCATAACATTCCTCCCAGTGGTGAACCAAGGGTCTCCGGCACCCGGGGCCAACGCATTTGTGTGCCTCTCCAGCGCCCCCCCCCCCCCCCGATCCTTCTTGTACTATTGCTTAAGGTCACAGAGAATCAGTGGCGTCTCTAGACAGAAGAATTTGAGGGGGGAGCCAAAATGACATTTCCCACTCACCTCCATAGAATGGCCCCCTGCTTTAAAATTGGCTATAAAAAAGTTTTAATAAGAAAGTTCAAAGAGTCTTCTGCGTAATTTAAAAAAACTGGCTAGTTTCACGCTTCTAGTAAAACTACTATTAAAATTATTTGATAGCTTCATTCAATAAATTCTATATGGCTATGAGAGTGAAGTCTGGAATGTATACAGGAAGGGACAGAATGTCAATATAAATCCTGCACCTCCAGTTCTGTGCATCCACAGAAATTCCGCCAAGAATGGAGCTTGGATGTTTCCCTTACAGCTCATCATACAAAAAATATTTTCAAATTCTGGTGTCATCTTACAGTAATAGCAGCACAAACACCTTCCACTGCCAGACATGTTATGAATACAAAACCTCACAAAAAATATACTCAAAATTTATACAGCAAACCTATCATAACACCAAGGACTCAAACAACAAGAGCACTCCTGTGAAAAAGCACAGGTAAATATTACACTGGTCCCAGAACACCAAAACACCCCCTACTGAGGAAACAAAACAAACTCGTAAACAGACACTACATGCTAGCAGAATCTCTCTCCTTGGTCACACACACAGAGCAGAGACAGACCTTCACCAAATACAGAATAAAGGATTACAAATTGGAACCAGCAATATGCAGACAAAAACTGAAATGGAAACCCCAAGAAGCCAGAGTCTGTATTAACAATGGAAAAGCAGAACCACCATTCCTCATAAAACAAATAAAATCAGGAAACATAAAGCATTAATTATAATAGTAAAACCATACTAATAAAACAATATTTTAAAACTAATGACAAACAGAATAACTTCTATTAATTAAAATCATATACATTTTTTTTAAATTTCCCATGCATCATAAAATATTTCAAAACAGCACATATATCAAATAACACCCAATAATTAAAACTAATAAGGATAAAAAAAAAGCCCCTGCTGTCCATATCTGGGAAATTAGTCACCCTGAGATTGTCAAGGATTAGAGGGGGAGCACAAATTTTATCCTCTCACTCACACATACTTGCATGTCCATTCACTCTCACACATACATTGTCACATACACACCTATACATACTCTTATACACACCCACAACCTCTCTCTCTCACAGACAGTGACACACTCTCAGGCTCTAAGACCCTCTCTCTCCCCCTGCGCCACCGCCCGCCCCCCCCCCCCCCCCCAAGCTCTTTCTCTCCTGGATTCTATGGTCTCACTCTCACTGGCTCCTCACATACACCCACACATACCCAGGCAGGCTCCCATTCATTCTCACACCACTCCCCCCACCCCCCAGGCATGCATACATTCATTCATTCATTCACCCACACACACACACACACACACACAGACCCCAGGCAGGCACCGATTCATTCTCACACACATACACACACCCAGGCAGGCATCCATTCATTCACCCACACACACACACAGACCCCAGGCAGGCACCGATTCATTCTCACACACATACACACACCCAGGCAGGCACCTATTCTCACACATACAGACCCCAGGCAGACTTCCATTCATTCTCATACACATACACACACCCAGGCAGGCACCCATTCTCACACAGACAGACCTCAGGCAGACTCCTATTCATACACATGCACACACTGAAGGCAGAGACCCCATCTCTTTCTTTTGCCAGCAACCTTGGAGCCTCTCTCATTCCTCTGCTGCCACTGTCACTGCTGTCGTGTGGCTATCAGGGAGGCACCAATTGCTGCTACTGGCACTTAAGCCTGTTCTGCTGCCTCCTCTGTGCAGACCCCATGGTATAAAAAATTTGTGTGGCTTCCAGTTCCATCATGCTGATCTCGTACACTGCGAGACTGGCATAGAGAAAGTGCTACACTTGCACATTCCCAAAGATAACATATGCCAATCGCTAAAAATTCAAACATGGAGAAATGACTTACCTGATAATTTTGTTTTCCTTAGTGTAGATAGATGGACTCAGGACCAGTAGGTATTGTGCTCCCCTGCAAAACTGATGTCACCCTAGATTCATCCCTGCAGTGACCTCAGCCCTCCAGTATTCTCTTCAAAAGCCACTGTCGGTGGAGGAAGTGACGTCATTGCCCGCTTTGGCCACATAAGCCCAGAGCTCCCGATCCAACTCAGTTGAATCCCCCAACATCGAATCTCCGCGGTGCATCACTGTGTCCTCTTTGCACCTCAGCAGTCCTTCTCAGCAGCGGAATGGCGTTGCACAAGAAGAAAGTAGATCTGCAAACGTTTTCATTCACAAATGCCACCGCGCTGTTAGATGCGGGCCCCAACGGCTGTTTGCCAGTTGATCATGTGGCGCCGGAGGTGAGCGGAGCACTCAGGGTCGAGGCAGGAGATGGCACCCCGACCCAGGCCAATTTTATAAGCTGGGCCATGAAAGGATGTGGCAGGCCTGAAAACAGAGATTCAAGGCCTGCTCTTTGAGATGTAATCTGTCATCACTGAGCTTGGGAGGCAGGTTGAGGATATGGAGATCTGCCTGGAAGATCATAGAAACATAGAAATGACGGCAGAAGAAGACCAAACGGCCCATCAAGTCTGCCCAGCAAGCTACGCACTTTATCCATTTTTTTTTCCCTTTTTCTCTCTCCCACCTGTTACTAGGCCTCAGAATTGGCTGGCTCAAGTTATCCCAAGACAAACTTTTGCAAACAAATCTGGATTTACTAAATTGTATTGAGGACCTAGAAAATAGGTCCAGGAGAACGAATTTAAGGTTCCGTGGGATACTGGAGAGCCCTGAATTTGCTGACTGCAAGCAAGTAGTTGCTAGCATAAGCAAGCAAGTTCTAGGTTCGTGTGCGGAATCATCGGAGATCCCTGCGGTGAAACTGGAGACAGCGCACAGAGCGATGGGGGCTATGCACAATAACCAGCCACGCGACATAATAGCTTGTTTTCATAGTTTATTTTTGAAAAAGGAAATTGCTGCAGCAGTCCGGAAGTCAGGGTTCATACTATGGAAGGGCCACAGCATGGAAATATATCAGGATTTAGCTATTTCAACCATACGCAAGTGAAGAGAATTCAGAAATGTTGTTTCTACGCTTCGCGGGAATAACGTCAAAAACAGGAGGCTTTTCCCATTCAGCTTGAGCTTCAGTATTGCTGGAGTGGCCTCCTGTATTACTAGAATGACTGAGGCGGTGGATATTTTGCAAGCTGCATGTCTGGAAGTAACTTCTTCAGTTAACGTCACACCTATACCCGGAAGTGGACAAATGAGAAATGACACTCCAAGATGGCAGCGAGTGGACAGTGGAGTCAGACGTCTTCAGAGACATTCTGGCGGTTCGCTACCTTCCAGGGAGTCGCCAGCTTGAACAGTTTGGCCTTCTTGAGTTATAGGCTGGTTGATTAATGCTGGGACTGGGGCGTTTCTGCATTTTAACAGGTGCTTTACCTTGGGCTTGCTTAGCTTTTGGTTGGGTAAAAAGGGGGACTTTCTTAATAATTTCTGTTCCTTCACTAATAATTTCTGTTCCTTCACCACGCCACCCCAACCCTGACTAATGTCAGGGTTGGGGTGGCGTGGCTAGATGGCACAATGTCTTCGTTCCTCATGGAGGTGTTCCACCAGATTGGGAGGTGGATTTGTGCTAGGGAGATTTTGGGATTGGTGGGGGCGGGGGAGGGGAGGTATTGGAGGGATAGGTATGGGTGGTCGAACAGTGGTGGCTGGGTATGTAATGGGGGGGGGGGGGGGGGGGAGAGGCCGAGTTACTATATGAAGGATACGAGCTGGTGGGGTTCGACACTCATAAGACATTTACATATTGGCAGGGTTGCACATAATTTCAATTAACACCAAAGGTTTAAATACCCCAGTCAAGAGGAAACTATTACTTCAAGAAGCCAGAGATTTACGGGCCAATGTTATCTTCTGTCAGGAAACCCATTTACTCAAACGCACAGACAGCTGTTGTGGGATAGGTCATTCCCTCAGCAGTACTTGGCCTCTGCCATGATTAAAAAGAAAAATTGTGGGGTGGGTATTTTGTTTGCGAGCACTTTAGAAGCAGATGTCAAGGATATTAGGCGAGATGCTGAGGGCAGATACATAGCTCTCAAGCCATGCTCGATGGAGAATTGTTTACGCTCCTCACTATATATGTCCCGAATACAGAACAAGGCTCCTTCTTTAAACGTATTTCTGCTCTCTTGGAGGAACATGTGGAGGGTTATGGTTGGGGGAGATTTTAACCTAACTAGATACCCGTACCTAGATAATACTAGCTCTGGCGCAGGAGGTTCCAGATGTCACAGACAAGCACTTAAAAATGTGATCTCTGACCGGGGTCTAGTTAATATCTGGCGCTTGTGGAATCCTACTCTGCGAAATTATACTTACGTTTCTCATACCCATCAGTCTTACTCACAAATAGATTTCTTTCTTATTGATAAATCCCTGGTAGATCTGACCATCGAAGCTGAAGTGGGCACTACAACCTGGTCTGATCATGCCCCGATATGGGTAGCACTACGACTGAAGAGTAGGGGAGCTGGGCAACGTTTCTGGTGCCTGAATGATAGTTTGCTAGATGATAAATCTTTTACAGATTGCCTGTCAGATGATATACAAGAATATTTAGACCTCAGACAGACTGGGGATGTCTCTCCTGGCACAATCTGGGACTGTTTGAAAGCCGTGGTTAGGTATAAGTTTATTTCCAGGGCCACTTTTCTTAAGAATGAGAGGAATGCCAATAGGTTGCACCTTAAGCAGCGCATTGCTAAATTGGCTTAAAGTCATAAGCGCACTTTGGATCCCGGGAAGCTAAGGAATTGGAGGCCGCAAGGAGGGAGCTACAGGCATTAGATCTGGCAAGGATGGTGTTCCAATTATATATGCTCAAACAAAGGAAATTTGAGCTTAGCAGTAAAGCGGGGCAGTTGCTTGCCTGGAAATTGAAGGAGAGAGCTGCACAATCTCTTATCACAAAAATCAAGGATTTGTTGGGGACATTTCTATATGAATCTGGGGATATAAGCGGAGGGTCACTGTCAGCTCACCCGGACATGATCTGTTTTCTGAAGCAAGTGAAACACCTTCGGCCTCCCCTACGGTTTCCGGTTCTCTTGTGAATCTTAATCTAGTATTAGAATTCTTGACAGGTCCCACATTTTGGCTGCTGCGCAGTCTTTCCTTACGTTTATTAACCTTGAAAACGGTGTTCCTGTGGCTATATGCTTGGCGCATCGCATCTCTGAATTGCAGGCATTGTCATATCGGGAACCATTACTTCAGATGACTCCAGGAGCGTTTCAGCTTCATACCATTCCATCTTTCTTGACCAAGGGCGTCTCGGAGTTTCATTTGAATCAATCCATTTCATTGCCCTCCTTAGGTAATCTTAAGGATGTGGAGGAATATCGCCTCCTCCGTCATTTGAATGTCAAGAGGCTTCTAGTGCGGTATCTGGAAGTCTCAGAACTGGTCCGAAAAACGGACCTCCTGTTTGACCTTCACGGCAGAAGGAAACAGGGTGAACCAGCCTTGCGGACTAACATAGCTCACTGGATTAAGGAGGTGATCACAGGAGCCTATGTGGAGGCAGGAAAGCCATTACTTTCTCAGGTTACAGCCCATTCCACCAGGCTCAGGCGGCCTCATGGGCAGAAGTTAGACTGCTGTCGCCCGCTGATATCTGCCAAGCGGTGACGTGGTCCTCCTTGCTTGCCTTCTCCAGGTTCCATCGCCTGGAATTACAGGCCCGAGAGGACGCAGCCGATGTTAACTGGACTGCAGGCAGCCTCCCGCCCCGATCGGGAGTAGCTTTTGTACATCCCATTGGTTCTGAGTCCATCTGATGCTAGGAAATGGAGAAATTACTTATCTGATAATTTCATTTTCCTTAGTTTGGACAGATGGACTCAGCATCCTGCCCTTAGCTGCCCAAGAACAATGCCAAGGAGTCGCTTGAGGAGTGGATATCAAATCCAAGATATTATGGATAAGCTTTCATCCGGTTCCTAGATCAGGGTATATTCTTACTGGGTTTCAGTATTTATGATTGGTTAAGTATAGTTACGGTTATCCGTTTGTTAATCATATTTTTAATCAAGTTTTTTTGCTAGTATGTCCACAGTGGCTTTTTTTTTTTTGTAATGTTTATTAAACATAACAAATAAACTACAGCACAATGAAAACATACAGTGCCGTGACAATATATAAATATACTCCAAGTACTGGGAAGGCTTGAGATTGCTCTTGTCTAGGTTTACTACCCAACTGAGTTCCTGAAGCAAGGAGGTCATCCTGTTGGTCACCCGGAGGTACTCTTCCATGGACTTGGCCCGGATCAACCAGTCATCCAAGTATTCCTTCTCTTCTCAATGCTGCCACCATGAGCACCATAATCTTGGAAAATGTTCTGGGGGGCGGTAGCTAGGCCAAAGGGCAGTGCCCGGAACTGATAATGGCAACCTAGTATTGCAAAACGTAGGAAGCATTGGTGTTCTTGATGGAATGGAATTATGTAGGTAGGCCTCGGATAGGTCCAGGGAAATTAGGGACTCTCCCAATTGTACGGCCATTATCAAGGAGTATAATGTTTCCATGTGGAAATGACTCACTTGTAGGTGACGACTGACATTCTTGAGGTCCAGGAAGGGAAAAAAAGAAACTTTCTTCTTGGGTACGATGAAATAGATGGAATAACGCTCCGTATTTTCTTGGGGTGTTGGTACTGGGATTACCGCCTTCATCCTGAGGAGCCTTAAAAAAGCCTGCCTTTTGTGCTGGGAGTGGCAAGGAGGCATCATGAATACAAAATTCCAGTGAATATCCTTCTCGTATGACTTTCAGTGCCCATTTGTGTGAAGTGATCTCAACCCACCGTTGGTAAAACAGAGACAGTTGACCCCCTATCTCCTCGTTCTGAAGCTGGGTCGGTAAAATTTAATTGAGAAGTTCAGGACGAGCCTGATCCAGAACCTGCCCCTCTCTTGGGTTGTCGACTACAAAAGGACTGAATTCTCCCAAAGTGCCGAGATCTTTGAAATGTCGAGTTTCTGTAGGGGTGAAAACATTGGGAGCCCTTGGACTGGCCCCTCATAGGAGAGAGCCGTTGCAACTGCTTCATCCTATCTTCCAGTAGCCAGGGAACTGGAGATTCGCCCCATTTACTGGCCAGCTTTTCCAATTTGTTTCCGAATAGGAGTGATCCTTTAAAGGGCATCATAATAAGGTTGGCCTTGGAGGTTGCGTCAACTGACCAATTCCACAGCCATAGCTGTCTTCTGGCCACTACCACTGAGACCAGTCTTCTGGCTGAAGTATGAACTAAATCAGAGCCCGCGTCTGCTAAAAAGGGGTGGTGGTTTCCATAGCTGCTCTGGGATTCACCCTCGAGTCATCCAACGCCTGAGAGTGAAGTTGGCACGAACACGCTACGAGGGCACAACAATCAGCAATCTGAAAGGTCATTGCTACTGTGTCAAAGGCTTGCTTAAGGATGGACTCCATCTATCTATCATGTGCGTCCTTTAAGGCCGCTCCTCCTTCCACTGGGATAGTTGTTCACTTAGAGATGGCGCAGACCAGTGCATCCACTTTAGGGAAACCCAAACGTTCTCTCACTGCTGGATCCAGCGGGTATAAAGCTTCTAACGCTCGGCTCCCTTTAAAACTTGCTTCTGGGGGCATCCCATTCCAGGTCAATCAACTCCTGGATGGCTTCCAGCACTGGTAAGTAGCAAGAGGCTTTACGCAGGGAAATCAGAATGGGATTCTTCTTTGGTTCAGACATAGAGTCCACCCCAGGAAATCCCAGCATCTTCTAGGTCTGGGAAACCAGGGCCAGCAATTTGTCTCTATGAAAAACCGTAACATGGTTCTATACGGTTCCAATCTGGGGGGAATTCCCCCTTCTTCCAAGGGATCTGTCTCTTCTTCGATTGTGACATCAGGGTCCTTTTTAGGGATACCCTTGGTCAGGTTAGGCATGCCTCGAGTTCCGCTGATAGGACTGGCAGAGGGAGGGGCTGCTGGTTGAGGTTCTGTCCAGACAGGGGCAAATGAGGTAGTAGACTGTGCCTGTACATGTTATGATATCAAGGTGTTTGGTGGATTCTCAGGGGCAACAGTGATGGTATCTCCTATGGGGAGGAGCCCCATAGGGAACTAAAGCACCGGGCTAGACTCAGATGCACAAACACAGAGAATATATATTTTATTATACAGCTAGTGTGGTCCACCAGAGGTGGCAGTAGAGAGTAATTAGATAGCAACAGTCTGTGTTCCTTGGCATAGGAGACCCGTCCCACAATGGTGGTGTAAGGTCCTGAAGCAGATGTCCAGTAAGGCACTATAGGAGAGACAGACTGGCAGATGTTATAACACACTTCCTGGTAGCTGAGTAGATAGAGCTCCCAATGAGCAGTAGAGAGAGGATAGGTATTAACAGTCTGTAATCCTCGGCAGAGGAGACTCGTTCCACAATGGTGGTGTAGGGCCCGATGCAGATGAGCAGCGAGGAGCTGTAGATGGACAGACTGGGAGAAGATGTCCTTACTCTCTGTAGCTGATAGGTAGTGTTCCATCAGGTTGATGAATTGGTAGCAGGCACCAGGATAGACACACAGGCCCTCGAGGAGCGAGTACCTGTATATAGGATAGGCACCTGGAAATAAGCAAAGGGCTCCCGAGGAGCAGGTACCCAGGTTAGTAGAACCCCGGAGGGTGAAGGTGGCTTCCAGCAGAGTAGAAGCAGCAGAGCAGCTTCAGACTGGAGTGAATCCAATCTGTTGCTAACTCGGCAAGAGTCAGCAAATGGGCAACCTTTTGAATATGGAAGAAGTGACGTCACTCGAGGGGGACACCCCCGAGGTTCGCGCCAACACTGCTACAAGATGTGAGGCGTGTGCGCGCGCGCCCTAGGAGGCCTCAGGTCAACATGGCGGGACACCGCGCTAGAGCCGCTGCGGGGAAGCTGGAGGGTGCGGCAAGGAGACGCTACAGATGCCATTCTCCCGAGGCTGGTGGATAAGGCTGAAATAGAGGTGAGGCATGTTGGACGAAGCTGTCTGAGACCGCCGGATGCAACAGTACAAAGGCTTGTAGCCCCTGGAAAAAATTCCACCCAAGAAAAAGCCACCGGGTCCATGCCTAGCCCTGGGGGAACTGGTGTGGGTCCAGCTGAGTTTCACTCTCCCACAGATGATCCAGTCAAGGGGGTACTCAGATCTGGAGTACTTCCAGTTAAATCTGTGACCAACCCTTCATCTGAAAGGGAGGATCCAGGCTTAGCAAAATCTGAGGAGGTCAACTCTCCCTGTGCTTCCTCACAGTGCTGACACAAGTTGGAATCCTGGTCAGGCTGTGAAGCCCTAATATGACAAGAAGAACAGAAAGAAAGGAGCTTAGGTTTCTTGGTTGCTGGTGCCATTGGTGGCAGTAACCGTGCATTTGATCGGCTCGCACCTAAAAAATGTATGCGGCCAAAATTTGAATATATATATCCCTCTGAGGGATCTCGGAAATCACCTCAGGAATTCTCAAATGGAGGAGGGACCATAGGTATCACCGCAGAAGAGTGGGGCTTGATCTTTCTCCAATTTAAAAGTAGAAATTTGAAGGTAAATTTTCCTCATCTAAAGAGTGCTATGTTCCCAATAGGAGACACAATCCACATCTGCTAGGAGATGGAGAGATACTGAAAGGCTGAGGTAATTGCAGGGGTGTATCTAGGGCGACAGCTTTGAAACCTGACTCCATCTCCATTTGCTAGCAGGGGAGCACACAACCCATTGGTCCTGAATCCATGTGACTACATGCTAGGAAATGAGAACCTGAGTGTGTGTTTGAGGGAAGAAGGGAAGAAAACAGGTCGAGAGAGAAGAAACAAAAAAAAAAGACCCTGTAAAAGGAATTGGCAAAAGACCAAGAAAAGGAAGATGGAAAAAAAAGCCTGTGACCAACCGATTAGAAAACTGAGATCAGACAGCAAAGGAAAAAAAAAATTTCCTAGCATGTAGCCAGATGGACTCAGGACTAATGGGTTATGCTCCCCTGCTAGCAGATGGAGACAGAGTCAGATTTCAAATCTAACGTCATCCTAGATATACCCCTGCAGTGACCTCAGCCCTCCAGTATTGTCCATCTCCAACAAATGGTGGACGTATCTCTCCCTATGAAGACTGTTGTACTTTTGGAAGGAGAAATTCTACATTCTCACATGCTGTCTCTCGCTCTCTCTCTCTCACACAGACACGCACACACTCAGGCTCTCATTCTCACACACACACTCAAGCTCTCATTCACACATGCTGTCTCACACACACACACACACACAGGCCCAGGCTCTCACACTCATATCCTGTCTCATTCACACACACATAGGCTCTCTCACTCTTACATGCTGTCTCACACAAACACACAGGCTCTCACTCTCACATGCTGACTCACTTATACACACAAACACATACACACAGAGGCTCTCACATGCTGTCTCACTGAACATACAGGCTCTTGCTCCCACACACAGTCTCTCAACTCACTCTCATACACACTCTACAGGGACTCAGCCTCTCTCTCACTTCTGGGCCTCCTCTTCTTGGGCTGCCACAAGGTGGGATCCACGGCGACCCTGTTTCCGGGCCTCTTCTTCTCGGGCCGCCGCAAGGTAGGATCCATAGCGGCCCTGCTGCCGGGCCTCCTCTTCTCGGCCATCGCAAGGTGGGATCCACAGCAGCCCTGCCACAAACGCAGCTCATTTTCTGCATGCAGCCTTGATCCTCCTTTTTCCTGCCTGCACGGCTCCGGCAATGTTTTTCTTCTGGGGCTGCGCAGGCAGGAGGGAGGAGGAGCAGCTGGAGGTGATTTGTTTCTTCAGGCCTTGGTGGGATGAGCTTCACCAAGGACGCCGATCTTCCTGCTGTACGCGGCCAGCACACAGCATAGAAGTTGCACGTTTCCCTGCTCAGCCACCGGTGGGAGGAGGTCCATTGGTGGCTGCATGGGCTCCCCTGTCATTCATCAGCGCCCCCCCATAGCATTAGCCCTCCCACCCCTCCTCGATATGCCACTGACTCCTCCCCCTCCCCCCACTGGGAGGAGGGAGTCTTAGCCATCACTCAACAGTGATATCCAGTGGACAGACTCAGGGTCCATGAATGCATGCTCTGAAGCAAGCACAGTTGTGTGACCCCTGGATGAACCTAAGTAGCAATTTCTTCCCATGTCCACTCAACAGTCATATTTCTTTCCACTAATGAGCACATTTCAACATTCCTGAGTTTGGCACCAGCACAGGGGCTGCCTTCAAGCAACAAGAAAACCAAAGAGCATTGCATGGTCTGTCTCTCGTCGTATTCGTAGGTCTCAGGGCTGATAGAATATCCCCATTTTGCCATGTCAACTGTTTACCTGTAGACGTAGGTATGAGCAGTGGCGTAGCCAGAATTGATTTTTTGGGTGGGCACAAGGTTAACATGGGTGGGCTGTAGGCATGCAGGTCTACTAGTTGTTTTTTTACTGATAAATAATGCCAAATTATGCAGCATAGCATTCACATCTACGCCTAAGTATGAGGTTTACTTAATGATACAAGCATAATTCACGGTGATTTGTGGTACTTTAGCCTTCTTATTATTACGATTTTATACACGGCTCCTACCTGTCCATAAATTTTGAGAGAGCGGTTGTGTTGCTTATATTTAAATTGCTAACATCTCAAAATATAGATATATATTTTTACCTTTGTTGTCTGATCTTTGTATTTTTCTAATCAGTTGGTCCTGGTCTCTTTTTCCCATTTTTTCCCTTATAGCTCATTTCCTAATTCCTTTTCAGTGTCTTTCTTCTATTACTGTCTTCTTCCCTTCCACACACACACACACACACACACACACACACATACACGCTTTCTCTCACAGACTCCCTCTCACACACTCAAGCTCTCACTCTCATATGCTCTCCCCCCCCCCCCACAAGCTCACATTCAAGTTCTCACTTTCTCACCCCTCCCCAGGCTTATATTCTTATGCACACACAGACGCACATCCAGGCACCCATTCTCACCCACACACATAAACCCAGACTCCCATTCTCACCCACAAACCCATGCTCCCAGTCTCACCCACACATATTCAAGCTCCCATTCTCATCCATACATATACACATTTAAGGTACTATTCTCACCCACACATACACACATTCAAGCACCCATTCTTATCCACACATTCAAGCTTCCATTCTCACCCACCCACAAACCCAGGCTCCCATTCTCAACCACACATACACACATTCGAGCTCCCATTCACCCACATATTCAAGCTTCCATTCTCACCCACATACACACCCAGGCTCCAGTTTTCACCCACACACACTCCCATTCTCATCCACACATACACATTCAAGCACGTGCACAGCTTCTGCTTTCTCCCCCAGAGCAGGAAGATCAGCTGCCTCTCCTGCTGCCACCGGCCTCCTGCTATCTTCGGGCGTCGGGCCGTACTGCCCGCCGAACTTCCTGTAGGGGGGGGGGAGCGGAAGCGCAGCGCACAACGTCCGCTTCCCTCCCTCCCCCCCCAAGCAGGAAGATCGGCGAGCCATACGGCCCGACGCCCGAAGATAGCAGGAGGCCGGTGGCAGCAGGAGAGGCAGCTGATCTTCCTGCTTTGGGGGAGAAAGCGGAAGCTGTGCGCGGCGCTTCCGCTCCCCCAAACAGGAAATTCGGCGGGCCGTTTGGTCCGAAGATAGCAGGAGAACGGGTGGCAGCAGGAGAGGCAGCTGATCTTCCTGCATTGGGGGGAGGAAGCGGAAGCTGCGCGCGGCGCTTCCGCTCCCCCCCCTCAACAGGAAGACCGGTTGGCCATACGGCCGCAGCAGCGCTTCCCCGTGTGCCGTGATGGCGCGCGAGGCGTGGGTTCTCTTGTTCGCTGTCGCGGGGATGGGATCCCGCGACAGCCTTGCAGTTCCGGTGCCAGTTGGGTGGGCCTGGGTCTAAGTTGGGTGGGCACCTGCCCACCCAGGCCCACCCGTGGCTACGCCACTGGGTATGAGGGCGATTTAGGGTTTTTCCAGATGAAAATATGAATGTTTAATTGGAAGCCACCCAGACCATCGGATGGTGCGACTTATAAATTTTAAAAATAAATAAATAGATTTCTCCTCCACCCCTGCTGGAAGTTGCTCAATCACTTTGATGCTCATGCTAATCCCAGCGGCAAGATTTCGAAGTCATACCAGCCACATTTCCTCACATGCAATGTTAGTTGCTAGTGTTGTAGTGAGGAAGCTCCTGCATGACCGAGTATTTTTTATTTATTTATTTTTTTTGCATTGGTGTGGCTGTGGAAAAGGCATCTAGTATCCTCTATTTGCTGCTTCCTCTGTTTTGCTGGCCACAATGCTTTGGGTGTCGGGTGGTGCCATTCCAACAAGGATATTCCATCTATTAAGATTAGCTGCTTCAAAGCAGTCTGTGACAAAGCAGCTGCTGTCATTCAGCATGGCCAGAGCAGTTCCATATCAGCACTGGGGTAACATAGGGCAAGCACCATTCCCCATTTTGAGTTTGCAAGCTTATGGGTGATAATGTTTGAGGTGCTAAGGAAGGAAGAGGGTATAAAATAGGGGTAAAATACCCCAGGCAGAAAGAGCAGGAGGAAACTTCTGAACCAAAAAGTAAAAAAAAAAGAAAAAGAAAAGTGCCCTCTATTAAAAAAAACAAAAAAAAACCCCACCACCCAAATAAACCACCCCCTACCAATCAAAAGAGCTCTAGTTCCTCTTTACACCAAACTGACCAACTGAAAGGTCCTGTTATCCTTGGGCCTCGTCCTACCTTCCTTGCACTCCAGGGCCACACGGGATTCCAGGTTGTCCATCTGCATCTGGAGTCTCTTCAGTGTGCGGTCAGCGTCCCTGGTCTTCCTCTTATAGGCAACGAGCACAGCGATGATGGCGAGGAGCAGAAGGCCTCCCCCTGCACCAATCCCGACAATGGCAGGCAGCGTGAGGGCACCATCAGCCGAGATCTGCAGGCTGCCCGGTGAGTACTGCAGCCCTCCCACCAGAATCTGAAAAGAGAGGAGGCAGCAAACAAAGAAAAGGTCTCAATGAGATGCCGGGTGGTGGCAGAGAACAAAGCCACACCAATTATCGCCAACATCCTGTTGCTGGTCCCATTCGACTTTTCTCAGCGGCAGGTGTCAGTGGAAATACTAAAGCTTCCTTATTTAGTGACATAAATGCAGTTAAAAACCTAAAAGAACAGATTATGTTAAGCAGATAACTCCACGGCATAAGAAACAGGATGATCCAGTCCCGGTTTCAACCCCGTGTACATGGAAATGTAGTTTCTGCTTTTAAAGAAATCAGAACGACAAGGATAGTGGGATCAGTCTATAGAGCGACATAAACCTGGGAGCAGGGACACTGGGTGTGTGAGAGAGGGACTGTACAGGTGACACAGAGACAGGGGGGATCAGTCTATACAGACATTAATCTGTGATTTGTAAAGATATAGGATTGAGGAAAAGCTTTTGTAGTACAGCTTTCACTCTGTTCTGGATTTCTCCACTCCTCTCTGGATCTAGCTTGCTTTTAGCCTCTTTTCCTTTTTGATATTCCCCACCATCACCTTAGCTGCTAATAAACCAGCCAGTGAATGGGCGGCAGCGACTGTGGCAGAGCTGCCCGGAGCCTCAAGGTTGCTGTTGTAACTGTTATAAGGTGGCACTGGGGCCGGGCCTGTTCATCTGCAGCAGGTGAGGGGAATCTCTCTTCAAACCTCCTCCCCTCTTACTTCAGGAAGAGCCAGCACCACATACACACAAACGCCATGTGTGCATAGAAATCTCAGCTGCCATCTGTCCTATATCTGCACATACATATTCATACAGATATACACACACACACACATACCACAAACACACCCATATAAACACACACTTGCACATATATCCATTTAACACCCACACATGCAGACAGATGTGCAGGTGCGTACACACACACACACACACACAGAACCATAAAGCATGGAATATTCACCCAGCTAGGTCAAACGACCTGCTGCACAGTATCTAATGGCTGTCACTGGAACAGTTCCTCTTACAGCTGTAAGCGAGATTCTCATCCACATTCTTTGGGTGCCAGAGGTGAGGCAAGGTGAAATGAAGTGAAGCAAAGCAGGCCCCGATGCCAAATGACACCATGTGAGATGCTCTTTATCTTCCCCTCACTTCCCTCTCCTAAAAATAAGAGTATCCATGAGAGCCTTCTTCCGAGAGGCTCGGCCGCCTGTAAGCAGCCTGGTGTGCAGGCTGCTCACCATGACGCGCTGGCGGCCGCTCTGGATAGGAGAGTCACACAACAACTGGATGTCAGACACAGTCGGCATGCATGGCTTGTCCCCGATCAGCACCGTGTAGTTCAGCTTGGCATTCCCAGGAGCTGCAGGAATCAGGTTCTTACCCTGTGGGAATAAAACCAGACCCATAAGCAAAGAAAGGGAAACAGAAGTATAAACTGATCAATGAAAGAGCAAAATGTATTCTTACGTAATTTCATTGCCAGCACTCTAGGTTGCACTAAACTGGATGCTTACAAAGTAATGTACTTGGTAGCAAATTTTATTTATTTTTTTTGAAAAGTTTAAATAAAAAAACATTAAGGGGTCGATTTTAAGAGCAATGCTCACACTAAAATGCCTTCATATGAGTACATGTGAGCTGTGCCTGAGCACACATTTTAAAAGCTGTGATTTACATGTGTATGCGCGAGCAAAAAATAAGTGGGCAGGAGGAAATGACGTCATCGGGACTGTCGGTTGCCTAGCTCAAGGGCTCCTGCATACTGCGGGCAAACTGAATTGAAATCTCAGGCATCTGTGATCTGATATACCCTCATCTTATATCCTTCATTACAGTAAGGTACTCTGACGTCAACCAAGCAAAAATGGGTAAATTTTGACAGTTTTCGCACCAAAAAACAGAATTGAGTCGTGAGACTCCCTCTTCTAATATGGCGGTGACCGTTGGCGCAATTGAAGAGAGAGAATGGGAAGTGGAGTTGTGCCCCTTGGAATCCGATCTTCGACAGCATTTACAAACCTACAAGCAAGAATTGATGGATCTTATGGGAGAGATGAGAGAGGACATTGCAGAATTGGGTAGACAGGTTGGTTAAATCGATACCCAAGCGGACTCTCAGGCCAAAGACCTCTCCCGTTTGCGAAAGAGCTCCAGGCTCTACAAAAGGATTGTACCACCTTGGCCGACAAGCTTGAAGATATTGAAAATCAAACTCGTCAGTGTAATCTGCGATTCTGTAGGGTACCGGAGGGCCCAGATTATCAAGACTGTGACTCTGTGGTGGCTCAAATTTGCAGGAACATACTTGCCTCTTCCATGTTTCCAGAGGTCTTGTCAACGTTTTCCATCAAACTGGAGTGAGCCCATCGCTTGCTAGGCCAGAGGCTAGATAATAAGCCACGTGACATTATCATATGCTTTCATAATTATAAGGCGAAAGATACAATTTTCAATACAGCCCGTAAGCAGGCAGTATGGAACTGGAACGGCCACGACATATCAGTATTTGCTGATTTGTCCCCGATGACATTGAAGAAGAGACTAGAATTTCAACCAGTATCTGCTTAGCTTCGCAAAGAAAAGGTTAAATATAGATAGCTTTATCCCTTTGGAATTTGGGTTTCGTTCAAAGGCATTTTTGTATTGCATTAAGTTTATTGCTGAATGTGGCTTTTCAGGAGATGGGCTTCCCAGCCCTACCAGCGATGCAAGGAGTCTACCATCAGCCCCACATAAGGAGGACCCCGGCATTGGCAATGGGTTGGAAAGGGGGGTCGGAGACTATGGAGGAATTCCGCGAGCTCAGCAGCATCGACGGATGCTATATGAATCCTCTGGCCAAGCTTTATGACTTTCTCTCATTCCCTGTACGTACCCGGATCAGTCCAGACTCCTGGGTTTTGCTTTCCCTCCAGCAGATGGAGACACAGAAGTTTTGACCGACTCTGCCCCATACCCCAAGGTGCCACCTACAGTCCGTTAGTATTTCTCTGTCTCCAGCAGATGGTGGAGGTGCAAAACCTACACTCTGTTCTTAGTTAGTTTGGTGTTAAAAAAAAAAAAAAAGAATTAGACAGGGAGATATTTTATTTTAACCTAGCTCTTTAAAAAAAAAAAAAAAAAGCATAACTAAATTTCAACTACCTGAAGAGGATTCTCTTCAGCCTCCCAGGGGGTTGCCAGGTCCTGAGGGGACCATCCCCCCCTGGTGCTTGAGGCAGCTGAGGCTAGGGGTTGAGGGCCCTATTGCCTAGTCAGAGCAGCTCTGGGTGTGATACCGGGGAGCCCGGCTCACTCACCCCAGGAGGACCAGGACCCACAGAGGACTGCCGGGCAAGTTTGAAAAAAAAAAAGTCTTTATTTTTTGATTAATCGGGCTCTCCCTTCCCTCGCTACCGCTGGTTGTTTTTTGCCACCGTTTTCGCTGGGATCCAAGGTTTTTATTTTCTCAGCGATGCCATGGAGAGCAGTTTGCCGGACTTGCGGCTCGGCGCGCACGCGGGTTTCGCGCAACGGCCCCTGCTCCTCATGTCTCCCCGGGGGGGGGGGGGGGGAGGAACCCTCCGCAGCGGCTGGGGGTGATGGGATCTCCTGATCCGTTCCCGCTGAATGTGGGAACGGAAGCCATTTTAAGCACTATCATGGCAGTGACGCGAGCCGTGGCGGGGGAGGGGATTCTCCCGCCTTCTTTATCCCCGCAGCAAATGGTCCCTGGGGGGGGGGCTAACCAATGGGACATGGCTCAGATGCGACAGAGGAGAGCCCTGAGGTGGCTTCAGACTCCTCCTCTTTGTCCTCTTTCTCTTCTGAGTTTATTTTACTGCTTTTGTAAGGCCTTTAAGGCCAGGAAGTCCGTGAAAAAGCAGGCTGGATGGAAAACTTCTTTTGTGCTGCCAATTTCAAATTCACAAAAGCAGTCCAAACCTAGGGAGAGCGCTGGGTCCTCAAAAATGAAGTGCCCCTTACGGTCCGTGGCGCCCCATACAGACAAAGATTCTTCCTCAGAAGTTTCTGACCCGGATGACCAGACCCTGCCATCCAAACCTCCGCTGGGGGTAGACGGGGATGCAGATCAGCAGCAGGATTCAGTCCACAGCTCCCATATTGTTGAGGGGGATGACCCAAAGGTGGTCCGCCTTTTTAGAAAGGTTGAACTGGGTCTGCTTATTCCTGCAATTTTGGGAGAGTTAGGCATCGAAGTACCACCAGAGGAATCCCGGATGGGAGCTATTGATCTGGTGTTGTTGGGCCTGCGGGGTCCGACCACTTCTTTTCCCTTTCATTTCTCGGTCACTGACTTACTGTTCGGAGAATGGGACACCTCTCACCTAGGGTTGAAGGTCAGTAAAGCAATGGATAAGCTATATCCACTGCCGGAGGAAGCTTTAGACCTTCTTCGAGTTCCCAAGGTGGATGAGGTGGTGTCTGCAGGATCAAAAGTTGGAGCTTCAGGTCAAGAAAATATTTGAAGTTTTAGCACTGGGAGTGCAAGCTGCCATGTGCAGCAGTTTTTCTTTGAGAGCTGGTCTTCACTGGGTGTAACAACTACAGGCCAACGCCTCTCTTTCAGAGGGGAAAGCTCTCCAGGCAGGGCGTCTGGAAGCTGCAATCGCTTACTGTGCGGATGCTCTTTATGACCTGTTGCAGACTTCGGCCAGGTCCATGGTTTCGGCTGTCTCGGCACAAAGACTTCTGTGGTTAAGAAATTGGTGTGCAGATGTTTCTTCCAAAGCTCAGCTGGGCTCTCTGCCTTTTAAGAGCAAGTTGCTTTTTGGAAAGGACCTGGAGGACATGATTCAATCCTGGGAGAGAATAAAGTTCATCGATTGCCAGAGGACAGACCCAAGTCGCGGGGTTCTTTTTCTACTCGGTCTCGCTTCCTTGGGAATCGAAGATTTCAAACGCCTCAGTCTACCAGTTCCTCCTTTAGGCAAACTTTGAGCAGACAGCAGTCATGGTCTCAGTCCTTTCGAGACCGACGCTTTGGTAGAACCAGTAACCCCCAGTCTGCTCCTGGGGTTAAGTCTCCACAATGAAATGACGCCGGTCCATTCCTCGGTGCCAGTCGTGGGAGCAGACTGTCTCTTTTTACGAGGAATGGGCCAAATTGACGTCGGACCAGTGGGTCCTCACCGTGATAAGACAAGGTTATGCTTTAAATTTTGCACGTTGCCTTCGGGACCGGATTCTGGTCTCCTCATGCACTTACGAGGCGAAACGAAAGGCGGTGGAAGACACATTACAGCATCTTCTCGAGCTTGGCGCCATTACGCCAGTTCCTCCTGTGGAACGGAAGAGAGGCCGCTATTCCATTTACTTCGTGGTACTCAAGAAAGAGGGTACCTTCCGGCCCATTCTAGATTTAAAATGGGTCAACAGATGCCTTTGGGTGCCCTGGTTCTGCATGGAGACTCTGAGGTCCGTCATTGCCTCAGTGCAAAAGGGAGATTTTCCAGCATCGCTGGATCTGACGGAGGCGTATTTACACATCTACGTCAGGGTCGCTCATCAGAAGTTCTTAAAGTTTTCCATCCTGGGACATCATTATCAGTTTCGAGCTCTGCCTTTCGGACTTGCCACCGCGCCCAGGACCGTTACCAGGTTAATGGTTGTAGTAGCAGCGCAACTCCGGAGGGAAGGATTCTTGGTGCATCCATACCTGGATGACTGGCTGATTCGAGCGAAATTGGAGTTGCTTTGCCATTTGGCAATCCACAGAGTGCTTCAACTATTGAGATCGCTCGGTTGGGTGGTCAACCTTGCCAAGAGTCATCTGGTACCCTCCCAGTCCTTGGAATTCCTGGGAGCCCTGTTCAACACGCAGCAGGGGAGAGTTTTCCTTACTACGGACCGCATTTGCAAGCTGCAGGGATCGATTCGAGATTTATTAAGTGCGGGATTACTTGCAGGTCCTAGGATTGATGACTTCCACTCTGGAGTTAGTGCCATGGGTCTTTGCTCATGTGCGTCCTTTACAATCAGCTTTGCTTTCCGATGGAACCCAGTTTCCGAGCAGTTTCATCTGCCCCTTCCTCTTACAGATTCTGCAAGGTCCAGTCTCGATTGGTGGCTCCTCTCGGACAACTTAACCCGCGGAGTTCCCTTGGTAGTGCCCAAGTGGAAAGTGGTTACCACAGATGCCAGCCTTTCCGGCTGGGGAGCAGTTTGTCTGGGGAAATCCGTGCAGGGGCAATGGTCCCAGGAAGAATCTCAGTGGTCGATCAATCGTCTGGAGACCAGAGCAGTGTATTTAGCGTTACAAGCTTTCCTTCCACTTCTCCAGGGGAAGTCGGTCAGGGTGCTGTCCGACAATGCAACCACAGTGGTTTACATCAATCGCCAAGGCGGGACCAAAAGCCAACCAGTGGCAGTAGAAGCTCAACAGTTGATAAGCTGGGCGGAGCAGCATCTGGTCAGCATTGCGGCGTCTTACATAGCCGGTGTTGACAACATTCACGCAGACTTTCTCAGTCATCACCGTCTCGATCCTGGGGAATGGGAGTTGGCTGACGAGGCTTTTCAGCTCATATGCAATACGTGGGGCACACCCAGCATGGATCTGATGGTGACATTCAGGAATGCCAAAGCCCTGCGCTTCTTCGGTCACCGCAGGGAGACAGGAGTGGAAGGAGTAGATGCCCTGGTTCTTCCCTGGCTGACAAACGTCCTGCTGTACGTGTTTCCGCCTTGGCCTCTGATTGGCAAAGTGCTCAGACGAATAGAATTCCAGCTGGTGGAGGTGATCCTCGTAGCTCCAGAGTGGCCGAGACGTCCATGGTTTGTGGATCTGATCAATCTAACAATGGCAGGGCCCCTGTGGTTTTGGGATTTCCCGGTCCTTCTACATCAAGGGCACATCTGTTTGGAAGAGGTGGATCGCTTTTGTCTAGCAGCATGGCTTTTGAGAGGCAGCGTCTGAAGAGCAAAGGTTATTCTGATGTGGTAGTGGCTACACTTCTGAGATCCCGTAAACCATCCACTTCCCTGGCTTATGTCCGGGTGTGCAGAGTCTTTGAATCTTGGTGCATGGAATGCGATGTGGTTCCTATCCGGGCGTCAGTGTCAGATATTTTGTGTTTCCTACAAGCCAGACTATTGAAGGGTTTATCATGTAGCTCCCTCAGAATCCAGTAGCAGCTCTCGGTTGCTTACGCGGTACAATACAGGGGGGTAGCGTTAGCTGCACATCCGGATGTGGCTCATTTTCTTCAGGGAGCAAAGCACTTACGTCCCCTGGTCAGACACCCTTATCCTTCCTGGAGCCTAAACTTGGTTCTCACAGCTCAGTGTGCTGCGCCCTTTGAGCTTCTAAAAAGGGCGACATTGAAAGATCTAACGTTAAAGGTGATTTTTCTGGTGGCAATTTCATCTGCTCGTAGGGTGTCAGAGCTTCAGGCGTTATCCTGCAGAGAGCCTTTCTTAAGAATCTCTGATTCTGGAGTCTCCTTACTGATGGATCCTTCCTTTCTTCCTAAGGTGGTTTCCTCTTTTCATTTGAATCAATCAGTGGAACTCCCTTCTTTTCCGGAAGTGGACAGGTCAGATCCCCTTTCTAGAGACTTAAAGAAGCTAGATGTTCGCAGGGCCTTACTGCGTTATCTGGAAGTTACGAACAGTTTCCGTATGTCTGACCATCTTTTTGTGCTATGGAGTGGTCCAAAAAAAGGTAATATGGCATCTAAGACTACAATAGCCCGCTGGCTGAAGGAGGCTATAAGTTCAGCGTATTTGCTGTGCAGTGGGCTTCGTGCCCATTCTACCCATTCGCAAGCAGCGTCTTGGGCAGAGTACCAACAAGTCTCGCCGCAAGAGATTTGCAGGGCAGCTACTTGGAAGTCTTTACACACCTTTGCGAGGCATTACAGGCTGGATGTCCAAGCCCCGGGTTCCAGGGGGTTTGGAGAAGGTGTACTCTGAGTGGGCCTCTCTGGTTCCCACCCCAAGTAAGAAAGCTCTGGTACATCCCAGGAGTCTGGACTGATCCGGGTACGTACAGGGAAAGGAAATTGGTTCTTACCTGCTAATTTTTGTTCCTGTAGTACCACGGATCAGTCCAGAGTCCCGCCCACTTTATGCATACAGGTAACGGAGAGTCCGCTCATTCAGCATTCATTTATTTTGGGTCTGCAGATCGAATTTGTTCACAGTGTTCAACGGGTTCTGTTCCCACTTGGGATTAGTGAGCCAGTTCAGGAAAGATGTTTTTTGTATATAGTTAATTTGGTTTTGAGCCATTCTGCTTTGATACTGATTAATACTGACGGACTGTAGATGGCACCTCAGGGTATAGGGCAGAGTCGGTCAAAACGTCTCTTTCTCCATCTGCTGGAGGGGAGGCAAACCCCAGGAGTCTGGACTGATCCTTGGAACTACAGGAACGAAAATTAGCAGATAAGAACCAATTTTCCTTTATTCTCCTAGTAGGATTACCTTCATAATGGGTTTTGGAGGGGTTAAGCAAGTTGTCTTTTTCACCTGAGATTGGATGAATGTATTTTTATTTATGGTTGTGGACACGTTCTAACAGTTTGCATTGTTGCAGATTATTTTACATTGCTCTTTGCTGGCGGGAGAGGGGGTCCGATAGCCTCAATGATGTTTCCTCCCACACTTTATTTAGATCTGCCAGTTTTGGTACACGGATCGGATTGGGATCGGGTTTGGGTTTGGGGTGGGGGAAGGGTGGTGGTGGAGAGAAATGTGGATTTGCAATATTGTCTATGCTTAGGCTGTGGGTGGAAGTAGCGTGGCGGGGGTTGAACGTTACTTAACGCTGCATCTTTTGTTACTTATGCTATCATGGAGGGAATCATTTTTATTGTATGTAAGCGATCACTTTCCTAGATTTGTTTTCTTTGTTTTTCTTTAATTATGGCGGGTTGGATTTATTCTTTAAATGTTAAAGGATTTAATACAGTCCAAAAACGGTGAATTTGTTTTGAAGATTTGCGGCGGTCACAGGTAATAATCGCTATGGCGCAGGAAACGCATTTGAAGGCTCGCTATAGTTATTTGATGATTTCCTTTGATTACCCCTCGCAATATTGGGCATCGTGCTCTAAGACTATTAAATTTACAGGAGTGGGTATTCTTTTTTATAAGGATTATATTTTTGAGTATCAAGATTGCTATAAGGACCCCAAGGGCAGATTTATTATAGTTACAATTAAAATAGAAAAAGAGTTTTTCACTTTGCTCTCTGTCTATGCACCTAATCTACACCAAGGTCCCTTTTTCCAGACCTGTTTAACATCTTGAGGAAGAAATCAGTGGGCTCTTTAATCATTAGGGGAGATTTTAATGTTACCATAAATCCAACCCTAGACTCTTCCTCTGGCACCTCTACAGATGTTCAGGGAGGGAGGCGTAGTTTAAAATATCTTTTTCCTAGCGTGTAGCCAGATGGACTCAGGACCAATAAATTTATGCTCCCCTGCCAGCAGATGGAGACAGAGTGAAAGCAGATGTGAAGACAGTGAAGACAGAGTGAAGACAGATGGACTCAGCATCACAGATGGACTCAGCATCCCGCCCATGGCTGCGCAAGAATGGTGCCAATGATACGCCCATAGAATGGATATCGATTCCAACAGATTACGGGTAAGCCATCATCCAGTCCCTAGATCAGGGCATCTATAATCTTACTGGAGTTTAGTGTTTATGCTTGGTTGAGTACAGTTACGGTTATCCGTTTTTAATCAAGTTTTTTCGATAGTACTGTATGTCCACAGTGGCTTTTGAAGAGAATACTGAAGGGCTAAGGTCACTGCAGGGGTGTATCTAGGGTGACGTCAGCTTTGAAACCTGACTCAATCTACATCTGCTGGCAGAGAAGTATAAATCCATTGGTCCTGAGTCCATCTGTCTACCCTAAGGAAAATGAAATTATCAGGTAAGTATTTTTTCCAGTATCTCACATGAACTTAATTGATGTCTGGCGATCTCATTATCCGAGGTCTTGCAATTATACTTTTTATTCATGTCCCCACAAATCCTATTCCAGGATAGACTTATTGTTAGTGGATAGAGGGTTGATTAACAGAGTTACTTCCACTAATATTGAGCCAATCACATGGTCCGACCACACGCCAATCTGGTTGACTATACACTTTCATGATTATGATAAAGGACGAATATATTGGAAATTAAATGACAGCTTACTCTCTGATGAAGACTTTTTGGGGCAATTTAGGAATGTCATACAGTCATATCTTGACACTAACAACAGTCCCAACATGTCTCCGGTGGTTTTATGGGATTGTTTGAAGGCTGTACTTCGGAGCCATTTCACAGCTAGAGCCACTTATTAGAAAAAATGTTATGTTCATGAATAACAGGGGTTACTACAGCAACTTTCCTCATTAGAGAAGTCTCATAAGAGTTCACTCCTCTTAAAGGAATATAGAGAATTAACTAAATAAAGACTGCGGCTGGCGGAGATGGACGCAGCCTTGATTGCCCATAACATGGAATTACTTAATCAGAAATATTTTGAGGGTGACAATAAGGCAGGAAAATCATTGGCCAACAAACTGAGAGGGAAGTGTATTCAAAATTATGTAGTAAAAATTAAAGATGAACAGAAAATTATTCTGACCACAAATCAGGAAATCAAACAGCGTTTTTTATGTTTCTATTCTGGTAAAGACTCCTCTGTTTTGCTAGAGGCTATTGACGATTATTTATCTGGCGTTTTGTTACCTGAGTTGACAGACTCCCAACACTTAGGTTAAAGAAATAACTGCGCTAGAAGTAATGCATGCGATTAAACAGCTTAAACCTGGCAAATCTCAGGGGCTGGATGGGTATACAGCATGTTTGTATCAAACCTTTGCTAATTTGTTAACTCCCTCGTTAATGAAAATGTTTAACTCTCTCCATACTGAGTATGCTCTCTCCCCACACTCCAATATTGCGAGCATCACGATACTAGCCAAGCCAGACAGGGACCCAACGCTCTGCAGGTCATACCACCCAATTTTATTGTTAAATGTAGATTTAAAATTTCTTGCTAAGATAATGGCGGATAGGCTTAATTCTCTTTTGCCTGCCATTATTCATCCTGATCAGTCAGGCTTTATTACAGGCCGAATGGCCTCTGACAATGTACGGAAGGTCATGGATATTATCTGGTGGGAATGTAAACATAAGGGACCCATTTTTGATATTAGCAGTGGATGCTAAGAAAGCTTATGATTTAGTTAATTGGATGGTTTTTTTTGAGACCCTGAAGAAGATTCAATTTGGCTCTTTCTTTCTACAGTGGCTTTGTAAGCTTTATGATAACCCTAGAGCCATTATCAAGATTAACGGGGGATGCTCTGATCTGTTTATGGTAGACAGAGGAACTATACAGGGTTACCCCCTATCACCCTTGCTTTTCGCAATTTTTTTGGAACCCTTTACTACAAGGGTCCGTACCAATTCCAATTCCAGTATTCATGGAGTCCAGGTGGGAGGACTTCTCTTCGAAAATGTCATTATTTGCGGATGATGTTCTGTTCACATTGTCTAACCCAGTTGAATTGGTTTGTGCCCTAGTAGTGATGGCGAAATTTAATGCAGTCTCGGGATTTACCATTAACTGGGAGAAGTCTGAAATTTTAAATTTTACGACACTGGCTAGCCAGGTTCAACTATGGAAAGCTCAATTTTCTTTTAAGTGGGCCGCTAGTCATATAAAATATCTGGAATAAATATTGGGAATTTTCAGGATCTCTTTCAGTTAAACTATCCACCACTGTTGGCTAGGATTTATAAGGATCTGGAGGAGTGGAATAGATATCACATATCTTGGTTGGGTAGAATAGCGATAATTAAGGTGAATGTATTGCCAAGTTTGACTTATTTGTTTCAAACCTTCCCGGTGGCTGTTTCTACTCCAATGTTGAAACACTGGCAGAAAAGAATAATTCACTTTATTTGGAACAGGAAGTCCCCTAGGGATGCTAGTCGTATTCTTTATCAATCCAAACCTCAGGGGAGCTTGGGAATTCCCAGCTTGGCATGGTATCATTTGGCCTCTCACCTAAAGGTGATCATAGAGTGGCATAAATCTCTGCTCCCTAAGTTGTGGGTTACATTGGTAAAGGCAGTCCTGGGGAAAATGCCTTTATGGGCTATGATTTGACAATCTAGAAAGTCTTGGCGACCCCTACATCAGATTCCCCGCCTCGGTGTCTCAGACACTTAGGGTTTGGCAATCATGGCGGAAACAATTGACTGGGCAAAGGGATTATTATTTCAGTACTTCCTTATTTGATAATACTGATTTTTCCCCAGGCCTTATGTTACAGTTGTTTTTGTTATGGAAACAGAAGGGGATACTCCAGGTTGAACATGTTGGGGGGCAGATGGCCCCTTATGTTTTGCAGAGTTCCAGAGAAATAATGGTATCCTTGATAAGGAAGTCTTTGCTTACTTACAAATTAGATATTTCTTTTCTAGTTCTGAGATGAAGCAACACTTGGCCCAGGGAGTTTCTATGTTTGAGTCCTTTTGTAGAAACGCTGATAAACTACAGAAAACACTGTCTAAATGCTATATACTTTTAAATAAGGACCTTCCCACTAAACCTGGCTATATTAAGGCATGAGAAGAAGATTTGGGAATGCTCTTTTCCGAGGAAGAGTGGAGAGCTATTTTTCTGGCAGTTGGTAAAGGTCTTATTGTAGCTAATCTCATAGAAAATGTTCATAAAGTACTTTTACGCTGGTAATACACCCCTGTTTGGCTGCATCGCTTTCCTTTGATTGCTTCTGACAACTGCTGGAAAGGATTTGGGGGCCATGGCTCATTTTTTCACTTGTGGTGGGAGTGCCTTTTAATTCAAACTTATTGGCAAACTGTATCTTCTTGGTTACAGGAGATCCTGAGTTTGAGATTCACTTTACTCCCATCCCAAGCATTATCAAGTGTTTTGCTTGAAGAGGGGGACTTATCTCAACAAACATTTGCCCAACAGGTGATGGTGGTGGCCTGTAGTGCTATTGCTGGGTGCCGGAGGCCTCCCTGTATCCCATCATTCCAGGACTTATTAATCTGTGTGAATTTTGTATATCGCATGAATATCGGGGAACAGGGGGAGACGCCGACCGGGCAAAGAAGAAGTTGCAGCTGCAGTCGGGGCGTAGGAGAAACCCGATCGACTGAAAGAAAAAATACCCGTAAGCAACCCGGAGCCCGTAAACTTAAACCAGCTGCAGCAGCCACCCAAAATCCCCAGAGAAGGCTGACAGGCTGCTCCTCTTTTTATTTATTTTTTTTTTTTAGTAAATGGGACGGGATAACAGTGTGGGAGGGGAGGGACCGGACCACTGGTAATCACCCCAGGTGCCTTACCTCTCAGGAGCCCCGCGGGGGTCACCAACCCTAGCTCCTTAAACCTGCTACCAGGGGGGATGGTCACCCTAGGACCTGCCTACCCCCTGGGAGGTTGTGTCTTATCCTGCTTGATCCCTTTTTATAAATTTTCTTTTTTTTTTTTTTTTTAGGAAGAGATTGCCTTAACCGTAAGAACAGGTCAAGACCGCAAGGTTTGCACCACCTCCATCTGCTGGAGACAGAGAAATACTGAAGAGATGCAGGTGGCACACCAGGTTAAGAGGGGGTGCTCTTCAGGTTTTTCTCTGTCTCCATCTGCTGGAAGGGAGGCGTAACACACAGTCTGGACTGATCCGGGTACGTAGAGGGAACAATGTCACACTATAGCAAAATTTGATAAAATCTGGTCCTTTTATGTGCATTGGCTTGATGCCAAAGGGCCCGTGGGGAATTTGGGGGATTAGCGATGTGGATCGGTTTTATGGGTCAACATTATATGGTTGTTCCCTTTTCTCTATGCTCTTTTATTTTTGAGACTCCGATATCTGTTGCTCTTTAATGCTTTATTTTGAGCTGCCCTATGATTTTGCCCATCCGACGTCTGACACATTGATAGCAATCCGAATGGTTAAGGGTTGAGTGGGAGGGAGTGGAGGGGTATTTTATTTGTATTACAGCCAACTGAGGTATCAATATGGTCTTTTTCTTTTGTTTGTTTGTATTATATGTTGACTGAACCTTTCTTGGGCTTTGTATTTGGACACAAATTATGCAAGCATTTTGTTGTACTAATGACCTTAATAAAAACTGTTAATTAAAATAAATAAATAAATATGTGGGCGGAAAAGGAACAGGGAATGGGCGTCCCAGGGCGGGCCAACTGCTACGCACGTAACTCCATATTTTAAATCTGGAGGCCACAGTGCATGGCGGTTTTTTAACCACATAACTTTACTGCTGCTCTTGATGAGGAGCTAGTCTGCATATCTAGCATTTTTGGGCTTGCATGACAGGGTGAGGGGTCTAGGTCAACTGGGGGGAGGGTGGGCAGGATGAAGAACCATCTGGATGACCTGGGCAAACTTGTGGACTAACTGGAAAAACTAGGATTCATGTTTTAAAATCTGCATACACATACACATGCCTACACACGTTAAAGTGGCAAAGTCCTATGGGAGATGCTCAGTGTGCTGCAGCAGTCAAAAAAGCAAGCAGAATGTTAGGAATTATTAGGAAGGGAATGGTGAATAAAATGGAAAATGTCATAATGCCTCTGTATCACTCCATGGTGAGACCGCACCTTGAATGCTGTGTACAATTCTGGTCACCGCATCTCAAAAAAGATATAATTGTGATGGAGAAGGTACAGAGAAGGGCAACCAAAATGATAAAGAGGATGAACAGCTCCCCTATGAGGAAAGGCTGAAGAGGTTAGGGCTGTTCAACTTGGAGAAGAGACGGCTGAGGGGGGATATGATACAGGTGTTTAAAATCATGAGAGGACTAGAACGGGTAGATGTGAATCGGTTATTTACTCTTTCAGATAATACAAGGACTAGGGGGGCACTTCATGAAGTTAGCAAGTAGCACATTTAAACTAATCAGAGAAAATTCTCATTCACTCAATGCACAATTAAGCTCTCGAATTTGTGCGGAGTATGTGGTTAGTGCGGTTAGTGTAGCTGGGTTTAAAAAAGGTTTGGGTAAGTTCTTGAAGGAGAAGTCCATTAACTGATATTAATCAGGTTGATTTTGGGAATAGCTACTGCTATTACTGGCATTAGTAGCATGGGATCTGTTTAATGTTTTGGGAACTTGCCAGGTACTTGTAGCCTGGATTGGCCACTGTTGGAAACAGGATGCTGGGCTTGATGGACCCTTGGTCTGATCCAGTGTAGCAAATTCTTATGTTCTTAAGTAAGTTTGCTCGAGTAACCTCTTAAAATTAGCATACTTACGTGCAGTAGACATTTTTTTTAAATCATATGCGCACCCGTTTTAAATTTAGCCTGTAAGTTATTTTTAAAAAATGTATTCTTGAAGTGCTGGAAGAACATTTACAGGATTCCCACCTTCTTCTCAGGCTGGAATGTGTGGGTATGTGTGTAGTGTTAAAGGAGACCTGCATGTATGTTTTATTGTAAACCGCTTAGATGGATTAGTTTAATCATATTAGTGGTATATAGCAAATTTTAAATAAATAAATCTCAATCTCGGCTGCTGTCAGTACCATTTTAGCATTGTAAATACTGAGGTCCATATTCTGACACCGTCTGGCTAGCAAAGTAAGCCAGATAAACTGGCCTGGCTAACTTGGGAGATATCTTAAAGTTAGCCGGCCAACTATAACTGAGTAACTTTAGGACAACTCTTTGGCCTGACCAAAACTAGCCTGCTAAATCATCCAGTTAACTCTGAATATTGGAGTTAGCTAACTTAACTGGCTAACTCAACTCTTCCCAGTTACTCCCCAGGAACACTTAGGCCTAGATTTATCAAAATGCTATAAATATAAAGGAAATAGTGCCCCTGATTTAAAAAGGGACGTGGTTAGGGTAATTACCCTGCTCCCGCATCGCCAGGTCATTTCCACAAGGTGCAACAAATTTATCGCACCTGTGCTATTTTTTGCTTCACGCGCTGATTAATACACCACGGTGATCATTACAGTGAAAAGGTTTTGATCACAAATGCTGTTGAGAGAGAGAGAGCGCATTGTACAAATCAACTCCATTTGTACCTTTCATCAATTCAAACAGCAGAAAATCTTCAGTGATGTCAACTTTGCTGTTCGAACCTCCTATTGTGTATGTAAACCCACCCCCCAAATTGAGTTAAAAGAGCCCCCTCTTACAGTGGTATAAATAGAGAGTGACATTCATTTCTCTACAGTGGCTCTCTCTCTCTCTCTCCTTCCCCCCCAACTGCATTAACTCTGCCCAAAACTCTTCCAACTAGAGACTGTGGTGCTTTTAACACACATTATGGCATTATTGCATGCGTTAGGGCCTTAATACGAAATGATAAATGACCCTGTTAACTTCCCTAAAATCCAGCTGCCTAACTTATTAGGATTTGTACCGAAGTATTCATTTAGCTGGCTAACTTCTGAGCTAGAAAAAATCAATACGCCACTGCTTCAGCGATTATAAACTATAATCAACGAATCATGAGATACTACTCAATCGCTGGAATAAAATACTTTTGTCAGTATTTATAGATTTTAAATTTGAAGCAAAATTTTTGATATTTGAAAAAAATTTGAAAAAAATTTTGGTGTCCAAAATTTTTTTTTCAAATATCAAAAATTTTGCTTCAAATTTAAAATCTATAAATACTGACAAAAGTATTTTATTCCAGCGATTGAGTAGTATCTCATGATTCGTTGATTATAACTTCTGAGCTAGCCAACTAAATGCTTTTGAACATGGACCTCACTGGTTACTAAATTTGTTCTACAAATTTTCTGAGAGCATGAGAAGTGGTTTTTAATTAGCATATTAACTCTGTGCTACAGCAGCATCTCTACTTCAGACTGCCAGGAATTGCTCTCCTGCCTCTGGGTTTGGAGTTAAATTTCTCTCTAGTATAAGAATGGACATTCTTTAACGGGCATGGACGGTTCTTCCATAAGGCAGACTCGGAAATTGCCTAGATCACAACAGTTTGGGGGTTTTCACTTTGTATAAGCACATAGGCTCTGCCTCGATGACTACTGGCCAGTGCTCAGAATCTTGGGCAGCAGAGAACAACTCTCTGCTTCCTGCACACTGCCTCTCCCTGGCAGTGTGCAGGGAACAGAATGGGAGCTGCATACATCATCTAGCGCTATAGAAACTGTTGTGGGTCCCGGCTGCGGCAGACCACGGCCGCCCCCCCCCCCCCCCCCCCCCCCCCCCCCCACCTTTCCACTGCGAGTCGGCACTCCCCCGGTCGGTGTGGTGTTCCCTGCTACAGGGCCGACCGACTGCGGCCTCCCACACGGCTCGAACGCCGCCGCCCTGCTTCCTGCGGAGCTCTCCCTAGGTGCACGCGCGTGGGAGGCTCCGCCTCTTAAAGGGGCCGCGGCGGGAGACTTCGGCCCGGCCCCAACCGATGACGTCAGGACTGAGGGGTATTTAAACCCTGCCTCAGTCCCCAGTCCTTCGCCTTAGCAACAGGTCGTCTCCTCAGAGTGCTAGTTGCTGCGTTCCTTCGCTTCCTGATCCAGCTCCTGTTCCAGTTCCTGATCCAGCTCCTGATCCAGTTCCTTCCTTCGTACTCCACTTCCTGAGTTCCTCTTCGGCTTGATCTCCTGGTACCGACCCCTGGCTTGCTCCTCGTCTTCACTTCTTTGCTGCTTGTCTCGACCCCTGGCCTGGTTTCCTCGTCTCTACCCGCCTGCTGCCTGCTCCGGATTCATGGATCGAACCCTCGTTCTGTTTCTCTGCTGCCTGCCCAGACCCGGACTCCTGACCTCGTCTTCATCTCTCTGCTCCTGCTTCGCCGAGGCAACCCGCACCTAAGTCCTGCCGGCCCCGGTACCCAAGGGCTTAACCTGCGGGGAACGAGGGCTGGTGTAGGTGAAGCTCCAGCTGGGTTGACCTACCTTCACCACCTACCGGCGACGGGAACCACTGAGGGCCTTCTCTCTGTGGTGGTGCTAACACCCGTTCCGGCTCAAGGGTCCACAACCATAACAGAAATGTCAGGTAGTAGAAGTAGTAGTAGTAGTAGGTGTGGCAGCAGTGGATAGAACAGAACAAAAAAGAGCTACTCTGCTCACTAATCAGTCCCTACCCTCCCTTCCTGTCATGTAGGGAATAAGAGGGAAGGGGTGAGGTTAGAGTAGATAGAGCAGAGCAACGAAGAGTCACTCTGATCTCTATTCCAGCTCCTCCCCTCCTTTCCTGTCATGCAGGGAACAGGGAGAGGAGTGGTGAAGCTAAAGGAGACATGAGTTTAGGTTTGTCTGCATAATTCTCTTTCTAATTTATGTTCATTTATTCTGTATTTAGTGAATTGTTTTTGTATTCTGTGTGCATATGAGACCAGGGCCGTTTTAAGCCTCTGTAAGGCCCTGGACAAACCTTACTAGGATGGGCCCCTTCCCACTCCTCATCATATAATATTTTTCTGCAATTTACAAATCATGGACTCAGCCAATCCTTGTTAAGACCTAAAGAGGATTATATGGCACGTTAGTTAGCTATTTTATTTTACCTTCTCTTTTTTTTTTAATGTTTTTTTAACCATTTTATTCTTTCTTTAATATTTTTTGGGATCAAGCTGGGCCCTTGCCCCTTGCCCCATTTGCCCTATGGGCAAAATGGCTCTGTATGAGACCAATTTCCGGTATTTTACTAGTGTGTAGGTTTGTGTAATACAGCTTGTTCTGTTTTTCCAATAGGAAGTATATTGTTCATGATAAATTTGGATTTTTAGTCAGCCTTTGCAAGTAATACTCAAGGTGGCATATCATATTGTTAGAATTCAGGCAAAATAAGACCCTTTCCAAAGAGCCTACACTCTAAGAGGTACATCTTAAGAGCCGCACGCGGGCGCAAACGTGCAAGTGTTTGCCGGCGCACGCACATGGACGCGACGATTTTAAAACACGCGCGTGTATATACACGTATACGCATGTTTTTAAATCGGCTATTCGCGCACACATGCGCGCACAATTTCATATTGACGTGCGCGTATGCGTGCAATGTCGCCTTGCTCGCGTATGTGGAGGGGGGGGGATTTTGCAAGTCACACATGCCGACGCTAGAACCCATTTTCCCAGTTCGTTCCCAGTTTGCCCAGTTAAACCGACTGGCCTTCCTAACGCCCCCTTTTACTTTGCCTACCTTTTACCCTGTTAGGCTAGATCCCCTAAACCTCGCTAAATAACCTATTTTTTATTTTTTATTTTATGACTTATACGCCATCCATAGCAGGAGTAAAGAAATGTGATAGGGGACTCCGGCTAGAGCTTGTGCACATAAATAGGTATACGTAGAAATCATGCCTCAGCCCGGGCACGCTCAGGCCACGCCCAGACCCCAGGCCCCGCCTCTTCCCCCAAAACATTTTTTGTCGGTGTTAACGGGAGATACACTGGTTGTCGTGGGCCTTTTAAAATCCACACGCGACGTGCATCCGAGACATGGGCGTATCTTCCTGGTTTTGGCGCACGCCAGCCTTTTAAAATCGACCAGTAAATGGGTACCTGAGATAATGCAGCTTGCCCAAGTTCACAAGGAATATCAGTAGGTTTTGAACCCTGGTTTCCCAATTTCCCAGCTCATTGCTTTAAACACTAGGCCACTTTTCTTCCCTGTTGAGAAGAACAGTAATGCTGATCTTGGGCTGGGTGCAGTATTTGCACTGTTGCCTTTCCATAGAGTTAGTGGTGGCTGTTCGAGTCCTGGCAGTCAGTGCTGTTTTGGTGCAGCGGGTTTGCTATACAGGTTTTGAGTGACTTTTTTTTTTTTTTTTGCAAGGTTCGTGTTACTTCACAAAGGGCCTGATATTCAGCGCCAATTAGCCGGATTTTCCACTTATCCAGCTAAATGGCAGCATCTGAATATCCGGCTGCATTCTGTGGCTGCCATTTAGCCAGGTAACTATTTCTCCCAGCTAAATGGTGGGCAGGATCAGGGCGTAGCAGGGAGAAGCTACTTACCCACTAACTTAGCTGGATACATTCATGCTGACCCATTCGGACACTGTGACCTGATTTCTGAAACATTTTTGTGTAGGTGCAAAACAAAGATTCACATTTCAAAGTTAGAGGGCCAGACCTCTAGACTCTACATTCTGGTGCAGAGCCTGGGGGGGGGGGGGGTTTGACCTGTGGGCTGTGCACCGGTTCTCAAAGGGAAAGCACAAGCTCACCTTCCCTTTGACCCCGTGTGCACTCTTAGGTGCTTTTAGAGTGGGCTATTTTCAAAAAGCCCTTTTACCCGGGTAAATCAGCTTTTATCCACATAGATGGCTTGTGAAACATTCTCCTCCCTATGTCCAGTTTGGTGTTTTTACAAGACTGCTCTGGGAGAGTTGGTGGTGGGGAGTGGGGGGGGGGGGGGAGGTCATCATGATTGTTGAGTTTAATTATTTGAATCTCAGGTCGAGGGGACGCAAGGCTGAAGTTTGCCTAAGGTGCCTAACTCCCTTACACTGGCCTTACAGGGCCCCTTACCTCAGGCATTCCTTCCTCAAAACAGGTCTCCCTAGATTTCCAAAAAATAAACAGCTCTCTCTGGCTTTTCCACGCACCCTCCTTAGCATATTAATCTACAGTCTCCTGAGTTTTAACAAGTTCTTACAGCCATATGGCATGAACTGGATTCTGATGCTGCTTGGAGAGAATCAGGATAAGCCCTTCCACAAATTCTTGACCCTCTACCCTGTCCTAGAGAACAATATCGACTAAGAACATAAGAACATGCCATACTGGGTCAGACCAAGGGTCCATCAAGTCCAGCATCCTGTTTCCAACAGAGGCCAATCCAGGCCATAAGAACCTGGCAAGTACCCAAAACTAAGTCTATTCTCTTCTCAATGATTTTACAAGGACATCGATCAATGAGGACTCCTGCCCCCCCTTGGGTAGTCAAACTAGCCAAACCTGGGCTACCTGACTGCTTCCAGCCTATATTAAATGCTTTGCTGGCAGAAGGACATCTACCAGGCTGACTGAAGAAAGCTACAGTTAGAGCAATCCTAAAAAAAACAACCCAACCTGGACCTAAATAATCTGATCAACTACCTCCCAGTTTCCAAAATACCATTACTGGGTCAGATAATTGAGAGAAATGATAAAACAGCTATCTGACTTTGCCAATCACAGATGGCCTTGACCCATTCCAGTCAGGATTCAGGCCTCAGTTTAGCACTGAGACAGTTCTAGTAAGCATGGTTGACAAACTACGCTTGTCCATGGATCACAGTCAGGCAGCATTTCTGGCACATCTCGATCTCTCCACGGTGTTCAGCATCATGGACCATAAAGTTCTAATCTCTTGCCTACACAACCAATGTATGGAACCAGCCTGGTTTAAAATTTTACCTACATAATAAGCTCCTATGGACTGTCATGATGTAGAAAGTGTCTTCACACTCTCTCTCCTGTGCAGTACCTCGGGGCTCTATCCTATCTCCCATCTTGTTCAACATTTATTTGTCCCCTTAGGCAAACTCAAGAGACCATCAGATCACATAATATTCGTATCGATGATATCCAACTCTTGCTCCCTCTCAACCCGAACCCAGACAAAATAATAGGAAAACTAAATGAATGCCTGGGAAAGATCTCCAGCTGGCTACACCTCATGAACAGAATCACTATAGATGGGTAAGAGAGACCCTCGTCTTCTTAAAGTCTCAGGTGATTCTCAGGGAGACAACTCTTCCTGCCAGCCATCAAAATCCAGCACCTGGGATTTATCCTGGACTCCAAGTTCAAAGATCAGATCCAAGTTGTAGCTAAGGCAGCTTTTTTTTTTTTTTTCCAGCTAAGCCTACTTTGCCCTCTCCGTCCCCTTATTTTTGACAGCCCTGCGTTTGCCACCGTCATTCAGGCCTGCAAGATTCCTGCCTCCACCACTGTAATACGCTTTATATCAGAAGTCCAAAACACACCCTCACCCGGCACCCGCAACTCATACACTGCAGTGCAAATGCTGCTGAGCGTACACAAGTTCCAGAAGATCACACCTATTTTAAAATCCTTACCCTGGCTCCCGTTAGTACACCAAACCAAGTTTAAATTCCTGGTTCCGTAAAGCCCTCAGGGGTTGTGCCACACACTAGAGCCATCGGCTAGACACTTATACGCCTTCTCGCACTCTGTGGTCACTATCACGAGTATGCCTAGTGGTGTCGCCACCAGGGGATCTCACTAGTACCAGAGAGAGGGGCCCCTTTTCAGGAGCGGTCCGGACACCATGGTACTTTCTGCCGCGCCGCATCAGACTAGCAACACATCTTTCTGGTCTCCAGAAAACCACCGAAAAGGCGGCTCTCTGAAACCTCCTTCCCACCATATGACGCATGCCAGTCTACCTCCCCTAACTCTGCACCTTTTGCTAGCAAATCTCTGAGCCTAAAAACTCTTGCATTGTAGTGGTACAATAACACATCTTAAATTGTCCACACTGCTCATCTTTTTACACCTACTGGATGTACTTCTGCTTTTAACTGTAACTCATTCAAAGCCGTTATTGATTTTATGTGCCTTACCTGATACTCACCCCATTATGCTGCACTTGTAACAATGCATATTTTGATCTGCTGTAACATGCTCTGAGCTCTCCTGATGGAAAAGCGTGAAAAATGATGATGATTTAAAAGAAAATAACTTATCCTTCCTGATGGAGCTTGGGCATATCTCTTCACTCTGTTATTTCCAGCTCATACCTGTAGCTTCCTCCCCGTATCCAGAACACTGCTCTCATAACACTTTCTCACTCAGTTACTCAAACTGGCAAACTCAGGATGCATGCTTTCCATAAGTGACCCATGATACTTTGCAGCGTGGGTAGAAGTGGGTACCAGGGGGGGGCAGAGAAGAAAGGATAGTGACGTTTACCTTCAGGATGACATGGGACCCAGGTTTCAGCTCCAGGATGCCGGATGGGCCAAAGGACTCAAAGGAAGGGTCTGCGTAATAGGTGAAGAGTGTGGCGTTTAGCGCCCGTACAGCCTTCACGTCGTCCAGCACAAAGCCAAACTCATCAGGGCGCACCCCATCCTCCGAAAAAGCTCCTTTCTTCCCATAGACGATCCCTGGGGCTTTGCACATCATCATCGTGTCATTCTGGGTCCAGCAGGTCTGCAAAGAGAGAACAAGCATGGGGAAGTTAGGTACGGCCGGATCTTGCCAGGAGGAGCAGAAATGAACTAAGTTCAGCAGCTGTGCGGCTCGGCAAGCTAACTAGATAAGACTTATCCAGAGCAGAAAAAGTGGAATGTAAAAGGCGGCTTTTCCGGGGGACAAAAATCACTATCGGCATTCAAAAAGAGCCTGGGATAAATACAGAGGGTTCACGGTTGCAGAGAACAGAAGATAAAGCTGGGGGCAGGGTGGCCTCTGTGGTACTGCAGTGGGAAGGGTAAGTGATCAGCCTTAGATGGCTCTCACGGTCTTCATTTGATATCACATTCTGATTCTATGATCTCCTGCAGTCCTCTCTTACTGTAATTCTAGATGACCTCCCGAGCTCTCTTCCAACTCTATACACCTGACTTGAGTGGCAACACCATCGGGGAAACTTTTAGCCCTATTTTCTATGACCCGAGGATCCTTCCAGCCCCGATCTCGATGCTTCATAACACTCCCTTCAAAATCACATTACCTGAGCGACTCTTCCGCTAAACCACCAGCAAGGAATCAGCTCCTGCCAGGGCTGGTAGCGCACGCGTTGGGATCTGTCATGGTTGGAACTTACGTTGATTGTCTCGATGCCGTTGTATTTCGCTCTCGCTCGGGGCTCCTGGATGGTGAGGAGGTGAGTGCCCGTGACGGTGATCAGGGTGCTTCCGCTTTGAGGTAGCAAAAAAAAAGGGGGGGGGGGGGAAGAAAAATTAAGGACTTGACCAGCACAGACGACGCACCTATGCAAGCGCCTGTGTGATTGGAATCTGGCCCTTGCCATGGAGCTCCCTATATCCCCCGCAGAATCGCCACGGAGAACTGGGGGGCCCAGACAGAAGCATGAGCCGTGGTGGCCCAGGCACCTCTCCCCACTCCCCACTGATTTTGGCTTGGCAGCGGGAGGAGAACAGTGGCAGCGCAGTGCCTCGGGCTGCACCGTCTTCCTTTGCTGCTTGGTGCCAGAGTGGCACATTTCATTGAGCCGTCCACAGGTTGCAGAGTCTCGCACGGCACGAGGTGCGGCACTTCAGTCCCCAGCAGCAGAGAGGAGGCCAACACAGCAAGAGACGCCATGCTTCCTCCTAACCCCGCTAAGCCATGGATCTCAGAGGCGGGTGCGGACGGTGTGTGAGGGAGGGGATGGGAGGCTGGGAACGGGGAGAGAGAGTGAGTGAGGAGATTGCTGTGGATCAGAGGATGGAGGGCATCAGAGGGTAGAAGAAAGTAAATCAGGGGGACTGGAGGGTAAATGGGGAAACAGCATGCATAAGGGGATCGGAGGAAATGTAGTGTGTGAATAATTGAAGGGTTTGGAGAGAGGTGAGGCGGGAGATGCCCTCCCCCTGCGGCAGTAAAAGAACATAAAATGGCCGCCGTCAGCCGCTGTTCCCCTGGCCGTGCCCCATGTCCTTTTTTTTTTTAAGTTCACGACCACAGGTTTTGCACCACCTCCATCTGCTGGAGACAGAGACATACTGAAAAGATGCAGGTGGCACACCGGTTTAAGAGGGGATGCTTTTCAAGTTTTTCTCTGACTCCATCTGCTGGAAGGGAGCCAAAACCCCAGCAGTCTGGACTGATCCGGGTACGTACAGGGAACTCTAAGATCCTTCCCCACCCCATCACCACAAAAAAAAAAAAAATAACTGGTCACAGCAGAAATGTCAGAAACTGACTATCTGTATAAAGTACAATACAAATTTACATTTAACATGAACATTTATTAAAATGTGCCACAGAATCTACCCTTGAGTTTCCACAGAAAACTGGGGATTTGCCAGAGACTTCAGTCCTGACAAAACCTGGATCAGGCTGGAGGAAGCAGCAGTGCAGGGATTCTCTTTGGTGGTCGGGTAAACAGGAGGAATCTCCCTCCCAGGCAGTCTCAAATATGCAGAAAATTTGGGAACCGTGCACAGCCAAGTAGTGCCTCATCACTTTTCTGTCTCCTATGGCCACCCTTTGGGACAGACCTGACCTACCACAAATATTTTTATGGATAAATTTCCCAAATTCGCATAATGCTGCTATAATCAATTTAAGGCTAGAAACATTTTAGATCTGACAATTTGATTCAGGTCTACAAGGACATGAATTTTCCTGTGTACCAGTACAAGTGTTTTCTCTGTTCAATCAGCTACATCCCTTGATTGTTTCTATACTGACACAGGCACAGAGGCACAGCGGTGGGAAGCAAGGGATAAAGCCTGGGATGGGCACAGAGGATCCTCAGCGGTGGGAGAGTGAGGGGTAAAGCCTGGGATGGGCACAGAGAATCCTCAGCAGTGGGAGAGTGAGGGGTAAAACCTGGGATGGGCACAGAGGATCCTCAGCAGTGGGGAAGAAAGGGGTAAAGCCTGGGATGGGCACAGAGGATCCTCAGCGGTGGGAGAGTGAGGGGTAAAGCCTGGGATGGGCACAGAGAATCCTCAGCAGTGGGGAAGCAAGGGGTAAAGCCTGGGATGGGCACAGAGGATCCTCAGCAGTGGGGAAGCAAGGGGTAAAGCCTGGGATGGGCACAGAGGATCCTCAGCGGTGGGAGAGTGAGGGGTAAAGCCTGGGATGGGCACAGAGGATCCTCAGCGGTGGGAGAGTGAGGGGTAAAGCCTGGGATGGGCACAGAGGATCCTCAGCAGTAGGAGAGTGAGAGATAAAGCCTGGGATTGGCACAGAGGATCCTCAGCAGTAGGAGAGTGAGGGGTAAAGTCTGGGATGGGCACAGAGGATCCTCAGCAGTAGGAGAGTGAGAGATAAAGCCTGGGACAGGCACAGAGGATCCTCAGCGGTGGGGGAGTGAGGGGTAAAGCCTGGGATGGGCACAGAGGATCCTCAGCAGTGGGAGAGTGAGGGGTAAAGCCTGGGATGGGCACAGAGGATCCTCAGCAGTAGGAGAGTGAGAGATAAAGCCTGGGATTGGCACAGAGGATCCTCAGCGGTGGGGGAGTGAGGGGTAAAGCCTGGGATGGGCACAGAGGATCCTCAGTGGTGGGGGAGTGAGAGGTAAAGCCTGGAACAGGCACACAGGATCCTCAGTGGTGGGGGAGAGAGGAGTAAAGCCTGGGATGGGCACAGAGGATCCTCAATAATGGGGAAGTGAAGGGTAAAGTCTGGGACTGGCACAGAGGTTCCTCAGCATTGGGGGAGTGAGGGATAAAGCCTGGAATGGGCACAGATGATCCTCAGCACTGAAAGAGTGAGGAGTAAAGCCTGGGAGAAGTACAGAATATATTCAGCAGTGGGGGATGGAGGGTTAAAGCTTGGGACAGGTACAGAAGTGGGGGATGAGTATTAAAGCCAGTGATCAGGCAGGACTACAGATGCAAGAAGTTATGTATGGATAATCTGCTCACATCATATCACAGCATTCAACATTCTTGCAAAAACACCTCCTCTGGGCCCCTTACTTGCAGATACTCCACTCTGGTTCAACCCTGGAGATGGAGGGATCCTCTGAGTAGGTGTATATCACATCTGAGTTGGAGATATTTGCTCTGTCCATGCCCAGAGTAATCGTGGCCTGACTCGGGCCCAGGGAGGAGGCAGGCGAGATGCAGACGATCTCCCGCAGGCTCCTCCTGCCATAAAGAAGAATTTATTCATTTTAAAACATAAAAACTGGCAGTTGGACCTTCTGGCCTCCTGCCAGTGATAAAGTCCCATGTTTAACAATGATTCCTCTCGGTGCTGCCTTTGTGGGAATCCGCTCTGTGAATCCCAGCTCCGATTTGGCTTAGTTTTCTGGTTATGAATCGCTTTCTTGCATAGTTGCACAGGTACAAACATAGACGGTAACTTTAAAAACAAGCACGCAGGCGCCCTTACACATGCGTATGGGGCGCGCAAGCGGACATGCGCCTGAATTTTAAATCACGTGCACACTTGCGCGCGTACGATTTAAAATACGCTTTACTGCGCATGAGCGTGCTCCTAATTTCAAGACGTCACTCCAGCCAACGTCCTTCATGTATCTTCCTTAGGACGTTGTCGGCCTTTAACGCGTGCAGGTAAGCAGAGTTTTAGGGCCTAAACAACTATTTCTAAAGGCTTACACCTCGTCAGGAGCAGCAGTAAATATACGCAGCTAACAAGCCGCTGCGTCCTGTGGCTTCCAGTTTTAAAATCCGAATCTACATGTGTCAACTGTTGGCCCCGCCCTGGAACACCCATGCTCTGCCCAAGCCCCGCCCCCTTCTCTGCCCCCTTTATAGCTTGTGCATGCGCATACATACACGTAATTAGTGGCTTTTAAAATACGTGTCACTCACGTGCAGCCTGCATAGTCGCGTACGTGCACCTTTTAGCGCGAGCAACGCTTTTAAAATTCGGCTCATAGTTTGTGAGCCCTCTGAGGACAGGGAAATACATACAGTATCTGAACATAATCCACTTTAAAGTGCCTGAAAGGCAGAATATAAATAAATTAAATTAAGGTTGCAATGGATGAGGATGATAAGAATGTGTTCTGTGCTGGTACTTGTCTCACTCCAGTGATAAAAGTCCCTATATAATAGCGATCCCTTCAGGTGATTCTCGTGCATCTTGCGTTCTGCAGCTCCGAGCTACTTACTGGTTAAAAATTCTCTGCCACTTTACGCACTCAGTTATGGCAGACAGAAAACGTAATCTGAAACCCGCGACGTGTGTTGTCTAATGGGGTCAAGCGATGGGACCCTTACAACTTCTGGCTGCTTGGAACACGAATCTTGCAAACCTCTTCCTGAAACCCACAGAACGAAGCGAGGCCGAGCTTTTAAGGTATCTGAGCCCTCGTAAAATAGGATGGGGGCAACAAAGCACACCAGCTTGCAGAAAAGCACAGAATGATCCTCCATGCTGAAAAATGAGCCTTTTGCCATAATTTAGCAGATTAGTTTAGTGACTGTAAGGCCAGGGTGAATATTTGTTTCATTGTGTGTCTACGGCTTTTTTTTTTTTAAACCAGCACTTTACTGATAATGTAATCAGTTAACGACTGATCAATACCCGCATGACAAAGCTTATTACTTAGTGCTATCAAATGGTGTGTCACTTATTTCTCAGCACGTGTCTGTAATGCAGCATTTTCAAGTTTTTTCTTGCATGGGGGGTGAAGTCTGAGATATGGAAGGAAGGACAAAGCCTGGGACGGTCACAGAAGATCCTCAGTGGTGGGGGGGAATGAGGGGTAAAGCAGGGGCGGGCACAAAGGATCTTCAGCAGTCGAGGAGTGAAGGTGAAAGTTGGAGATGAGGTGGTGTTTATGGACTGCAGCAAGAAATGAGAAATGGGGCAGACTGGATGGGCGCAGAAATCTGTATCTGCCATCACATTCTAGGTTGTTTTTCTTTTATGGTCTGCACACATCGTTAAAGGAAAATCCTGAGTTTGCTATATTTTTGTGGGATCGATTGGGGTCAGATGGAGCTTTTACATATATCTTTAAATGGCACACTAATCTTACCTCATCCCACTGCATAATGGGGCTTCTCCTAGATATGCTAGGATTACAAGGCCTACCTTGCAATGGGGTAAAACTATCTCAACCTAACTCTGTGATCCAGAGTTCTCTGGTGACTGTATTATCTTAATTTTGCCTGAAGTCCTTAGTTCCTGACTCCTCACTCTCACACTCCTCGAAAACCTGGCATCTCCCGGCTGTAGGTCAGGATGGAATTTTTTTTAAGCTGCCATCACTTGCTTCCACCCACCTGACAAACTGGCACTCTCTGTCCCGCACTAGCACGGAGACAGTGCTGCCTGCATCCAGGTTCCTGCCGGAGATGGTTATCCGTGTGCCGCCAGACATGGGGCCCCTTGCTGGGCTCACTCTGTTGAAGCTGGGAGTCTGAAAGGAAGAGGGACATCTTTAGGCAGGCAATCTCTTCAGTCTGCAGACCTGGGATTTCTTTCTGCCTCCCTGCCCTCCCTCCCTCCCTCCCCCCCACCCATCCCTTCCCCTCTCCCCATTAAGCAGCACTCTTCCTACATCATTGAAGGATCTGAGCCAAGATGACTTCATACCACCTTGAAAAGAAGGAAGCAGTTTTGGTTTTATCCCCCGTGCATGCCAGTAAATGTAGCCTGCCTTTCTAAGGGCACTATACCTCCATGAAAGGAATGGAGGGAGGTGGGGGTGTGCGGGAGCGGTAGCAACCAGGACGGGCTCAGCCTGTCCTACCCTCTGAAAGCTATCAGAAGGTATGCCTTCTGTTTGACTGGAACAAATTAGGGACCAAGGTGCCAGAGAGTTTAATAATGCTATAAGACATGCTCCAAGTGTCCCCTAAAAGTAGACCTCTCCTATAGATCATTTCATCATGCTTAGCCTCACTGTGAGGGGGGAGGGGGGTCGTGACAACCCTGACTGTTCCCCTACTGCTGGTACAAAATGGCTGCCTCCAGCACTAGCAGGAGGAAGTCGCTCCTCAGGGTCAGCATTAGGACACTTTAGCTCTCTGTTCTGAAGCCCTGCATAAAAGTAAAAAGAGAAGTTTACCACGAAGGTGTAAAGCTGTTCTGACTGGGTACGATAGTCCAAGCTGCAGTCGCCCACACACAGCTCCACCGGTCCTGGAGCAGGGTTGGGGATCAGGGATTGTTCCATTTCGCAGACGATCCTGAACAAGGGGGTGGGGGAGAGACACAGTCACAAGCATTATTGTAGGGGGGGGAAGGGGGGGTGTCCACAATGACCTGAGGAGAAAGCAGAGGCAGTTTCGGGTGCCAGCACTTCCCCCTCCCTCTTGCTGCCATGATATCAATCCACCATACAAAAAAAAATAATAATTTACAGATTTTTTTTTATAGAGCAACATATCACTTTAAAAAAAGTAAACAGGAGAAATTTTAACAAAATGAAAATCTTTATTGATAGCAATATAGAGAAGGCTGTGCTGCATCCGCCTAAGCACAGGGAGTTTTAATTAAGGGAGAAAGCAAAAAAACATTTTTTTTCTCCACTGTCTGGTGCTGGGAAAAAAATTTTGGGTGATTTATGCTTTACTTACCCTTCCCTAATTAGCTGTGTAACTGCGGGGCACAGCTGAGCACTTAACGAGGGCTCCTTGTATAATTCATGTTGTGTGCATGATCCTTTGCATTAAAATGATTTTTTTTAAGGATTTTTAATATTTATTAGGGCTGATTTCACAGGGCACGCGCTCCCTTGAAGCCCAGAGAGTCACTACCGGTTTTGCAGAATTCTCTTTTTTCATTTTAATCGGCACCACTTGAAAAACACACTTCCTGTCATTTCAGACCACATACCAGAGGGGGCTAAAAAGCTCAACGCGTCTAAGTGCAGGTACCCTGGTCCTGGTTTCCTCTGGCGCTGCCCAAGGCCCTAATGAAATTTGTAGTCCTGCAGCAGAGATTACAAGAGACAGGCAGAGAGGTGGCAAACCAGCACTAGCTCAGGGTGGCAGGGGTGACCAATGTTCTGGCTACTCAGGCTTATTCTTTTTTTTTTTTTAATATATCCCACCCTCCTTGCGCATTCTTCTCTCTCTTTTCCACACACCATGCATCTCTAGAGGAAGGAGGAACTTTACAAGCTCCTCTCTGGTACCTGTGCCTGGGCCTCTCCCCTCCTCCCCCCCCCCCCCCCCCCCCCCACTATAATAGTGCAAATATGAATTCCATATGACTTATTTAACTTACAATCAGGCAATGAGAGTTCCTTACTGCCCACAAGCCACTCTGCGGTTAATACAGACAACATTCAGGCCTCAACAAGGACCATGGGGGCCAAGAGGGGCTTTACAGTCACACAAAGAGGCCACTGTTTCTGTCCAGTAAAAAAAAAAGAAAAAGAAAAAGAAAAAAATCCCTTTGTGTTCAATAAGGGGCTTTTTTTTTCCCCCTCTCCCTTCACCCTGTCTCTCATGAGGTCGTTTTGTTGGGGAGTGGTGGAAGGGGGGGGGGGGAGTAAGATCTAACTTGTGCCCCCATGACTATACAGAGGCGCTTTCTCCTTCTCTAAAGCCTACATAATGGAGTGTTCTGTGTATGGACACCCTGAGACGAAGTCTGAACCTCAGTGGAAAGGTTAAGCCTGCTGAGAAGAGGACCGCCTTCGGGAGGGGAGGGGGATCGACATGGGAGCCGGGGTCATGGCAGTAAAGAGACCGGAGGAAAATTGTGGGGAGGGGTGCACAAAGGGAGCAAGTCACACAGCTTTTCTTATAAAGCTCCATTCCCTCTCTCTATTAAAATCAGACATTGGGAGGTTCCTAGCCCTTCTCGGCCTTTTCCTCAGCTGGAATCACCGCAAATGACTTACATAACTCTTAAGAAAGGCATGGGTTTTCCATCCTTCACTATAGCCCAGGCCTTACCTCTCGGCACTGATGTATTCTGTAGGGATAGAGCTACACTGGACTCCAGCTACCTGGATCCAGACCTCATGGGAATGAAAACCCAGGTTTCCCCCGTCAATTGTCACTCGTGTCCCTCCTTCCCTCGGGCCTGTGAGTGGCTGGATCTAAGACACAAGAAAACAAAAAAACACACACTGGGAGGTCAATACTCAGCAGTGCGGCAAGAGGACAATTTATCCGGTTAAAGTCAGCTGGATAAATGATCACGGATCTTCAGCGGAGTTGCTGCTGATTAGACGCACCACTGACTATAGACAAATAAAGTTCTAGTTAGCTGGGTAAACTTAGCCGGCTAATTTCAGGACTTTGCTCTGGTACAAACAGACTTAGCTGGATTAACTTATTGAGCTACCTCAACTCTGCCCAGAATGCCTCCAACTTATCCAGCTAATTTTTATCCAAATCAGAGGCGTACAAAACGGTGGGAAATCTAAAACTCACGGTTTCTCCGGCTGAGTCCCAAACTTAGCCAAAGAAACCATCTGAATTGACTTAGGGTGCTCCAAATGTGGCCTGTGAAACTTTGTTTTCAAGATAATTTTATGAAAAGGTTGTGTTGGCAAGATACCAACATTTTAACATACAGTGTCAGCTTTCACAAGGGAAGCCATTTTGTTTACTAGTGATGTCACTGATGCACTTCCTCACTTCAGTAAGAGCCCTTATTCTCGCACCTTGTCATTTCTCTTTTCAAAGTAATGAACACACCATAGGCATGCATGGTACAGAAAAAGTAAAATGCTGCTACTTATACCAAAGTGAGATCCAGAGATGCCAAGGGTGGTCTCTCCCAATGAGTGAGATTGGCCAAAGAATGAGATTTTTCAGGCAGCGTGTCTATGGTATAAATCTGGGTTCTCTTGAACCCTCTATGGGCTGCTCTCTGTGCCATGGGAAGCAGATGGCATTTTCTCTATCAGGGGACAGTAAGCACAATCAGAAACTGCTGTGCTCAACAATTTGGGGAATATATCACTGTTCTCCTCCCAGCACCCAGTCTCCTGCTGTATTGGTTTCCAGTTTCTGTCTGTGTTTGGCTCCAGGTGCTGCTAAGGCCTTCTTTTTCTCTCCATGTGCACTTTCTGTGTGTGGCTCTCAACCAGGGCCAGTGCAAAGGTACTAGGCATCCTAGGTGACTTGACTTGAGCCCAACCACAGCCCTCTCCATACACAATTAAAAATTATACACTTATAACAAATTTTACATGAAAAAGGACATTCAAAGTACAGTCTCCTGAGGTAAACATATCACTTAAAATTACATGTATATTATATTTACATGCATTGCTGTGATGCCAACCAGAAAACCCCGAAAAAAAAAAGCAAAAAAGACACTTGAAACCTATATGGAATTAGGACTATTTTAACATATGTTGGATGTGGGTTTGGACCTCAGAAAGTAATGAACAAACAATTTCAATTACATTATAATAAACCTCTCATACCAAAACAGCACTAACTGCCAGCTTTCAAACAGTAACAACCTTACCTATGAAAAGGCAACACTGCAAATATCATACCAGGCCCTAAAACACAAATACACCTCCTATTAGAAAAACAGAACAAGCCAGTTTGCTATAGATCCTTACACAGAAACTACATGCTAGCAGAATACCTCACCTCAATCGCATGTATAGAACACAGACAGACCCTCACCAAATACATAATAAAATGACCAGAAACTATAAACTGAAACCTGTAGACAAAAACTGAACTGGAAACCATAGGCCAGACTCTGTATGTAGAACAACAAAGGAAAAAAACAAACAATTCCATTCATCATAAAGCATCAGACAATAACATCAAGAAATATAAAACATCAACCATAATAGTAAAACTATACTAATCAAAAGAATAAATATTTAAAAACAAATGAATGGAATAATATCCACTAGTTAAAAACTCAGAACAATTATTTTTAACTAACAAAACAATAAAATATTTCAAACCAGCAGACACCTCAAATAATAAGCCATAATTAAAACTAGTAAGGACATAAAAATCCCCTGCTCTCCGTACCTGGGAACTTTTTATTTCCAGTCACCCTGCATTGTTGTAGATTAGTGGGGAGAGAAGGGGGGGGGGTAGAGGCATACAAACTTTCTCCACTGTCATATACACACACATACATGCACACACATCAATGTTCTCACATACACCCCCATATTCTCTCTCTCACATACGCTCATACACACAAACACGCATGCATGCAGGCTCTCTCTCTTACAAACATGCATATAGGCTTCCACTCTTTCTCATACACGAACATGCACACAGGCTCTCACTTGTCACACACACACACAGGATCTCAGGACTTCTCCCTTTCTTCGGCCATGGCGGGATAAGAGTCTGCTGTGGCCCTGCCAGGTTTTTCTTCGGACTATGGTGGGATGGTGTTTTCCGTGGCCCCACCGTGGCCTCTCTTCTTTTTTTTTTTGGCCACTAGCAGGCAGGAGCTTGCCCTAGTTATTTTGCCGCCCCTGTTCCCAGTGGCCTAATACGCAAGAGGAGGGGGTCACATTGTGAGAGCGTGAAACCCACACCTAATATGCGAGTCTCATACTTAACGTGTGAGACTCGGCGTGTCTGGAGATCTAATGTGGGTAGTCTTGACACTATTACGAAACAAAATGGCTACACCCTATAACAAGTATACAATATGTAGCCCATGAGCCACATGGTATGATCTGGATGTGTAAACCTATGTGTTTTGAATTCTAATGCTATGTCCAGAGAATGTTATGAATATGCTCTAAATGGAGTACAAGTCAGACTAGAGTTGATTTTCTGTGTGTGAAGTAGTGTATGTGAATAACTTGCACTGAAAGAGAATAGTAGACAGACATGGTTAGAGAGAGAATGCCATATAAAGAGATGTTCACTCTGGTCATAAGGACAATGGAACAGTAAATAATTAGGAGACCCTGCTTACACACACTTTGGAGGGAACTGGACACCCACAGAAAATTTGCCCAAGAGAAGGGAAGGAGCTAAATCTAGGGAGGGTAGTTTTATACCAGCCCACGTCTAGAAAGTACACGCGAACTTCAGTCCTAATTTTCAAAGCATGCTTACATGGCTGATTCCGCTCTGAAAATTGGCAGGTGTACATGGAACCCTGCATGGCACACACACACACACACACACACACATTTTCGGCTGCTTGGGAGCAGGGGTAAATGCATATGCACATATTTAAGTGTGTACTTTCGAAAATCCAAAGCATGCATGTAAATGGTTTCCCTGACCCCAACTCCACTCCCAGTACGTCTCTTTCAAGTATGCATAAACGTACATACAAAATCACTTCCAAGTGTACTTTTATGCACACAAACCCGTTTTATGCACGTAAATGCTTTTGAAAATTCCCCCCACAGGAAAGCCAAGAATAGGCGACACTTCTTCCACTCCTCCTGCTTTTCCAAGAAAGAATAACTAGCCAAGTTATTCCCACAAGGAATATTTCAGCGGCATTTGTGAAGCTTGCATCCCAGTGCTCAGCACAGCTATCTGAGAGCTGTGAACACTCAAGTGTACCTGAGGAATAGCTAGTAGAGGAAAATTAGTTTCTTACCTGATAATTTTCGTTCCTGTAGTACCAAGGATCAGTCCAGGACACCTGGGTTGTGACTCCGCACCAGTAGATGGAGACAGACTAAAACTTGTGGGCGGAGCCATATAAGCCCCTGTGCCAGTCACAGCCCCTCAGTCATATGTAATGTCAAAGTAGAAACCCAAAGGGCAACCATAGCTAACTAACAAAACTTGCCATTTAATCGGAAACAATTCCAACCCCTGCGGGAACCGGACTCCCCAACCGGGAGAGCGAACAAGCGGTGAGCGCAAGGAAACAACGATGAGCGGACTCTCCGTCAGCGGGCGGGATCCTGGACTGATCCTTGGTACTACAGGAACGAAATTATCAGGTAAGAAACTAATTTTCCTTTCCCTGTACGTACCAGGATCAGTCCAGGACACCTGGGATGTACCAGAGCCAACTTACCGAGGGTGGGAAGCAGAGAGTCCTGCTCGGAGTACCCTCTCTCCAAACCCTCCGACCTCAGCGGCCTGAACATCCAGACGGTAATGTCTGACGAAGGTATGCAACGACTGCCAGGTAGCCGCCCTACAATCTCTTGGGGCGACACCTGAGAAGACTCCGCCCAGGACGCAGCGTGAGACCTTGTCGAATGAGCCCGAAGACCCACCGGCGGAGTCTTTCCCCGTACAAAGTACGCTGAGCCTATGGCCTCTTAGAGCCAACGGGCGATCGTCGTGCGAGACGCTGCAGCCCCTTTCTTGGGACCAGAAAGGAGGACAAACAGATGATCCGTTATCCGAAAAGGATTAGTGACCTCCAGATAGCGAAGGAGGGACCTCCTCACATCCAGCTTTCGTAAGTCTCTCGTCTTCGGATCCGACGACTCCCCGACCGCGAAAGCGGGAAGTTCAACGGATTGATTCAAATGAAAAGCCGAGACGACCTTCGGAAGAAAGAAGGGACCGTGCGCAAGGAAACGCCTGTGGCGGAGAGTCGCAAGGACGGCTCCCTACATGACCACGCCTGCAATTCCGAGATACGGCGTGCCGAAGAAATCGCCACCAGAAACACGGTCTTCAACGTGAGATCCTAGACAGTAGAGCGCTGCAAAAAGGCTCAAACGGTGCCGAACATAAGGCAGAAAGAACCCAATTAAGATTCCAAGCCGGACAGGAAGGACGCAAGGGAGGACGGAGATGCTTAGCCCCCTTCAGGAAAACGGGCTATATCCGGGTGAAGAGCCAGAGGGGATCCCCCCGACCTTCCCCCGCAAACAACCAAGTGCCACCACTTGGACCCGTAGGGAACTGCACGCCAAGCCTCTGGCCAGTCCCACCTGGAGGAAAGCCAGAATATCAGAGACCGCAGCGGCGGTGGGATCCAAACCTCGCTTCATACACCAATCCTCAAAAACTACCCAGACCCTGACATAAGCCAGGGAAGGAGACTGCTTCCGGGACCTCAGCAGCGTAGCAATAACCGCGTCCGAGTAAACTTTGCTCTTTAACCGATTCCTCTCAAAAAGCATGCCGCGAGACAAAAGTGATCCACATCCTCCAAACAGACGGGGCCCTGATGAAGCAGCCCCGCGAAGCCGTGGAGACGAAGGGGAGCCTCCGCTGACAACTGAATGAGGTCTGCGAACCAATGGACGGCGTGGCCACTCCGGTGCCACCATGATCACGTTGGATGGGTTGCAATTCTACACGCCGCAGGATCTTGCCGATCAGTGGCCACGGGGGAAACACGTACAGCAGCACATCCGTCGGCCAAGGGAGCACCAGCGCATCGACGCCCTCTGCTCCCCGCTCTCGACGCCGACTGTAAAAAACGCGGAGCCTTCACGTTGTGCCACGTGGCCATCGGATCCAAGTGGGGAACTCCCCACGTCCTGCAGAGGAGAAGAAACGCCTCGTCCGCCAGTTCCCACTCTCCAGGATCTAGACGATGCCTGCTGAGAAATCCGCCTGCACGTTGTCGACCCCGGCAATGTGAGACGCTGCTATGCTGCTGAGATGTTGTTCCGACCAGGCCATCAAAATTCTCACCTCTTCCGCCACCAGTGGACTTCTCGTCCCTCCTTGACGACTGATGTAGGCCACGGTGGTTGCGTTGTCTGACAGTACTCGGACCGCCTGTCCCCGCACCAAGGGTATGAAGGCTTGGAGAGCCAGACAGACCGCTCTGGTCTCGAGGGTGGTTGATAGACCATTGAGCTTGCGACGCTGACCAACGACCTTGCACCGACTTCCCTAGGCAAACTGCTCCCCAGCCGGAGAGACTGGCATCCGTGGCCACCACCGTCCAGTCGGGAACGAGAAGGGATATGCCACAGGACAGATGACTTGGATCCAGCCACCAAAGAAGACTGGATCTCGCCGGACCCACAAGCGGGAGCAGTAGGTAGAAATCCTCTGAAACTGGTGTCCAACGGGACAGCAAAGAAGACTGCAATGGCCGCAGGTGAGCGAACGCCCAGGGTACCAACGCGAGCGTTGAAGCCATAGACCCCAGCACCATCAGGTAATCGCAGACTCATGGACGGCGAAGAGACAACAGACGCCGCACCTGAGATTGCAGTTTGCATATCCGATCTTGAGAGAGGATTACCCTGCCCCGTTTCGTGTCGAATAAGGCCCCTAGATATTCCAAGGACTGAGTGGGAGCCAAATAACTTTTGTTGTAATGGACCACCCAGCCTAGGGACTGCAAGAACTGGAGGACCCTGTCCACCGCCCATCGACACTGACTCTCTGACTTCGCCCGAATCAGCCAATCGTCTAGGTAAGGAAGAACTAGAAGACCTTCCCGTCGCAGCTGCGCCGCCACTACCACCATCACTTTCATGAATGTCCGAGGCGCCGTTGCAAGACCAAAAAGGAGCACCCGAAATTGGTAGTGCCTCCCCAGAACGCAGAACCTCAGAAACTGCTGGCACGATGGCTGAATGCCCACGTGAAGGTACGCCTCCTGTGAGATCCAGAGGAGTCAGAAATTCGCCCGGACGCACCGAAGCAATAACTGACCGAATCGTTTCCATTTCGAAGTGGGGAACGCGAAGACATCTGTTTACCCCTTTGAGGTCCAGAATTGGCCTTGAAGTGCCGTCCCTTCTTGGGAACTACGAAGTAAATGGAGTAACGGCCCGAGCCGCGCCGATCGGCAGGGACGGGGGATATGGCCCCCAAGCTTTCCAGCCGACGGAAGGTGTCCAACATCGCTGCCCTCTTCCTGGGGCCTTGCAGGGCGAGACCAGGAACTCGTCCGCTGGGATGCGAGCAAAATCTAACTCGTAGCCGTGTCTTATCACGTCGAGGACCCACTGGCCCGACGTCACCCTGGTCCACTCCTCGAAATATAAAGTTAACCGTGCCCCTATATTTGGAACGGCGTGCCGCAGGCGCGACGAGAGGTGGACCGGCCGGAGTTCAATGCGAGGGCTTGGACCCCGCACCCGACAGGGCCCCGCCTTGCTCCCCGTAACTTTTCCCACGAAAGGACTGCTGCCATTGAGTGTTCCGGGAAGAAGATGGTCTATACGAAGAGCCGGCGGATCTTTGAGGGCACGATTTCCTGGGCCCCCGGAACCGGGCACTGGCCGGAAAGGAGGGCCGCGCCCTGGCCCTATCCTCGGGCAGCTAGAATGCCCTGTTCTCTCCCAGAGAAACCATCAAATCATCCAACTCCTTGAAAGGTAACGAACCCAGGTGGGCTTTGGAAGAGCCATCCGCTGCCCAGTTGCGTAGCCACAGGAGACGGCGCGCCGAAACTGCGGCTACTATGGACCTAGCAGAGGTGCGCAGCAGGTTGTGGAGGGCGTCAGCTCCATAAGCTATTGCCGCCTCCAATCTATCAGCCTGAGACGCCACCTCCGCCAACAGGCCTGCATTCGCCTGAAGGACCTGGGCCCAGCGTAACTAGCGCGCATGGTGAAGTTAGTGCAGATTGCTGCCCGCACCCCTAGGGCGGATACCTCAAATATCTTCTTGAGCTGCACTACAAGCTTCCTGTCTTGTATATCCCGAAGGGCCGTCGCCCCCCGTGACCGGGATAGTGGGCCTCTTCGTCACCGTGGAGGACCGCTGAATCCACCTTTGGAAGTTGCAGAAGCTCCAGCGCCTCCTCCGGGAGCGGGTAGAGCTTATCCATGGCCTTGCTGACTATCAACCCTAATTCCGGGGTATCCCAGTCGCACTGGATCCATATTGACCTCCTGGCGGACCACCACTGGGGAAGCCTCTATCCCCAGGTCCTGGAGAATGGCCGGGATGAATGGCGACAGTTCCTCTCTGCGGAACAGACGGACTACCTTGGGGTCATCCCCGTCCGCTGCCTGGGTACCTGCTACCGCGCCGGGCTGGGCGGAGCCATCCGCCCCCGTCTCCTCAGCCCCCCTCCGGGGGTTCCTTGAGACCACCAGTATCCGCCGTGGAGGAATCTTCTGGATCTGACTCCTGAGGTACGCTCCGGGGAAGCCGTTTCCCTCGCGCTGGCTCCTGGGCGAGCATCGCGGTCTTTTTCGCCTTGCGCTTACTCGGTGGGGCCTGGTTGGAGCCCCCCCCAGAGCCCCCCCCCCTCGGGAGCGCTTGCTGCGCTTGTACATAAGTACCTTGCGCAGCAAGCCCGCGAAATCCTCAGAGAAACGACCCGGATTTGGAAGAATCGGCGCCGGAATCCCCCCGGGGCTGAAGCCCCTCCCCTCGGCGCCCCCTCCTGCCGCGCCCCGCTGCGGGGATTAACGCGGGAGGGAGAGCCGAATCGCCTGCCGCGGTCCGCGAGAATTCCTTGCCAGTGGCCAAAATGGCCGCCGCTATCCCGCGCTGAGCGGGAAAATGTCCTGAGGCCTATTTATTGAGGCCTACCCCTCGCGGCGGCGAACGCGCGATCCGGGCCCGAGCCCCCCGCGATGCCCTGGACGTTGGTTCACCGTCCTGGATGCAGGCCGAGCAGAGGCCCTCCTGGAAAAAACACGCGCGTGCTGCGCGCCGACCCACAGGCCTTGCCTGAGAAGACCGCGCGGCAAGCCGGCGACCGCGGGAAGTAAAAAACTGAGGCGCGTCAAAATTAAAGAAAAAACTAATTCGGCCGACCTCCCCTCTCGCCTTCGGCGCCCCCCTGCGCGAAAACGACGGAGCAGCGACGCCGAAGCAACGGAGAGCCGGCCGCAACAAAATAAAAACAGAAAACTTTTTTTTTTTTTTAAACGCTGACGCCGCTGTCCCGGGTCCTGGAGCCCTAGTCCTGCAGGGGTGAGTGAACCGGGCTCCCCGGTGTCACCCCTGACGCTGCCACTAGACCAGCCGGGTCCTCGACCCTGGCAGCGGCCTCAACCGGGGGAGGGTAGTCCCCTCAGGGACCTCTCAACGCCCCTGGGAGGCAGGGGCAACCCGAGACTAAGGGATTAAAAGAAAACCCCAATTTGGTATATAAAACAACTATGCCTAACAAAAAACCTAGCCCAAAAATTCAAACCTGACTAACACCAACACCAGAATCAGGTCAGGCAGGGCTGTGACTAGACCTGCACCATCTACTGGAGACAGAGTAAGACTGAGGGGCTGTGACTGGCACAGGGGCTTATATGGCTCCGCCCACAAGTTTTAGTCTGTCTCCATCTACTGGTGCGGAGTCACAACCCAGGTGTCCTGGACTGATCCTGGTACGTACAGGGAAATAACGTTTCCTGCAAATAAAAGTCACACCAGTTTTCAGAAACACAGATTTAGAGTTGTCTGCCATTATTTCAGAAAACTCTGCTGCCACAGAGAGGTGCGGTTACCACAAAGAGGAGTGGTTACCCTGAACTTCCGAGTGTTCATCCACAGGTCACTAGAGCAACTGATCAATCTCCACATAAAAAGAACACGTACGTGTCACATGATATTTTCCAGCTTGAATGCAAGGTTGTCAACTGTTGTCATCTGTGACACACGGGATGCCAAGGTAATTCACAAGCGATGCGCCCCTCTCCTCTCACAAGAAAAGCAAAAAAACAACTCGTAGCGTGGGAGACTCACCTGGGTGACATGGGGGTGGGTACAGCGGGTATTCCTCTTGCTGAGATGCATCCAGTTAACCTTGGGCGTGGCGCAGTGCTGCCGCAGAGAGCAGCGGTCCTCAGGGGCACACCAGCCACACTCAAAGCGGGAGTCTGCCTTCAGGCACAGGCCACAATTCTCCCTCTGGGCGGGGCATTTGTAGAGAAGAGCTGCGGGGGAGGGGTGAGTAGAGAGACACATTATTGACCAAATCTATCCCTCAACCCACACCTTTGTGCCAGCTCCCACCTTTTCCGAATGCTATGTTATCCCCTCCCTCTGTCTTCTTCTACCACCTCCTCCCACTCTCTATCCTATTTCATCCCTCTCCCTGCCTTTAGCTACTGAGACCTGGAGAAGTCTCAGCTCCTGAAGTTGTCACAGACTACAGGTTGCAATGGGACGACTCCACACATACCCATGTTTGTGTGCAATTCCTGAGGCGTCACCCGGCATCGCATGAGTCAGGAAGGAACCTAGGGTCCCCTGGAGAAGGGAGAAGGAGAAGGGGCTACCTTTGAAGTTGGCTGGCTTATCGATGTAGAAGTCCCCGTCCCACACGATGGAGAAATCCACAGAAATGTCACCCGATTCGTTGCCATCATACGAGTACTGCAAAAAAGTATAGAGTGTTTACGTGGAGGGTTCAAACACAGCAAAACCACAGTGCTTCCTCTCCCAGCTCATAGCATGGGGCAGCAGACATGCTATAACTACCAACAAGTGCACGACATGCTATTCCCCGTGCTTGGCTTCACTGCTAGGAGCGGGTGATAATGGGCTAATTTCTACAATTAGTGCCTGATGTTTGTGACTGCCACACTGACAGGATGGAGACTGCTTTCTCATAAATCATCCACACATCACTCAGAGGCACATGTGCGTGTACGCAGCAGGCAGGAAACTGCACATAAAAACAGGCAAGCACAATCATGCAAACAGACAAAGTGAACACATACAGATGGGCAGGTAGACTAACCAATGCACTCACAGACACGAGAAGAAAAAGCCACAAGAGTTTATTGGGTAAATCCTTTCTGGACAGGGCAGTCATGAGCTTAGCAGCAGGTTGAGAGATGTGATGCTTGGAAACCCGAGTTCTAATCCCATCCCATCTCACGCCCATCACATCCTTGGTGAAATTAAGCACTTGCCTTCCTGGGCTCAGAGTGTGTGCATGTAGGAAACTTTAAAATACATCATGTATAGGTCTGTGTACAAGTGCAATCCAGAGAAAGAATACAACTATAAAAGAATGCAATGGCATATCTGGCTCCAAACAATTGAAGGAATGCCTTGGAAAAGAGGTAGAAGGAGTGGAGCAGCTAACAGCCATCTCCTGAACAATCTCATCCCGCAAGGAACCTCCTCAACCCACAATCGGTTCACATTACCAAAGAAAAGCATGCGACAATCTTCCTCATTCGTAATCCCCCAGACCCACTTCCACTAAGAAACAAATACTGGAGTGAATGAAGAATTGGAGGGGTTATTAAAACAGTCTACAGAGAAGAATTAGGAGGGAAAAAAATTGGTTCAAAAGCTGAAATGTAGTTTAAAATTACTCATAGGCTGGGCCTACTCTGCAGTGCAGGCCCTTCTGTTTCCATGGCAACTGAGATAAGGCCTGTAGCTACCCCTGTTGCCTGGCAAGCACTTTTTTGTATGTGTGTTTTTTGTTTTTTTTTAGAGGCTGGGGGAAAGGGAACTGATTATTTTGCAGATAACTTCACACTCCTCTTCCCCACCCTGGTGCATCAAAGGCCTTGCACCCTGAGGAAACCAAGGTGTTAAACCCAAACAAGCAGGGAATTACAAAATGGGAAAAATCAGTTTCCCCAGGGAGAGAGAAACATGGAAGAGGTTCATCTGCTTAGTGCGGTGTGAGGGATAAAATCACTGACACACCATAAAGACACTGTCACAGAATAACATACATACATAATCACACACACAAACCCCATCTCTCACAGTCTCTCAAATAAAAATACACACGCACACCATGCACAGTGTAGAAAGCTCACACACAAAAGCGTCTCTGAATAAATGTTCATGCTGGTCTAATATGAAAGGTATTACACCCGCACCAAATCATGTTTTCTTCCGCAATATTGGATGGGAGCTAGAGCCCTGCGGTACACTTTTGGACTGACACAAGCACCTGACCCCTTTTCCCTCTCGCCCCCTCCCCCCCCCCCCCAATCCACAACACTTCCCAGCAGCATCTAATGAAATGTTTTACAAGCCCTTTGGGCACAGGGCTAAGGGAGTGGGGGGGGAGAGAGAGATCGAGGGGGGTAGTGGAAGGGCATGCAAATGAAACACAACAGTTACTGCCCACCGCCCTTCCTCTCCTCTGGCTTTCCCCAGCTCTGTTTTCTCATTCTTCTCCTCTTGCAAGGCAGGTTGCGAGAGTATGCTGGCTTATGAGGGCTTTACTAGCATTGGGGAAGGGGGCCCATACAGTTAATTCAATTATATCTGATTAGTGCAGAAAGCAGCGGCTTCTCAGAGGTCAGGATTAATGGATGACCTCTGGTCCTGCGGGGAGGGAGGGAGCTAGGGGAGGGGGAGTATGCATTAGTACACTTTTACCCACAGACTGGGACTGCTACATGCAGGGCACTTAATGTCTACACAAGATGGACAATTACACCCGGGCGGTGGTGGGCGCAAGCGTGTGCCTGGGGAACAGCTGTGACAACAGCAGTAAGGCTACGTCTATTCGCCCTCCCTCCCTTCCTCCACAAGATCCTCTAGCTTCTCGCCCCACATGTACACCTAGACAGCGAGAGACTAACAGCCGCATACACACAGGCATGTGTACACAAACACAGCGAGCCATACACACACACACACACACACACACACACACACACACAAACGCAGAGTCTTATTCACTCCGATTTCTTTTCACAGTCATCTCCATTGTTCTGTCTCTCGCCACTCACTGAACACACATTGCTACTGTCACTGCAAACTGCTGCCGGCACTGCCCTCCCTTTACTGATGTGCCCCCCCCCCCCCTCCACACACACACACATACCCTACCGTGCCCTTTTTACCAAGATGCCCTCAGCACAGCCTCCTCCCCCCCCCCCCCCCCCCATACACACACACACAACATCTATTTAGCACGGAGGCGCCGCCGCCCTCCCTTACCGAGGTGTTCTGGCACTGCACGCTGCTGCTGTTGAAGCGGACAGCGGGGACGCGCTGCTGTTTGCCCTGGATGCTGAACACGCACTCGTAGTTCTTCTGCCCAGACTGGGGCTGCGGCAGGTTCTTGGCTTTCAGGGTGATGGGCTGCACGACCCCCACCGGCACCAGAATCTCGCCTGTCGGGATGATCTCCGGGCAGGCCTGCCGAAGGACAGGGCAAGAGAGCAGAGGACGTTACCCACGTGAACCCACTTTCGTCCCCACAGGCTGGATGGACGGATGGATCTTCGCCACACCATGCGCCAGAAGCAGTGAGCTTAGGAGTCAGACGTCTCCGGGTCTCTCTCTCTCTCTCTGTGCCTCAGCTCTGATTCCCAACTCTTGTCACAGGCTGCGTGCGACACATCTTGGGCAAGAGTTATTGTAACTCTCTGTGCCTCAGTTTAATAATCTGCCATGGTGACTCCCAAGGGCAATTCTGATACTGCTCTCTGTGCTTGCGGGCCCCACAGACACTAACTTCGTTTGCAAAGGAAAACTGCCAGGGGCCGCTTCCCCTCGAAAAACTCAGGGGGCGCACACCACAGGTGCTTCCTTGTTTTTGTACCTGCACACTCCGGGCCTGCCTTGAAGCAGGTGCAAAGTATGCATGGTTATTTGAAAAAAAATGCAAATCATTGCCCCCCCTCCCACCCCGCTTTCCTTCCTCCAACCTAACCCCATCTACTTTATGTGGATAAAAGTTATTTTACTTGCATGAAACTACAAGGAGGGAAGGAATTTTCAAACTGCATTTTTACATGGGTCAAAACACTTTTACCAGGTCCACGTGCTTTTACCAGTGCAAAAATCTTTTGAATATTGCTCCCATCATTTCAAACAGTACTGGTTTCACACAACACCAAACGAGGTAAAAAAAAACAAAACAAACAGCTAAAAATACAGGGAAACTGCGCCCCAGGCACACCATCCATGTACAGCAGCTGAGCTAAGGGTTTATTCACTAGCCCAAAGTTCACAGTCTGTATATGACAATCATGATGTCACTCATGCCCACCTCGTCCTCAGAAACTCTCATACTAAACGGATGCCAGAATCAGTAATTGGTCTTTATATACCAGAATCAGCTGCACATGTACGATAATGGGGGCACATCAAAGAGGTAAGTGGCTGGAGATGAGAAGGGGGCGACTCAAGGCAATCTGCTGCCTGGGGCGAAGGATGAGACAGCGCCGCCCCTCCCCACAAGTCACAGCATGGTACAGGTCAAATCAGCGAGAGGGCAAAAATGTGTGTGTGTGTGGGGAGAGGGCGTCTCTTGAAGTCTGGCATTTTAGAGACTGGAAATGCTGGGGAAGGGGGAAGCAGGGTCAAGGTTCCCAGAAGAGTCGCAGAGAGTGTCAAGGATAATATTTCTAAGAAGCTGGCAACCCTGTCACACTCCCAGGAAACCTACCCACCTTCCTCCTTCCCTTCTGCAAGCATCTGCCCTAGGGAAGGAGGAAATGGGTAAATGGTGAGGGTTTGCGTGTGAACTCAATCAGGGCCGGTGCAAAGGAATTAGGCACCCTAGACAAACCTTACAGCTTTGTTCCCTGCCTTCAGTCCCCAGGCCTTCCCATACACAATTAAAATTTATGCATTAATAATAACAAGGACAAGGACATTCAAAGTGCAAATCTTATGATATAAAAACATCACTTACAACATTTATATTATATTTCTATGCCCTGCTATGATGTCAACCACAAACCATGCAAAAAAAGATACTTGGAATCCATGTGGTACTAAGCCTATTTTAATAAGTGTTGGGTGTGGACTTGGCCCTCTCAAAACCATGAGTAAACTGAACTACAATTACAATATAGTAAATTTTCTATACCAAGACAGTACTAATTGCCAACACTCAAACAGTAACTACAAGGAATATCCATTTGTTTCGCCGCATTTTGTGGCTAAGCGCGAATCTATCGAATGGACAAATGGATGCACAAAACAAATGGTGTGCATGTGTGTGGGTGCCCATAGATGTAAGCACACATCATTCGTTTTTTGCGTCCATTTGTCCAATCGTTGGATATGCACTTAGCCACAAAACAAATTAAATGAATGCACACACGAATGCATGTTCCTAGTAACTCCCCTACCTATGAAAAGGCAACACTGCAAATATTACATCAGACCCTAAAACACCAATACGCCTATTATTAGGAAATGAACAAGCCAAGCTGATATAGACCCCTACAGGGAAACTACAAGCTAGAAGAATATGTCACCTTGGTCACCCATGCAGAACACAGGCAGATCTGCACCAAATGCAGAATATAGAGCCATAAAATATAAATAGAACATGTAAACAAAAACTGAACTGGAAACCGCAATAAGGCAGACTCTGTATGCAGTGCAACAATGGAAAAACTGAAACATTACTATTCCTCATAAAACATCAAATAAAATCAAGAAATATAAAACATCAATCATATCAGTAAAATATTATAAACATCAAATAAAACCAAGAAATATAAAACATTAATCATAACAGTAAAATATTAACAAAAAGAAAACATTTTAAAACAGGTGACATTTTGAACATCAAATAATTAAAAACTCATAAAAAACATTTTTAAATCCCCAAACACCAATAAAATATTTCAAAACCCTCTCTCTTTCCTTCTTTTCTTTCTTCAGCTGAGGTGGCCCACTCTGGATCTCTCCCTTTCTAGCTCCACTGTTTCCATCCTCCAGGTGTGAGACCCCCATCCCTTCCCTCTCATTCAACCTTTTCCCCTCCTTTCCCGTCCCACTCCGCATCCTCCTCTTTGCTCCAAACATCTCTTTCACTCCCTCTCTGACACCTCCTTTCATTCAGTCCTTTCCCCTCCCGTCCACCTCACTCACCCCTTTCTTTCTTCCTTCCCCTCTCATTTCTCCCTCTACTCTCATCCCAACCTCTCTCCTCCTTTCCCATCCTCGCTTTCTTGGTCCAGCCAGGTCTTCTTTGGTGAGGTCTTGCCTCCCAGTCAGTGCCTGTGCACCTGCAGTGCCCTGTGGTTCTTTTTCTACAGGTGAAGCTTGGCCTCCCCACTGCACACCTGGTAGCGATTCGACTGACACCAATTTCCCTTCCCCTTCCTTCCCTCATTAACCCACAGTTTCTTACCCTTCCCACTTACTCACTCATATACTCCCCTCTCGCCTTCCCTTTCCTTCACCTCATCCATAACCCCTTCCCTCTCCCTCAGTCCTCCTCCTCTCGCTCTTCTTCCTGCAAGCCTTTGTTCAGCTGGCAGAGGGTGAAAACCCAGCCAGCACACCATTTTTCTTTTTGCCAGTGGGACCTGGGAACCCCCACTGGTACATCATCAAATGGCGCTGCCGTGCAGTCAACAAACCGTGCTGTCCTTGTCCTGCTGGTGGAGGTGGGAACCTCACCAGCACATCGATGAACCGCATCGCTCACTTCCTGCTGGGAGTGGGGGATTGAGAACTCCACTGGTTCCTCATCTACTCGTATTGCTGTGCGGTATTTTTACTTATTTTAGGCTGGGAAATGAGGTGGTCACCTCAGAGCTGTTTTGGGGGGAGGGGCACTTTCTACCACTCCAAAATTTTGCCGCCTGAGGTGACCGCCTCACCTTGCCTAATGGTAAAACCACCCCTGGAGATGAGCATGGCTCCAGGCCACATACCACCTCCCACCCCCCACAAAGGGCTATAATCTCCAGGTAAGGACCTGAGGAGCCCTCAATGTAACTATGATCTCTGCTTATAAACACATTTATATGCTTTTGTACTTGTACACTTAAAACAGGACACGGCACACAGCTGTTCAGACAGAATGCAAACATTACTGAATTATGGCACAAAAAAACCTCCAAAACATCACAACACCAGATTAAGATTTTTTTTTTTTGTGTGTAAAACTTCTTTCAGGATCTACATGACTTGCTAGAAAGCTTCTGTCTGTCTTTGTTGCATGTGTTGCATCTCTCTCCTTCCCTTTCTCCCTTTCCTTACCGCTGTTCTTCTCTCTCCCTCTCCAACTCTGTACATTTCTTCCTCTGATCTCGTATTTCCCTTCTGTCTCCCTCTGAATGTCTTCCTCAATCTGTCCAATTTTCACATACCCCCTCCTCCCCCCATCCATCTCTATGCCTCATAACCACTCTCTTCCCCCCCCCCCCCCCCCCCCCACATTCCATCTTGCCCTGTGTGTCAACTTAGCAGCTCCACAGCTCTTCTACTGACACATGGCCTGATTAAAGGCATTGCCATTACAACCTGAACCTCATGAAGCACAGCATAAACCCACTGGGCTTTCCCCACCCTCCCAGGTGGGGGATTTGCACTTCAGGGATATTACTTCTGCATCGATGGAGCAGAGGGTGGGCAGGTAAAGGAAAAGAGTGTGCACATTACCCTCTTTAGAAAACCATGGCAACCCAGCTTGACTGCACAAGGCAGACCGACCGACCGACAGACCGGATGGGTCCTGCCAGACAAGAAAGGAGGAGGAGGAAGAGAGAAATTCAAAAGGAATGAGGTCATCAAACCCCCTCCGGTGATCCGTGATCTCCTCCGCTTTAACGCGGTCTTGATACAGGAAAAGAAAGGGTGAACGCAGGCGCGCGCAGGAGAAAGCAAATAGGATAAGGTCAGAGAATAATGCAGGGAGGTCAAATCCTCTCCTTAGCGAATGGAAGCCAGTTTTCTTAGTGCAGGCATTGCCTTAAATATTAAGCCTCCCCCAACTTGCCTAAAAACCTGAGCAAATTCAGGGTCCTGGGGGAAAAAATTCAGCACTAGATTCTTTGCAGGTTGCCATCCCTTCTGTAAGACGGACAGAAACATTGTCCACGGGGGGGGGGGGGGGGGGGCATTGTGCATAAGCTTTTCAGACCACACAGATCCCCTCTTAGTTATTTATATTCCACTTTTTGTCACATCAAAGTGGATTACATTCAGGTACTGTAGGTTTTTCCCTATCCCTACAAGGGATAGGGAAGTAATGGAGAATAAAGTGACTTGCCCAAGGTCACAAGGAGCAGCATTCAGGCCGATTAAGTAAACCGTGCGGGAGAGTCGGAGCTCCAAGGAGAGCACCCGCTCTCCCTAACGTGCGCCCAGGACACTCTCTTGGGCGCACGATTCAGTATGCAAATGAGGTGCCTCCTTATTGGCGGAAGCGGCGGCTGTCAGCGGGTTTGACAGCCGATGCTTAATTTTACCGGCGTTGGTTATCGAACCCGCTGACAGCCACGGGTTCGGAACACGGACGCCGACAAAATTGAGCGTCCGTTTTCCAACCCATGGGCAGATTTTTTTTTTTTTAAGATTTTTTTATTTTTGGGGCCTCCGACTTAATATCGCTATGATATTAAGTCAGAGGGTCTACAGAAAAGCAGTTTTTTCTGCTTTTCTGTACACTTTCCTGGTTCTGGCTGAAATTAACTCCTGCCTTTGGCAGGAGTTAATTTCTGAGAGTTAAATGTGCGGCTTGGCTGCACATTTTACTTTCTGTATTGAGCGGGACTGACTAATAGGCTCATCAACATGCATTTGCATGTTGAGCATGCTATTAGTTTCGGGGGGGGGGGGGGTTTGGACGCGCGTTTTCCACGCGCTATTACTACTTCTTACTGTATAAGGGGTAATAACAGCACGTCAAAAAATGCGCGTCCAAACGAGGGCTAATGTTGCGCTTGGCCTGAGCGCACCGTACTTAATCGGCCTGATTGTGATTTGAACCATGTCTTCCCTAGGTCATAACCTGCTGCTCTAACCACAAGGCTACTCTTCAGATCCTAGATGTGACTGTCTGTATCATCTTCAGAAAATTCTCAAGCTAGTCCAATAAAAGATGCTGTAGCCTTCAAGGAATCCACTTAAACCTGAGCCAGAAAGCTGTTCTCTCCCTGTAGCATGAGCTTACTATTATTTTTATATGATCAGACATGCACCCTTGAGGTGGCTGCAAGCCCCACTTTTCCAAAGCACTTTTAACTGTAAGGCGCTTTGCAATCTTATTTGGGCAAAACGGTGTGGCAGTTTCCACTGGAAGTTTTGTGTAATGGGCGATGGCACTGGTTTAAACAAAAATAACTGTGAAAATATTGGAAACCTCCCCCCCCAGACCCCTTTTTCTCCCACAGCAGTTTCATCTTATAAAAACAAGAGAAAAGCCTCCTCACACAAACACACCCCACCGCTCCCATTATAGTTCGTCCCTCCTCCTCCTCCTGGTTATATCCCTGTTAAGATTAACAAGGAATAAAACTCACTAAAGATCGTTAATAAATTATCAGGACAGCTTCATCTGCCACTGCTCCCTTCACTCCTTCCCCCTCTTCCCCTTCCCGACCTGCGCAGCCTGATGGGAAGCTAGGCCCAAGGCTCCTCTGAGCTGCTGTTTCCATGGCAACTGGGGCCTGCTTCCTTGCTGCTGGGTACCAGAGAGGAGTTGGGGAGGGGGAGGCGTGAGAGTCTAGAGATGCTGCTAATAGAAAAAGCTAAGTTGTGAATGTTTGCGCACTGAGGTTTCACAGCTAGCAGGGCCCCCCAAGGGTTTATTAAGCCTCCTTTTGTCTCCTTGTTTTTCATTTCTCATCCTTTCTACCTTCCCTTGTGTCCTCTGGAAGTATTCCACATAAGAACCAAATACAGAAACAGGGTATAAAGTAAAAATACCACAGCTAATTCATTAAACTCTGTAAACTGGGGTTAGCCACGATAGCAAGAACACCACAGATTACCTCACAAGCTCCCTGGCTCCAATTGGTTGGTTGTGATGTCACAAATGACAAAATATACCCACACAGTTTATTCAATTAGATTCTATTCTGCGTGAGGTGATTCTGTGGAATGGTTCGCTAATATAGCCACTACCAAAGGTTAATAGTGGCAAACTTCATCCTAATCCAACCTTAATTTGCTCGGGAGTTGATACTGTCCCCCAATCATGCACCAAATTGTATCAGTAAGCAACTGATACAATCCCGGCTTCAGGCAACAGGAGTGGCACATAGTATGCTATGGCCTGCAGAGAAATTCAATCACTTTGCTCCTTCCTGGCAGGCAATGAGAAATAAAATAAAGAATAGCCGCAACAAAGCTGCTACCAGTAATGCGGTTTTGGTTTATCACTTGCAAGGTGAGGAAAGGTCAGAGCTGTTATGATGACTTTATAAGCTGGGGGTGCTACAGTGAGGTGTCACTCTATAGACAACACTATAAACTGGGGACATTAACAGGAAGGGATTCCTGTACATAAGACTGCTATCAGGGAGCAGTTTAAAAAAATAAACCCTGATTACAGCTCAGCCTTCTTGCAAACAGAGTTTAAATTGGCAGCATTTTCTTAGAAGTTAAAACATTTTCACCACAGAAATTGTGCGTTTCCTTCCCAGTGCCTCTGTGGTTCCAAGCTCTCTTAAAAGCCAGGTAATAAAAAATAAGTATAATAAAAGAAAAGGCAAAACAAATTAAAAGGGAGCAATTAATATTCTTTTCCTGCAGCAGAGAATGGCAGACAGACAGAGAACACTCCCTAGGCAGAGAGGAAGGCCCGAGACCATTCCTTACAATGTAATTAAGGAGACGCGGTTAACCTGGGGCCAGCAGTCTGACCTAACGAGCATAAAACCATGCTTGGAGGCAGAGTGTAAGGAACAGGAGCACACCCATGCTAAAAGCGCCTCCAGATCAATCTAACAGGGCCTTTTAAAAAGCTGCGGGCCGGGCGGTTATCTCTTCAACACGCTGATAATGCTCTCGTGGAAAATGTGTGTGTGTGTGTGTGAAAGAGAAGTACCCTGTTGTTGTACTAACTGAATATTGAAAGCATGCCCCCCTCTTCGGTCCAGCTACTTAAACTCCATTAGTGGTCAACCATATTAGATTTTGTGGAGGAAATATGCTCTTCCTACAATGTCTGTGGAATTATCAGCTTTTATTAAAAAAAAAAAAAAAAAAAAAAAAGGATTTGTACATTTGATTTAAATTAAAGCCTCTTTTTCTCTCTCTCTGGGACCAGCCTGCAGATGAAAAGCCATTCTATATAAACACATAACTTCCTTCCCTATTCCTCCTATTGCCTCTGTGCCTAGATTTGCAAGGGAACCAGCGTTAACTGGAGAGCTGTCCCCATGCATCTTCCTCAATCAAAATCCTATTTCAGCCTTAACCAGAGCCCCAGTCCATCATATTCTCCCTACGTGAGGCAATCCTGCTGCTCCTATACCAAATCACCCGGCAGATACACGTGCACCCCTCACAGCTCCCACTTTTAATGAGGGTGTGCTGGCCTGTCTCTCACTTCCCAAATCCTTTGCTTCCTCAGGGCACCATGTGGGTTAGTGGCGGGTCTCCTTTAGCACTGCTACTATAGGTGCCACCGCCACAGCACTCAGTGGGGGTGGCTGTTATTCTCTCACCTTTCCTGCTTGCCTCAGCCAGACAAAGAAATGTAAAGGCCCAGCTTATGCATAACCTCCCCAAGTCTCTCAAAAAATCTTCAGTGCCCTTTGCTCTGCATTCTACTGGAGGGAGAAAGAAGAGGAGAAAGAGACGGGACTGAGAGAAAGAACAGGGAGAAGAATAAGATAAGAGATGAAGGAAAAGACGTGGAGATGGCCTCGCATGTTTGGTGTCCAGCATTAGTGATGCCTTTAGCCAATATGTTTTTTTTTTCTTTCTTTGGTTTAATCCTACTATATTAGTCATGGCTGTAACCCTTTCATCTCCCCCAGTGGCAGGGTGTTACCACCACCATGGAATATCCTTGATACAGCAGAGAACATATTAACATATCATAGGAAATGATGGCAGATAAAAGACCCAAATGGTCCATCCAGTCTGCCCAGCAAGTTGTTTAGGGTAGTGCAGGTTACTCCAATGTCTTTCTGTTAAGAGTGGAAGTCTCCAAGAATCTTGGATGGCTCCCTACGTGTCTCTCGTTGGGCACAGTCGATAAAGTATTGATTGCTCAGTCATGTATTTTCTCAGGATACAATTTGCAAATTCCATATCCACTGCTCTCAATTAAGTCTTGTGTGAAAGGGCACTCCCATAAGAAAAGGAGGTTTCTTATGCTCTGCAGCCCCTCAGCTCATGGCTCAGACCTTGCACTTGTATCTTTGTCAAAAGGCCAAGCAGCTCCACACTTCCACAGAACAGGTACAGTGTAGGAGACTCACCTGTCTTTTTCCTCAGGCTGGAATCCATGAGTGCACAGTGTTAAAAGAGCTGCCTTTTCTGTATTGCAGTGCAGTGTTTATAGGCCCTTCTGTGGCATGCTCTTGCTGCACTGTCTCCCCTCTGGCTGTTTCCGCCTGCCAGTTTAATCAGCTCAGTGGATAATTAGTGATATATGCTAATGCAAGGCTTCCAGGGGAAACCTGGAGTTTCATTGCTTCCTGATTATAGCGAGATCGCCTGCCCTGACAATCCATGGGAAATGAACCTGTGGCTGTCTGCATCACCCAGGATAAGATGCTGCCGTTCCCCAGGCCATCACTGGTATCCTAGGACTTGGATTGCTAAGTGCCCTCTTTTTGGCTAAGGTCTGACCTTTGAGCTGAGGATATATTCCTCTTATTCTTTTGGCTGATACTAAGAATCTACTAATATAGCAGGAAGTAATGCCCTGCCCCCAAACTCCACTGGGATTTTCCAGGTAGGAGGGTTAAATCTCCAGCTAAATAAAAAGTATTTGGTGTGTGTGTGTGTGTGTGTAACTTGCACTGCTGCTGCTTGTGTTGTTCCTATTCTGTGCTAAGACAATATGAATGAGGGAAGCTTGTACTGATGTGGCCTGTGCTGTACCTGCTCTGTGGTGGGACAGTGGGGGCATGTGTGTATGTGTGTGTGTGTGGGGGGGGGGGGGAACTCTGCACTGCTGCTCTCTGTGTTGTACCTGGTTTGTGGTACGGCACTGTGTATGTGTAAAGGAAGCTTGTACAACTGCTATGCATGCTGTACCTGTTTTGTGAATAAACAAAGGACTTTATTTGTAAGGCATTCAGTTTGGCGACTTTCACATGCCCTGAAACTCTGGAGAGAAAGAAAAACTCAAACTAAAATTTAAAAAAACAGTATGAAGGGGGTGTTATAGAAAAGAAAATCAGAATAATAAAAAAAATGGAGGCTGAAGCTTCAGACCCAGCTAAATAAGTTCAATAACCTCACATCACCAGTGAAATCCATTCCAAAGAGAGGAGACTGTGCAATAGCAATAAATAAAAGGTGTATATTAAAATTCCACTCAGCCAGTACTGAAAGATGCATGGCCGTGAATTAAATGCTCTTTCCTGAAAGCAGAGACCCAGCAGCTTTAATCAATCATCACCCTCCCCCCGCTGAACCCACCCAAGTCTGAGGGACCCAAGCTGTACCAACTCCATCCACTTCGGAACCATTAATTAGCAACAAGAAACATCCGGTAAAGATCAGAGGCATCCCGGCAAGGGTCAGAGATTCCTTTTATTTTTCCCCTCAAGGTTATTCTCAGTGGGATGTTTTGGCGAGGGCTGGGACACTTCCAGAAAGGCAGGGGGCTGGCGACAGGGCACACAGGTGGGAGGAGGATAACTAGCGGATGGGGGAGTCATGGGAAATAGGTAATAGAAGGGATCACACAGGATCCAACAGATCCTCAGCTCAGTCACTGCGCTGTCAGTTAGCACTGAAAGTCACGAGGATTAGATGATATAGGATAATAAAAAAAACTGCTCCCTCATCTCCTTCCCACCTCCCCTGCCAGGTTCAAAAATCAAAAGGAGGGTAAGGGAGACAAGAGAGATTATGGAAAATAAAAGAACAACCAGGAAAAGGAAAACACATCCCGAACTCTGTTGTCTATTTCTACTCTAGCCAGTTAAAAAAAAAAAAAAATTGATATCTAAGAAACGAAGAGAGAGAAAGCACACACACAAATAACTCTGCCCACCCCACCCGAAAAATACATTTTTCAGTCATTTCCCCATATTTATTTATTTATTTGGAGTTTTTTATATACCGACAACTGTTTGCACATTGTATCGGTTTACAGTTAACTTAGAACAGATAGGCAAAGGCCTTTACACGGAACGGGAACTATAGTTAACAGCGAAAACAAGAAACAATTACTATAATACGGATAACTAGTTTACAGAAAGGTAACAAGTAATACTCAGAGAACAAAGTCACGAAAAATTTCAGCTGACAATCATGTGGAGGGATTGGCGGACGGGTAGGCCTGGAGAAAAAGCCAGGTTTTTAGTTTCTTTTTTAATTTAGGGGTGGATGTCTCAGTGCGCAGATCTGTGGGAAGGGAGTTCCAAAGGGTGGGGCCGGCGAGGGAGAGGGCCCTCTTCATAGTGGAGATCAGTTTGTAGGGTTTAATAAAGGGAGTGCGGAGAGCTCCTTGGAGGGCAGGACGGGTGGGTCTTGTGGAGGAGCGAGGCTGGAAAGGGGGGATGAGGGATAGTGTTTTGAACAGGATGCGTGATTGGATGGGTAGCCAGTGGAGCTCGATGAGGGTTGGTGTGATGTGGTCTCTTTTTCTAGAGTTAGTGAGAACACGTGCTGCGGAATTTTGCAAAAGCTGCAAAGGTTTGGTGTGGTTGGAGGGAAGGCCGAGGAGGAGGGCATTGCAATAATCGAGTTTGGAGAAAATGATAGACTGGAGTACAGTACGAAAGTCTGAGAAGTGCAAAAGGGGTCTGAGTTTTTTGATAGTTTGTAGCTTGAAGTAGCAGTCACTTAAAAGAGATTTGATGTCATATCATTAGAATCTACGAGACAGAGATGAAAACCTCACTCGCCAACAGAACCCACCACAGCTAACGCTGGTTTATACTTTCTTCTTTCTCTTCCTATTTAGACTTCCCAAAGGCTCTATATATAATGTCCTAGTCAGATATGTCCCAGTAATCCTGACCAGGATCCATTTGTGCTTCCTACAAGCTCAGTTCTGTTTATACTCCACCCCAGACTTTGGGGATAACACCACCAAGCTGTCAGGGGTCAGAGATTCAGGGTCCTCGTGCATGCATACACACGCACACACACACACATACACACAAAGGAAACTTGTGAGCAAGTGCACTGATTGTAAGCCGCACAGTATGTATGTGTTAATTTTCTTAGTTCAATCTCAAGCTTTGCTTCCAATTTCTGAAACACACCGGGACACTACAATCTATAATTTTTTTTTTTATCTCCAGTGAGGATTTTTTTCTGAGCAGGGAGGGGGTCCAACAAAAGGGAAAGAGAGGGAGGATCCAGCCTTCATCCCTCCAATAAACTCCTGGGAGCGGCCATCTTTCTGGCAAAGTGTGATATCGCACTAGAAGTATCTGTAATATCACACGTTAGTATGGCTGCACTTGCTACTATGAAAATAAAATTCTGGCTAAAATTTTAAAATCACATTTTAAGCATGGTGCTGGTTCTTCATTTTCTTCTGAAATTCTCAATGGGTGGGGGAAAGGTACAGAGGGAAGGAAGCATGCTGCCCTACCCTTAACACTCACTCAGGGTTAACCCCCTTGGTCACTTGGAAGATCTGGCCAAATATTGCAAGGCCCCACCTGCCCCTGGAACATGTGCCCCTACACTGGCTACTTCTGACCCACCAACTGGTTCCTGCTTGCCTCTGGGGAAGTACCTTGACTCAAACTATACTAGGATTGCCAACTGGCTCCAAAGTTTCAGGACAGGTTGATCCCGTTCTGATTTTACCCCATTGCATGCTGGGACTTATTCTGATTTCCCTATTGCATTCTCTAAGAAAAGCAAGACTATAAGTATCTGCATGCAGGGGAGTAAAACCAGGACTGGATCAAACTGTCCTGAAAATCTGGAGCCAGTTGACAACCCTAAGCTATACCCTGGTGATTTCTAGGGACACTATGACCACCACAAAATCCAATGGTCACAAATCCCAGAAAGGATACCTACAGAACCAAAAGTAAAAATTCTGGGCTTACCCAATGATTCACTTCTGTGAATCATTGGTCTGATTTACTAATGTTTTTCTCCCATTCTGTGTCTATGGGCAAAATGCTTAGTAAATGAGGCCCTACACAGGCACAGAATGGGAGAAAACCCTTAGTAAATCAGGCATTATGTGGTTTATTTATTTAAAACATTACTAAAATGCTTCCCAGGCCACCCAAAACAGTGTACAAATTTTAAAACAAATAAAGTGAATATATAAAAAACAGCATAAATAAAAATAAATATTATAACTAATAAAACACATACATAATAAAAACAGTTACACAAACATAAAACACCCAACAGCACAAAATAAAAGACAATAAACATTCAACATAACTGATCTGGATTAAAACAGCACTAGGACATCTCAGGTCAAAATAAACATCCAGTTTGACCAAGGGTCACTCATACCCACCATAACACCTTCTAGGAAACAGCCATGTGTAATGGAAGTAGACTCTTATGCTGTGATGAGGTTGGCAAAGCCTAGTAGGTGAACTTACTAGGCCCACGCTGACAGCTGGCAGACACACCCTGAGCTGGGACAGAGCCGGGACTTCACCTGTGCCAGCCCTGTTCCCCGCAGGTTGAGCCTTTGGGTTCCAGGGGCTGGCAGGACTTAGGCAATGGTCTCACAGGGCAATGAAGAGAGAGTACAGGCTCGAGCTAAGGTCAGGGCAGGCAGCAATCAGAGAATCACCAGGTACAGGCTAAGGGTCGGGGCAGGCAGCAAGAAGAGCGTAGTCCAGGTCCAAATATGTGGTCAGAGGCAGACAGCAGGCAAGAGAGTGATCTGTGTCTGAAGCAGTGGTCAGAGGAAGGCGAACAGAGGCAAAAAATGCGTCAGGCAACAAGACAAGGAAGCGAGGAGCAAGACATTGCACAGGAGAATGCAACACGCACAGATAGGCAGGAGGATCTGTTGCTGAGGCTTCTGCTGATGCTCCAGTAGTGCTTCAAATAAGGAGACTTGATGATGTCTTTTGGAAGTGCTGCGGCCCTTTTCCCACCGTGGGGCCTTTAAGAGGCAGGAACAGGCATGCACCTAAGGCAGCATCAGGAGCGGGCAGACCTTGGCAGTGCCTGGGCATCGCCATTCCGGGGTGAGTGTAGCCAGTCGCAGGGCCATCCCGCAGTCGGCCAAACGTAACAGTACCCTCCCTCCTAAGCCCCCCTCCCCAGGCCTCTAGGCCTAGGCTTCTGGAGGTAGCATTGATAGAATTCTTTGAGCATCTGAGTGGCTTGAAGGTTCACTGCAGACTCCCATGAATTTTCCTTGGGCCCAAAACTTTTTCAGGAGATAAAATATTTGAGTCAGTTCCAGCATTTCCTTGAGTCCAGAGTCTCCTGTACCTCGAATTCAGTGTCCACCTCGTGGAAGATGTTGTGTATTCTCAGCATAGGTGGCAATTTCAATTGGTCAGCCACGGCCCCTACCTGCCGTACAATGGGGAATGGTCCTATAAATCTGAGTGAGAACTTGGTTGTGGGCATTTTAAGTCACAAGTTTTGAGTGCTCAGTCATACTAGATCTCCAGGTTGAAACTGTGGTGCTGGTCATTGCCTCTTTTCCGCCTGTTTTTTGAATTGGCTAGCCACCATGGTAAGCAGTTGGTGGGTTTTCTGCCATAGGTCTCTGAGATCTCGATTTATAGCACTGGCCGCAGGGCAGGATACTAAGAGCAGGACTGGAAAAAGTACCCTGGGGTGCTTACCATAAACTATCTGGAATGGTGAAGAGCCGGTAGAACTTCTTATTTGATTATTATGGCTGAATTTTGCTCAAGGAAGGAAAGTAGCCCGGTCATCCTGTCACTCGTTGACATACAATGTCAGAAAATACTGGAGGATCTGGTCGACCCTTTCCATCTGCCCATTATCTTGCGGGTATGCTGATGTGAAGTTCAATGTGATTTCAAATTTTTTACAGAGACTTCTCAAAAATCGAGCTGTAAATTGAATGCTCCTGTTCAAGAGAATGTGAGATGGTAGTCCATGGAGATGAAAGGTAAACTGCACATAGAGGAGGGCCAGTTCCAGTGTGGCTGGAAAACCAGGGAGTGGTGTGAAGTGAGCCATCTCAGAAAATTGATGTACTACAACCCATATCATGGTAAGGCCATTTAAAAGACGGAGGTCCGTGACAAAATCAGTGGCAGGTGGGTCCAGGGATCCTTAGGGATTGGCAATGAGGGGTAACAGCCCCCAAAGGTGAGCATGAGATCTCATGCTTGGCGCAAATGGGGCAGGATTCCATGTGGCTTTTTATGTCTGTCTTTTTCGGGGGCCACCAGTAGTAGCAAAGGATGAATTTGAGGGTTCTGATGACCCCCCAGGGTGTTCAGCCAAACGCGAGTCATGGGTCCATTTGAATACTTTCTCTCAGAGTCTTTTGGGAACTGCCATTTTCCCGAGTGGTTCAGAGACTGCTGATGCGGCAACTGTTCTTGCTGGGTCTATATATAATGTGGCAAGGGGGCTCCAGAACGTCTTCAGTCTGAAAGAAGCGAGAGAGCCATTGGTCCATTGGTTCTTCTCCATGGATCGGTAGCTTAGTTTGAAGTCAAAGTGGATGAAGAACAGTGACCAATCGGCCTGTCGAGGGTTGAGGTGTACAGCCTGTTGCAGGTGTTCCAGATTCTTATGAGCTGGTGTAAATGGTGATCAGATGTCTGGCTTCTTCTAAGAGGTAGCACCACTCTTCTAACACAAGTTTTACAGCCAGGAGCTCCCAGTCCCCGATCGTATACATTTTCTCTGCAAGTGTGAATTTCCTGGAGATCTAGGAACATGGCAAGAGGGTCCCTTGGTCATTGTATTGCATGAGGACAGCCCCACCCCAAGGGCAGAGGTATCTACCTCCAAGTCGAAGGGCCCAGGAGGGTTTGGATGACTTAGGCAAGGCTTTTGTGTGAATTCCTGTTTTAGACACTGGAAGGACTGGATGGCTTCTTCTGACCAGTGCTTAGTGTCCGTGCCCTTCTTGGTAAGTGTGGTAAATGCATAATACCTGGATAAGAGAATACCTGGGTGCAGAATGGCTGGGGCCAGTCCAGGATGGCCTTTTCCTTTGTGGGGTCCATGCAAAACCCATCCCGAGAAATGCTGTACCCCAAAAATGGGAGCTCATTCTGCTCAAAAGTGCATTTTTCTAGCTTTGCATACAGGTGATGTTCCCGCAGCCTTTGTAGCACTTGCGTGATGTGCTCTCGATGTTGAGCCAATGATTGAGAAAAGATGAGAATGTCATCTAGGTACATTACCATGTGTGAATGCAAAATATCCTGAAATATTTCATTAACCATTGCTGGAAGACTGCAAGGGCATTACATAGTCCAAACAGTACCAAATTACCATCTGTCCCAGTCCCTCAGTATGAATCAGGGATTTTTCAGTGGCAATGCAGACAGGTACCAGCATATGTGGAGAGGAAGTTATCCAGCCTAGGGTTGCTTCTGAACCAACCCTAGGTGTGGGGAGTTTCCTGACTTCTCTGGGTAACAATTAGCAAAGTGACTCTGGCCAGCACAATACAGGCAGAGTGCAATTTGTCTCTTCCTCTGTTTCTTCTCTTCAGAGAGCTTCAAGTGACCCAAATGCATGGGCTCCTCTGCGGGAGGCATCAGTTCTGGGCTCGGCATGGGTGACACAGGATATTGGAAGTGGGGAGCCAACAGGATGGGCCACCAGGAAGCCCTGCACTCTTGAGCCAGCTCTTGAAACCTGATATCCATGCAAATGGCCAGGGCAATCATACCATCTAAGGTGAAAGGAATATCACGGCTGGCCAGCTCATTCTTAATCCGGCCTGACAATCCCTGCCAAACGATGGCTGTCTGGCTATCTTCATTCTATTGGAGCTCTGAAGCCAGGGAATTAAATTGTATGGCATATTCCCCAACTTTGTGTACACTCTGGGGAATGCATAGTAGTAATGCAGCTGTGGAGAAGGCATGGCCCGGCTCTTTGAAGATCAAGTGGAATTGCTGGAGAATGCTGTCTAGACTCTGCAGGATCGGGTCATCACATTCCCATAATGGGGAAGCCCAGGCAAGAGCAGTTCCACCCATTAAGGAGAGCAAATACGTCACCTTAGACCAATCGGACAGAAATAGGGCTGACTGAAGCTCAAAGTGCATGCAGCACTGATTTATAAAGCCCTTGCATTCCTTTGGATCCCCAAGGTATCTGGTAGGCGGTGGCAGGTGCAGTATGAGTCCTGGGAGATGGGCTGGCTCGGGTGGAGGTGGAGCCACAGGGGCCTGAATCGGTGCTGGAAGCTGAGCCTGCATGGTGTCCATTCTTACAGCTAAATTCTCAAACAGCCTGGTCACTTGGTCCAGGCTAGTATTGGGCCATGCCTGGAACAGCCTGAAGCATGAATGAGCCCACCAAGTCCATATCCTCAGCAATCTTGTAGTAGAAGTGGATTTTTGTGCTGTGGTGTTGTTGGCACAGCCTAGAAGGTGAATCCATTAGGCCCTTGCCGACAGCTGGTGAATGTGCCTTGGGCTGGGACTTCACCTGTACCAGCCCCATTCCCCACAGGTTGAGCCCTTGGGTTTCAGGGCCGGCAGGACCTAGGTGATGGTGCCACAGGGCAATAATGAAGATAGAGTCCAGGGTCAAGCTGAGGTCAGGGCAGGCAGCAATTGGAGAATCACTGGGTACAAGCTAAGGGTTGGGGCAGGCAATGAGAAGAGCATAATCCAGGTCTGGGGTAGTGTTCAGAAGCAGGCGGCAGGCAAGAGAGTGATCCGTGTCTGAAGCAGTACTCAAAGATAGGCAAACTGTTACGATCATGGACCCTTGGCCGGCTGAGACAGTGGATGGTAAGCTGTGGAGGACCACAGCAAGCGTTACAGCTGAGAGGCGGTACGGAAGAGACTCGGATGAGGCTTCACCACTGGAAGTCCGAGGTCCCCCCAGGAGGAGCCCATAGGGACCCGGACCTTTTGGACTTAGGTGGGATCCTATGCGACCAAGGATCCGGGCTGCGGCCGAAGAGATGGACGAAGGACAGCTGGGCCCAGGAAGCTGAAGAGTCTTCACCCTCGGAAGCCCGTGGTTCCCCCGGGAGGAGCCCGTGAGAGCCCGAGCCGCTGGGACTTAGGAGAGTCCTCTGGGCCAATGAGTACCGGATACCTGAGGAGATGAAGAAGCCGAAGTCGGAGTCCAAGAGCGAAGCCGGGTCAGAAGCCAGAAGTCAGAGATCCAAACCAAAGCCAGGGACGGAAGCAGAAGACGGAGTCGAGGGACAGAGCCGGGTCAGAAGCCAGAGGACAGAAGAAAATACCAAGCCAGGAACGGAAGCTGGAGACGAAGTCGTGGTAAGCCTGAGTCGGAAGCCAGAAGTCAGACGTCAATACCAAAACCAAAGGGCGAAAGCTGAAGACAAGTCAGGATACAAGCCGGGTCGGATTCCAGAAGACAGAAGAAGCAATCCAGGGACTACAGCAGCAACTAGAGACTCAGACAGACTGAGGAACCTCGTTGCAAGGCGAGGTGCTATTGCAGCTGCTGGGTTTAAATGACCCGGCAGCGTCTGATGTCATGAGGGGGTGTTCCCGGGTTTTCCTGCGCTGGCCCCTTTAAGAAAGGCCCTAGCACACGTGTGCGTGCCTAGGGGGCGGGGCTAGCTGCAGATCGGTGTCGGTGTCTCCCTTGCAGGGAGAACGCCACAGAGGGCTGCGTCTTCGGCCCTGGAGGCCGGGGGAAGGCATTCCTGCGGCCGGACCGGCCACGCGGTGAGTGCAGGTCCCGGGGCATGCCCCGGGACCGTAACACAAACAGAGGCAAGACAACGAGGCAGGGCAACAAGACACGGAAGCAAGGAGCAAGACAAGGCACAGGAGAAAGCTACTCGCACTGCTAGGCAGGAGGACCTGTTGCTGAGGCATCTGCTGATGGGCTGGAGGCGCTTCAAATAGGGAGGCTCGATGACATCATTCAGAGGCACCACAGCCCTTTTCTTGCCACGGGGCCTTTAAGAAGGCAGGAACTGGCACGCAGTCGGCCACACGTGACACCAGGTTATTTTTTTACCAACTTACAAAAATGAAGATAGTTTTGTTCCTGCCTGATATCCACAGGAAGTTTGTTCCACAACGTGGAAGCAACTATTGAGAAGACCCTGGCAAGTATCTTTGTTCTCCCAACTTCCTTAACCATAGGTAAAGATAACAAGGCTCCTTGAGTAAAATGCAGTTGATGATGGGGAGAATGCCATCCCAATTTGTTCCTCAAATGCATGGGCCCATTACCTCGTAAAACTTGAACTGTAAGCGACGGGATCTTAAAATGCTTCTATGAGCCTACCCGGAGTCAATGTAACGAACATAATAAAAGTAAAGATGAGGAGTCCCTAGGACATCCCAAAATTGGTCTTGCTACTGAATTCTTGACCCGCTGCAGCCTGCACACCGGTGAGACCAATATTCAGGCCATTACAGTAGTTCAGAGAGAATAAAACAAGAATCTGAAACACTGTCCTTAATGATTTACAATTAAAAAAGGATGAAGTTTCCAAATGGATCATGACTTAAAGAAGGCAGTACAAACAACATGGGCTACCTGAGTCTCCGGTCTACAAACAGAAACCTGAGAACCCCCCCCAGAATCTTTTATTGGGGATGATTAAAAAAAAGGAGGTACAATGAACTGGGGAAACGATTTATTTATTTATTGAATATTTGTATACCGCACATCAATATTTCTAGGCGGTTCCCAAGATTACATTCATTGAAATATAAAACAATATAATAAAACCAACAATGATTAAAAACAAAGCAGATTAAAACAAGACATAAAAAAAACAATAAAAACCAAGTGATCTCAACACACTCACAGCTATCTGCACATCCTTCCGCAATGCAATTCATTTTCTGCTGCCAAAACCTTAGCAGAAATACATAAAATCATAAAACCAAAATAAAAACCAATATAAAACCTGCTTGAGTCTATTTAAATGCCACTGCCCATAAAAGCATTCACTCTGAAAGCAGATTAAAAACAAAGGCAGATAACAAGCAGGGGAAAGGAATTACCTCAGAACACTGGCTTCCTAACCAATAAATAAGGCATAATGTTAACAAATTCCCAGAACACTGCAATGCCACACTTCCTGGAGGAAACTAGGAGGAACAGGAAGTTAATGCCTCCATTTTGAGTTAATGTAGCCGGCTGAACGCCTTCAGTCCTGACTGATACACAGGGAAGCCTCCAGGCTTCCAGGGTTTACAGAACCTTGCATGAGACAGGATAACACTTGCAAGGTATCTTAAAAGTTTGCAATGGGAGGGAGTCCTCACTTGGGAAGATAAAAGTCCCAGGAGTACAACAGGGAATCTTAACAGGCATATAAAACCCTATTTCACCACATGCTCACTGTAGCAAACTTCACTGTAACCCAACATTTCAAGAAAAGCCCTCTCCCCCTTTTCCTTCCCCCCCTTCTCTGGTTATGGATACAAAGAGCAAACCGGCAACATTTCTAGGGACACATTTAAGTTTTGGGCCAAAGTAGGACAAAATCAGCCTGCAGGTCAGTTTGCTTGCAGTTCTGAAATGGCGTGGCGTTCAATCTTGTGACAAAGTGGTTAAGAAAGCTAATGATACACTCGAGTGCCTAAAGAGAGGTATCACGGGTGGAAAGAAGAAAGTAATATCACCCCTTTGCAGGTCTCTGAATGAGATCCCACCCCAAGTGAGGTGCTCAGTTCTGGAGACCACATCTACGAAAGGACATTGATAGGTAGAAGGAACTGAAGAGAGGGCCAAAAAATGGTGCATGATCTGCACCATAAGCCATACACAGAGAGAGGGAAGGAGCCTAAGATGCACTCTCTAAAGAAAGAAGGGGAAAGGGAGCTGCCCGAATGTTTGTATCCTACCACAAATTTTCCCTAGAGCAATATGATCAAGGACAAGGGTTCATTGTATGAAGGGTGGGAGGCTCAAAAGGAATGTGAGAAGACACTTTTTCTCCGAGAGGATGATGGACACCCAGGGACAGACGCCTAGCAGAGGTTAAAAGGGCCAAAAGAGTGGCAGAAATCAAGCATGCAGGGGATGGACACAGAGAGGCCTTAGTGGTGGAGGGAGAAGGCCCCAGATTGTGTAAGTCCTGTGAGAGCACAGTGGGCAGACACAGATGGGCAGATTGGGAGGGTCAAGTGGTCTTTACCTGTTGACATCTTCTGTTTCTATGACCAAAGATGTAATTTCCTGCTGGAAGGGAACATAATTTCCTGGTGCATTTTGGCTCAGAGCTTGAATTTAGCACGTTGGAACAAAAGACCTGTAATTGTTTTCTGAACATGTGTGTTTGCTTTTGCATAATTTTTTTCCTTTCCTGAAGTTGCAGAAAATTAAATCCCGGGGCCAAAAGACGCAGTTTCAAAACTGTGCAAGCAAACTGACCTGAGGGTTCTTTGCACAAAAAAAACCAACCTTAAAATCTGACCCTTAAGTCCTTTGCCCCCGTCCTTTTATTTTATAGCAAAGCAGAAACGGCATACCAAGCAAAACATACTAAAGAACAAATCCTCAGTCAAAGCTATGTGCTCCAATGTGGCACTCCACAGAAACATTAAACCTTTTTCTTTTCAAATAAACGACCCTGCAAAAATCAATATAAAAAGGACTTTGGATACCTTCCAAACTGCTTCATCCATTCATGATCCCTCTGAACCCATCAAGGATCTTCGGCCCTGCTCTCCCAGCTCCCTCATCTGTTGACACGCCACTCACAGGGAAGGCAGCAGGGGATTCTATCCCTTTTTCACATCGCTGGAGAGGCGCTTATGGGGTGCAACCACATTCAGGACTTACAGCCCCCTCCCTGCCACACCTCCCTTGCCCAACTGAGCTACCACACACACACACACACACACACACACACAAAAGTCAGCGAGAGATGGAGAAAGGAGATTGTGACTAGAAACAGCATGTTGGCAGCTAAGGCCCGTGAAGCCTAACTAGTCCCTGCCTAGTTTACTTCCTGGCTTTCCTTTCACTTCTTCACAGCTAGGGATCCTCTGCCCTTATCCCTGGCTTTTCTGAATTATGGTACTCGTTTTGCCTCAAGGAAACCCAAAAAAAAAAAAAAAAAATTTAAATAAAAAAGGTGAGATAAGTACAGACGACACAAGTGAGTGGAAAATTGTTTGTATAATACACGTCGAGAGTATACCAACTCTTCGTATGTTCTAGTTTCCAGGGTCAGAAAACCGCACGGCTCATATGCACCAACAAACACGGTCCAAATTAAGACCTCAGTAATAATAATTACTCGGAAATGTAAAGACAAGTTGTATTAACGTAAGTGCAGCGATCGGCTATCGCCTATATCAGAAAGATGCTCAGAAAGGCTCGTGTGAGGTGCTGAGAGAGAAGGAAGCACAGTGGGAGTAGGGGATGGGAGAGGAGCAGGAAAGCAGTAATGTAAAGTGAAAAAGTTATAAGCCAATGTAACCCCCTAGCATGGCCATGCTCCGCCTTTCTCCGGGCGAACTGTTTGAATAAAGGTGAAAAAAGGGGGCATTCTTATAGATTGCGTTATTAAACGTAAGATTGCAGACCTGAGTAGAAACAGCTAGGCAGAACCGCAGGAAAGAAGCAAACTAAAAATGGGGGGTGTCGGGAGGAGGAAGGGAAGACATTTAATATTTTACACATAGGTGATGCAGATCCCCACAGTAACGCGCAGAACATTTTATTTCATTTATACACAGTTCCACACAGTCTTGATTTATGTAGTTGTTTTTTTTTTTTTAGCTTCTTGTGTCCTCTTTCTCCACATAGCTATTTCTATTCATGTTTGCGGCCTTTTGTTTAATAACATACAGAACTATGTCTTCTTTATCTATGTCTTTCTCTTCCCAATAATTATTGCTAAGCTCTTAATTTTTTTGTTGAAATCTGTATGAACCTTGCCTTTTTTTAATCTCTAGAATTAAATATATATGAAGCGTCGGCATGCCCTCCTCTGACTTTAACTGTCATGTATTATACAACCGCTTTTTCCACTTGGGTATTACTCTGCCCCTCCTCCACCTCCCCCTGAAAGGCCGTTCCATGTATCCGCCACCTTTACTGTGCAGAAATATTTCCTAATGTTACTCCTGAGTCTAACCTACTTTGAACCTCGTATCATGACCCTTGTTCTAGAACTTCCTTTCCATGGAAAAATGTTTGCTTCTTGTGCATTATTTACACCTTTGACATATTTGAATGCCTCTATCATCTTTTTCTTCTCTTGTAGGGGACACGTATTTAGGTCCTTAAATCTCATCTCATAGGATTTTTTTGCACCATGTCGGTAGCCTGTCCATATCCTTTCGAAGGTGCGGCCTCCAGAAGTGGATGAAGTACTCTAGATGAGGTATCGCCAATGACCTGTACAGAGGCATTAGCAGCGGGTGCCCAATTTTATCTCAATCGCCCCCCCCCCCCCCAAAAAAAAACAACCCTCCGTAAACCACAAAAAGTCAGCTTCTGCACAAAAGCACAGGCTGGATGCAAGGCCTCTCTCTCTCCTTCCCCTGCTTCAGGAGCCTCTGATCTCCCACTGTCTCTTAAGCTTTCCCCTCCCAGACGTCCATCCCCAGATCTTCCTCTCCCCACTCCACCACTATCTGGCTTCAGTCTAGCACAGTACCCAATAGCCTCACTTACCTCAGTGGTGTTGACCCGTCCCTCCACGAAGGAGCATTCAGCTGGGTTATTGGTGCAGACATGCCGGTACTTACACCAGTGACAGGAGTAAGGGCTGCTCACGCAGGAGAGGCATCTGAGGGAGAAGAGAGCAGAAAGAGGATTGAGAGGGGAAACCGTGTTGGGGGTCCTCTAATGGAGGAGCTTGCAAATGCAGAAAAGTATTTTGAAGATCATTTATAAAAGTCCTCAAAAAAACTCAAACCTCTATTACTCCACCATGATTACCGCACAGTACTCCAATCCCTCATACTATCCAAGCTGGACTCCTGTAACTCCCTCCTCCTCGGACTGCCCGCCTCCACCACAAAACCTCTTCAGCTACTCCAAAACGCCGCAGCCAGATCCCTCACAAACACCAACCGTTCCTCACACATCACCCCAATTCTAAAAGAACTACACTGGCTCCCCATATCACACAGATCACAATACAAAATTCTCACCATACTTCACAAAACCATCAACCAAAGTCCCTCCCCAACTACACCACAGCCAGAAAAACCTGCGATCCCAAAACACAGGCCTCCTTATCATACCCCATACAAAACTTGCGCACCTTACCTCCACCAGACAACACACCTTCTCTGTAGCTGGTCCCACCCTCTGGAACAAGCTACCTTCCCAACTCAGACTGGAACCCTCCACCCAATCATTCAAAAAGCAATTGAAAACATGGCTATTCCAAAAAGCCTACCAACACGCTACCTAACTCCACCCCTCTCCCCTCATCCCCCAGCTCCCTCCCCAATTCACCTTATCCTTCCAGCTAAATCAGGTACACGTCACGCTGTATATACTCTATCTGTTGTTTCTACATTGTTATTGCATATACTGATTCCGCCAATCAGATACCCTAGCCCAGTTCCATAACTTAAATTTACAATAACCATCCTTTAATACCTACCTTTCACAATAGACTAAAACTAAATCCAAAAAAACCAGAAATAGTCCACCTCTCATCAATTACAGATTCATCCATAGGTCCCCCCCCTCAATTAGTATTTAACGGTATCACTATCCCCATCTCCAAATCTGCAAAAAATTTAGGTATAACCATTAATTCAGATCTTTCATTAAAACAACACATATCCATAATTACCAGAAATTCATTTTATAAGCTTCAACTCTTGAAACGGCTTCGTCCTCTACTTTTCTTTCACGATTTTCGGACTATACTTCAATCACTCATCTTTTCGGGGCTTGACTACTGTAATTCTCTTTATATAGGTCTCCCAGATAACACACTTCACTCACTTCAACTGATCCAAAACACAGCAGCACGTATCTTAACAAACTCTTCCATAAAAAATCACATCACTCCTATACTTCAATCATTACATTGGTTACCAATTAAATACAGAATACAATTCAAGATCCTGTCCATTATACACTCTCTCATCTACACTCCTAATTCAATTACCTTATGTTCCATTCTCCGGATTTACAAACCCACCAGACATCTAAGATCACTGGACAAAAACCTCTTAGACATCCCATCACCACAACAGGCCCGTCTTGACATCACCAGAAAAAGATCATTCTCTGTCATTGGACCAATCTTATGGAATGCATTACCAGACTCTTTAAGATCCATATCCAACTCCAGATACTTCAAAAAAATCCCTAAAAACACATTTATTTCAATCTGCTTTCCATATATCACACACTAAATAACATAACTACTTCTCCATCACACAGGGCACAACATTATTATATATTGATTTATTTTTTATGTAAACTATTCATTGTTTTAGATTTTTATTTTTATTATATATTTTTGTAATTTTGAGCTTTTATAATTTGATAATCTTTATGTTCTTTTAAATTTAAATCTTTATTTACATTTGTTTTTTTATTTAGTTATGTAAACCGTTTTGATTAAACACTGTTTGTAAAGATGGTATACAAACACTTTTAAATAAATAAAATAAAAATACCTTTATCTTTGTTTAACTGTTCTATCACCAAGGCTTATTGATAGATGTTTAATGTTTCCCACTAAAGTTAATGTTACAAAGTATAAATAGTACGACCTCCAGTCATACTATTACATTGTTATAATGTGAACCAATGTGATGTACGCCAATGAATGTCAGTATATAAAAGCAAATAAAATAAAAAAATAAAGTACCAGTAATGCCTATAGTGCTGCATGAACAAAGGGAAACACAAAAGCGTTGTGCATATGTCTCTGCTGAGAAGAGCTTATAAATCAGTCTTTTTTTTCCCCTCTACCGAAGCTTCCCCAATCTATTTTTGATGCTGATCACTACTCAGGAATCAGGCGTTGCTGAAAAAGCAGTGCCTGGTTCAGGCTAGCCCTCGCCTAGGGGATGTGAGCACTACTTTCAAGAGTAGCAGCAACCTGGGATCAGGAATGGAAGCTGGATGAAGCAGGACAGGACAGAGCACCATCAACTGAAATTATCCAGTAATACAGCAGTGCTCTCAGTGTGAGGCGCCAGTGCTGGGAGTATAACTCGTGTCTCCAAACCTCTGCAGTGCCCCCAACTCTAGGAACACAACCCAGGGAAGAGAATAGAACCCTCGAGTCTCCTGATCTCTGCAACCCTTCCAGCAAGAGCCAGGGCTGGGAATGGAGCCCAGACCTCCTGACCTCTGCAGCATTCTTAGCCCAAGCAGCAGGAGCTGGAGCCAGGAATGGAACCCAGAGACCCTGAGATGCACTATTTTGAGTTTTACAGGTGGGGGTTTAAGGCAGGAGCTGCAGTTAACACAGGCTTGCACTGGTTACAAAACCCTTTTTGTTTCCCTGTTCTGCACTGCCTCCTCCTACCCTATGTCAGCAGTCTCGCTCCCTACCCAGAGAAGTCTCACAGACCGCTCAATAGCGTAGAAAAGTCATGGAGTTATATTACAGGTTATGCCAACCCAAGTAAGGGGGCTCCCTCCCCATCCCTCTACCCCCTCCCAACACACAAAAAAAAGGGTGGATAAGGGATGCGTGACCCAGTGAGACTGCAGGCTACGGGATAGTCAGGTTGGCACCAGCGGGTGACAACTCCCCAGAAAACAACCGGGTCATTGCGGGCAGCGCCATGGGAATCTAGAAGGCCGGAAGTTTGGACAACAGTCTCGCTTGTTTTGGTAACTTGTTAGGTTATTTAAAAGACTGGGGAATCAATATGTGTTTGCCTGGCTAAATCTGGCATTTTCCCAACAAGTGCAAGGATTGGAAAATCCCGAGGCGCTGATCACCCCTGACTTAGCTGGTTAAGTATTTAGCCAGCTAAGTCAGGGGCAGCTTGAGGGCATTCTGGGCAGAGCAAATTCATGCGGCTAAGTATCCAGCTAGCTATATAATTCTAGGATTTTCTTTTTATCACCACTTAACCAAATATATTTTGAATATATCCAGTTAAGTGGCAAGTAATGTAGGTACACATACCCAAACAACATTAAAACCTAACCGGTTATAGTCAAGCATAGCCGGTTAGGTTTTAAAGTCATCCAGCTTCCTGTAGGCAAGTATATTCATTGGGACGTTTATCCTGCTAACTTTAAATGGATAACTTGTCCACTTGCCAACTTGCTGAATATTAGGTCTTTGGATGTAAATGTTGGGCGTGGGCACTAGGTGTTGCAATTTATGTGCTCATTTACCCAGACTGGAAGAGAATCAATAAAGCAGACAGACAAAAAAAAAAATAAAAAATCCAACTTGGATGAGGACCCACTACAAGCAGCCCGACTTCTATGGCTGGCAGCTGGGAGGTATCCTGGGCAGACCGGATGGTCCGATTGATCTTTTTCTGCCATCATCTACTCTATGTTATGTTACCTCAAATAGCTCATTTTATTGACTCTGTTTTCCCGTGAGAAAGGAATGAGCAAGCGACTACAAGACTGTTCTGCCTGAAGTGGTTTAACAACAACCCCCCTACCTCCCGAAAGAAAATGTGGAGAAATACAAATATGTACACATACATATATATATATATATGCACATACACACACACACACACACACAGAGAGTTCTGGAACCACGTGACTATTTTTATCATAAAAGGAAATACTGCACAGAAACCCACCCCCACCCCCACCCAGGAAGCATTCTGACATTCCTCACTGCCTGTGTGAATCTGCAGGCCGGGGGCGGGAGGTGGCATGGCAAGCTCCTTTCAGACAAGCCGTGGCAGTTTTAAAACAGGAAGGTGAAGGCTTTTTTTTTCCCATGTGTATATATAAAAGACCCTGGCACCGCTGCATCCGCAGCCGATGGGAAAAGCATTGTCGCATTGTTTATTTCCTGGCGAAAAGAAGAGAATGAACAAACTCCCCTTCCCCTCCCCCCCCCCACCGCCTGCTCCCTCCCTCACCCCCCCCCCCCTTCCACAAACTGTCCCCTCTTTCCATGGAGACCCCTGGCGATCTGCTCACAAAAGAGAGCCAAATCTTTTCCCACAAGACTACTCTAAACAGGAAGGCTAAGAGCCTGGCTTAATTCACAAGCAGGTAGAGAGGAGAGGAGAAGGCTAGCATGCCACACGGTCACCATGGCAACCATTAAGCAAAATGGCCATCTCCAGCTCCCTGAAGAATGGCTGCTGCTGTGTGGCAAGGGGGAGAGGGGGGCGGCTGCCTACTGGTGGCAAGAACAGTTGATTAGAAAATGTGTTACCCCCTGCTAGTGTCTAAAGAGAGGCAGGCCAGCACGGCACCTAGCACAATTAATCTGTGCTGAGAGCCGATGGAAGCTGTCCTGTCACTAGGTTCCTGAGGAGCACCATGATGCATGGTGCAGAGCTTCTCTTGCTCCCCTTAATTGATCAATTTAGCTCTGTTTGGTACTGGAGAGTCCTCTTTCATGGAATGAAGAGCGTAAGCCCTCATATAAATCCGAGTATGCTTTGGAATCGCACTGCACTGCCAATGACTGCCTGCCTTGCGAACAAAACCTGGTAACCAACCTTCCCCCCTCCTGTTCCTATTTTTAGTTTTCCCCTGTCCTCTCTATTTTCATGGACCTCAAGTTCCCTGCCTGCCATCTCTCCCTTTCCATCCCCCCCTCCCCACTCCCACCCCCATCTCCCTGAACGACCATGGTTCTCATGATTTTTTTTATCAATAGCCATTCTTCTTATTTCCCACCTGCATCCTTTCAAAAGGAGACAAGAAAAAAAAAACTACAAAGTTTGAAAATCAGGCTCCCCTTCCCTTCCCTCTTATGGCTTTCCCTTTGCAAAAAAAAAAATCCACAGCAGGCATGAAATTCAAAGTTATTGTGATGACTTTCTGATTTTTTTTTTTTTTTTTTAACATCTTGGCTACTGAAGAGATATAATGGAATGCAAAGCTCAGGATGTGTTTGGAAAGTTGAATACAGTGCAATGAAACCGTACAGACAGATCTACCCCATTCTTAACTGCCGTCTGTGCCACTGAGACCTCCCGCCTCCCACCCCGGAGGAAAGGCACTAAGCTGAGAATGAAGGGCCAAGTAGCGGGAGGAACGCTTACGACTGAAGGACGCTGCAGTTGTAGAAGACGAAGTAGGTGCTGGCAAACTTCATACCCGTCTCTTGGGATTTCAGGTATAATTTGACAGCCCGTACATCACCTGTAATAAAAAGAAAAAAAAAGCCACATTACCACAGAGGAGATGCTAATTACACCTTCCAGCAGACTAAAAGAAATGGTGACCTCACACGGAATCACTTCATTAACTTAACCAACAAAATTATCGCCCACCTTGTGGGGATAGCAGGGGAGTGCTGCAGGGCAGGAATGAGGGTACACTGGCAGAGCTGTGTGCGAGTCTGAATGCCTCATGTAAGCCTAATGTAAAATATCTCCATTTCCAATCCTCCCAAAACAAAATGAAAATGCTCTTTCTAGTTCAGTGACAGATAATATGACATATCTCCTTGCTGATGCATGCTCCATGGGCTTCTAATAATACAAATGGCATTCTCTTTCTGAGCTGTAATTCTATTTTCGCTCTTATAATTTATTTAATTTTAACAGCTCCTGATGTGCAGCCTGCAGAAAGGGAAAGAAAAGGAAGAGCAGAGAGCATAGAGCAGATAAGGCAAGGAGGGCAACAGCTAGAAACGAGGAAAGCCCTCAGGTTTGGGGAGAGGAGAGAAAAGAGGGGATGGAGGAAGATACGGTCAACCAACCCTCCTCCCTCCTTCTCCACCACATACACACACACCCCTACCCAGAATATCCCACTGCAACGGTCCAGTGCTCACCATATCCACCCGCCGTGACAGTCGGAGGGGCATCTCGCTGGGAAGGCAAGAAGCAGCGGATCTCCCCACTGTCCAGCAGTGCCTCGCTCTCGCCAATGTCTTCAAAAGAGCAAGTTACCCCCACCGACAGGTCGGGAATGTTCTCCACCGAAAGCGTGAGCTGCAGAAAGCGACAGGGGCAAAACAGCATGCTCAGGAGGCCCTAACAATACATTCCCATGCTCCCCTACATCGCAAGTAATTTGTAAAATTTCTATAATTTTTCTGAAGTTGTTTCCTGCAATTCCCCTGTCCGCCTCCAGGAGCAGCCATGTTCCAAATGTCAGAGAATCACCTCATATAGCCTGGGTGTGATTGGGTTATGCGGCATGTGTGTGTAATGCCATTTGTGACATCACAGCCACCACAGACCAACCAGATTCAATGGAAGGGGGAAGATGGCCACTGACAAGAAATTTGGGGCAACCTTTTTCTTTTTTCTCTTCAAGCCTGCTCATGACAGAATATTGCAAAACTGGGGCATTATGCTGATCACCAAATACAGTACTTGTGAAGTAGGGATGCAAAAATTAGTCTTACAATAAAACCCAAAAGGAATGAACATAAATGCACAGGTTATTTTTGCCTATGAATATATCTGAGAAATAAGGAAGTCCATATTCAAAAGCAATTTAAACAGATAATTCAAAAGTTATTCATCTAAAAAGGCAAATGTGGCATATTTAGTCACATATCCAGCTATTTTATTATTGGATAAGTAATTATCCAGCCATAATTTAGCCGGATAAAAATGGGGCATTCCGGGGGGCATTTCAGGGAAGGGTTGAGTTATCTAGCTAACTTAGCCAAATATTAGGTATATCTGATTAGTTTAGCCGGATAACTTTAGGCCTGCTTCAGAGAAATAGTGGAATTCAAAATTCACCAGTATTTCATAGCCCCATCATTGTGAAACAAACATATATGACCATCATATAAAAGATGGTATTGTCTACTTATTAGTAGAAAAAAATGGTCTTTTCCAGACCTCGTCTTAAGTTATAATCATTGGTCATACGAATGTGTTGTTTGTTTGTTTTTTTGAAGAATTTTTCTGTATGCAATTTTTAAGAAGAATAGAAAATATGAGAACTTAACATAAAACTCCTCTTGTTTTTAAAGGAGAGCCGCCCGACACTGCCAGCACTTTTTCAGTGTTTCGGTTCCTTAGAGCAGTAGAGTGACTATCTTATTTGTCCTTTCACAGTGGTATTTCACTCGTGAAGATGTCAGCTGAATAAAACTGGCTAGATCCTTATAAGTGCCAGTACGAACGTTAGCGTTTAACTTGCTGGCTGTGCTGTGCTGAGCTGTATCGCTCCTAGAAATGACAGCGTTTGCTGTCAGCTAACTTTCTTACTGTCTCCGACAGTGGCAATTATCTGGCAGATCCCAAAAAGTACATCTATTTCTTGTTACTCACTCCTAGGGATAACAACGGCTTCCCCTGGTCTACCCAGCTGATAATATTTTATGGACTATTTCTCCAGGAATTTGTCCAAACTTCTTTTAAACCCCACTATGCTAATCGCCTTGACCACGTCCTCTGGCAACAGATTCCACACTTTGGTTGTGCATCGACCGAAAAAATACTTTCTCCAATTTGTTTTAAGTCTGAAAGTTGTTAGTTTCATGGAGTGTCCCTTTGTTTTAGTAGCATTTGAAATAGTTAATAAACATCCTGGGGTAGATATTCAAAAGCCATTTAGATGGATAACTCACAATTTCTTCGCCTAAATGGGTTATATGGCATATTGAGTCTCTTATCCGGCTAAATTATAGCCCCAACCCTTTCTCTTCTACAACACCCCCCCTCCCCCCCGCCCCATATCTTTCTTTGTAGTTGTTCTCCCGGATCACCGGGGGGGGGGGGGGGGGGGGGAGAGGAAGGATCTGGAACCTGCAAGATGTACTTCAAAAAATAAAAGGGGAAGTAGGAGCAGGGGGTGGAGGGAGGGGGATTCTTGGCCCTAATACATTTTTTTAAAATTGTGAAATGGGTCATTTTGGGGAGGGGTGGCAAGTTCGTCCCCCTAGGGCCTTTACATCTCAGGTGGGAGGAAGGCGGGGCAACAGGTTAAGGCCTGTAGGCCCGCGATGTGAGGTTTGTTTTTTTTTTTTAAACCAGGAACATAACCAGTGATATTCAAAAGAATATATCCCGTTAAGTCTAATCAAAATAACCATGTCAGAGTAACTTTATACATAACCGCCGATATTCAAAAGAATATCCGGTTATGTTTAAAGTTATCTGGTTATGGTTAGTCAGAAAACTTTAATCGGGGATATTCATTGGGACATTTCTCCCACTGAATACCCAGGACTATTTATCCAGCTAACTTCAGCTGGATAACTTGCCTACTAAACAGCCAACTGCATATGGACCCTTTATTTACCCATTAACCCTACTTATGATTTTATAAACTGTTATCATGTCCCTTCTCAGCCATCTTTCTTCCAAGCCGAAAAGCCCTAACCTGCGTAGAATCTTATCTTAGCCTCTCTGTTCCAATCCCATTATCATTTTTGTGGCCCTTTTCTGCACCTTTTCAAGTTCTGCTATGTTCTTTTTGTGACAGGGCAACCAGAACTGCACACAATACTCCGGGTGTGGTCACAACATGGCTTGATACAGAATATATATTTCATTTAATTCTCCATTCTTTTTTGGAACATTCCTAATATATATTTTATTTGATATTCCACTTTTCACCATGAATGGCCTCAAAGCAGATTATAATAAATGTAAAGTAGGTTATAATAGTATTGAATCAGCAAACAATATTGGTTGAGCATTTATATATTTAAAGACAGATTCATAGTTAGGTTATTTTGTTGCTGCTGTAGAAATAGGAATACTTCTTTGGTAACTAGGTGGTGGACTGGAAGACTCTACTGGAAATGCTTGCTAAAAAGCCATGCTTTAGCTTTTTCCCTAAAAGTGAGATAGCTGGGCTCTAAGCGGATGGATAATGGAAGTATGTTCCAGATCTTTGGTGCATAACAGTTAAAGGCGCGAAGCCTAGAGCAGGCCAGTCTAGCAGAGGCCAGAGGCAGGGTGGAAGATCCGAGTTCTCTCTTGGGGGCATAAGGAAGAAAGAGTTGTGAGAGATATTTTGGGACCTGTTTGCTCATGCACTTAAAGACAAAGCACAGTGTTTTGAACTTGATCCTGCTCTCTATTGGTAGCCAGTGTAGCCGAGATAAAATAGGTTCTATGTGGTCAGATGCTTTTGCTCTTATTAGGATACTTGCTGCTGTGTTATGTAGGAGCTGGAGGTATTTTAATTGTATAGGGAGATGCCACTGAATAAAGAATTGCAGTGGTTTATGCTGCTTGTGATTAGTGCGTGGATTACAGTAGCTAGATTGTGTTTGTCTAAGTAGTTTTGTAGTCGGTGTATCTGATGCAGGTGCATGAATGAGTTTTTTACTACTTTGGAGATGTGTGTTTCCATACTGAGGTTTTGATCAAGTTGGACCACTAAGCTTCATACTGATGCTTTCCGATGTAACAGAGTGTCTAACAGGTTCTCTCAAGGGATGACTTTGGCAGCTAATCCAGAGAACTTCTGTTGTACAGGGGTTCAATTTTAGATTCTGGTTGCTAAGCCATTGTGCGTAAGACAATTAGTGAGATTTGAAATGGAGGGTGATTGGTCAACCCCAATTCTGACGCAGAGTTGAACATCATCTGCAAAACGTTGGCACTCAATGTTGAAAGCCTGAATGAGATTGCATATTGGATGGATTCAAGTTTTAAAAGAACTAGGGAGAAAACCGAACCTTGGGGAACTCCACACATAAGAGCTTGAGGTTTTGAAGGTTTATTGACCCAAGTGACAGAATGGGCTCTTTTAGAGAGAAAGAAGGTGGTGAAGACAAAAACAGTGAAAGATTTCAAAGGGCATGGAATAAACACTGTGGATCCCTAAAGGCTCCAGGCCACTCCGAACATGTACAGCAGAGAACCGGTGCCAACATGCAAAACAATTAGAGCTGGAACAACCCTAGGAGCAGGCCTGCACCCAAGAAAAGGGCCCACGGAGGGAGAGTTGGGTTTTCATGGCTGGAAGAGGTTATGAAGGACGGATTGGCCGAACCGACTGTCCTGCCAGCCATCCTTGTCTAGGCAATAATGTGAAGCGAATGTGTGGAGGGAACTCCAGGTCGTTGCTCTGCAAATTTCGAGAATGGGGACTGCACACAAATGAGCCACCAAGACCGACATGCTTGTACTGAGTGAGCCCTGACGTGACTGTCAAGTTGCAGGCCTGCCTATGCATAGCAGAACGCAATGCAGTCTGCAAACCAATGTCTGCTTGGAGCCGGCAACCCCTAGTCTGTTCTTGTTGAAGGCGACAAAGTTGAGTGGAGAGGCGGTGAGGCGCCATCCACTCTAAGTAAAAAGCTTGCACTCTCTTACAATCTAGAGTGTGGAGAGCCCGTTCACCCTGGTGAGTGTGAAGCCTTGGGAAAAAAGAAGGCAACACAATGGACTGGTTGAGATGGAACTCTGAAACCACCTTGGAGAGGAACTTCGAGTGTGTCCGGAGGGCCACTCTATTGTGACAGAATTTCGTACAAGGTAAGTACAAAACTAGGGCTTGCATTTCACTGACCCTGCGAGCCGATGACACTGTGACCAAGAAGATGACCTTCCAGTTGAGGTACTTGAGGTCGAATGAATGTAATGGTTCAAACGGAGATTTCATGAGTTGCGAAAGGATGACATTGAGGTCCCAGGAGACCGCTGAAGGGCGAGTGGGGGGGGGGGGCTTTAGTTGTAATAAGCCCCTCATAAACCGCCCACAAGCGGATGGGAGGAGATGGCAGAACTATCCATATCCCTGTGGTAAGCCCCTATGGTACTGAGGTGAACCCTCACCAAAGTGGTTTGGAAACTGGATTAGGAGAGGGAAAACAGATAGTCTAAGAGCGTGGCAGGGCAGCAGGAGAAGGGGTCCAAACCACATCCTTCGCATCAAGTGGAAAACCTTCTCCATTTCATATTGTAAGATTTTCTGGTAGAAAGTTTTCTGGACTCCAGAATAACTCGCAATATCCCTTCCGAAAGGCCAAGGGCCTGCACCGTCAGCCGGTCAACATCCAAGCCATGAGGGCCAGGGTTTGTAGGTTGAGGTGACGGAGCCTTGTAGGTTGAGGTGACGGAGCCCCAGTCCTGGGTGATTAGGTCCGGGGCCATCCCCAATCAGATCATGGGGCATGAGGCCAATTCCCACAGGACCGGAAACCACACCTAACAGGGCCAAAAGGGGGCAATCAGGATCATGGAAGCCTGATCCTGCTGAAGCTTCTGAGGTATTTTTGAGATAAGGGGGAAGGGGAGGGTAAGCGTATAGCAGCCCAGTGTCCCAGTGAATCGAGAATGCATCCACCAGTAATCCGCTGCTCCTCTGGCCTAGGAAGCAGAAGCGGTCTACCTTCCTGTTCTCCAGAGAGGCGAACAGGTCTATGTCCGGGGTCACCATAAGTGAAAGATTTTGTTCACCACCTCTTGACGGAGGGACCACTCGTGAGGTCAAAAGGCACAGCTCAGGGAGTCCACCAAGGAGTTGTCCACCCCTGGGAGATACCCCACCCTGAGAAGGATGCCGTTGTCAATGGCCCATGACCAAATGTGGACTGCCTCCTGACAGAGTGTGAAGGATCCCATTCCCCCCTCTTTGTTCAGGTACCACATAGCTACCTGATTGTCGGTCTGAACAAGAACTACCTTGTTCATGAGCCACTCTCGGAATGCTTGGAGTGCATAGCAAATTGCACACAGCTCCAGGAAGTTGATTTGAGACTGCAATTCTTGAGCAGACCAAAGACCCTGGGTTTGGAGACCCGCCAGGTGTGCACCCCACCCCATCCGAGACATGTCTGTGGTGAGAGTGACCTGGGGTTTTGGGGTCCAGAAGGGGATCCCCTTTTCTAGGTTGGTGGGAGTTCCCATCACTGAAGGGACTGACGTAGCAGTGTGGTGATTAGAACATGCATGCACAGATCTTGCGAAGCCTGGCACCATTGGGAGCATAGAGTCCACTGTGCCCTTTGCATGTGCAGGCAAGCAAAGGGCACAGTGGACGCTATGTTGCTGCCATATGGCCCAGCAACCGGAGGAACTGGGGCGCCAAGACATGAGAGCACACGGCGACCGCTTAAGCAAGGGCCACAAGGGTCTCCGCCCTGTCTTGAGGAAGGAAAACCTTCACCTGGGCAGTGTCCAATCAAGCCCCAATGAAGTCCACTTGCAAGGACAGTTGGAGATGGGATTTGGGATAGTTGATCAGAAATCCCAGGGTTTCCAAAATTTGGATCGAAGTGCGCAGGGCACTCTGCGCCCCCTGCCCTGAGGTGATTTTGCCTGGGCCTCATTCTGGGAGGATGTTGTTGAGATCTAGCCCTCAGAGCCGACAGGTAGCATTTTTGTGGCCAGTAGAAGGGCCTCTTCAGATATTGACAAGGGGGCTTCTTGAGCAGTTGGGTATCAGAGATACTAGCTGACAACTGCGGAAGGGACTCCTGATAGTCCTTCAGCTGCACTACCGCCTCCTTGATTCTGACCCCAAACAGATTTTCCCTGTGCATGGCAAGTCAGCCAGGCGGTCTTGGACTTCAGGGCACAAGTCTGAGGCTTGCAGCCATGCCATCCGCTGAGCTCCTATGCCCACTGCAGCGGTTCTCATGGCTGTCTCGAAGAAATCATAAGCAGAGTGAACCTCGTGATTATTGCACTCCAGGCCCTGCTGGACGATTTTCTGGAAATCGTCCTGGAAATGCTGTGGTAGGCGCTCACTAAATTCAAGGACCTGTTTCTACAGGTTCCTGGAGTACTGCCCCATGTACAATTGGTAGCAAGTGATCCGGGCAGTTATCATAGCGCCCTGAAACACCCAGCGTCCAAGGGCATCAAGAGCCCTATGCTCCCACTCTGGGGGAGCCGAGGCATGGGTACGGATCCTCTTTGCCTTCTTCAAGGCTGACTCTACCACCAACGATTGATGGGGGAGTGGATGGCGCTCAAACCCAGTGGACAGCTGGACTAAGTACACTGCGGCCGTCTTCCGGTTAACTGGTGGCACTGAGATGGGGTGTTCCCAGATGTGGGCTATCAGCTCTTTGAAGATGTCATGGACTGGCACCGCCACCACCTCTGCATCCATGAATTGCAGAATCTCAAGCATCTTGTGCCTGGTGTCCTGCTCTGTTAAAAGCTGGAAAGGCACAGATTCTGCCATGGCTTTTATGAACCCTGTGAAGGAAAGATCCTCCTGGGGAGACTTTCGTCACTCTTCCAGTGGAGAGGGCTTGGAAGGCAGATCCTCCAGTTCCTCAGTGGAGGACATGGATGCCTCCCCTCCCCAGGGGTCATAAGGGGTCTCCCCCTCACTGTGACCCTCTGGGGATGTGGGGGGGGGGGGGGCGAAGATCCAATGGTGGGCGAGATATAGGCCTTGAGGGTACTGAGAGAGGAGCCAGAGACATTGATGGGCCTCAAGGCCATAGCAGCATCGATGGGTCCAACGTTGTCGGCAGAATCGGTGGCACCGAAGGCACTGGTGGAATCGATCCCGATGGCCCTGGGAATGCTGGGAGGTGGTGGAGCACTGTGCATCCCTGAGCTGCCATCGAACCCAAAGGCCCTTCCTCCTCTGAGGAGTTGCTCACCAGTATGGGGGCCGATGATGGTGGCAGCAGTGCTCTCTTCGGCCACGAAGGGGCTTGGGGCACCGGAGCCGGCTGCATCTGTAAAACACCAAGCAGCATATCAAGCCTCTCCAACAAGGGCGCAAGCATCAATGGAGAAGGCTCCTGTGGCAGTGGCAGTCCCGGTGGAACCAGAGGCTCGAAGCCCTGCAGGGCCTGTCCGACCGCCAACCGCATGCGCCTCTCTAACTCCTCCTCGAAGGCAGCCGATGACAAAATGGTTTGAGCTGGGGGGCAGCGAATCTTCTACCGGTGTTTGTGGAGGCCACAGAGAGGCTTCAGAGGGAACCGCTTCCTCCGCCCAAGACCACTTTGGAGGAGGCACCAACGCCGAAGCCTGTCCGTGGCCTGGCTTCAATGACGAGGAATGATGACAATGTTTCTTCAATCACTCTCGATGATCACCATGGTTCTTTCCCTGGACCGAGGGAGATGGTGAGGAACCTGACCGGGAACGGGACGACATAAGACCATGGTTCGTCCCCGGCTCCAGTATCGGGTCTGGGGAACATTTGTGGGGGTGACCCTGACAGAGTCCAAATTTCACCCTCCTTACTGAGTGGGGTGGAGATTCCCGATGCCAACGACGGATCCAGTCCTTTGGAGCTGAATAAGTTTTCCATCTTGTCGAGACGTGCCCAATGACCTTTCAGGGTCATCTGAGCACTGAGGTAACAACCGTGGACATCGAGGTATGCCCCCAGGCAGAGGACACAGACCTCATGGGGGTCTGTGATGGACATAGTCCGGGGGCACTGGGGGCACCGGCAAAAAACGGTCGATGCTATCGGAAAAAGTATGCGGCATATGGTCAATGGTTGGCAGACACCGATAGATGAAACTGTTGGCGAACGACCGTGACGAAGCAAAAAACTTACCAGGTTGTGGAGAATGGAACCGACAAAAAATATGAGGGAAGCAAAAATTAATCAAAACTGTGAAAGAAGCACCAGCTCATGACTGCAAGGCAGCAGCTTTGCGGAAAGGAAGAGACTGAAGAGGGACCCCGTTTGGTTGCATGGTTAGCGGCATGCTGGGCATACTCAGTATGCCAGTCAAAGTTTCTAAAAACTTTGACAGAAGTTTTCCATGCTGAGCTCCATCGTATGATGTCACCCACGTGTGATGTCATCCATCGTGTGATGACATCCACGTGTGATGTCATCCACGTGTCACCCATCGTATGATGTCAACCACCCATCCTGCTTGTCCTTGGAGAACTACCTTAACCAATAAGCCTTCATACTATTGATGCAACTCCATGATTGCTCTCTGCTTCAATGGCAGGGGAACAGAGGCAAAGGGGAATTTGATTCAGACAGCAATCAACAAGGACATTGAATTTTACGGTCTGGGAAAACAAATAAGCATAAGGGTAACTTACCGATGCGGCTGTTACTACCCTTAACCAATAATCCTGAAACTTTTGACTGCAACTTCAATATTGCTTTCTGCTTCAACGGCAAGAGGAAATGGAGAATTGGACTTCAACAGCAACTAACAAGGGCCCTGACTTTTACAGTCTGGGAAACTGAGAAGTATGGGGGTGACCTGTATGGTGCAGCAGATACTACCAAAAGCTTGCTGGGCAGACTGGATGGACCGTTTGGTCCTTTTCTGCCATCATTTCTATGTTTCTACGTTTCTATGTTTCATTTTAAGGTGGTACCTTCAATGCTGATGTCATGTAAGCACTGGATCAGAAGTTGGTGGTCGACTGTGTCAAAGATAGCAGAGAGAGATCTAACAAGACAAGGAGGGAATCACCACCTTGATCAGCATGCAAGTGGATGCTATTAGTGAGGACTAGTAGAACAGATTCAGTTCCATTGCCTTTCCTAAAGCTGGATTGTTGATAGTGTAAAATGTTTTCCTCGAGGTGGTTGAGGAGTTGGAGATAAACTAATTTTTTTATTAACTTACACATGAAGGGGAGACTAGAGACTGGGCAATAGTTGTCTAATATTTTTTGATCTGACTCAGATTTCTTCAGAATTGTTTTGATGATTGCCCTTTTGAGTGAGTGAAGAAAGGTGACTTGAGATAGGATGGCATTTACAATAGTTGTCAGCCAGGGGGTTTAAGTCTTGCTTCAGGCTGCAGATGAATTAGGTGGAATGGGCTCTAGTGGTCTAGTAGATTGACTGATTCTTTAGAGGATCTTCTCCAACTCTTGTGGGGTGACCTTCCTGAAGTCAGTTAGTGGGACTAGTTTGGCTGAGGTTTGGTGGGAGGTAGTATCTTTGTTTGGTAGATGTAGTATCATGAATGGTAAAGTTGAGGAAGGACGAACATCTAGGGAAGATCTAATTTTTTGGATTTTTTCTATGAAGAATTGAGCAAAGTCTTCTGCCAAAAGATCATCAACTATTTATGAAAAAATTCTTTATATTTTATGTCTTGGCAATACGTGTTTTGTTACATACAAAAGATCATCAATGGCATTGGTGGGTGTTTAAGCTTCTGGTTTAAAACGTTTCGACATAAATTCAAAGAATTTACTTGGGTGATTCATTGCTAGTTTGAGTTGTTTAGAAATGTGTTCTTTTTTTGCTTTTTTGAATGGTCACTTTGTACTTTTTGGAGTGTTGTTTGCAGAGCTGGTTAATATTCTATTTGCTCTTCTGACTGCAGCCACACACTGAACTGAGGATTTCAATGTATTGTCCACAGTGAGGCCAAGATCCCTTTCCTGGGTGGCAATGCCTAAAACAGAAGCCAGCATTGTGTGCCTGTAGTTGGGATTATTTTTCCCTATGTGCATCACTTTGCAATTTTCCACATTAAATTTGCCTGCCATTTAGATGCCCAGTCTCCTACTATCAGATTTCTAAATGCCATCAATGTTAACCGACAATACTTGCCGTGGCCTGTATTTTAGTAAACAGTGAGACCTCATATATTGTGGCGGGCTAACCGTGTGAATGCCCTCGAACGCCACTATCAAGGTTGTGCGGTGATGATTTTTCAAATACACCGTCAGGAAGTTCAAATCATCGGCCTCTCTGTTAGGGTTTGCACATTTAAGGTAATGACAGCTTGTGTCAATTTACTACAATATAAGGCAGTGAAAAACACTTATCGTAGCGGAGTATGCAGTAGGGATATAGAACGCTGGTGATGGCCCGACACGGCTCGTGTTTCTGTCAAAAGCTTCCTCAGGGGCCGCACAATGCCAATAGATTCCCAGACACTGCCACTTGGCTCTGCTACTAGGCTGCAGCTATTCTTGGGCAGCCTTTTCTGTCTCCTACTATGACAAGGTTCTTTACGCCACTATTTTGTAACTTTTTCCTTTTTTTCTCTTTTATTTTAATCATTATGCATGCTACTTTGGCAACACATATAAAATTATCATGCCAATAAAGTTATCTGAATCCTGCAGTTCCTCACAATCCACTGGCATTTTAACAACTTTGAATAATTTTGTGTCATCTTCAAATCTCATCACCTCATTTATTGTTCCTTTTTCCAGATCATTTATGAATATGTTAAACAGCACAGGTTCAGTACGGATCCTTGGGCACTCCATTAATGACATTTCTCTATTTGGAAAACTGATCATTTAGTCCAACAATCTGCTTTCTGACTTTTAACCCATTACTAGTCCACAATAGGACATTGCCTCCTATTCCATGACTTTTCAGTTTCTGGAGAAACTTGGGGACGTTGTCAAATGGCACACAGAAAGAGGCACATAACAGTAAATTAATGAAAGGGTAGATGCTAGTGATAAAAAATATACTACTTTATTAAATAATTTATATATATATATATATATATATATATATATATATATATATAAATGTAAGGCCTACATATCAAAATATAAGACCCAACATGGCCATAAATGCATATCAATTATTTAATGAGGTAGTATAAGAACATAAGAAGTTGCCATACTAGGTCAGACCGAGGGTCCATCAAGCCCAGCATCCTGTTTCCAACAGTGACCAATCCAGGTCACAATACCTGGCAAGTACCCAAACATTAAGTAGATCCCATGTTACTAATGCCAGTAATAAGCAGTGGGTATTCCCTAAGTCAATTTGATTAATAGCAGTTTATGGACTTCTCCTCCAGGAACTTATCTAAATCTTTTTTTAAACCCAGCTTAACCTACCTTAACCACATCCTATGGCAATAAATTCCAGGGCTTAATTGTGCATTGAGTGAAAAATTATTTTCTTCAGTTTTAAATGTGCCATTTACTAACTTCATGGAGTGCCCCCTAGTCCCTATATTATCTGAAAGAGCAATAACCAATTCACATTTACCCGTTTGAGTTCTCTCGTGATTTTATAGACCTCTATCATATCCCCCCTCAGCCGTCTCTTCTCCAAGCTGAACAGTCCTGTTGTCTTTAGCCTTTCCTCATAGGAGAGCCATTCCATTCCCTTTGTCATTTTGGTCGCCCTTCTCTGAACCTTTTCCAGTGCAACTATATCTTTTTTGCAATGCAGTGACCACAATTGAACACAGTACCTGAGGTGCAGTCTCACCATGGAGCAATACAGAGGTATTATTACATTCTCCATTTTATTCTCCATTACTTTCCTAATAATTCCTAACATTCTGTTTGTTTGTTTTTTTATCACTGCAGCACACTGAGCCGATGATTTCAATGTATTGTCTAATATGACTTCCAGAACCTTTTCCTGGGTGGTAATCCCTAATATGAAACCCAACTTCATGTAATTATAATGTGGATTACTTTTCCCTATATGCATCACTTTGCACTTGTCCATATTAAAATTCATCTTCCATTTGTTTGCCCAGTTTTCCAGTCTTGCAAGGTCTTCCTGCAATTTATCACAATCTGCTTGTGTTTTAACAACTCTAAAGAATTGTATGTCATCTGCAAATTTGATCACCTCACTTGTACCCCTTTCCACATCATTTATAAACATATTGAAAAGCACTAGTCCAAGTACAGATCCCTGAGGCACTTTACTGTTTACCTTTTTCCACTGAGATAACTGACCAATTAGTTCTACTCTGTTTCCCATCTTTTAGCCAGTTTGCAATCCACAAAGTAACATTGCCTCCTATCCCATGACTTTTTAGTTTTCTTAGAAGCCTCTCATGAAGGACTTTTGAAAATCCAAATACACCACATCTACTGATTCACCTTTATCCACATGCTTATTCATCCCTTCAAAAAAATGTAGCAGATTTGTGAGGCAGGACTTCCCTTGGGTAAATCCATGCTGGCTGCATCCCATTAAACCATATCTTTCTATATATTCTGTGATTTTACTCTTTAGAATAGTTTCTATGATTTTTCCTGCACTGAAGTCAGGCTGGCCAGTCTATTGTTTCCCAGATCTCCCCTGGAGCCCTTTTTAAAGATCAGGGTTACACTGGCCACAGTCCAGTCTTCAGGTACAATGGATGATATTTTTACATTTTTTAAATATATGTTTATTTATTATTTCTTGTGGAGCATACTTGCTATTTTTGCTCATTACTGCTAGTATCTACCCTTGGATTTGTCAGTGCCTTCTGAAAATCCAACTATAGTGCATCAATTGGCTTACCTTTATCTGCATGTTTATTTACATCTTCACACAAAAACTAATAGACTTGTAAGGTAAGACTTCCCTTTGCTAAAACCATGTTGACTCTTCCCCATTAAGCCATGTTTATATATATGGCCATACATTTTAATTTAAGAAACGCTTCTACTATTTTGCCCAGCACCAACATCAGGCTCACCCGTCTATAGTTTTAGATTACGCCTGGAATCCTTTTTAAAAATTGGTGTTATGGTGGCCCCCTCCAAGTCTACAGAACTGTGGTTGTTTTAAATTATAGGATGCAGTTTAGTAGTAACAAGTCTCCAATTTCATATTTGAGTTATTTCAGAACTCTGGGGTGGATATCATCCAGTCCTGCTGATTTGTTACTCTTGAATTTGTCAGTTTGATGTATTACATCTTCCATAACAGAGATTTGTTTTAGTTGCTCAGGATCATCACCATCAAAGAATGTTTTGGGTCTGGATATATCCCCAGGATCCTCCTCAGTAAAGACCAAGGCAAAGAATTCATTCAGTTTTCGGTTATTTCCTCGTCTTCCCTGAGCATCCCTTTTACCCCTTGGTCTCCTAGTGGCCCAATTAACTCCCTTACAAACTTTTTGCTTCAAATGTACTTGAAAAAGGTTTTATTATCAGTTTTTGCCTCTCTGGCAAGCTTCTTCTCAAATTCTTTTGTCCTGTCTTACTACTGTTTTACATCTAATTTGCCAAAACTTATGCTCTTGCCTATTTTTTTCATTTGATTTTGCTTTCCAGTCTCCCGTCCTGGCAGGTATCTTGCTCGAAGAAGGCTCTCCTGGGATAAGGCCCATGACCAGATTTGGACTGCCTCCTGACAAAGGAGGAGTGATCCTATTCCTCCCTGTTTGCTGAGGTACCACATGGCTACCTGATTGTCGGTCTGGACAAGCACGACCTTGCCGGATAGTTGCTCCCAAAACTCCCAGAGGGCATAACGGATCACCCACAACTCCAGGAAACTGATCTGGCATCTCAGCTCTTGAGCAGACCAGCAACCTTGGGTCTGCTCAAGAGCTTCACACCCACCAGCAACCTTGGGTTGCTGGTGGTGGTGCTCGACAACCCTTGTGGATCATCTTAGCACAAAAAGAACAGTCGTGCACATTGTGCAGTTTTCCAGGCACAGGATGCAGGCTTCGTGAGGGCACTGGGGGCAGTGGTGGATCACCAAGGAAGCCATCGAGAAAAATAACTGCCAAGCAGTCGATGGCCAGAGGCCACCGGAGGACAGCACCATTGGTAATCGAATGCAGAGAACACAATTAACTTACTGCAACGCCTCTAACTAGGGCTGGGAAAGATTGAGGGACCCAGTGTGGGTAGGAACAAGAAGAGACTCGAAGTAAACGTTTTGAAAGGGAAAAATAAAAAAAAAGAGCGCAAGCTCCACATCCACAAGGCAACAACTCTGCTGAAAAGAAGAGACTGAAGGGAGACCCTGCATGATTGTGTGGATAGTGACCTAGTCAAAGTTCTAGAAACTTTGACAGACGTTTTCTATGCCGGGCTCCATCTGACGATGTCACCCACATGTGAGGACTACCATTCTGCTTGTCCTAGGAGAAAGCATATGTGTGTGTATAGAGGGAGAAAGAGAGCATATGTATGTGTGTATGGGGGAGGAGAGAGAGAGAGCATGTGGGAGAGAAAGGGAGCATATGTGTGTGTGTGTGTGAGAGAGCAGATGTGTGTGTGTGTGAGAGAGAGCAGATGTGTGTGTGTGTGTGTGAGAGAGCAGATGTGTGTGTGTGTGAGAGAGTTCAGATGCAGGGATGGGAGCAGCTGGGACTTGGTGTAATTGATTAAAAACCCCAAGGTCTCCAGGATTCAAATGGTGGCCTGTAGGGACTGCAGCGCTCCCTGTCTGGAGACTACCTTGATCAGCCAGTTGTCCAGATAGGGAAAGACATGCACACGCTACCTCCACAGATGTGCAGCTACTGCTGCAGGCACTTTGTGAAAATGCAGAGCATGGACGCCATTCCAAACGGCAGCACCCTGTACTGAAAATGGTGTTCACCCACCACAAACCGGAGATATTGCCAGTGGGCGTGGGCAATCCCTATGTGAGCATAGGCATCTCGTAGACTGAGGGAGCAAAGCCAGTCCCCCTGGTGCAGGAGGGGAATAAGGGCACCCAGTGAGACTATCTTGAACTTCTCCCATGTGAGGAACTTGTTTAAGGCCCTCAGATCCAAAATCGGGCAAAGGCCTCCCGTTCCCTTCGGGATAAAGAAATACCTAGAGTAGAATCCGCTTCTCCACTGATCAGGAGGTACGGGTTCAACCACTTTGGCCATTGTGAGGGCAGAGAGCTCCTTGAGAAGTATTTCCCAATCCATGGAAGACTTCCAAAATAGACACAAGGGAGAGTCTGACAGGGTCTCCTAAAAATGTAACCGGTACCCTTGGCAGATGATGGAGAAGACCCACTGATCTGAGGTGATGGCTCTCCAATGGTTCGTGAAGGAATTGAGTCGACCTCCGACCAGAGGGCCCACTGCTGGCTGCACTGGTGACTGGTTTAAACTACCTCGCAGCCAGTCAAAAACCCGTTGCAGGCGTCTGTTGCAGTGCTGGCTGAGTTCTGGGGATACGCTGTTGCCTAGCCCGAGACCTCGGTCCAGGCATCTGAGGTCGTGCCCTGCTTGCCGAAGGGTAGTACTTCCTCGAACGATAGAATGGTTGTTGAGGACCCTGCCTCAAGTATTTTGTACCTGAGGTCTGGGGGTCCGAACTGCTTGCTGATAGATGCTGCAAGATCTCATGATGATCTCTGAGTTGCGCTATTACCTTCTTGATTTTGTCCCGGAAAAGATTCTCTCCAGTACAAGGTAAGTAATGATATGGTCCTGTACTGCGGGCCGGAGATCAGAGGCCTAGGCCTGGCCATCCGATGTGCCCCGATGTCCGCTGCAGCCTCCCTTGTTGCTGTCTCAAAGACATCGTACGCGGATTAAACTTTATGTTTGTCACATTCCAATCCCTGCTGCACAACTTTTAATCCTCCACCTGCTTCCAGAGATTTCTGGAATATTGGCCCATACATAATTGGTAGCAAGCAACGCGGGCTGCTAACATGGAGCCCTGGAAGATCTTGTAGCCCAGGGCATCTAGGGCCTTGTGGTCATGCCCTTTGGGGGAAGAGGCATGGGTGCAGGACCTTTTTGCTTTCTTAAAGGCAGACTCCACCACCACAGACTGGTGTGGGAGGTGGTGCCTCTCAAAACCAGTAGATATTTGCACCAGGTACACTGCATCAGTCTTCCTGTTTACTGGCGGGACCAAGATTGGATGTTCCCAGAGTCTGCTAAGCAAGTCTTTAAAGATATCGTGGACTGGGATGGCGACTACTTCTTTAGGGGCATCCACAAACTGAAGGATCTCCAGCATCTTATGCATGGAGTCACCCTCAGTGAGGAGTTGGAAAGGGACCAACTCCACCATTGCTCTTACAAAACCTGCGAATGTAAGGTCCTCTGGAGGGGAGCAATGTCTCTCCTCTGGAGGAGAATGCTCGGCCCAGTCTTTCCCCGGTGCCAAAGATGATGGTGATGACCCAGACATAGAGAGGGAAAAAACGGATACAGGCCAATCCCCAGCACCTATCTCCAGCTAGGGGATTGACGAGGGAAAGGACAAAACGGTCCCAACACCTCCGGGGTCCTCCTTGCCATGGGGTATCGATGCCCCCGATACCGAGGTTGAAAGATCCGACTTCCTGGCGCCAAACAATTTGTCCATCTTTTTCATATGTGCTCGACAACCCTTGTGGATCATCTTAGCACAAAAAGAACAGTCGTGCACATTGTGCAGTTTTCCAGGCACAGGATGCAGGCTTCGTGAGGGCACTGGGGGCAGTGGTGGATCACCAAGGAAGCCATCGAGAAAAATAACTGCCAAGCAGTCGATGGCCAGAGGCCACCGGAGGACAGCACCATTGGTAATCGAATGCAGAGAACACAATTAACTTACTGCAACGCCTCTAACTAGGGCTGGGAAAGATTGAGGGACCCAGTGTGGGTAGGAACAAGAAGAGACTCGAAGTAAACGTTTTGAAAGGGAAAAATAAAAAAAAAGAGCGCAAGCTCCACATCCACAAGGCAACAGCTCTGCTGAAAAGAAGAGACTGAAGGGAGACCCTGCATGATTGTGTGGATAGTGGCCTAGTCAAAGTTCTAGAAACTTTGACAGACATTTTCTATGCCGGGCTCCATCTGACGATGTCACCCACATGTGAGGACTACCATTCTGCTTGTCCTAGGAGAAAGCATATGTGTGTGTATAGAGGGAGAAAGAGAGCATATGTATGTGTGTATGGGGGAGGAGAGAGAGAGAGCATGTGGGAGAGAAAGGGAGCATATGTGTGTGTGTGTGTGTGAGAGAGCATGTAGGGGAGAGAGACAGCATATGTGTGCACAAGCATGTGTGAGTAATCAAATGTGTGTGCTGAAAAGTGTGAGTATATGAGAGAAAGAGGAGAAAGTTTGTGTGTCCCCCCCTGCCTGAGGCAGTGGAAAAGGATGGGGGCATTATGGAGGGATGAGAGAGCAGGAATAGGGTTGAGGAGGCGGTGAAAGGAGAATTTGGAGGCTGGGTAGAGGGTAAAAATCAGAAAAAAGGGGCTGGAGGCAGAAGACATGAAAACAGAGAAGGAGAGGATAAAGGATGGAAATAAGGGACTATGGAATAGAGGAACAGCAAAATAGGGATGGAGTGTGAAAGCTTGGTTATAGAAAGTTGGTGGGTGGGTGAGAGTTGAAAGAGAAATTGAAAACTGAAAGGTGAGGAGAAAGGAAGGGTATTAATCTAGCTATGAGTGGCTAGAGGTAGAAAAAAAGAGTTGAAAGTGAAAGCTCAATCTCAGAGAAATGTAAAGAAGAAGTGAAAAAGACAGGAGAAGAGAGAAGAAATAAAAAAATGAAAGGAGACCTTTGACCAGGTCATAGGAGAAGCAGAAAAGAGAGACTGAGATCAACACAATTAGAAAAACAATATGTCCAAAGGTAAATGAAAACATTCTATTTTTAGTTACTGACTAGACTATGTCTGTTTTGGAAATATACAACGCTTAATCTTTTCATTTTGCTCAGCAGAGGAGGAAATGCATTTCTGTTTTGAGTTCTCCAATGTTGCATTGCATGTGGAGTCTGGCTTCTCGGGATTTCCATTTTAGTTTTAGTATGCACATTTCTAATTTCTGGTCACTTATTTTGTATTTGGTGAGGGCCTGTCTGTGCTCTGCATGTGTAGCTGAGGTGAGATATACTGCTAGTATGTAGTTTTTATGTAGGGCTTGATAATCTACTTTTGTCTGTTTTCCCAGTAGGAGGTATACTGGTGTCTAAGGTCCATTACAATATTTGTAGTATTACCTTTTTGTAGGTAGGGTTGCTGTTTGAGTTCTGGGTGTTAGTGCTGTTTGAGATTGGCAGGTTTGGTACACAGATGCTGAGTGTGCTTTTTGTAGGGTTTTATGATGCTTCACTGAGTGCCTGTTACAGGAGGGAGTTTGTGTCACTGTTACTGAGAGGATGCAAAAATGTGAATACTCATTTTTGTATGGTGAATAGTAAGGAGAAACATCCTCCTCCTGCTCTACACCTTTATTAGGGGCATTTCTATGGACAAAGAATATCTGTTTTCGGAATTGGAGGTGCCAAATTTCTATAGGTGTTCTGTCTATTTTGTATAGTTCGGGGTTAATGTTATATCACTCTCATATAAGAGGATTGATTGAATGATGCTATTGAATAATCGGTCTTGATCTGCTATCATTTACTAGGTTACTAACAGCGGGGTGGAGGTTACAGTCGTGCATGGCTATGGAAGGCCATCGTCAGCAAAAATTTTACTCGGCACCTCTAAGTGCTCAGCATTTTCAGAGTTGAAACTTGGTAACCCTAGCTATTGATGTATGCTATTTTATGTTCTCTCGAAAAGTGGAATATCGGAAACCAAACTCAAACAATCTAGGATACTCACAGAAACACAGAGGATGTCAACAGATAATGACTTAGTCAGCCCATTTGTACAAGTCTGCTGTACATATTTAGTCTTTAAGAGGTCCATGTTGAAAGCCATTTAGATAGATAACATAATAATTATCCATCTAAATGACTTACCCAGCTATATTCAGCCCTTATCTGGCTAAATTCTAGCCAGGTAACTAGAACTTTAAGATAGCTGGGTATATTCAGTGGCAACACCAAGCCACTGAATATGCCCTGCTAGTTAGCCAATTATGTACAACTAGCTAACTAGCACAGTCACATAGTGGCTGAATATGGACCTCACAATTTCATTTCACAGTGCACATCGTGCGCTAATTTTGTAGGCCTTCTCTGGGCTATCTCTATTCTGTTTATATCCTTTCAGAGATATGAACTCCAGAATTGGATACAACACTCTAGGAAAAGTCTGATGGATGACATATATAGGGGCATTGTTACCTTTTTTCTACTCTCTTTTTGGTTCTCTCTGTCCCTATGTACTCTACTATTCCTCTGGCTTTAGTCACCGCCTTATCACATTGCTTCCTCATAAACAATCATCCCAAGGTCTCTACTGGTTGATGTACACTAGTATCTCACCCCTCTCAAGTACTGCTTCCTTGTATTTCTTTACCCTAAATTCATGCCTCTGCATTATTTTGCATAAAATCTTAGCTGCCAAACTCTTGACCACCCCTGCTTCCTTAGATCATGCCTCATTTTTTCCACTCTTCATATTATCTGCAGACAACAAACGTTTGCTGCCAACCTAACTGCAATACCACTTATAAAAGTATCCCGAGGCACTCCACTGATGGCTCCCTGCCCCCTCCTGCACAATTCTTGGCATGAACTCCATTAGCCACTACCCTCAGTTGTCTTTCACTCAACCGGTTTCTAACTCATATTCCACTTTAGGATCCATCTCCAGGCCGCTCAGCGTATGTATAAGCCTGTGGGGAACAGTGTCAAAAGCCTTACACTGAAATCTAAGAAGAACACATCAATCACTTGTCCCGATCTAATTCTCTAGCCAGTCAAAAATTAAAAAAAAAAAAGAATGTGTCTGACATGATCTCCCACTAGTAGAACTGCACCGCTTCAGATCCTGTACAATCCTTTCTTTTATTAGGGACACCATTAATTTACCACCACTGAGGTCAAACTAAATGGCCTGTAGTTGCTTACCAATTTCTTCAAGAGGAGCAGGAAATGCACTGACACAATAATCGGGGGGTGGGTGGCTGGGGTGCAGGATGGGTAGGATGGATTGCTAGCCGGGGCCTCGCCCCGTGAAACTCACTCACCAGCAGCTGGGGGACTGTGACGGAGGCATTGCTGGGCCAAACCTCCAGGCGGACGCAGCGACTCAGGTCATCAGCAAAGCGGTAAGGCTCATTTGCACGTGGGCACCTGCTATGCCGGCAGCACCTGACGAAACGGGGGAGGGTTGTGAGGGGGGGAGACAAGAAGGTCAGGCAAAGGTCAGGAAGGGTGGAAGGGATTTCTCTCATAGATTATACGTACATATATGAATACACAAGTCTATGCAAGAAGAAAAATGATCTGCATTTATATTTCAAATGTAGAACTGTGAATGTCTCAGGTAATAGCAGGGGGCGCTGCAGTCTTCTAACATTGATAAGCATTTAAAAACATCTTTCAAGCTTCGGAGTCTAATTGCTCCCCAAGTACAGCGCTAACACATTTCCCAGGTTCTCCCGGATCTTTCGCACTGAACCAGCTGATGAACACAACACTTTTGCCACCTCGCGCAGTGCCAGAGCCTGTCAGAGCAGAGCAGATGTGAGCTATATAAAAAAAAAAAAACAACCCCCCACATCCCCAAAAAGGTGAGATCAGTCGTCAGGTGCTGATGCCACCAGCAATGGAAGTGGTAACAAGAGAGGGGTGAAGGAGGGGAGGGCAGTGCACGTGGGTATAATTCCAGCTCTGCCTTTTGCACACACAAAAAAAAAAAAATGCAAGCTCGTTAGCTATGTGGCTGTATTTCAGTCACCAAAGGTTTAAAATAAAACAAGTAAGCATTAGAAACAGACTGTGATGGCAGATAAGAAACATAAGGTCCGTCTAGTCTCTGCCCAGTTTAAGTCCTGTTCACATACTCCCGCTGATCTCTGGCTTTCCCTTCGCTTGGATCCTTTGTGCTTAGCCCAGGCCCTCCTGAACTCTGTTACTGTTTTTTGCCTTCATCACCTCCCCCAGGAGGCCGTTCCATCCATCCACCACCCTTACTTTGAAGAAATATGTCCTAATGTTACTCCTGAGTCTACTTCTCAGCCTCATACCAGTGATCCCTTGTTCTGGAATTTCCTTTCCACCGAAAATCTTTGCTTCTTGGGCATTAATTATACCTTTAAGGAATTTGAATGTCAAATCGGATCTCAACATTACACACAGCACAATTCGTATATATACAAATGAATAGCATTCATTAAAAAAATACAAAATAATTTATATCTATAATGCAAAATGTACAAAACAACAACAAAACATAATAATAGTAAGAGTCTCCTCTATATCCCTCATCTCTCTTCTCCTCTAGTCCTTAGGTCCTTAAGACTCGCGTCACAGGGTTTGTGGTGCAGGCTCTGCCCCATTCTGGTCCACATTCTTCTGGGTGTGCAGCCTCCACAGTACTCCAGGTGCGGTCTCACCAGTGACTCGTACAAAGGCCCCAGCACCTCCTTTATTCCACTCGCCACCCCCACCTCCCCCGTTTCCTGCAGCAGCTCAGGGGCAGATCCTGCAGCGAAAGTTGGAAAATTCCACAGCTCTTCCCTTGCATTATTTCTATACTGAATAATTCAAATTTTATGTCACGGTATAAAAATAAAGATGTTTTCTGACCCTTTTCTGTGCCTGTTTAATGTATTTTGTTCTTCAGGGGTTGTTTTTTTTTAGGCTGGGGAAATAAAAGGGATCTTAGTATTAATCAGTGCAGAGAAGGGAGGGGGATCGAACCCTAAGCCTGGGGGAGGAGAAGGAGAAGGAGAAAGGATCTGGGGATTGAAGGAAGGAAAGGGAGAGGGAGAGGGATTGGAGGAGGCTATAGATGGGAAGAGGAAAGAGAAGGGAGGATTTGAGTTCAGGTGAGGGGGGTAGAAGGATTGGAGTTTGGGGGGAGGAGTATGTGGAGGAAGAACCAAAGGGGGGATGAGGAAGAACTGAAGTTTGGGGTGGGAGAAGGATACCCTCTCGCAATCACCCATCACCTCTCTTGAACACACAACCCCAGTCCCCAAGTACTGATCCCTTCTCTCTTTTCTCATACGCACCCTACATGACCCCATCCCCTCTTTCACCCTCCTCACTCCCCCCCCCCCCCCCCGCCCCAAGAACTGGCCAGCAATAGGAGGAGGAGAGCGGTGGGCCCTCGGGACATGGCCTCCTCTGCTGCCTGGGACCTGAGCTGGCATCTGAAGCGTGTGGACATCATAATGCCATGCAATTCAAAAGCCGTATCCCAGGCACTAATAGTACAGTCCCTCTTCTCCGCTTACTGCCCACCAGTCAACGCATGTGGGGGGAGGGGGCAAGAGGCAATGGGAAAACAAGGTGAGTACCTGCATGTGCCCACTCGACCCAGCCAGTTATTGCCCGCTGGCCCTCCCCTGGTCTCCTGCAGCTGACCCTGGCTATGCCTTTCCCTGTGCCCTCCAGAATTCTGCACAGTTTTGTATCCTTCAGATCCCCGGATATGTTCACTCTGAGATCCCTCTCCGGTTTGCTGCAACATCGCTATCTTACACTGCATTGTCTACTGCTCCCTTGCATTCCTGCAAGCCAAACGCATGACTATGCACTCTTTCCCATTAAATATTAGCAGCCAAGCACTCGACTGCTCAAACTTTCATGGATTGCTCCTCATTCTGTCTACGCCATCAGAAGTGTCCGCTTTGTTGTGGATCTCATTCTCATCTGCAGAAAGATAAGCCTTTCCCACTAAGCCTCTCTCTGTGATATCACTTGTGAAAATACTGAACAGGCCCAAGACCAGGACTGATGCCTGGGGGGCACTTCCTCCTTATCCTCACTGCCTTCTTTAGAGTTTTTCTCCATCCCTTTCTTTCTCCACTTCTCCTTCAAGGCTACATCCCCATCCCCCTACCTCTCCCCTGCAACTCAGCAAAGGCAGTGCTGCCCCCACCGCTCCTGCCCCCACCCCACACCCCCCACCAGCCCCTCTCCTGGCCTGCACTACAGTAACAGCGCCTCTTCCTCTGCTCCCCCGGGTGCCCACTTCCGTCTGAACTAGGAAGCACGCACCCAGGAGAGGCAGCAGCGGGGATGGCCCACGTGACAGAATGCGCTGGGCTGCGGGCACAGAGACAGGAGCTGGCAAGGGGGGGGCGGCCCCTGCAGGTCTTATGTCAGCCTCCGGGCTCCGGTCTTTTGCCTGCTCCCCAGCAGCGGGCTCTGCCGTTCCTCTCTGCCTGTGGCAACAGAGAGGCTGCGATGCCCGCCCTGAGCCCGGGGGGACTCTGCAGCTTCTCTGGGAATCAGAAGGCAGAAGCCCAGGACTTTCCCAGGAAACTGTGCTCTTAAGCCTTCCAGAGTTCGCTCCTTCCCCTCTATATAAACCTCACGCCCACCCACCTTCCTCTCCCTGTTTCTTTACAGGTGGCTTTGTGCCATTCCCATCACTGTCATGTTTCTCCACTTACCTCATTTGCTTGTTGGGGGGGGGGGGGGTGTGACAGCCCGATTCTCCCAGCTTCCAACCACTACCGCCCCCCCCCCCCCTCCTCGTCTACTTAAAATTCTTGTTCACACACAGTACCAGGGCATTCCCCTTTCAGACGGGGGAATGCCATCACGGTTATAAAGCCTTTAATCCCTCCAGGCGGGACGCCAAGCCCCAAGAAATCCAAACCCGTCTTTCTTCCACCAGCTCTGCAGCCACCCATTAAACGTCCCTGGTGCAGCATAATCAATCATTTCTTGAACTCCTCTGGTACTGCTCCCAGCCAGACCATTTTGGCCCAGGTGGACTCTGACATCAATCTTCCTGCTCCAACAGGATCCCAGTAGGCATCTGATCTAGTCTCCTGCCCCCAAATCTATTCTCCTGATAAGAACCTCCCACCAGAGGGAGCCTTCCTTCTCTCCTGGGATCCTCTGATGCTTACCCTGAAGTTGTTCTTTAAAGTGGGCCTTCGCCTTTGGCTCTCACCTTATTAGCTACCTCTTTGGGGGCTTATTTATTACTAATGCTGCAAAGGCTTTCTGTCCTGGTATCATTTGGGAGGTGTCTGACTCACAGCCCTTGCACTATCTGAACCCATGGACTCCTTGGTATTTTGGCTTATTTGCGGGATCGGGGCCGGGGGAAGACTTTAGAAACAGTATGGGAAGGAGGCCCATCTGCAAACAGGAGAAAGAGACTCCAATCTTGCAGTATTTATTTAGTCTTCGGGAGGCAGAGGAGTCTCTTCCCTGGTGACCAGTGTCACCTGTCACCCTTGTTGTAACTTTTCCGCTGCACTGGATGGTGCAAATGTTCACACATTTTTCGGTCGCCGAATTCCCAGGCCTACGACCCCCCGTGTTACAAGCTTCCCCTGGGGCAGTGCTGCAGACCAGCCTCTGCTGTAGAGGCTCCAAAGAGAAAAGGGGAAGAGGGAAGTGCTAAAGGAATTTCAAGTTTTTGAAAGAGCAAATCTGTGCTACTTAAGCTCCCACCCACCCAGCAGCCTTGGATCCAGCCTTTCTTACATGGGGGAACCAGATTCAGCTTCTCTCAGATGTAGCCAATTAGGTAAAAGTAGTCGCTTATCTTCACTACCTCGGCCTCTCCTCAAACACTTCCTTGTCAGTCTTTACGAGACGCTAAGCACCATGGACCAGGAACTGTCTCTTATGTGCATCTGTACAGCACAGTATGCACCTTGTAGTGCTATAGAAATGTTTAGTGGGAAGGAGGAGAGAGCCGATTAAAACAAGATAGGGTGAATGGGAGAGCGATTGGGGGTGGGGAGGAAAAGCAAGGGAGGGTAGAGAGAGAGAGAGAGAGGTGTAGCAAGAGAATCAGCTCTCAACATTACTTGCTTGCATTATTCAAAGAGAAAAATAATCATCCACTGAATCTTGATTACCAGCTCTATGTCACTTGCACAGAGGGAGAAAAATATATGACAGGGACTTATAACAGAAAGTGAGAGAGAGAGGGGGGGCTGGAGAGGAGCTACTGAATAAGGTAAAAACCACTGGGACCTTTTCATCAGGGTGGGAGTTTAACCCAGAGTCATCATTCAACCAGAGACAGATTTGGGGTTTTGATGCCCCTAGGCACTGTCGGCCCCTGTTACCCCCACCCCCCCACCCCCACCAAGGTTGGACAACAAGGTGCAGAAGGCCTAAGGCACAGTCCCCGAGTTTCCTGTGGCAGCTCAGGGGTAGATTCTGTGGCAAAAATTTAAAAGTTCTGAAGCAAACTGGCAAGCATTTCCATCTTTTATATTACATTGTAAAAATGAATTAGCTTTACGTTATATGTATTCGTATATTTAGTAAAATTTGTTTTATTGTGATTGGTGAAGAAAAGGATCTATTGTAGCAGTATAGGGAGGAGACCTCAGGGACAGGAAGAGGAAAGGAGGAGGGGGAGGAGTGTGAGAAGGAAAAAGGACTAGGAAGGAGGAGGATGGGAGATGGGGAAAATTAGGAATCTAGGATGGGAAAGAGGAGAAGGGAGTAGGAAGGTCTGGGGAGTGACAGAATTCAAGATCAAGGGAGGGAGGATTTGAATTGCAGTTGGGTAGGGAGGAGAGAAGGGAGGTGTCCCTACCAGGCTCTGGTACTGCTCCTCCTTGTATCCCCTCTCTAACATCCCACCCAATGTGACGTACACTTAAACACGTGGCATCAATCCCTTCTCTCTCACACACACACACACACACACATGTGCTTCCCCCTACCCTTGGTCGTCCCCCCCAACACACTTCCCAGCCCACCCCTCTCATCTCTCAGCCTCCCTTCAATTATCTCTACCCAGACTGCTCCTAATCTTCCAAAATGATCCCCCTTTGCTCTGCCTGTTGCAGGCTCACACCCTCTCCTCTCCTGTTCCCTGCCCCCTGAGTGGGATTAAGAAGCAGTGGGCTATTCCCTGCTGAAGGAGATTCAGCACAGCTGAAAGGAAAGCAAAATCATCAGCCAGCCTGCTACCCACCCTCCCCAAGATTTTGCCACCCTAGGCGCAGGCCCTAGTGTGCCTACTGGCAAATCCAGCCTGCATTCAACCCAGGACACCCCCCCCCCCCCCTCCCTCTCTCACAGAGGGGAACAACCGCTCCTTCACACTACTTCCCCTCCCCCAAGAGCGCTAAATAACCCAGTCCCTTTACCCCTTCTGCAGGAGATGCTGTGCCCCTCTCCTCAGGGGCATGGGACCCCCCCCCCCCCCCCCGGCACCTTCCCCGCCCCTCCTTGTTCGCAGGCCCAGGGAGAGATTTATCCTGTGATGAATTTGACCTGTAATACAGTGGCCATCAGAGGATTAATATATTACAGTAAATTACTGCATCTGGAGTCGCTCCCTGTATCACTACCTTTCTTATGGCAGGGTCACAACAGGATTTATTAACTACTTTGATACAGCCTCAGAGGTGGGGGGGGGGGGGAAGGAAAGTGGGAGGATGTGTGAGAGACTGAAGGTTAGGAGAGCCTCACGGCTTAGCCGTCTCTCCGGCTGCTCGCTGGGATGCTGGTCACGTCGGCGCTCGAGGCACATGCAGACCTAGCACCATGATGTACCGCGCTGCGTTGCAAAGGACTTCAGAGGTGCTGGTCGTCTTCATGTTTTTCTTTGAATTCTTTGCCACGGATCAGGTACGCATGTGTGTGTACATGTTAGCATGTTCGCAAAAGCAGTCATAAGAGCACGTGACCTCTGCGGCGTTTACTTAACAGCGGCTGCGTCACCTGGCAATCGGTGCTCCCCCCGGGTGCCACGCTCACACAGAAAAGGACTGGCGGGTAAAGTGCCGCCGGAGCCCATCCAGTCTCTCCCCGCTCCAGACTGCAAAGAGCGCAGAAGCCTACCCCAGCTCAGGCTTCATCCTCCATCTAAGGATCCTCTGTGCGCTTAGCCCAGGCCTTCCTGAATTCTACTTCCACCACCTCCGCTGGAAGGCTGTTCCAGGTATCTACCACCCCCTTCTGTGAAGAAATATTTCCCTCCCAAGCCCACCACCCCTCTTTGAGCCTCACACAACGACCTCGTGTTATAGAATTTCAATAGCACTGAAAAATGTTTGCTTCTTGTGTGTCGGTTATACTTTTGAGATATCTGAATGCTTCTATAATATCACTCCCCTTCTCTAAGGTGAACGTATTTAAATTCTTAAGTTGCATCTCATAGGGGTTTTACTGCAGACTCAACACCAGTTTAGTAGCCCTTCTCTGGACCGCCTCCACTCCATCTATACTCTTGTGGTGCTAAGGCCTCCAGAACTGCACTCAGTACTCAGGTCGGTGTCTCTTAGTACCGTGCCGGTAGTATCTTCTTTTCTATTGACTATACTTGTTTCTATGCACCCATCCTTTTGGCTCAGCAACTGCCTTGCTACACTGTTTTGCTATTTTTTTTAGTTTAACAGATACGATCACTCCAAGAACTCGCGTCAGGCTGAGTCCGCTCCCCAGTACTACATCCTCATGGGTCCCCACCCTCACTGCCAACAAGCTGACCATTCTCCCTAATACCGCACCCTCATGGGATCCACACTCACTTCAACCAAGCTGAGCCCTCCCCCGGCAGGGCTACACCCTTTTGGGTCCCACACTCACTACCAGCAAGCTGAGCCCTCCTCAGGACTACAGCCAGGGCCAGCCTTAGCCCTGGTGGCACCCCAGATTGAGAAGCAGGGATTCCCACCCCTTGACTGCCACGGCGGCAGTGGCGCCGGTGCCTTGTAGAACCGCACGGCTCTAAGGCCTGCCCAGAATATGCCCTCTGTTTCCCCCAAGTAAAAATGTCTATAATTGAAACCATCAGATCCTTAAGCAACAACTATCTAGAGGAGTGGCTTTAAGGACGGATGACGGAAAGTCCCCGGCTACTTAATCTGGTCTCTCCTTGCCAGCTCCCTCATCCCTTTAACCCTTTACAGCCCTGTTTCCCCAGTGAACCTCAGGGCAGAATACAATTCCTAAGAAACCTTCTCCAAAAGCGGCTACAAAGCATCAGCAATAGCCTCCACCGCTCCCTTCCTCCCCCACCCCAGCGCCTGTCCCAGGACCAGTGGCCCTCGCCCTGCCCATGCCGCTGCGCTCCCGTCAGCGCCTCATGAATCTTCCTGCGGCACTGCTGAGCTGGGACCGACCCTGCCTCCAGCAGGGCCCGACCTGCGGCGGACGGTAGAGAGTTCCTATAAAAGCTATCTGACAGAAAAGAAATGGCAAAGGAGGAAAACAGGCAAATAAGACGCAAACAAAGGAGTGAAATGTGTCCCGTGCTGCGACTGAGTTGGAAGAGCAAAATTAACAAAAAAACAAAAAAAAAAAGGAGAGGGTGTAAAGCAGCTGGTACAGATTGTTCAGTAATTGGTGCGATCCTATACTTGCTTATTCCCTCGTTAAATAGAGCGGTTTGGATATACGGTATTAATTCTCACAGATATGTAGAAATAAGGGTCAAACAAGCTGTAGGCGCGACCTTTTTTTTTTAACTAATGTAAAGTCATCTTGCCTAGCTCACTCTGCACTGACCTGAGGAAGGGAGCACAGCTCTCGTAGGCTCGTCCCAGCTGATCGAGTTAGTCCAATGGAAAGCTCTCACCTACAGCTGGTTTGTTGCCCTACAGACACAGGCAGGCACCCCCCTCATGAAGAGCAATGCCATCATCAAGTCTGGTTACCCCTCAGACTCAGTCAGCCGCGACGCCGGTGTTCTTATGCACTCTTCACAGGACCGCAGGATTCTTTGCTTTTTAACAACTTTCCATTTCACAGATCAGACTATTTACAGAGCCTACTTTCAGTGGCACAGTTCCATAGCCAACCAACCAACCAACCAGCGAAACGCTTTATAGTCATTCATGACTATCTCATATCATCCATCTTGCCAGCGCTTAACATAAGACTTGTTTAAAACTCCCTGCCATCACTTAACTCTAATTTTGCATCCAGCATTCAGTCCTGACTGGTGTGTCCAATGTTTCCCCCATATTCTGTCATAAATAGGAAAGTTATACAGCAACATATGTGTTAATTTTCCAACGATAGGTATCTCATGAAGTTGTTTATGCCAATAGGCCAGCAGGGGTGCGGATTTCCAGAGCATCACAATGGTGAAATCTCACCGCATGAATTATTTGACTGCATAGGTGCACCCAGATTTAAATTGCTCAACTCTCCTAAAAGACGAAAGTATTGATGTAAAGCTCAGCTATTTCTGCTTTATTTTCCCAGCCTTGTCTTCTACTCTGTCCCACAAATCCCGAACCATAGCACATGACCGTCAGACATTATACAAGCAGGTACCCACTCTGCTCACCACATCCCCTCCGGCCCATTCTTGATGAGGAGGGCTAGGACTGTACATTAAGGGTAGGACATCTTTATGTTCTATGAAGCAGTCTGTACATTAGCTTCAACTCTACAACTACATAGAAAAATCTCGTGAGCCCTTTTCCATATGCCTTTCATGTCTTCCTCCTCCATCTCCTGCCTAAGATACACTTTCCATCTTGCTATCAGGAAGAGAGGAGTCCTTTGCTTCAAAGACAACTCAAATAGCTTTGCACAGTAGAGATAACATTAATAGTAAAAGCCTGTCCGAGGACGGGGAACTACTGTGAAGTGTAGGAAGTGCGTAATTGAGATGTGTGGTAGTAGAGAGTGCATGCTGAGCTTGGGTGTACTGTGTGGTAGTAGAGAGTAGATTGACTATTCAGAGAGAGAGAGAGAGGAGGAGCTGGAGAGTACAGTCAGAGAGAGGGGCGGGGCTCAATTTCCATACGTGGTAGTAGAGAGTAGATTGGCTATTCAGAGAGAAGGAGAGAGGAAGAGCTGGAGAGTACAGTCAGAGAGAGGGGCGGGGCTCAATTTCCATACGTGGTAGCAGAGAGTAGATTGGCTATTCAGAGAGAGAGAGAGGAGGAGCTGGAGAGTACAGTCAGAGAGAGGGGCGGGGCTCAATTTCCATACGTGGTAGTAGAGAGTAGATTGGCTATTCAGAGAGAGAGAGAGAGGAGGAGCTGGAGAGTACAGTCAGAGAGAGGGGTGGGGCTCAATTTCCATACATGGTAGTAGAGAGTAGATTGGCTATTCAGAGAGAGAGAGAGAGGAGGAGCTGGAGAGTACAGTCAGAGAGAGGGGCGGGGCTCAATTTCCATATGTGGTAGTAGAGAGTGGATTGGACAATACAGAGAGAGTTTGAGGGACGGATCTGGAGTGGGGCAAAGCTGAAGAGTAAAGGGAAAGAGAAGAGAGGAGCTCAGTTCCCATACAGAAAGATAAAGGGGTGGAGCTGGAGAGTACAGGAAAGGAGAGAGGCGGAGCTCAATTTGCATACCAGCTATGGAGGTATGGGGCATCTTTCCTCTTTATTATAGTTAGAAGATTCAATTTCCTTCCCCATCCTACATTAGGGCCATCTTGATACCAGAGGGCATTCTTCTAATCCTCTTCCCTTTTGACTAGAGCTCCTCTAATCCTTATATACATGCATTGCAATGTAACTCACAAGTAAAATTCCCTGCTCAGATTTTCAAATGAAATGTACCTCTCCTCATCCCATAGCTGTCCTAGATATTGCAATCCTGCTTCCCATCAACCATCCATCTCAGTGTTACATGTGTGCATGCATAAAGAAAGATTACTCCTCAAGCATGAAAAAGGTGAAAGAATTCCCTCCACAAGTTCAAAGCTTTTGCTCAATGATTGCCACACTGTGTGAGCTAGCATTGGTCGAGCACCCTTCTAGCCTGTGCAGACGAAAAAGGCACAAACAGAAGAGGAATCCATCACCTCCGTCTGTTTGACCTTGAGGGACAATCAGGCATGTGAAAAGTCTCTACTCAGCCATGCAAATAACCCTGGCCATCCAGTAACACCCCATATGATTGGGTAGCATCATTCCTCCCTCCTCCTTTGATCTCCAAAGGATGCCCAGAATAATTCTGGGCATTTTGCTTTTCCATATAAATCTTGAAATATTTCCATCAAGATTAGTAAAAAAAAAAAAAAAAAGGAATCGCTTTGGTGACATGCATGGCACATGCAGCAAAAGAGAGGTTAGTTTATTCATTTTTAATATCCTGATTCCACCCACCCATAAAACAAATAAGTCTTTGCCATTCCCAGCGATCAGGTGCGTAATTCATTTTATACATATCAGCCCATTCCCTTGGGATATATATGTCTAAGTATTTAAATCCTTTGTGGGTCTTTTTTGTAATGTAACTTGCCATCAGCCATGTGTCCAGCTTGAAAAACCTCCAACCTTTGGTCGGTAACTACATAACCTGATACCCTACCACATTCTGCCAGCCCTTCAAGTACACATAGCGCCAGTATCTGGATACTGGTTAGGAACAAGGGGATGCCATCCACACACAAAGATACCTTATGCACGCTCCCTTCAAACCTAAAGCCCAGCATCAGCATGCCTTGCCTCACTTCTTGGGCCAACACCTCAACAGCAAGATCAAATAGAAAGGGAGGGATAGTGGACCCCCATGTCTAGTGCCCTTCAAGATCGGGAAGGAGTCTGAAAGGAAGACGTTGTTCTGGACTTTTGCCTGTGCATACAGACCCATCACTAGCCTACACTTATCTAAAACTACAAATAGAAAGAACCACTGCAGTCTGTCAAAGGCCTTTTTCTGCATCTAACACCATTACTGCCCTAGTTGCCTTATTCTTCCTCAGGTGATGTCATTAAGCTACAACCTGTCCTCCAATGTTTGTTAAAAGGCATCCAGCAAAGTATTAAAGTTTGGCCGTCTAGCAGATCCTTGTCTGCTTTCTGAGATGCAAACTTGGAAAGCACAGGGCTGGACAAGGCATCCTAGCCCCCAAAGCATGAGGAGTTTGACAGGTTTATGGAAAGGTCACACCTGGAATGCTTGCAGTCAGCAATGTGGAGCTATGTCCCCAGTGTCCAGGTATTTACAAGGCCCAGCTCTAATCCTACTTCCCCCTCCAGCACACGTGCAGCCCGAGTGGTTCTAGCAGCTCAAGCATTAACACTCCCCACCCACCCAACACCGCCGAGGTGACAGGACCAGAGGACAACAAGAAGGAAGGCAGCTGCCCAGCTCAACTTTGGCTCGTGTAATAAAGGCAGAGAGAGAGAGAGAGATTTCAAGAAAAACCTAGAAGGGTCTTCTGTGCAGTAAAGAAATCCGTAGTCTGTTTCAACTCCTTCCACCCACCTCCACCTGTAAATCTATCATCAAAATTATTAGATGGCATCCATCATCATGCAACAAATTCTCCTATATGGTGGAAAAGCCCGGGGTGCAGCACAAGGTTGGAGTTAGGATTTTCTGGGGAGCTGTTAGGATGGGGGAAGGAGGAGGGACTGGGGCCCCAAAATAATGTTAGGCAAGTGAGTTCCAAACTTATTTAATGGGAATTGCAAGAAATCTCTCCCTTGACGTCTCATTTTCCTGTCTCTCCCTGAAGCTCCTTTGCTTCTCTCTGTATCCCTCTTATCAATCCCCTTCACTCTCCCTCCTATCGGTCATTTTCCCCCCTCACTACATCTTCCCTCGTTCATCCCCCCTTCTCTCCTGCTCCCTTATTTCCCCCCTTCCTTCTTCCACGCACTCCCTCCTTTCTTGGCACGTATCCCCTGTTCTCCATCTCATTCTGCTGGCAGAGGCTGGTTCTGTGCCCTCCTCGGTGATGCCGGGTGAGGGAACGACGCAGTCAAAGTTCCCGTTTCCTCTGTCATCCCCACCCACTTTCCATTCACATGTCCCTTGCAGAGTCAAAGAGGAAGAAAGTCACACCATGAGACGGAGCAGAGGTCGCTCTGCTCCTGCTGTTGGCCGTCAACCCACCGCAGATCAGCAAGGGTTTAAGCACAGCACTTAAACAGCATACCTAGCAGCTCTGTAACACGGAAACAGAGCAATGATGGCAGAAAAAAGACCAAACGGCCCATCCAGCCTGCCCAGCAAGTTTCCCATGGCACCTTCCTACTGCTCTGAACTGGTCACCCCCAAGCCTTATGTTAAGGGCAGTAATATTAACACTCAAAACCAAGCAACTGTCAAACCCTTTAACAAAATTACTGCTAGCAACATTTTTACAGGTTCATAATTCAGGCAGCGCTGCTCGAACGTGCTTTGCTTTTGGACTTGGCCGTAGAAGAAGTCCCTGCGGTTTTTTTTCCCTAATGGCTGTTTATCAGTACCCCGGACCGAAAAAGCTGGGGCCCAGTGCTGGCTGTCGTCTGAATCCAATTTCCCTTCCCCCACCTCTCTGCCGTCGAAGCAGAGAGCAAAGTTGATGAAGGGTAGTAATCCCCATTCCTTCTGTTAAAGGCAGTAACTGCCGCTCCGTTCAGGTTACCCCATGCACCCTTTCCTTCATTTCCAACCTCTCGCCTTTAGGGATCCACAGTGGAAAATCAAAAAGAGAAGTTAACCCTTTAACCTGTCTATCACTCTTCCCCCATCCCAAGAAAAAAAAAGACCCAGACATGATTTTTGTAGTCAGATTTTGACATTTTAAAGAAAGTTACCTCTTCATCTATTTCAATATATTTCTCTCTTCTCTTTTTGCCATCTTTGGGTCTCACCTCCTTTTTCATTAGCTGTTCCTTCCTCCCCGATCACTTCACCTTCAGCCCTCACCTGCACACTTCTCTCTCGTACTCTACCATGTACTGTAAACAAAACAAGCAGCGCCCAGCCCCATGTACCCACCCTCTCAGCGCCACTCACGCACCCCTCAAATCATTCCAAGTGTCAGCTCCCACCCACCTCTCACACTCAGACCCACGCCCCATGTATCACACTCAGCAGTCAATCATCCACTGCTCTTTCCGCTCCCCGCTACCTCACAATCAGCAATCAGATATTCCCTCCACCTCTCTCACCCTTGGCAGTCAGAAGACCCACCCTCGCCCCATCTCTCATATTCAGGAAGCATTATTGGCAGGACAATTTGTGCATGTGTTGTCAAAGAAATATAGGGCGCAATTCAAAAATAAAAGCAAAAAGAAATGAGCATATAATAATAAAATAAGATTACAAAAGGACAGAAAGGACAGCGACAAGGACATTTCCCGGGGTCTGCGCTGGTCCATATTGCCTCTGGTCAGATTATGTTTCTGGCCTGGTGACAGGATACCATAGATTTTGCTGCTCAAGCTGATGTTTCTCCTTTGCCTCCTATGATTACACAAAGTTTTCCCTGCTCATTCTATTGTGAGAGAATCTCGTTTTCTGTCAGCTTTGGGAAACATTCAGCTATCTTTGTTTTAGTAGAGTAGGAGTGGGGGGGGGGGGGATGTAATTCTGTTTCTCCAATGTTATACTGCAGGCTGAGTCTGGCTTTTTGGGGGGGTTCCAGTTCAGTTTTTTGTCTGCATATTTCTATTTCTAATTTGTGACCACTTACTCTCTGTTTGGCGAGTGTGTTCTACACGTGTGACCAAAGCGAGGGATTCTGCTAGCGCAGGGCTTCCCAAACATTTAGCCTATGTGACCCCCCCATTTTAGCACTTGAAAATTCAAATATCTACCAAAACAAAATAACAAAGGGATGACCCACCTCCAACAATCACTTCACTCTGACTCTCCCCACGCTCCAGCTGATCCCCTCTCTCAACCTCTACCATCTCCAGCCGACCCTCTCTCAATGTCTACCCCTCCAGTGGGCCCCCCCAATCTATCCCCTACTCCACCCCCTCCAGCCCTTTTTGCATCCTACTGCTGATCCTCTGTCACCCCCAAGATTTTCTTATAACCCCTAACTGATCCTCTGTTAGCCCCCCTCACCCCATCCTCCATTCCCTCCTCACTCTCATCTCCCATTCCCTTTCCCTCACCTCTTTCCCTTCAATTGATCCCCCAGCTGATCCCCTCTCACACCCAGCTCCTCCCTTATATTTTCCAGTTGATCTTTTGTCGTTGCCCTTTTCTCAGCATCCGCAGCCAATCTCTTTCCCCCTGATCCAACCCTCAAATCTCTCCTACATATGAATCCTTCCCTTCAAACAGCCCCTCCAAAAATCCCCCTCGCCTCAGTCAGTGGCAACATCCTCTGAGCCCCGGCCCAAAGGTGGATGACAACTGGAGGGAAGAGAAAGTAGGATGATGACTGGGCAGCAGCTTTTTCTAGGGTAAGTTCAGTGGTGGGTGTGGAGAGAGGAGCAGTGGCAATCTCCATCGGCCCATACATCCTGAGCCCTCCCTTCCCCTCATGGTTGGTTCCAAGCCTGACAGTGATCTTACAAGCTGCAGCAGAATTAATAATGAAAATTGGTGTGGACCCTCAGAACCAATGCAAGCTCACAGGGCCCTGCAATGGTCCCGATTCTCCCTCATGTAGGGCTTCCTGTTACCATAGAAACTGCAGGGCCTGTATGTGCTGGCTCACAGGCCCAACACTGACCTCCACTACTAATGCTGCTGCTTCTGGTGCCTGAAGAGTGCTGCCTTTTCAGGCACTCGTGACCCCAGGTTTTGTTACCCCATTTGGGTTCCCGACCCACAGTTTGAGAAGCCCTGTGCTAGCGTGTATTTACTGTAAAGGAATCGATAGCAGTCTGACCTGTTCGGTTTTCCAAATCGCAGCTCCCAACAGGAGGCTTACTGGGGGGATCCAGTGCCTGCTGTAATATTTGCATTGCCGCCTCTTCATAGGTAGATTTGTTGCTATTTGAAACCTCGCTAAGTGTGCTGCTTTGGAAGGGCAAATTTGTTACATGGGTGCTGAATGTGTCTATTTTTGGCAGGGTTTTGCGTTTCCTCAGAAAGTGTTACCTCAGAGGGTGTTTGCATCGCAGTGACTGCAGCGACACCAGAATTTTGAATAATCTATTTTTAATATGGCAAGCAGTAAAGGGAAAACATTACAGTTCTGCTCTTCACCTATTGCTGGGAGAGTTCCTGTGAATGGAGGTTGCCAGTGTGCAGAACTGGCGGTGCTTATGGTTTCACATTTATCCACCTGCAACGCTGATATCACAGGTGAGCTATAGAAAAGGGCAAGTGAATAAAGCAGGAACATAAAACACCGGCGGGACGGCCGCTGCCGGCGGAAGCAGAGGAGCTGGTGGGGGTTTACCCCAGGCCCCGCCAGGCAAAGAAGAAGCAGAGCTGGCAGCCGAGGGAGGGGTGTTTGTGGGGAGGATGTACTCCTCATCCACCCTCAGCCCCAGAGCAATTGCAAAAAACTTCAGGGATAAAATCTACAGACCCCCCCTCCCATGCACCCCAGCCATGCACATCTTCTGTCACCCCTGCCCCCCAACCATGCATAACCATACCCTAGCCCGTGGAGCACCTGCAAGACACATACCCATATACCCAGAACTCCTGTAACACACATACACCCCCTCCAGAACTGCTCACATACACACGCAGGTCATGGAGTCATGCAACCCACTTTAAGTTGCCATGCAGCTCTAGACTTCTTCTTGTGGAGTCTTTATAGCCAATTCAGTCCTCGCAAATGCACTTAGTGCAGGGTCAAGGCAGGCATAACCTGGGTACTGCTCTACTTTCTGGTTGTTTAGGTAAAATGCGAATTGGAGATTGTTTGGGATTCTTCTGGAAAAATCTATCATTTTGATCCTTTCCGGATTCACCCGTAGGATCCCATGATTTGCAGTAGGCTCTCCTGCAGGTTTTTGTTCCCTTGCAGACCTTCTGGGGTAGCGGTTAGGATTTACCTAGGCTTGGCAACTTAAAAAAAAAAAAAGCTAACCATTCAGCCTTAGCTCCAGCCACCTTTTCTCCCCCTCTTTTCTACAGCATCCCTGCCCCTCCCCCCTCTACAGGGCCCCTTAGTTTATATAGCAGGGGCCAATCCTAGGTCTCACTGTGGCAGCAGCAAAAAAAGCTGTGAAGCCAGGCAGGCCAGGAGTCTCAGCCAGTGCATGCTCCATCCCTAGGCCCAATCTCTTGTCTGAAAGCCACTGGGGGAGGGGGCCTGAGACTGGAGCAGTGCATGTTATTCAGTCCCCCGTCTGTACACTTTCACAGCTTGTTGCCGCCACTGCTGCCCTCCATGATTGGGACCAAGGACCGGCCTCTGCTCCGTTCTCCTCTTCCATCCACAGGAAGAGGATGAGAGGAGTTCTGGGTGGGGAGATGAGAAGATGGCTTGTGGAGAGGGAGGGGAGGAGGCTTTGATGCCGCAGAAGCTAGTGGTGGCCAGAATACTGGCAATCACACTGCTAGAGTAGAAGTCCTGCTGGCTTCTGGCCTCCCTTTACCAAAATCTGACAGGTCAGTCAAATACTGGCCAGTTGGCAGCCCTAGTATTTTCCCCAGTCCCAGTTTGCAGCAGGTTAAGGTTGAGGCCAGGATGACAGGTAGAATCGCAAGCTTTTGTAAAGTCAATATAACATACAAATATTCTCCCTGAGGGAGTGTTTTTCACATGCTCATTACTGTCTATAAGAAAGATATGATCACAGGTTTGGAGGAACCCAAACTGACTTGTGTGCAGGCTTTTGCTGTAAGAAATATTGTAAGATTCTTGTTGAAGACACTACAGAACAATTTGATTACAGTGAACACAAATCCCTTTATAATTACTTGGATTTGTGATATCCTCAGGTTTGTAGATTGGTGTAATTTCATCTTTCTGACCTGTGTAAAAGAAAATGGCCAGAAAGAAATGGCAGAAATATTAAACGAATACTTCAGTTCTGTGTTCACTAAAGAGGACCCTGGAGAAGGACCGTCGCTAGTTAACAAGAAACTGGAAGGTAATGGAGTAGATGTATCTCCATTTACAGTAGAGAATGTATGGGAAGAGCTGTGGAAACTGAAAGTGGACAAAGCCATGGGGTCTGATGAGGTTCATCCCAGGATACTGAGGGAGCTCAGAGATGTGTGACCTGTTCAATAGATCCCTAGAAACGGGAGTGGTGCCGAGCGATTGGAGAAGAGCAGTGGTGGTCCCGCTTCACAAGAGTGGAAACAGAGAAGAGGCTGGTAACTACAGACCAGTTAGCCTCACCTCGGTGGTGGGAAAATTAATGGAGTCACTGTTGAAAGAAAAAATAGTGAACTATCTACAGTGGGAAGAATTGCTGGACCAGAGGCAGCATGGATTCACCAGGGGAAGATCCTGTCAAACAAATCGGATTGACTTTTTTGACTGGGTAACCAAGGAATGTATTTATTTATTTAAATTCTTTTAATATACCGATGCTCAAGACAAGTCTTATCGTACCGGTTTACAATAAACAAGGGGAGAACCAAATTAACATGGATAGAGAAAGACAAAGTTACAATTAAACAAGGGGTGTATAACATGGCCGTTAGAAAGAAGGGGTAGATTGAACAAGTACAAACTAGATGGTAAGTAAACTAAACAAAGAGCAATTGATTAAATATCAAACATATTAGGTAAATGTAGAGGTGATGAATTAGCAATTTCTTTAAATAAGCAGTTCTAGCATAAAACAGGACTTTTGTGAGGGGACAGAGGACGCAACCTAAAGGGGGGGGGGCAAGGGAGGACAGGCACCGGATCGGGGGGGGGGGAGGGAGGGAGGAGGAGAGCTGGGAGGGGTGGTACTAGAGAGAGGTGAGAGAGACAGTGCTGGTGGTAGAAGGTTTCATTAGCGATATGCTTGAGCGAACAGCCAGGTTTTCAGTTTCCTTCTGAAGGAGAGATGGCATTGTTCTTGGCGTAGGTCTGGGGAAGTGAGTTCCAGTGATGCGGTCAGGCGGTGGAAAGTGCTCTTTTCTCAATGGAGTTGTGTATAGAAGATTTGCTAGGGGGCGCCTGGAGAGAGCATTTATATACAGATCTGATTGGTCTTGATGAAGAATGGAGTTCGAGAGGGATGGTAAGATGGAGAGAGGTTTGCTGATAGATGGTTTTGTGAATGATGGTCAGTGTCTTGAAGAGTATTCTATAGTGAATGGGTAGCCAGTGTAGTATTTTTAGAATCGGTGTGATGTGGTCCATTTGACGAGAGATTGTGAGGATCCTGGCTGCAGCATTTTGCAGCATCTGTAGTGGTTTAGTAGAGGAGGCAGGGAGACCGAGCAGTAGTGCGTTGCAGTAATCAATCTTTGAGAATTGGATCAAGGAAGACTGCTCGATGTCATCTACTTGGACTTCATCAAAGCTTTTGATATGGTCCTGCACAGGAGACTGGTGAATAAAATGAGAAGCTTAGGAATGAGTGCTGGGATGGTGGCCTGGATTGCAAACTGGTTGACGGACAGACAACAATGAGTGATGGTAAATGGAACTTACTCTGAAGAGAGAGCGGTGATGAGTGGAGTGCCACAAGGATCGGTGTTGGGACCGGTCCTGTTCAATATCTTTGTGAGCGACATTGCGGACCGGATAGAAGGTAAGGTTTGTCTTTTTGCGGATGACACTAAGATCTGCAACAGAGAGGACATGCCGGAAGGAGTGGAGAGAATGAGACAGGATTTAAGAAAACTAGAAGAGTGATCGAAGATATGGCAGCTGAGATTCAATGCCAAGAAGGGCAGAGTCATGCATATGGGGTGTGGAAATCCGAAAGAACTGTATTCGATGGGGGGAGAAGTGTTGATGTGCATGGAGCAGGAGAGAGACCTTGGGGTGATAGTGTCTAATGATCTGAAGTCGGTGAAACAATGTAACAAGGCGATAGCTAAAGCCAGAAGAATGCTGGGCTGCAATGAGAGAGGAATATTGAGTAAGAAAAGGGAAGTGATTATCCCCTTGTACAGGTCCTTGGTGAGACCTCACCTGGAGTACTGTGTTCAGTTCTGGAGACTGTATCTCTGAAGGGACAGAGACAGGATGGAGGCGGTCCAGAGAAGGGCGACCAAAAAGGTGAATGGTCTTCATCGAATGACTTATGAGGAGAGATTGGAAAATCTAAATATGTACACCCTGGAGGAAAGGAGGAGCAGGGGTGATATGATACAGACTTTCAGATACTTGAAAGGTTTTAATGATCCAAAGACAACGACAAACCTTTTCCGTTGCAAAAAAATCAGCAGAACCAGGGGTCACGATTTAAAATTCCAGGGAGGAAGACTCAGAACCAATGTCAGGAAGCATTTCTTCACGGAGAGGGTGGTGGATGCCTGGAATGCCCTTCCGGAGGAAGTGGTGAAGACCAAAACTGTGAAGGATTTCAAAGGGGCGAGGGATAAATACTATGGATCCATAAAGTCTAGAGGATGTGAATGAAGGGAAGAGGCATGGGGGTGGCTTGCGGGAATGATGGCTACTACCTGGAGATTAATATCCTTATTCAATAAACATACACACGGTTAATGCGTCTCCAACATTGCTCTATGCTTCAACGGCAAGAGGAAATGTAGAAAAAAGGATTTGCATCCACAAAAAAGCAGGGGAGCCAGGGGAGTAGCTTGCTTGTTATGGTGGTTACTACCCAACCAAACAAGCCTGATACTTCACTTTCAATGCATATCCAGCATAGCTCTCTGCTTCAACGGCAAGGGGAATGAAGAAAAGATGATTTATATTCAGACAACTACCAACAAGGTCTGAATTACATAATCTGGGTAAAACAAATAATCATCTATTTATTTATTTATTTATTTATTTTTAACTTTTATATACCGACATTCCTGTATAAAATACAAATCACACCGGTTTACAATAAAACATAACTTCGCCTGTGAGCGTTACATAGAACAATCAACAAATTATACTAAAAAGCATACATTACCTTTCTCAGAAATGTAAAACAATTATAAAGAAGAAATTGTTAACAAGGGATAAAAGATAACAAGGGGAATATTTAAAACTAGGGAATGCCTCTTTGTTGCGCCCCTTTGGTGTGCGACGCATGGCGCGCGGCGCCTGCTGGCTTGGTGCTTTTAACGGATCAGTTCCGTGAGCGATGACGTCGGGGGAGGGGTGGGTCCCTCAGACCTTTTATTCTTTTCAAATTCATCATCATGGGAGTAGCTTGCTTGTTACGGCAGTTACTACCCTGAATCAAGCCTGATACTTCACTTGGAATACATATCCAGTGCAGCTCACTGCTTCAACGGCAGGGGGAATGAAGAAAAGATGATTTATATTCAAACAACCAACAAGGACTGAATTGCACAGGCTGCGTAAACAAGCATGGGAGTAGCTTGCTTATTACGGCGGTTACTACCCCAAACCAATTAGCTAGATACTACACTTAGATGCAGCTCCAGCACTGCTATCTACATCGATGGCGGGGGTGGAAGGGAAATAGAACCAAAAAGTTACTTAAAAGGGACAAGAGTAACAGATAAGTATGAAAAAATAAGTGTGAAAGTTTACTGGGCAGACCGGATGGGCCGTTTGGTCTTCTTCTGCCGTCATTTCTATGTTTCTATATTTTTCTATGTAGGTTAAATAGTTTTACTCGTGCTTCTTGGCCTTGTACATTGCTGTATTTGAGAAGCTCATTTAGCACCATTTTGGGGCTTTATGCTTTCCTGGGCTTAAGATCTGGAGGCATTCCTCCATTTCTCATGGGAGTAGGTTCTCCAAATTCGTCAGTTTTTGCACACACCATGACAAGAATGAACCTGATGTGTAAGCCAGGTATGATCTCAGTCTTTCAAATTTACTGCTAATGCCCTTCTTAATATTTTCATTGTACCAAAGAGAGTCTCCTTCCGGAGTTCACAGGATGTAATAGGTACAGGCACATATCAAAGTGCACTTGGAAGTTTATTAATCAGATCTGCGGCACCCATGACAACTGGGACTATTTCTGTATCTTTCTGCCGCATTTTCTTGATCTCTGATAACATATTTTAGTACTTAAGGATATTTGCTTTTTCTATATGTTCCACAGAATAGTCACTGGGTACTGATACTTCTATCAGCAATGCTGTTCTTGTGCTTTTGTCCTTTACCACAATGTCTGGTTTTTTATCACCGATCTTCTCATCAGTTGGAATGGGAATGTCCCAGGTAATTGTAACCTCTTTGTGCTCCTCAATTTATTTATCTATCTATAAAATAACTTATATTCCACGTAATCTCACAATGTTCAATACTGTAAGAGTTGTGATCCCGGTGTTTTACCAGTTCAGTGAGGTTACAGTGTTTTCACAGTTTCCAGTGGATGAGTCGTGCCACCTTGTTTCTGTACACAGACATTCTAACACCAGCACATCATACCAAACCACAAGATGTGTAACTGTTTCCAGTTCTGTTCTACACAATTTGCATTTGTCTCTTCTGCCCTTCTTTTCTGTGCTGGCCATGAACTATCTTGTCTGTAGGCCACATCGTCCTGTGCTGCAACGGCTGGAGGCATTCCTGGATTGTTATACAGGTGTCTTAATGGTGTTTGATAATCTTTGATTGATTGCACTTACCAGCAGGTTTAATTACTTGAGTGGTTTTCTTTTTTGTTTGTTTTTTTTAAATCTTATGTGATTATCTTTGGGTTTAATCTGTTTACGGAGGTGCTGGAAGTGTTCTGTCCAGATTTTACCGTGCTGGATTGCTATATCAGATTTAGTTTGGGGTTTAAGTCCCCCTTCTAAGTTTCCCTGAAAGAATCCGTATTTATGGCTTCCTCTTTTTCAGCTATTTTCCCCCCCCTCCTGCGGGCAGAAATCTTTGCTGGAAACGAAGGGCGTGAAGATTCAAGAATGCCATCTGTGTGCGTTCTTTTCCTTCCCCCGACCTAAATGCCCTTGCCTTGGGAACGCCCTCTCTCGCTGGGGCCAAGGCTACGCAACTTGTAGCCGCATTGAAGGCGGGACGGTTTTCAGATCGATGCAGGTAAAGCAAAGTTGCTTACCTGTAGTAGGCGTTTTCCATACACAGCAGGATAAAAATGAGCTACACAAGTGGGTGAAATCATCTGGTGGCGTCAAGACAGAAAAAAAATCTCTCAGAGCTCAAAAACCGACAAGGTTTTCCTGGCACGCTCGGGCTTTCCTTCACAGCCCATCCACCTGGCGAACGAAGGGCAGGTGGGAGGAGATTGTTTAGTATAATTTATCCTGCTGTCCCTCAGGGGACACCTGTGACAGGGTAAGCAACTTTGCTTTTTAATGGAGAAGCAGGCAAAAGCTCAGCCATGCAAGTGGGGACTCCCAAGCTGAAGGTTGCATATGATCAGTTTGATGTTTTCACATATTAGTAGTAGATCATCATAACCAGGGATGACTCTTCCCTTTAGGCAAACTAGGTGGTTGCTTACAGCACCAAAATTTTGAGGGCGGCAAAATCCTACCAGCTAGAGTCCCAGAGTGGTGTTGTGCAAAGCCAATACTGCCAAAAAAACATAAGAAGTTGTCATGCTTGTTGCGCCGGAACAGAGATGGGATTTTCGCAACCCGTAGGTAGGGACCTATGGGTCCCCACTGTCGGCAGGCAGAGTGGGCTGATAGACAGAGGCTGCTGGAGCTTCACTTACACCAGCCCTCGTTCCCCGCGGGTTGAGCCTTTGGGTGCCGGGGCCGGCATGACTTAGGTGGGCCTCTGTATGTCGTCGTCGATGGAGAGATCGAGGTCAGCTCAGAGACAGCAGGTGAGAGATGGTTCAGTCTTACTCTGGACAAGGTAGTGTCCTGGAAACTCGGGCGCCAACGGAACGGAGGCAGACAGGGGCGCTCGAGCAAGAGCAGGCCGAAGCCTGAATAAACCATGTCCAGGGAGTAAGCCGGAGTAAGCGTTGAACCACAGGCTTCAGTCAGGGCTGGTGGCAAGCAAGGCTGAGGTTCTGATCACGGCAATAGTCGAACGTAGTCAGGCGAAGCAGAGGTCTGGTTCTGGAGATAGGCAATAGCGTAATCAGGCGAAGTGGTGGTCTGGGTCTGGAGAGAGTCAACGGCGTGGTCAGGCGAAGCAGAGGTCGAAGTTCGGAGAGAGTCAATGGTGTGGTCAGGCAAAGCAGAGGTCGAAGTTCAGAGAAACAATTCAGAGGTAAACGGACTCAGGATGAGAAGGGTCGCCTGGAGGCAATAGGGAGCGAGGGAACCTGATGCAAAGGCAAGCTCTGACTGTCAGAGCTTGCCTTAAATAATACTGGTGATTGACGACACCTGGATGGGCCCAGCGACCTCGGCACGCCGCGGGCCCTTTAAGTCTGGGTGAGAGGCGCGCACGTGCGTGCCTGAGAAACCCAAAAGTGGAAGCAGCCGGCAGCGGCATATCTGCCACAAGGCAGAACCGCGGGAGGGACGGCAGCGGCGTTTCCACCGTGCCATAAAGCCAAGGACCACAGGCAGGGCCGCCAAGAGGAGGGCAGTGCAGGAGGCGCTCCCTCCACATCGCAGAAGGGCCCGTGTTTGCTCCGGCAGCGGCGGTAGATGAGGAAGGCCGGCCATGGGTTCCATGGTCAGCCGACGTAACAATACTGGGTCAGACCAAGGGTCCATCAAGCCCAGTATCCTGTTTCCAGCAGTGGCTAATCCAAGTTACAAGTACCTAGCAAGTACCCAATATTAATCAGATCCCAAGCTACTATTCCTTATTGATCAATAGCATTTTATGGACTTCTCCTCCAGGAACTTATCCAAATCTTTTTTAAACCCAGTTACACTAACTGCCATAACCACATCCTCTGGCAATGAATTCCAGAGCTTAATTGTGCATTGTGTGAAAAAGTATTTTCTCCGATTTGTTTTAAATGTGCTACTTGCTAACTTCATGGAGTGCTCCTTAGTCTTTCTATTATCTGAGATAGTAAATACCGATTCACATTTACCCATTCAAGTCCTATCATGATTTTGTAGACCTCTATCATATCCCCCCCTCAGAAGGCTCTTCTCCAAGCTAAGCAGCCCTAACCTAACAGGGAGCACTATGCTGGAGCTACCAACAATAGGTAATCTGTAGTGGGGTGGGAGAAGTGGGCATGACCAAAAGTTTGCTTAGGTCAGGGGTCTGCAACCTTTCAAAGTAGAGCCATTTTTTGATTTTGTCTTTAACCAAATCAGTTTGACAGCCATATCACACACTTGAATATCAATACATCCTCCACACACATACATGATACATGCATGCACAAGGGAATCATTTTCAAAGCCATTTATGAGCATAGAACACAGTTTTATGCACATAAATGGCTCATGAAAAATTTGCTGGTCTTTGTGTACAAAAAGCATGCACTTAAGTCAATCTTGTGCGGACCTCTGTGCATACGAAAAGAGGAGCTGGGGCGGTGGAGTTGTTTGGATTTATGGGCAAACTTCTGATTTGAAAAAAAGTCTGCATGTAAATCCACACGCATAGTTGCGCCACAGCAGGAGCAGACAGAACTATGTGCAGCGGGAGGGGAAGGCGGAAGTTTGTGTGCAAACTTTCCAAGAATTTTCAAAGCAACTTTCCAAGAATTTTCAAGGCAAAAGAATGCGCCTACTTTTGCTTTGAAAATTTGTGGAACATTTGCAGGTAGAAAGCACCCATAGACCCTCCCTGGAGCAGCCTATGTGTTGTGTGTTTGTATGTGTCTGTGTGCCTCTGAGAGCCCATGTGTCACATATAGGCTCTCACACGCACATAATGTACCCGTGAGGGACAGCGAACCTATGTATGTTAGAGAGAGGGAGTATGTGAGAGAATGAATGCATTATTATGCATGAGTGTGAGAGAGTAGATAAAATGTGGGCGTCCCTACCTTCCCCAAACCACAACGATCTCAGGGTGACTGGAAATCAGAAGATCACAGGTCTGAAGAGCAGAAGATTTTTTTGATCCTTATTAGTTTTAATTATTGGGTGTAATTTTATAATTCTGCTATTGCAAAATATTGACTCTCTCTCTCTCTCTCTCTCTCTCTCTTGTAACAGCTGTCCAGTGTACAGCTTGCAATGTGAAAATAGAACAAGTGCAATAAATTTAATGCACGTTGCAGTAAAATACCTATGCGAAGCGGTACCAGGAAAATTACCCTAACCAAGCCCCTTTTTTTTTTTTTATCACGGGCACTCTAAAATGATGAATCGAGGCCATAGATTGCAGGATGGAGCTGGGCTTTATTTGATGGGTCCCGGACAGATATTGAATGAATTGGGGGGGGGGGGGGGCAGCAAAAAAACTAGCACCAACCCTTCCCTGGAGGAAAATTTTCAAAGCCATTTTTGCAGGTAAAACAGTGTTTGACTCACAGAAATGGGCTTTTTGCAAACTGCTCACCCTCTGAGTGGGTAAAAGTTTGCAGGATGGACCACATTACCCCCATATAGAAGAGGTGTTCCCAGGGGAGGGAATAGGTCAGGGGAGGCAATGATGCATAGTTTGGTATGGGAAAAATATCTGCAGATAAAGCAGGCACCCATCTCTGCAGATACTTTATCCTGTAGAAACAATCATAGCTAAACTGCATGCAGAGATTTGCTTTATTGTTGCAAATCCTATGGGTCAAAACTACCTGCAGTGTTACACCATTATTGGAAGTTTAATTATTGCCCCCATAATGTAGATGCACAAACCCTAATAGATACTGTATATTTCTTTGATTGGGTGACCAGGGAGTTGGATCAGGGAGGAGTGCTACATGTAGTGTACCTCGATTTCAGCAAGTCCTTTGACACAGTTCCATATAAGCGACTTATAAATAAACTTGAGTGCCCTTGGAGAATCCAAGATGGTGGCTGGAATCATTTAATGCATGCTCCTGTTCCTTGTTGTGGTTTACCTTGTTTTTCCTTCATATTTCCTGGTCATGTGGGCTGTAAAAGAAAGGCAAGATAGAGGGGATTCCTTGCAGCATGGTTTTTTTTGTTGATGTTAGGGTTTATGCATGGCCATGTTCTTCAGGGACATTTATTTTATTTATTTATTTATTATTTTTATATACTGACATTTGATCTCAATTGAGATATCACACCAGTTTACATTCAGGTACTGTAGGTATTTCTCTATCTCCAGAGGGCTTACAATCTAAGTTTTGTACCTGAAGCAATGGAGGGTAAAGTGACTTGCCCAAGGTCACAAGGAGTGACAGCAGAACTTGAACCCTGGTCTCCTGGTTCATAGTCCACTGCTCTAACCACTAGGCTATTCCTCCTCCCCATACCATCACTGGATGAGGTGCTATTGAAGAGTGAGGATGAGGAAGAATTACATCCATCCTCTAAGTTTCTTTGAGTACAGTGTCAAGAACACACCCTTCCACCCCATGGTTCCAGCTGCCAGCAGAGCTTTCAATGCACAGCAAGGCAAGTCACCAGCTGATGGCATCATGGCAGTGCATCAAACGGCAAAATCCTGAAGATCCCGTGGGAACTCAGCTGCAGAGAGAAGTAGACTGAGGCATCCCAGAGCATAACCGTGTCAATTTCCAGACGTCTTCCAATTCTGCTCAACCTACAGTTCCAGGTTTCAACTTGGTAAGGCCATCTGAATTCACTCTTGAGGCCATTTGAGTTACGATTGAAGATTTGGGAAATGCCATATTTCATTTCGGTGGATAAGAATGTAGTGTTGGAAAATCAAGTTCAGTCTCTGGAAAATTCTTAATCTGAGGTAGCATCATAAGTTTCAGAATTATGGAACATAGTGCAGTATGCTGGATATTTGCTACAGACTCTGGTTAAAGACTGCATTTATCTTCCTAACAAATTGGAGAATATCGTCTGAAGACAGCAAAGTAATGGGACAAGGCAATAGCTAAAGCCAGAAGAATGCTCGGCTGCACAGAGAGAGGAATAATCAATAGGAAAAAGGAGGTTCTAATGCCCTTGTACAGGTCCTTGGTGAGGCCTCACCTGGAGCCCATATCTCAAAAAGGATAACAACAGGATGGAGGTGGTCCAGAGAAGGGCGACCAAAATGGTGTGGTGATCTGTATCGGAAGACTTATGAGGAAAGGCTGAAGGATCTAATATGTACACCCTGGAAGAGAAGAGGTGCCGGAGAGATATGATACAGGCCTCTAGATACCTGAAAGGTTTTATGATGCATGAACTGAGAATCTTTTCCATTGGTAAGGAAACAACAGAACTAGGGGGTCACAAAATGAAACTCCACAGTGGACAACTCAGATCCAAAGTCAGGAAATAGTTGTTCCCGGAGTGGGTGGTGGATTCCTGGAATGCCCTTCTGGAGGTGGTGACCACGTCTCTAGAGGACCTGATCTCCCTAACAGGGAAGATCGATCACCAACTCTGCCAACGGCGCCTAGAAGTAAAGGCCTCCCGATTTCCTACTCCATGCCCAACACGTGCCAAAAGTCCCCCATCTAAGGCTTTATTGGCACCACCGCCTCCTGCTGAAAAACCAATGCAGGTTAACCGTGGGCGACTATCTCTGACTGAACACCTTCAGCGGAGAAAGGAGGGTCTCTGCCTTTACTGTGGTGCCTCTGGACATCTTCGGCAGTCCTGCCCGGTTCGGCCGGGAAACTGCAACGCCTAAGCCCAGCGGGGGTCCCGAACTTGGGTGCTACTGTCACCGGCCCCCAACTTCTACTTCCAGTCTCCCTTGTTATCGAATCTCATTCCTTCACCATCACTGCCCTTGTCGACACTGGGGCAAGTGGCAGCTTCATCATGGATGACATCGTCAAGCTTCTGAACATTCCTCTGCAACCCCTAGAAACGCATCACGTCCATCCAAGGGGAACATCTTCCAGGACTCATCACCCACCGAACGGTGGCCTTCCACCTCACTGTGGGAACTCTCCACGAGGAAGAAATATCCTTATACATCCTAAAACGTTCCACACATCCAGTCATCCTGGGGCTGCCCTGGCTCCAGGCACACAGAACTCAATTCGACTGGCATTCTCTACAGTTGGTGCAATGGGGTCCCAAGTGCCAGAAGACCTGTTAACTGTTCTAAAATCCACCACCCTCACCGGGTTACCAACGCAATACGCCAAGTTTGAGGATGTTTTCTTGAAGCAAAAGGCAGACACATTACCTCCACTTCGCAAACTGAATTGCCCTATAGAGCTCATGCCTGGCATGATGCCTCCCAGGGCAGAACCTATCCATTGTCACATCCAGAAACCTTAGCCATGTCCGAGTATATTAAAGAGAACTAGGAAAAGGGTTCATTAGACCCTCCAACTCTCCTGCAGGGGTGGGTTTCTTCTTTGATAAGAAAAAGGACGAAGGATTACTCCCTTGCATTGATTATAGAGGGCGTAACGCCATAACCCAAAAAGATCACTACCCGTTGCCCCTCACCAGCAAGCTGTTTGACCGCCTCCAAGGGGCTCGGATCTTAAGTTGGATCTACGGGGAACGTACAATCTTGTTCGCATCCAACCAGAAGATATTTGGAAGACCGCGTTCAACACTAGGGATGGTCACTACGAGTACATCGTAATGCCCCTGCAGTCTTTCAACACCTTATGAATGAAATTCTCTGAGATCTCCTATACTCCTTTATGGTCATATACCTGGACGACATCCTGATCTTCTCAAAGGATCTAGAGTCACATCGTGCTCATGTCAAGACCGTACTTCAACGCCTGAGAGAGAACCACCTCTGCGCCAAACTGGAAAAATGCATCTTTGAGCAAAATGCCTGCCCTTCCTAGGGTATATCATCTCCGATCGAGGATTTTCTATGGATCCAGAAAAGCTTCAAGGCATTTGTGATTGGCCCCAGCCAGTTGGCCTCCGGGCCTTGCAAAGGTTCCTCAGCTTCACGAACTATTATAGAAGCTTTATTGCCAATTATTCTACCTTAGCCACTCCACTCACGGCCATGACAAAAAAAGGGACTAACATCCGTGTTTGGACTCCCAAAGCGCAAGCCGCCTTTCACGCATTGAAAGAGGCCTTCTGCTCCGGTCCATGCCTGTGACATCCAGATCCAAGACGTCCATTTGTCGTGGAAGTTGACGCGTCCGCTATCGGAGCCGGAGCGGTATTAAGCCACTTTTCCCCCAAGGGTACATTGATAACATGCTCATTTTATTCACACAAATTCTCGCCTGCAGAACAGAACTACACAATCGGAGATTGGGAACTCCTGGCCATCAAGTTGGCCCTCCAAGAGTGGCGCCCATGACTGGAAGGGGCGCAACACAAATTTACCATTTTCACTGATCATAAAAATCTCAAACACTTAAAAGAAGCATAACTCCTGAATCTGAGGCAAGCCCGATGGGCGCTGTTCTTCGAACGATTTAATTTTGAACTGCGCTACCGACCAGCCTCAAAAAACCTCCATGCAGATGCGCTCTCCAGGTCTTTTGAACCAGAAGACACCCCAGACAACCCAAGCTCTCGCGGTGACCACCATGGTACCCGCCGGAAAGACCGTCATCCCACGTTGATTACGTGAGCGTGTACTCCGCTGGGCCCATGATTCAAAGTTGGCAGGACATCCTAGCCGTACGAGAACCCTCGAGATGTTACAGAGGTTTTACTGGTGGCCCAGTATGGTGAAGGACTCCCGCAACTATGTTGATTTGTGCACCATCTGTGCCCAACAGAAACCTCCAACGGGGCGACCATGGGGCCTCCTCCAACCGCTTCCAGTTCCCACCGAACCCTGGTCAAGTATATCGACGGATTTCATCACGGACCTACCGCCATCTCAAGACAACACCGTGATCTGGGTCATCATTGACCGCTTTTCTAAAATGGGTCATTTCATCCCTCTGCAAAGCCTCCCATCGGCCCCAGAACTGGTCAAATTATTCCTGAAGCATGTCTTTCGCCTTCATGGCCTCCCAAAAGAAATTATATCAGACCGAGGACCACAGTTCGCCACAAGGTACTGGCGCTCTTTATGTAAGAAATTCAACATCACAATGAATTTCATGTCGGCCTATCACCCCCAGGCCAACGGCCAAGCAGAAAGAACCAATTGGACCCTGAAGACCTTCCTCCGTTCATATGTAAATGACCAACAGAATAATTGGTCCGACCTGCTTCCCTGGGCTGAGTTGTCGCATAATACCCACATCTCTGCTGCCACAGAAGTATCTCCATTCTCTGTAGTGTTTGGCCGACAACCATGTTTACCGCTGCCAGTAACCCTCTCTGTTCCATCACCAGCTGCTCAATTCACGGCTCACACCATTCGTCGTGTGTGGAACCAAATGAAAGAACGGCTCAATCAGGCCGCCGAATGTTCCAAGCGCACTTCAGATGCCCACAGACATCCCGCTCCACTCTTCCAACCTGGCCAGAAAGTGTGGCCAAGCACCCGACATATAAGGCTGCAACTCCTTTCGCATCGTCTGGCACCCAAGTACATAGGTCCATTCCCAGTCCTCCAAAGAGCGGGAGCAGTTTCTTACCAACTGCAATTGCCACGTGCATGGGTATTAATAATACCTTCCACGTCTCCCTGCTGAAGCCTCTGGTCCTCTCTTGGCTCTCGCAGAGATCCCTAACCTCCTCGGATCTCCACGGAACCAGACTCCACCCTCCAGGTAAGAGAAGTCCTCGACGTCCATCGGCGTCAAGGCCAATGGGAATATCTCTTAGCCTGGGAGGGCTACGGGGCCGAGGAGAACTCATGGGAGCCATCCCATAATATTCTGGACAAGAAGCTCTTCAGGGCCTTCCACAGGGCTCACCCTGAGAAACCTCGCCCGCGGAGAGGGAGGCCTAGAAGGGGGGTACTGTTGTGCACCCCATCCGTGCTCGACCCACATATGGGCCTGCTCACCTATCCAACTCCTCCGCAGGTCCCGGGTCAACCTCCTCAGCAGTAGCCACAAGCTCCTCCAGGCCTCAGCATCCTGCGGCGGCAGTCGCCGGGCCTTCCTCAGCGCACCAGGCCTCACGGCAGGGCTCGGTGTCCTCCATGGCGTCGGCCCCGCCCCTAGGTAGGGGCAGGTCCTAGCTCTGCGGCGTGCCCTGATTGAACGCAGTACAAGAGGAAGTGCCTGCCTGCACTTCCTTGCCTTGGCAATCGGTTCGACACCGTGTGCTAGTTTGCCTCCACATCTTATTGCTTGTCCAGTCTTGTTCCAGCCCTGTTCCAAGTTCTGTTCCAGTGTCCTCCTGTTTCAGCGTCCTCCTGTTCCAGTGTCCTTCTGTTCCAGCGTCCTTCTGTTCCTATGCCTCTCCAGGTAGTACCTTTTGGACTGACTCTCTGGTACTGACCTCTGCCTGTTCTTGACTATGTTGATCGCCGCCTGGATACTGACCTCTGCCTGCTTGTGACTATGCTGACCACTGCCCGGATACTGACCCCTGCCTGCTTGTGACTATGCTAACCGCTGCCCGGATACTGACCCCTGCCTGTCTACTCGTCCATGTCTGACCTCTGGAACCTGACCTCTGCTTTGGCTGACTACTCTCGGACTGACCTTTGGAACTTGACCTCTGCTACTACTGACCTTGCTTCCTTGATTCTGGCCTTGATCCTAGCCTTGTCATCAAAGACTCTGTTCTGGCCTTCTCTGGTCCCTCAGACCTCTAGCCTTGACTTCGACTGTGCACCCTTGATCCTGGTGGGCACACCACTGAACTTCCTTTCTGGGAGACCCTGCGAGGCCCACCTAAGTCCAAGCGACCCGGGTACCCAAGGGCTCAACCTGGGAGGACAGTGGGCTTCTAGTGGTGAAGCTCCAGCTAGCCTCTGTCTCCTCCTGTGCTCCGCCTCCTGGTGGCAGGTGCTTCCTGGGCCCGACTAGGGAGCCTACCAACCATGCTCCAGAACAAGGGTCCACCTCCAGGCGCAACAGTTAAGTTTATTCCTCGTGCTTCAATTAATATCTGTTGCCCTTATTGTTATTGTAGCTCTCTCCATTCTGATGTTTCTAAGTTAGATTTTAAGCATGTTTGAATAGCCATGTTTTTAGCTCACATTCAGATCTTTCTGTCTGGTATCAAACTTGGCATCTCAGGTAGGTGTTCCAAAGTTTGGATCTGCTATGGAAAATACCTGATCTCTTACATTCATGAGATGTGTGCTCCTTATTGTGGGGACAGTCAGTAGTCCTTTATTTTGAGATCTTAGTGTTCGCTGCGGTGTGTATGATTGTAAGCACATGCTTATCATACCGGTGTTATTCGAGTGAAGGATTTTGAATATTAATGTTAATACTTTAAAATAGATTCAGGCTTGTATTGGTAGCCAGTGCAGTGAGATCAGCGAAGGTGTAATGTGATCAAATTTCCTGGTTCCTAACAAAAGTCTTGCAGCGGCATTTTGTAATATTGGTAATCGGGCGGATTTTAAAAGCCCTGCTCGCGAAATCCGCCCGGATTTACGCGAGCAGGACCCTCGTGCGCCGGCGCGCCTATTTTGCATAGGCCGCCGGCGCGCACAGAGCCCCGGGACGCGCGTAAGTCCCGGGGTTTTTTTTAGGGGGCATGTCGGGGGCGGGGCCGAACGCCGCAGCATTTTGGGGGCGGGACGCGGCGTTTCGGGGGCGGGCCCGGGGGCGTGGTTTCGGCCCGGGGCGTTCCGGGGGCATGGCCGCGCCCTCCGGAACCGCCCCCGGGTCGTGTCTCGGTGCGCCAGCACCCCGCTGGCGCGCGTGGATTTATGTCCCCTATATATCAGAATCTCCCCCTCCCCACCCCCCCACCCCCGTTTAGATAACCTCTTTCATGTATCACACTTTTATAATTTTACTTATATAATCTAATCTGTTATTTGTATGCTCTGAATGTTCCTTATTTAATTATCTAATTACGCAAAAATTGTAAAGCCTGTAGCTCAGTTCTGTTATATGTAAACCGACGAGATGTTCCCAACGTTCGTCGGTATATAAAAGTTACTAAATAAATAAAATAAATAAATGTCTCCCTCCGAGAGGCATAAATCCATGAATAAAGGTGGGGGGGGGGTTTAGATAGGGCCGGGGGGTGGGTTAGGTAGGGGAAGGGAGGGGAAGGTGAGGGGAGGGTGAAAGAAAGTTCCCTCTGAGGCCGCTCCGATTTCGGAGCGGCCTCGGAGGGAACGGAGGCAGGCTGCGCAGCTCGGTGCGCGCCGGCTGCCCAAAATCGGCAGCCTTGCGTGCGCCGATCCAGGATTTTATAAGATACACGTGGCTACGCGCGTATCTTATAAAATCCAGCGTACTTTTGTTGGCGCCTGGTGCGCCAACAAAAGTACGCGATCACGCTTTTTTAAAAAATCTACCCCAATGGTTTTAAGAGATATGTGGAAAGACCGAGCAATAAGGATTTGCTTTTTCATAGTAAGGTTCTCATCTAGCTGGATCCCTAGATCCCGTACTTGGTTTGAGGGAGTAATTTGAAAACCACCCAGGTCTAAAGTCATTAGTTTAACTACTGACGAGTTTCTTCTTAACCAAATGATTTCAATCTTTTTTGGGTTTAATGTTAGTTTAAGATTTGATAGTTCCTGTTGAATTGTTTTCATATAAATTGAAAGTGTTGATACTGTGTTTTCAAATGTTTTGGAGAATTGAATGTAAAACTGTATGTCGTCAGCATTCAGGAAGAATGTAATTTCTAAATCCACCAGTAGTTTGCACAGTAGGAGCATATAGATATTGAATAGAGTTGTCCTTGAGGGACCCCTGTATCAATATGGAAAGGATCAGATATGTGATTGCCCGGTTTGACTTGGAATGTTCTATTAGATAGGAAGGAAGAGAACCATTTGAGAACACAACCGTTGATCCCAATGTATGGTCCACAATGTCAAAGCAGCTGTTAAGTTGATTAGCACAAGAAAATAAGATTCATCCGCATCAAATCCTCGTAAAACTGAGTCCATTAATGAGAGGAGTAGTGACTCAGTTGAACATTGTTTCCTAAATCCAAATTGATTTGGGAAGAGAATATCTTGATCTTCCAGATGATCTACCAGTTGGGTTAATACTGCTTTTTCAAGTACTTTTGATAGAAAAGACAGATTGGATATTGGACGATAGTTATCCCAATTGTCGATTCTACCATTTTTATTTTTGGGAATTGGCTTTATCACAGTTTGTTTTAATCCATGTGCTACAATTCCTTCTGATAGAGAATGATTAATTAAGGTTGTTATTGTTGGGGTGATAACATGGTTTACTTGTTTCAAGGATCTTGCTGGAGCTGGGTCATGCTGGTGAGTAGCAGGCTTAATTTTAGCAATGATTTGACTTATTTCGATATTCATTACTTTGTCGAATGTGGACCACTTAACCAGTCCATGTGAATCTTTAGGTGTTCTTGTTGGAGAACAGATTGCAAATTGCGTTTTAACCTATTGATTTTTTCTAAAAAGGATGAGGCAAATTCATTGCAAGCGGCCTTTGAAAAATTATAGTTTCTTGAGATAGAAGATGATGGGTCCTTAATTAGATGTTTAACAACATCAAAGAGCAATTTAGAATTAAAAATTACCCATGAATTTGTTTTGCATAGTAATCTTTTTTTGCTTTATTGGTTAGTGTGTGATATTTTGTTCAGAGAGATTTATATTTTCCTAGCAATTCAGAAGATGGCATTTCCACTATTGTATCTTTAATTTTCTAAGGTTTTGTCTAATGCGTCTTAAATCATCATTGTACCAGGGTTTCATTTGTTTAGAGGTATTCCTTTCTTTGTTAATATTTTTTGTCCGGATCAGACGGAGGTTTTCAGCTATGTCATTGATTATCTGATCCCTGGAATCAAATGCTGAGGAGGCATTAAATTGATGTAGTACAAGGAGCTTGCTTCTAATGATTCTGTAAGTACCTCCAAGTCTGCCTTTTTCCTGAAGGTAAAAGTATGATTATTATCTATACTTTGGTGTGCTGAGTTGCTATTTCTGCCTTTATCTTTACCTTTAAGAGAAAATGGGGATAACATGCCTCGCGCAGCAGATACTACCATAAGAAGCTTGCTGGGCAGACTGGACGAACCATTTGGTCCTTTTCTGCCATCATTAATATGTTTCTCTGTGTGTTATTAGGAGGAAGAATGTAAGATTTATAAACTTTCCCAAATTATCAAATGTGTCACCAAGGGATATGTTTAGAATATATCTAATTGAAATTCTTGAAAGCTCTTGAACAGTCTGTTCCACCAGTTTTGAGGGTTTTACTATCCAAAAAAGACGATAATGTAGTGGAAGGTCAGCAGGAGTTGTCTGCTATTATGGAGCAAGCACTGGATGCGACTGCATCGTTAGAGTCTTCAGATACTGTTTTGGCTAAGGCTTCTACCTTAACAGTCTCTGTGGCTCTGGAACCGGACAGAGACTGGTTGTTAAAGCTTTATTTTAGGCATCGTGTTGAGTCTTTTTGCAACATATAATAGTGGTCTAGCCCTACTGTATCTAAACAATCGCAAAGAAAGGCAAACAGTTTTTTGTTAATGCGTCCCAAGCTTTTGCAGTTAGGGGCATTGTTTTTCCTGAAATTCCCTTGTAAGTGCTGCATTAACAACAGAGATACCTTTTATGTTTTCTTTCAACTTAGTCAGCTTTCCTTCTTTTTTACGTGATGAGATTGTGCAGAGTTCTTCAGCGTCTGCTGTAGCTTAAATTTTTCATTGTTCCTTTTACAGTCAGCCTTGGATGAATCCTGCCATCTCACTACTTTTCTTCCATTGATCTTCTGGGAACCCCAACGTTTGAAGATGCTGCACACTCTGATGGGCATGCAATAGTTTTCAAAGCTACTCTGATGTGTGAAAAAAAATCAAATATAGCATGAGTATGAGACTAGTGCTCGTAAATTCACTTGTTCTTCCAGCCGAAGTAACTATTATTAAAACTAATACTTTCCGAGAAAAGAAATTGAGCTCTGCCATTGCTAAGGGCTCAAACAGTGGCTTTCATGAGCCGAGCAAGAACTAAATTTGGATTCCAAGGTACAAGAGGATCCCTTATTGGAGGTTTCAGCCACCCTCTGGTCCCACCCGGAACCTATGCTATCAATGTTGCATCAGAACAACACTGAACGTGACTAGTAAGAGTCTTGCAATCTCTCGACTGGGTCTTGGAGGGGATTCCAAACAGGGCTGGAAGGTGGTAGTTGGGGTTCCAGATGGGGTATGAGGGTGAGGTGGAGGCAGGAGGGAGTCCAGAGCCAGCTGATGACATTTTCTTATCTAGTGGAGGGAAGGATGTGTGGGCGGCAAAATTGGTGTTATTTTGGGGGTTTAGGGATTGTGTGCTAGGCACCAACATTTTGTGAATTATTTTGAGGGGTGGAGAGATTTCAGGAATTGTGTTTACTTGCTGTTTTTTAATGTAATTTAAGTGACTATATTTGAAATGAATTTCCTTAGCCATCTTCTGCATAAAGATGGGGTAAGACAAGTCCTCAGGATGAGATGAACTTCTACGCTGCTGAGGTAAGGGATCCCACACACAAGACCTGTGATTGTTCGTCTTTTGAACAAAAAGTGAGTGTTGCGTCCGTCGGTCACATGTTTGGTCCAATCTTTCCCTGGCGCCAAAGGAGATGGTGATGACCCAGACTTAGAATGGGAAGAAATGGAACGAGGCTGGTCTCCAGCACCTAACTTGACCTGGGGAACTGGCAGAGGAGAAGCAAGAACAGAATCAGTGAGTATCGGGTTCCCTTGCCCCGAGGCATCAACACCCCTGATACCGAGGTTGAGGGCTCAGACTTCCTGGGGCTGAACAATTTCTCCATTTTGTCAAGGTGCATGCGATGACCCTTGGGTTCATCCGGGCACAGAATGAACCCCCTGGACACCCCCCAGGCACAGAATACAGACCTTGAGGGGGTCTGTAATGGACATAGTCCGGGGGCACTAGGGGCATTGGCGGAAGCCAGATGACATCATAGAAAAACACAACAGACAAGCGGTCGATGGCAGGTGGCCACCAGGAGATGGCACCATCGGTAATCGACCACAAAGAACGGGGAACTTACCACAGCACCCTCTAACTAAGGCCACGAAGAATCGAGAGACCCGGCGAGGAAAAATATGAGAAAAACTTGAACGTGGTAGTTTGCCAAAGAACAAACCAGCACACGTTCCACATCCGTGAGATGACAGCTCCACGGAAAAGAAGAGACTGAAGAGAGACCCTGCTTGGACACGTGAATAGTGGCATGCTGGGCATGCTCAGAGTGCCAATCAAAGTTCTAGAAACTTTGACAAAAGTTTTCCTTGCCTGGCTCCATCTGATGTCACCCACTTGTGAGGACTAACATCCTGCTGTCCTAGGAGAATGTATTTTTCCACTTGACTTAAGAAATGTATAAACTATCAAGCCAGACTGCTTTAGATGTATTTTCTTTGACCAGATTTTTATTCCTCAGTCAGATGCCCTCCCCACTCATCTCACACAGGGGCCGATGCAATTATGTGTGCTGAAAGCGGGCGCTGACTTTTCAGAGCCCACTTTTTTAACGCACGCAGGACCCCCGCAAGGGGGGGGGGGCGCCATGCAATATGGAAATTAGGGGGTCAAGCTAGGAAGGAGGCGCTAGGGTCGCTTGCGCGACCTTAGTGCCTTCTTCCTAACATGACCCGCTGCGGCTGCCGGTTATGAAGACCGACGCCGGTAAACTCGGCCTCAGTTTTCATAACCTGCCTGTCTGCCAGTAATAAAAACGGCCGCTTCCAGGCAGGCGTTAATATCTCAGCGATAAATGTGCGTCTGAGACGCACATTTATCTTTTTGCGTTCGGAGTGAATGAGTAATAGGCTGATTCACATGCATTTGCATGTGATGAGCGCTATTGCATTCACTCCGCGTTGGACGTGCGTTAAATAGGCTGAGCGCACTGTATTGCATCGGCCCCACTCTCAGCAGTCCTCATCTCTCACATGCAGCAGTCATATCCCCACCCTACCCCATCTCACACACCCTCTGCAATTATACTTCCCCTCCAGTGGCATCTTGAAACAGAAGTATGTGGGGGAGGGTGGCGACATGGGGGGCCAAGCCTAAGTGATATTTCCACACATCACACCCATCCCCAAAGCACCGCCCTCTGCCTTCAAACTGTCTATAAAAGACACTACCAGAAAAAGTCCCAAGGACCTTCTATGTAATTAAAAATCCTCAGACAGTTTCAATCATACAGTAAAACTACCATTAAAATTTAATAGCATCATTCAACCAATTCTTCTGCATGGACATGGGAGTGAAGTCTGGAGTGTATACAGGAAGGGACAATATAAATCCTGCACCTCCAGTTCTGAAACATGCTCTGCATCCACACAAACTCCCCCAACAAAGGACCTAGGATATTGCCCCTTACAACTCAGCATACAAAAACAATATTCAACCTTAGTAACAGCAACACAAATACCTTCCACTGCCAGAAATATTGTGAAGTAACAAAACGCTGCAAAAAAAAAAAAAAAAGACACTCAGATAGCAAATCTGCCATACCATAACAGCACTAACTCCCATGACTCAAATAGCAGCAATCATACCTGGGAAAGGGCAGCAGTGCAAATATTACTATAGGCCCTAGAACACCACTTACACCACCTATTGGCAAAACAGAACAAAAGACTGCTTAGATCTCTACCCAGACACTAGTACAATCCCTCACCTGAGTTACACACACAGAACACAGACCGACTCTTACCTAATACAAAAAACAAGGGACCACAAATTAAAAACCAGAAGCAAGGAGACAAAAAACTGAAATGGAAACCCTAAGACAACAGACTCTACATGCAGTGCCAGAGAAAAAGAAACCAAAACACATTTCTCCTGTACTGAGCAAAATGAAAAAATATAAGAACTGCAAATTCCAAACCTGACATTTTCCACTCTCTAAAAAACAAAAATAAAATATTTTCTACCTGGTCATTTTAATTTTATGATTGAGCTGGTTCTCGTGTCTCTTTCCAGTCTTCTTCAGAGTTATTTTCCAGGGTCTCTTTTCCATTTCTCATGTATTCTCTCTCCTCCTGTCTCCCCTTCTTCCCTACATCTCTCAGATATTGATCTTCCCTTTTCATTGTTTTCTACATGTATCTCTTCTCTGCTTTCTATCTTAGCTAAATTTCTCCTTTCTTCTGCTCCTCTCTAACCCTCCAGTCTCCCTCTTTTTGCCTCTCACCTAAAAGCTTTCCATCTTCCATTTCCGCTCCTTCAAGCCCTTTCATTCCCGTCTCTTACTCCTTCCCAGGATCTATTTCCCCACTACCTTTCACCCATTTCCATCCCCCTCTGTATTCACCCCCAACTTCCATCTGCCTTCCTCCACCTCTCATGCCCTCACCAGACTCAGCTCCTTTCCTGTCATTCATTCCCTCCCTGGCCTCCATCCAGGTCCTATGTCTCTTATCCATTATCTAGCCTCCTACTACCTCCTCTTTCACAGCCTCCCCAGCCCTATATCCATCCTCTTACCTCCCTTCACAGACTCATCCTTTCCCTCTCACACCCTCCACAGAACCCCAGTCCCTTGCTAATGGCTTTCACCCTCTCTCCAGTCCTTAGGCCATTCACTCCACCACTCCACCCCTCTCCACCCTTCAGACCGCTTCTCTTACCATCTCACACCGCCATTCATACCATTCCTAGACAATCTAACACCTCCCACGAACCCACCCAATTGCTGAGTCCCCACTGTCCCCTCCAAATCCCTGCTCTGCCCCCCCCCCCCACTCTATGCCAACTTGAGATCTCCCCCTGTCCTCAGGACCCATTCTCCCCCTGCTCTTTTGCATCTCAGAATCCATTCTTCTCCTGTTCTCCTCCCAGTTTCCCCCTCCCATTCTTCTCCTGTTCTCCCCCACCAGTCCCTGCCTCCCATTCTTCCCCTCCTCTCTCCCCAGTCCCATTCTTCCCGTTCTTTCACCCCCAAATCCCTATTCTTCCTCTTCCTTCCCCGGTCGCCGTTATCCCCAACAATTTTATGAGCCTCTGCTCTTCTCCCTTTACCCTCCACCCCCCCCCCCCCCGACAATCGCAGTTCTTTTCCTGCACCGTCCCTTCTCTCCCCTCTGCCCTGAAGGCTCGACATCTCTAAGCTGCTTTGGACATGGATGCCTCCTCCCTCCTGCCCATGGCATGGTCGAAATATCCCCTGTTGTAACTGCAGGAGCCTGTTTCTAGGGAGCCCCTCACGGTTCAATCATCATGAGCTGTTAGAACTGCGCAGGCCCCCGGGAGATCTAACATCTGATGTTTGAACCGCACGGGGGCTCCACGGATAACAGACTCCCGCAGTTCAAAATAGGGGACATTTCGACCATGCCAGCCATACTGCAGCTCCACTGGCTTAGAGGTGCTGGCCAGGGGCTGGCAACGCTCCAGAGTGACTCCAGCCCCAGTCTGCTCCAAGAACCCCCTGCCCAGACTCCGGAGCAGCTCCAAATGGGCTGCATCAACTCTGGCTCCTTTTACCAGGCTCCAGCTCCACAGCCAGAAGGGGAAAAGGTAAAAAAAAAAAGTATGGTACTGTAATAAAGCTTAACATTTTCTAACTGATGTTACTGGGTAATAAATATTCTAAGATAATTATGCATTCGAGTGAAAAAAGATGATACTTAAAAGCTGTTTATTAAACCTGAATTGCTTTATTTGTTATATCTAACAAGTCAGTAACTATGGCATAATGAATAGGGCTGAGAAAGTGATATATTTGTCTTTTAAACAATTAACTGGCACAGAAACTGCATTTGTATGACATTAGTTGCATACTAAAACACCAAAAACAAACTTCAGAAAGAAAGACTTGCTTCCATTTTGGGTTGGTTTTTTTTTTTGCCCCTGGTTAAACTGCTTTCTCCAGTCTCTCCTTGCTCTCTGCATTCTTGAGGATAGGCTCTGATTTATTGAAATGATTTTTCTCAGCATTAGCAGAAGGCAGTCTCGCTCAGCGATCAGCGATTGTATCTCCTGCTTTAGAGGAGAGTCACTTTCTACAGAGGTGGCTGGCACACAAAAGAAACGATGAGCCGGTTGAGCCGATAAAGGCAGGGAACCGCTGTGTGGATTTCCAAAAAGCCGAAGGGCAGAAATCAAGGGGCTCCCCCCTCTTCTTTGCACCACAAACCTTCAGCTCCACGGTGCAAAGAAGAAAAACCTCCCACACTGGCATCTTTTATTTCAATTTTATTTCGAATATTCATAAAACTGCTCGACTCACATTTATCGTACTTAAGCGGTTAAGCTGAGGTACACAAACGTCATGAATGGCAAACCTAAAAAAATATATATATAAAGCAACGCTTAACACAGCATCGTAATCCAATATTAGAAAAGGCCCTCTGAAAGAGAAGAGCTTTCAAATTTTTCCGAAAAGCTTTAATACCTGAAATAGATCGTAACTGACTCGGTAACTCATTCCACACAGGAGAGTCTATTATGGAGAACGCGTGTTTTAAAAGAAGGTAGATACAGATAACAACTTGACAAATAAAGTGGACCGCGTGGGAGCAACTGATATTTTAAAAGCTGCAAATTACGCACGCATATGTGCCGGAGGGGCCGGTGTTAGGGCGCGTTGGGGGCGATCCAGTTTCGTGCCTAAGCTCGCATTATCTTAAATCCTGCGGCCATGGCGACTTGTTAGCCACAAGTATTTACTGCTGCTGATGCTGATGCGGTGTAAGTCTGCAGAAATCTCTTTATAGGACTAACACGACCTGGTGAGGGGTCCGGGTCAACTTGGTGGGGGGGGGGGGGCAGGGGGATGCGCAAGCTGAAGAAGCAGAGGGGTCTGGATGACCTCGAGATGGACTGGGCAAACTGGTGGACCGATTGATAAAACTGGGAATGTCCTTCATGCGAGCGTGTTTTAAAATCAGTTTACCTGCCTACCAAATCCCAAGGAAGGTATGCAAAGTACGTTTAAGAACCTAAGAACATAAATTGCTTTACTGGGTCAGACCAGCAACGGCTTAAAATCAGAAGCACACATACGTGTGGTAGATGTATTTTAAATCATACGCGGGCGACTGCGTGCATGATTTAAAATTCCAGCTTATGTCCACTTGCGCGCCTGTATGCAAGTGCATGGATACCCACGTGCTTGTTTTAAAGTTACTGTTTTTGTAACCGAGAACTAATATCTTAAATTTAATGCGTTCAGCTTCCGGAAGCCAATGTAGGTCTATAGACATTGGTGTGACATGTTCATACAATTTTCCATTTGTAATTAAATGTGCAGCAGCATTTTGTAATAACTGTATTGCCCAGATCCTAGATTTAGGTAGCCACCCACAAGTGAGTTACCCTAGTCAATAATGTCAAAACAAAGGCTTGAAGGTAACAAATCTCGCAAAGATTCCAGCAATCGCAATTTGCAGAAGCCAGAGCGAAGGAGCTTTTGGATACGTGCGATGCACGTCGTGGAAGAATGAAAATGAAATCCGATTCCATGAACATTTCTTCAGGACTGTGGTCGGAGAGGTCATACATGCCTGCATGTTTTCAGGCGACCCCCACCCTGAACGAAGGATAAGGCAGGTTATAAAATAAAATTTTAAAAAGTAAATAAATATATACTCGTATGGAAATGAATTACAACCTGCATTTTGTTCCTTTCTGTAAAATATCCACTATTTTAAGGTAGCAGAGAGTGGAGCAGTTGCAAGCTCCAGATCCCCCTGCTCCATTCTGATTCCGGCTCCAGCAGTCCTGGCTCCAGCTCCAGGGCACAGCTAAAAAAAAAAAACCAACCCAAAACTGACCAGCTCCGCTCTGGCTCCAAGTGCCGACTCAGCTCCGGCCATCCCTAGTGCCGGCAAGTCATTTGTTGGGGTGCGGCACGTGCCAGCCCATAGCAACGGTCCTGCTCCCCACACTCATCTTCATGCTTGTCAGTCTCTGCTTCTCCTCTTTCACATTCAGTCTCTGCAATCTCTTCCCTTCTAGGGTAAGGAGGGCATGAGCCTCTTCTCCCCCCTTTGTTCTCTGTTTCTTCCCCATTTTTCCTTTCCAATCCCATTCTGTCCCCTCCCCTTGCCTCTCTCAATCGCTGGTGCAGTGTGAGAACAGGCCAGAATCGTAGTCAGTAAGCGCGTTAAGCTGCCGTGGTGTGCATCGCACTGCTGCTCTCACCTTCAGGCTTCTATTGCCTGTGCAGATTCAGCATAAGTGCAGGAGCACCAGCAGGCCCGCAGGAAATGGGACAGGGCAGCACAAGGCAGAAGGGCATCCTCTCTGCCCCCGTGGTAGCTCTTGGTTTTGCCAGCGATGAATCGGCGTGCTGCAAGACTTATAACTGGGGAGAAGCTACAGAGAACTGACAGTGCTTCAGGGGAGCCACAATGACTGGGGAGAAGGGACTTGTTACCCCCTCCCACCCCCCAAATAAAGGCCTACCTGTTTCTGGTCCATTATTAACCCCCAGCTACACAGAATGAGACAGAATCCAATACAAAACCTGCACATACAGGCCTGTAGTCAGACACTCCGTGGGCAGTGAAACTCCCCCAGAAATGGGTGCACAGGAAAAAGCAGGGCCGAATTTGCCAATAGCACAGTACGTAAGTACTGAAGGGCTCCTGCCTCAGCTGACCCGGAAGTGACACATGCATTGATACCTTGCCCCCTCCCCCCAATCACCCAACACTCTGAATTTTTGGTGGGAGTCAGAAAACTGAGATGGGATGGACAGCAGACTCCATCCTGCCAACCACCGAAGAGGAGACTGAGACACATCTATCTCACCAGGCGCCATGGCCAAAGACTAAACACCGCACAAGTATTTTTTAAACTCACAGGCCGGTCGCTCCAATCTTGTGCATCATGAGATCTAACAACCTCAAACAATTTTGTGTCAAATTGTCCCAGTATTGTTACAACAGACCCTAGAACACCAATATACCACTTGATGGGAGGCCCAGATTAGAAAACAAAAAGTGGACTGCTATTGATCCATATGTAAAACCTATACACTAACAACAGATTCCCTCACCTCAATCACACAGACAGAACACAGATGGACTCACCAAATACAGAAAAAGGAATTACAAATTAGAAACAGAAACATGCAGACAAAAACTGTATTTTATAGTTTCAATGAAGCCTTTAGTTATTTTATATTTGTGTATGTTTGATATTTAGAGGATTTTATTGTATTTCATCGCAGTATACTTGATTGCTGTACACCGCTCTGCTCAGGTCTGGAATCTGAGTTGGGCAGTATATAAGAAATGATAAATAAATATAATAAAATTGGGAACACCAAGAAGCCAGACACACACTAAAGGAGCAGAAATAGAAATGCATTTCCCCCTGAACTGTGCAAAATACGAACAGGTCGATGCAATATCGGCGTGCGAAGAACGGGCGCTCAATCATGAGCACATGCTTTCCTAACGCACGCCCATCCACCTCTCCCGGGCGCGAGATGGGCATAGGCAAATGAGCCGCTGCATTAAAAAAGAGGTGATAGGGAGAATTGTGCGTCCCTAGCTCCTCCTCGGCAACGGGCGCCCAGGAGAAATGGCTGTGCGCAGGTTAGGAAAATGAACGCTCAATTTTACAAGCATCTATTTTCCTAACTTGTGCACAGCCACGGTTTAGGGAAATGAACATTCGTTAATTTAGCGTCCGTTCACCTAACCTGTGCACTGGCGTTTTTAAAGATTCCAAGTCTCCAATAAAGGATTAAAATTTGACATCTTGGCTTTGAATATTTGACACTGTATAGTTGCCTTTGTTACCTCTATGTTAACCTAGTCTTTATATCCTTATAATGCATCCCAATACCATCTGATGCGATTTCATACCTTACATGTTATGTTGCAGTTGCTCCTTGCTGCACTTGGTTTGATCCCCCCCATTTATTCAATCCCTGTTATTATGTATTTTCAAACCTGCTGTTTAAATGTAAACCGGTATGATGTCCACACTAATACCGGTATAAAAAAAGGCTTTAAATAAATAAATAAATACATAGTACATATTCTTGGCTGAAGGAACCGCTTTAATTTCTTTGCGGGAGCCGCCAAATTGCCGACGTTGTCAATATTGACCCGACCATTGAGACGGCATCGTCCATTAAAAAGCCCGCCCTGATGCAGGTTCCGAAACGTTGACAACATCGGCAATTTGGCGGCTCCCGCAAAGAAATTAAAGTGGTTCCTTCAGCCAAGAATATGTTTGGGCTATAAACCAAGTGGTGTTTCAAGATAAGTAATTGTTTGTCGGGACAGTAATGATATTATTTGCCAGTATAAGAAACAGGTTTGCCTGTTCTAAGTTGAAGTCGGGTGGCACAGCATAAAACTGTTACAGTTTACTTTCAATCGCGACCACCAGAAACCTCATCGGTTCCAAGTTCAAGTCTAAATACTTTGAAGTTGCAGTTGAAGTTCAACCACTTTGAAGTTTCAGTGCAACTAACATCTTTTGAGGTTGCACACTCTAATACAACCAAAAATTTTTTAAGAAAAATTAGAAAAATATATGGGAAGATTATAGACCGGTGATTGTACCAACTCGGCTGAAAACCTCTGCTCATTGCCAGAATTTTATGCCGGTGCTGAGGTCTAATCTTCTCTCTCATAAAAATAATTGATAAAATGGAAAAATAATAAAATTGACGAATAGAATATATGGTTTCAAAAAAGTTTTAATAATACCAGAATAAAGTAAGATATTTTAATTGCAAATAGCAACTTCGAAATTATAGGACTCATTGTGGTGCCTTCACAAGGAATACTAATATTTTTCTCGCTCTTCATATAGAGGCTGGCTTGTGGATTCCAGTTCAGTTCTTCTCTTCACGTTTGTATTTATACTTTCTGGTCACTTTATTTTGTATTTGGTCAGGGTCTGTCTGTGTTCTGCATGTGAGACAGAGGTGAAGTATTTTGCTGGCATGTAGTTTCTGTGTAGGGACCAACAGCAGTCTGATTTGTCATGTTTTCCTAATAGGTGGTGTATTGGTGTTCTAGGGTCTGGTGTTATATATTCCTTTTCATAGATAAGGTTGTAACTGTTTGAGTGCTGGCAGTTAGGGTTGTTTTGGTACGGGAAGTTTACTATATTGTAATGATAATTCTGTTTATTCATGGCTTTCTGAGGGCCAAGCCCATACCCACCTGCATTACAGAAGGTCTGGTTCCATATGAATTCCAAGTGTCTTTTTGGCAGAGTTTTCTGGTTGGCACCACGGCAGTGCCAACATAATATGCATGCTGTAAGTGATATTTTTGCCTTAGAAGACTGTACTTTTAAATGCTATTTTTTTTCATGTAAAATCTATTATAAATGCGTAATTTAATTATGCGTGGTTGTCTGTAGAAGGTGTGGGGATGATATATATGTAAGGCTGTAAAGTTTGCCCAGGGTATCCAATACCCTTCCATTCACCATGAGCTCTGTAGAACGGGGGAGCATGGCAGGTGTCAGTTATTAAACATATAGATTGCTGGAGGGAGCCTGGGACAAAGACTGTGTGTCTGTGTGTGTGTGAGTGTGTGTGCGTGTGTGTGTGTGTGTGTGTGTGTGTGTGTGTGAGTGAGTGAGTGTGTGTGTGTGGTGTGTGTGTGTGAGTGTGTCTGTGTGTCTGTGTGTGTGTGTGAGTGTGTCTATGTGTGTCTGTGTGTGTGTGTGTGTCCAGCACAGTAATTGTTCGCACAGGACAGCAAAAAAGCTAGCATCAGCCCTGTCCACTACACCAGGGATCCCCACCTATGAAACGTCTGGGCACCCCCTGGTGTAGTGGGTAAGGTGTAAGGACAAAGAAGGGTAATAGCTATAACTGGAGCAGTGTAGGGGGGATCTTGCCAGTACAGCTGCCAGCTGGGATATACCCTCAGCTAGAGCAATTTAGGTAGGAGCAACTTGGCAATCTGATATCTTCTATTATATGAAGAGAGAGAGAGAACAACAAAGTGAGATGGGAAGAAAGAGGCGGACAGCACACGGCAACTCCCAGATGATGTATCTTGTAAAAAAAGGTTCATTACTGAGGGTGCAAGTTGCGACCCAGGAAATGATGAAGCCCAGAAAGGCCTAACAGTCCTGTGAAACGAAAAATCACCCATCTAGCAAAAGGACCAGGCTCCCTTGAGGGAAAAGCTGCCTGGCGCCTTTCTGCACGCGGTCCAATGAACCGTCGGGAGCTGTAAAATCACAGTGATACTGGAGTCCTGCACCCAGCCTTTAACTGGGGAGAGGGAGGGGGGAGAGATAGCCTTGGGGATCCTGATCCAAAATACCCCGGACTTGAGAGGGGAGTAAGGAACCAAAGACCGTGTATATGGTGAAAAGAAAAGAAGCCTTTTCTTTAGGAATATGCTTGCAGAAGCCAAGAGAAAAGCCCCGGGCAGCCCCAAAATGAACAGATGGAGCGACAGGAGAGGAGCAGGCCAAGAATCAAGGAACAGACAGAGAATGGAGCTGTAAAAAACAAAAAAAAACAAACAGAATTAAAAAAGAAAAGAAATTGTAATAGTGGAATGTGCCAGCCTTAAAAGAGACACATGCAGAGATTACGACACGAGATAGACAGTGCACACATGGAGCATACACAGAGCAAGAAGCGACCTCCCCAGTGTAAGACGAGCTGCGTATGTGTGTGCCTCAGTACCAAAATAGCAGGGAGTGCTGCAAGGTAGGAGTGAGGTGCATTGGGAAAGCTGTGGAGGGGAGTCTCTCAGTACTGGAATAGCAGGGGGTACTGCAAGGTAGGAGTGAGGTGCATTGGGAAAGCTGTGGTGGGGAGTCTCTCAGTACTGGAATAGCAGGGGGTGTTGCAGGGTAGGAGTGAGGTGCAATGGGAAAGCTGTGGAGGGGAGTCTCTCAGTACTGGAATAGCAGGGGGTGTTGCAGGGTAGGAGTGAGGTGCAATGGGAAAGCTGTGGAGGGGAGTCTCTCAGTACTGGAATAGCAGGGGGTGTTGCAGGGTAGGAGTGAGGTGCAATGGGAAAGCTGTGGAGGGGAGTCTCTCAGTACTGGAATAGCAGGGGGTGTTGCAGGGTAGGAGTGAGGTGCATTGGGAAAGCTGTGGAGGGGAGTCTCTCAGTACTGGAATAGCAGGGGGTGTTGCAGGGTAGGAGTGAGGTGCATTGGGAAAGCTGTGGAGGGGAGTCTCTCAGTACTGGAATAGCAGGGGGTGTTGCAGGGTAGGAGTGAGGTGCATTGGGAAAGCTGTGGAGGTGAGTCTCTCAGTACTGGAATAGCAGGGGGTGTTGCAAGGTAGGAGTGAGGTGCATTGGGAAGCTGTGTGTGGGTTTCAGTCCTGGAACAGCAGGTAGTTCTGCAGGGCACGAGGAAGGTGCCCTGCAGCACTAGCATTAGCAGCACTATGGGGCCGATGCAATCTCATGTGTGAAAAAAACATGCGTCCAAACTGGGCACCCTGTTTTTTCAATGCGCACATATCCACCTCTCCTGGGCACCCGATGCAATAATCAAATGAGCTAAAAAGGACACGCTAGAGATAAATTGTGCGTCCCCAGCACGTCCTTGGCATCAGGCGCCCAGGAGAAGTGCGCTGCGTGTGAGCTACGAAAACGGACGCTCAGTACAGGGGTCCGTTTTATCCACGGTCTGGAACGTGTATGTTGTGGGTATATATCGTGCACCCCAAATATTTTTTTTTTTCTGTTAAGCCTTTTTATTTTTTTTCATGGTGCTGCTTTCTGTAGTTCCTACCACTTAGTATCACGACAACACTATGCAAGAGGAAGCACCGAAAAGAAGTATTTTTGAGCCCTTGCCGCGTGGCAAGACTTAACGGCAGCTGCGGGGCTGGTGTTAAATTTTACGGTGTTAAAAAGTGCAAGTTTGGGCGCACGGTGATTTTTTACATCAAGGGTAATAGCTAATAGCCTCGTCTACATAGCATTTACATGTGATGAGCACTATTGGCTACTCGCTTGTTTGGACATGCGTTTTGTATGTGCTAATCCCACTGCTGCATCGGAAGTTATTCTGGCACGTCCAAAACGCGCGTCCAACCCAATGTCAAGCTGTGCACTAGGCTGAGTGCACTATATTGCACTGGCCCCTTTGTGAGTGTGTGAGGAGGTCTCAGTACTGGAACAGTAGGGGTCGATGTGGGGCAGGACTGAGTGCACTGGCAGAGCTGGGGGGAGGGAGGGAAGGATCTCAGTACTTCGGCAGGGATAATAAACATGGGCATGCTATTGATCCCTCGGCCTCACGAGGAATGAACAAAAGGGAGAGAAAATTGAAGGAAATTTTTTAAAACAGCACAGCACAGCATCAGACTCCATCCATCTCCTGCTCTTAAGCCACTGTAAATCATGATCTCACTTCTGGCCAATCAGCCCTACTTATTTCCCTGCTGTCACTCTCAGAGCATTTTACACACTGCATATTGTCATCATCCTGCTGAGCTTTGCAAATGTGCTAGAAATGACCCCTCATCCCCACCCCAACCAGCTTCCATGCTGAAACTCATTCTCTTACACGTGATTTTTTTCCTTTTTGTGGAAATACGGTACTAAACTGAGTTCTAACAAAGTGTTTTATTTTCTCAGCTTAAGCGAATGCATGAAAGTGCCATAGTAGCTGTCTGCAGATTAGGCGCACCCAGCCTGCCCAGTTGCCCCCTGCTTACTGCTGTGGCAGCACAGACCCTCCTCCTCCTCCTCCTATCTCCCACCCTCCTCTGTATCTGGCCCTCGCCACACAATCCTTCTGTCATGGTCCTGACTAGCACCACCCTCTGCCGGTGGCCTTTCCAGGCACCCACTGCTCTTTCAGTGCAAATGCATTTCCTTTCACTTTCTCTGAGCTTGCCTATATCCAGCTTCAGATCATGGCTCCTTGTCCCCTGTCATCTTTATAAAATGTTCACTGCAGAACTGTGGCCCATCCAAAGCTGTGGTCAGACTGGCTGAAGGCAGCATAGGCTTTTGTGATGCAGAATTGACTGTGATGTCACGGACCGTGGATTGTGACATCAGAGGAGGAAGCTCATTAAGACAAATGTCTGACAGGCTTGTGTCCCGTCTCCGCCAAAGGAAGGGCAAGAAAAGGTTATCCTTGGGTCTGGACAATGTCATCAGAGAGGGGCCCTCCAGTAAAGACGTCCACTCTCCAGTCTTCTCTCTAACACTAGTTTGCTCTTGCACCTGCCTCCCCCCCCCCCACCCCCTTATTATTTTCCTTACACTTTCTCAAAGCACAAGATTAACTTATCAAGGAAAACCAGGGATATCTGCAAACCGGAAACAGCATAAAACCGATTACTTTATGACAGCAGACAATGAGCAGTGCATCACACGAGGCTAATTCCAATGATGTTTAAGTCTAGGAAAGGAAGGGAGAGGTACGCACACCCACATATATATCACCATTAAAATGCCCAGGATAAAAGAGATCAAGGATCCAGTTATGAGGGGAAAAAACCCACTACTTTATCTGAAAACCTCTCTGGGTCTTATCTTTCTACAAAGGAGCCAGTATCAATGATATTAAGCACGGCCAATGAGCTTCTGGACAACTGTAGGGACTAGGAAGGGGACTTTACTATGACACTCAATAAGGCAGTGTGGTGGCGAGAAAGACAATCTGCTCTTTGCACATTAGAAAAAACAAAACAACCCATTAGAAATGAACCAACAGATGGGTAACATGATTTCCCCCACCCACCTCTCATACCAACAACCGGCAGCTCTGCTGGGGGGGGACTTTGGTCAGAAAGGGACAATATCTTCACATCTGGGGGAGTTCCCGAAGCCAACACCCGACCCGTTCTGGAAAAAAAAGTCTTCCTTGCAAACCAAACGGCCTTCCAGTCAAAAGAACTCATCCTCTGAAAATCAACTCCTCGTTTACCTGCTCTTAAGCTGCCACGTTGCCTCTTCCTCCTAGCAGATCTGACTGGCCCATGACAGCCATTCAGAAGGCAACTGCAAATATCTCGCGTGCCCAGCTCGCTCTGCACCTAAAGTACCGGAATGTAATTCACTCTGAAGTGTCAAAAAGTGGAAGGCAAATGAATACATTAATTAATTAGTTAATTAAGTGGTGGTTCTCAAACGCAGAAACATGACAGAGGAGAAAAAGACCATACGGTCTATCTAGTCAGCCCATGCACGCCAACTGCTCAAGCTCTACGATCCCCTGCCACTCCCTCAGAGATCCCCTGTGCTTATCCTACGCTTTCCTGAATTCAGAGCTGGAGGGTGCGAGATGGCGGCACGAAAATCGAGTTTCTCCCGTCTCCTGCTCCACGTGAGCCTTCTGGAAGTCCTCGACACTCACGATCCCTCTGAATTTTCCCCAAGCTTGTGTTGTTTTCCTGCTGCTGTTCCTGCTTTACAATTACATCATATGTATACAGTATGTAAAAAAAAACCCAACCATATATTTAAAAACAAAAAAAACAAAAAAAACATTCAAATTCCCAAGAGTCAATGACACACATATGATTGCATCACAACAGGAGCAGGCAGAGAGTGATAAAACTCCAAACAAACTTAAAAGGATGGATGAGATCCAACGTTCCCCCGCTTCCCTTCCCGCCCCCCATATCAGAGTTCCAGTCCCAGCTAGGACAGACCAGCACGTGACCAGGCCCCTGCCACGGACACGCAAACCTGCCACATCTCCGACGGTGACCAGCTGCCTCGCTGCCCTGTGGAACTGTGATCGCTGGCTCCATCAGTCCCCCCCACCGCCACCACCTCTCAAAGGGATTCACGACGCACGGTGCCCTTGCCATGTCTGAGGCTCTTACTGGCAACCGGCTTCTGCCGAGATGCATCACAGACAACAACAAAAAAAAAAAAAAGCAGCCACGTCAAAGTGGCAGGGCCCTGGTGCCAAGCGACATTTAAGATCCGGCTGCTATCTGGCAGCCCGCACTCCTCTTCCTCTTAAAATGTTCAATAAATAAAAAAAAACGAGCGAGCGCGCGCGCCAAGGATGGCAGGGAGCTGTCTGGCACAGGAGCCCCAGCTGTTGCGAAGCACTTACAGCCACACTGTTTCAAAGCCTCTCTCTGCTGCCATTTGCGGTTTTTTTTACTTTATGCAACTGCCCATTCTGTGGGTGGCGTGCGGCCTAGCGGGGCTGCAGACGGGGGGGTGGCCTCGTTCATATCTCAGGAAGGAAGGACAGTCCTGCCCGTGAATGGTTTTACCTCTGCTTTACGCAACCCCCCCCTCCCTCCGCCCCCACCTTCCTACCACACACAAGGCCCTCACAGGAAGGGGGGCACCGTTCCGAGGTCCGTTCCAATGGAGAGACCCGCACGAGCTGCACACTGCAGATAACTGCAAGCCCGTCTCCGCGCGAGCGGCGGTCAGCCTCATTACTGGGCACGTCGGCGGGGAGGGCTGCCCAGATCCAGTCGCAGCGACCACTGCCACACCGCACCTGGACAATGCCCTCCTCCCTCCGGCTGTGGCTTCTGTGCCTCCGCACCAACACACAACCACCTCTGGAAACAGAGCACATCCCCTAGGAATTAAATCCCTGTTCCTGCACAGTTTGGTAGGGCTGCCTCCGGGCCCATTACTTATCCAAGCAAGATCTGACAGTGAGCGGCATTTGCCCGCCACCAAAACGCCTACTTCTCTCCCCCATCCCCCCAGAAGGAAATGATGGCAACTCAGGAGACTCTGCCTTCAGCTTCAAGCCGGCCTGAGGTCACACAGGTCCAAAGTGGGTTAGTGGCAGAGGACGGAGGTCAGAACCGAGGCACAGGGAGATACAATGACGTAACCGAGGAGTTACACAGAAAACTAGTGGGAAAACCCCCAGGGAATTATGCACCAAGAAATTTAAATTTATGCACTGAAAAAAAAATTTCAAAATTATGCAAAAAATAATTGCTTTTTTTTTTTTTTACACAGTTTATTAAAGAGAAGCACATCTGAGCATTTTTGGAAACTTCTGCAGTTACTTAAACACATTACAACCAGGCAATAATGCTTCCATCATTCCAGCTGAACAAAGACCTCAGAATAATTCTGGGGCCTAACGCCTCAGGCCATTTACACCCTGGTTCCTCTTTCACATGCGCAAACGAAACCCTGTATAGGGCTGCTGTGGAAATTCCACATCCAATATGATCCCGTGACACACTATCACTGCAACACGAGAATAAATAATTTTGGGTAGTAGTGGGTAAAAAATGTTGTACCAAATGTATTTTAAGTAGCACAAAAAACCACTTTTTTGTCTGGTGTTTTTTTTTTTTTACTTCTCTGCAATCATCTCTTTGCCTTTTAACTCTGTACCTCCTGTATGGCTCTCTCCCGCTAAGCTAGCCTGCCATGCTAAGATCCTGACCTTCTGCTGCCCCCTCAGGCAAACCCTTTCCTCCATCTCCCTCATCAGGCACCCCCCTCCTCCATCAGGGAACTATCCTCTAGGCATCAGGCACCTTACCTCCCCATCACATCTCCCTTCTGAGCTGTGCAAAATACAAAGGTATCTGAAATGCAGATTTCCCAAAGCTAAAGGAGAAAATCCAAGACTTCCCACGAACCAATGAGCAAGAAACACTCTTTATAATCCTAGGGGAAGAGAGGAGAAACACCGCCTATAAGCAGCAAAATCGGTGATATCTGGCCACCAGGCCAGAAATGAAACCTGACCGGGGCAACACAGGCCAGCATCAAAACCTGAGACCTGCTCCTGATGTTGCATTTTCTATAAGCTGTGCCTTTGCTTGTCTTGTTTTCATTTTGTAATTTGTCCCTTCTTTTCCTGCCGTTTTAAATATTCTGTATATTACTTTGGCAACACATGTAAAACTGTCATGCCAATAAAGTTATTTGAATCTTGAATCTCTACCCTTCCTTCATCAGACACCCCTCCGCTCCCTTTTCTCTCCTCCATCCCTTTTCCCCCCCATCAGGCAACCCTCCTCTCTCTTATTCCCTCTCCATCCATCAGGCGCCTCTCCTCACTGCGAACAGGTGCCCATAGTAACTTAGTAAATGATGGCAGAAAGAGGCCCAAGCGGTCCATCCAATCTGCTTTGCAAGCTTTATTTATTCTTTTAATGTATTTGTTTTTATTCTGATAATGTAGTAACTGCTGCTCTGTGCACTTTACCCCTCGTCTTCGTTTCCAACCTTTAGCCACTAGAGATCCTCTGTGTTTATCCCACGCTCTTCTGAATTCCATTTACCGTTCTCGTCCTCACCACCTCTACCGGGAGGGCATTCCATACGTCCACCACTCTTTCCGTGAAGAAATATTTCCTGATGTGGTTAAGAACATAAGAACATAAGAACATGCCATGCTGGGTCAGACCAAGGGTCCATCAAGCCCAGCATCCTGTTTCCAACAGAGGCCAAAACCAGGCCATAAGAACCTGGCAATTACCCAAAACTAAGTCTATTCCATGTAACCATTGCTAATGGCAACGGCAACATGGTTCCTGAATCTACCCCCTTTGAAGCTCCACATTATGACCCCTAGTTCTAAAGCTTTCCTTCCATTGGAAAATGCTTGATTTCCATTCATCACTTGCACCCTTCAGATATCTAAATGTCTGTCTCATATCTCCCCTGTCCCTTCTCTCCTCCAGAGTATACACATTTTCATCCTTCAGTCTGCAGACCACACACCATTTTGGATGCCTTTTCTTTGGATCACTTCGATTCTGTGAGATACGGTTCTCCAGTACTCGTCACAGTACTCCAGGTGAGGCCTCACCAATGACCTGTATAGGGGGCAATATCACCTCCGTTTCCCTGCTGCTTAAGCCTCTTTCGAGGCAGCCCAGCATTCTTCTGGCCTTAGCCACTGCCTTGGCACACTGCTTTGCTGCTTTCAGGTCATCTGACACGATCACCCTCTTTCCCGGTCTGTGCACATCAGCCTCTCGCCCTCCATCACGTGCAGCTCCTTTGGAGGGCCGCACCCCAGACGCAAGACTCGGCACTTCCCGGCACTGAATCCCAGGCTGCCCAATCTTTTGCCCGCTCTTCAAGCTTTCTTAGATCACTGTTCATTCTCGCCACTCCTTCAAGGCTTGACCACTCTGTTGCAGCTCTTAAGTGTCATCCTTTCCTTCTAACCCTTCTGCTTACGTGGCTCAAAAAGACATTGAACAAAACCGGCCCCAGAACTGATCCTTGCGGCACTGCACTTATCACTTTCCTCTCCTCAGAACAAGTTCCGTTTACCACCACTCGCTGTCCGTCGGTCAACCAGTTTTTAAAACCGTTCCACCACTCCCAGGCTTCTCATTTTGTTCATGAGCCTTCCCCTCTTCTCCATCAAGCACACCTCCTCTCTTGCCATCAAACACTCCTTCTCCTCTCCACCCCCCATCCTCTATCAAGCATCCCTCCTCTCCCCCTCCCTTCCCTGAGACCCTATAGCAGAATTTGCATACGTTCCCTCCCCTCCCCCCTCCCCTTCCCCTTCTGGGTTCCAGCACCAGCAGACAGGGCTGATCTCTGCGGCTTCTCTGGTACCATTCGGTGATTTTTTTTATTTGAACCATGGGGCAGTTCCAAGGAAATCACTGAACCGTGCAGGAGTGGGAGCAGGAGGAGCTGCATGGAGATCGAGGGAGTTAGCAGCAAGCCTCGGAGTCCAGCTACACTGCTTCTTCCAGGTTCGTGTTCGGCCGGCCCCGTGCCTGCTGCTGATGCTGCCTTTTGCTTTTGGGTACAGAGCTACGAAGGCTGATCCGCCTCCTCTTTGGCCCCCCGCCTAGCTTGGGAATTAGGTGAGTCTCATCCCAAGGCCCACCCACGGCTTTACCTCTGGCTCCCACGGCACCCAGCTCTCGGGGGAGGAACTCCACAATTTTTGCACGAGCTCATTAATTACCCACCAAATCCTGCACATGCATGATCACGCAATGCCCCAGGGTGTACCTCTTCCCCAAAGACCTTATTTACAGAAAAAGTCGAGGGGACTTGAGATGTATTACAGAAGTCATAGAAGGGTAGGGAAACAGTTGTTTTACCCAAGTACTGCAATTTAGGAAATCCCACAGGAATTTACTTTGCATTGCTGTGGTAAGACACGATGGCAGCCCCAAGTCCCTGCAAAAACACCAACACTCCCTCCATGTAAAAAATGTTCCTGGTAGCCCTTGGGGCAAGTCCCCCATCCCAGCCCATAAATGTGAAGAACAGGTACCTGGTTTGAAGCCCCACACCTGGCCTTGTAGTCCCACCCTGCTTTTAAAAACCACCATCTCCAGGACCCCTCTTCCCAATTTTCCCCATTTGCAAGGGTATCTCGAGAGTGCAGGAGGGATCCGCACCCATTCCTGCCCTGCCAGCATCATCGTACAAAATGGCGCTGTCCGACCCTAGGCTCCCTGCGGGGCAAAGGAGCGCCTGGGGTCAGCCGACATCATTTTTCAAAACGGCACAAGCAGGGCAAGAGCGTATGGGGATTGTTCCTACAACCCCTTAAACAGGGTAAGCTGGGAAGGGGGCCTTGGGGAGAGGGGGATTTAAAAAAAAAAAGGGAGGGAGAGAGCAGGGCTTCAAGTCAGGTGCTTGTTTTTCTCCATGGGCAAGCAGGACAGTAATCGGCTGCACAAGTGGATGATATCAAACACAGTGCCAAGACAGACAAGGGTTCTCAGAGCTCCGGAAAACCCAATGTGGCTTTCTGAGCATGCAAATGCCACACAAGTCTCCTCAGTCTTTTTTCCTTCCGCTCGTGTTAAAGTGCACATTTTTGTTTCCTCTCCTTCAGCAGCTTGCTATGGTTTTGTTAAAGTGCACATTTTTGTTTCCTCTCCTTCAGCAGCTTGCTATGATTTTGCTCTTTTGTTTTTTTACTTTGTCAAAGTCTTCTTCATTTTTCTTTCCTCGAGTCTCCCAAAAAAAATTTTTTTTTCTTTTCTTACTTCAAATTTCCAGAAGTTCAGCCTAGTTTCAGCTCTTTTCACGAAGGTGGACAGCAAACAGGGCTTCAAAAGATGTCCTCACTGGTTCAGCATAACCACTTGTTGTGGGCTGCTTACAGGCCCATTGCATGATGTATCCAACTAAGCCGCCCGTGCCTGAATTGACTCCCAGGGCAAGAAGAGCCAGAAGCTTCATGCTGAAAGAATTTAACTTCTTCTCAAACCATTGCTGGCTGAGGGACCATCGCCGAAATCAAAAAGGGCGGAGTCTGAACTCGTGCAAAGCTCCGTGACTTGGAGACGTCTCAGAGCATTTTCTCCTTTAGCAAAGAGGAGGAAAAACTGCGCTCTTCAGTACCAAAGCAAACGGGAGGCAAAACAGACCCTATGGATGTCAACAACACCTCGGTGCACAGATAAGACACCTTTGGCACCATCACTCTACCATCAACAAGTAACGATATCATATCTTTGTTGGCACCATCAACTTCTTGGTGCTGAGTAGGCAAAAGTTTTAATTCATTCTGAATCTTTTCCTGCCAAACGATCCTTGACGATATTGTATATTTTTATTTTTTTTCCCTGTGCCCTCCAAAGTTTGGGGTGGGTTCCAAACCATACATACCTAAAACACATCAAAATATCAGAAACAACATCAAAATAAAAACAGGCTAACAAAGGCTGCCGATCAGCGCCCTAAGTAAAACTCTGATTTTCAATAAGAAAGAATTAGGCCTGGTTCTCTAAGAAAGAGAATCAAATGCCTCTTCAAAAGATGAGTTTTGAGGGCTCTCTTAAAAACCTTGGGTTCCTTGATATTTCGCATGGACAAGGGCAAAGAATTCCACATAACACAGTATTAGCTGTTGAAAAGACCCTTTGTCTAGTTTCTTCCAGGTGCGCCACTCTAACAGAATACTTTAACAAATACCGATTGTATGACTTCAAATTATGTGATGAAATGTACATTTTCAAAATGGCAGCGATCCATGGACAAGAAACATTATACAGGAGGTTGTGAATAATAACAGCCAGTTTGTAATGGACGCGCCAATAAACCGGAAGCAAGTGCAATTAATATAGTATAGGAATTATATGAGCGTGAATCTTTGAGCCAATTAATAATCGTGTGGCAGAGTTTTAAACAATCTGCATGGATCTCAGAGTGTTCATCGGAAGACCAATGAATTGAAGTAATCTAATCTACAGAATATCAGTGACTGAAGGCTGGTGCGAAAATCAGCTCTATTAAGGAGCAGCTTAGACGTCATAGTAATCTAATCGTAATTTAGCAAATGAGACATGAATAACAAATTTGATGTGGGACTTCATAGTGAGGGCTGGATCAAGGATAATGCCCAAGTTTCAAACTTCAGAAAGAACTGGAAGATGTTGACTGTCAAATACCAAAGCCAGTGGGATGTTTTCAATGGGAAAAGTAGAAAAAATAATGATATTGGACGTATACACATTTAATGTTAATCTGTTATGGTGAAGTCAACAGTGAATGGTGGACAAGCATAGAGAGAGGCAAATTATGTGGTCAGCTCCCATGAAGATTTTAGAGGAAACAATAACTGCATATTGTCAACATATAATCTGTAGAGGACTCCAAGGTTAGTCAGCAAACGGCTTAAGGGTGTTAAATAAATGTTAAAAAGTGCCGTTAACTGCACTGAATCCTGGGGTACACAGTATGAATGGGATACCAGGAGGACAGTTCTGAGTTGACCTTAACCTTTTGAGTATGGGGAGAAAGAAGAGATACCAACTAAGTCAAAACGGTATCAGAAATTCTAAGTGCTGAGAGGTGAGAAAGTAAGATGTGGTGATTTACAGTATCAAAGGCTGAGGACAAATCGAGTAATATGAGCATATACTTGGTTTCTGAATCAAAACATCGACATACAGTGTCTAGACTTTATAGCAAGAGAGTTTCTGTATTGTGATGCTTTCTAAATCCAAACTGATATTGATCTAATGTGGAATACATACAGGCCGTTGCAATATCGTCAAGTAAAAAATGTGCATCCAAACTGGGCGAGCATTTTTTGAACGTGCGCACATCCACTTCCTGGGTGTTCAATGCAATAGGCAAATAAGCTGCTGCGCTAAAAGGGACGTGCTCCCAGGCAGGCGTTAAATAAGCTATGTTAAAATGGGTGCCTTGAGCGCACGGCAATTTTTGGTAGTGTGGGGTAATAGTTAATAGCCTCATGGAGCTATGTGCTCAACTGGACAAGCATTTTGGACATGCTAATCCCCATACTGCATCGGAGGTTATTTTAGTGCGTCCAAAAAGCGTGTCCAATAGTGTGTTGACTGGTGCACTGGCCTGAGCACACTATATTGTATCGGTCTGTTAGTGAGAAATCCTGAAAATTGACCTAAGACTCAATGTTGGTGCAAGGGTATTAGGTACCCTAGGCGAACTTTTTAGCTTTGCACACCCTGCACATACCCCCCGGCCTCAACCCCATCCACACACCCCAAGCATTTTATAATAACAGATTTTACACAAAAACAACAAAGTTCAGTTTTATGAGGTAAAAATATCACTTACACCATGCATATTATATTTACAGGCACTAGTGTGTACCAACCATAAAAACCCTGCAAAATGTGATTGAATCCATAAGGCAGTAGGCCTATTGTAACATTTGTTGGGTGTGAGCTTGATGCTCAAAACGCTACAAGTAAACTAAATTAGAATTACAATATAGTACACCTTCCATACCAAAACAGCACTAAGTATCAGTGCTTAAATAGTAACTAGTCTACCTATGAAAGAAAAAGCAACACTGCAAATGTTATTCTAAGCCCTAAAACATCAATACAACTCCTATTAGGAAAACAGAACAAATCAATCTGCTATAGATCCCTACACAGAAACTACACACTACCAGAATACCTCACCTCAGTTACACATGCAGTACACAGACAGTCAGAATTAAAAGACCACAAAGTATAAATAGAAATGTGAAAACAAACTGAACTGGAAACAGCAATAAGCCAGACTCGGTATGCAGTGCATCAATGGAAAAACAGAAACATTGCTATTCCACATAAAATATTTTAAAACAGGTGAAAAACAGAATAAAATTCAAACATTTTTAAACTCATAAAAACCTTTTACAAATTTTCCAAACACCAAAAAAAATTTAAAAACAGCAATCACATCATATAAAACCCAACAATCAAACCTAACAAGGATAAAAAGAAAAACCACCCACTCTCCATACCTGAGAACGTTTGATTTCAAGATGTCCTGACATTGTGGTGGATTAGCAGATGGGGTGGGGAGGTGGGGTTATTGTGCACACACTGTCACCTCTCTCTTTCATATGCACATTCACACACACATTCTCTCACTTACACATTTAGGGCCGGATTTTAAAACCTCTACGCACGTAAAGCCCCGGGGCTTGCAAAAAGGGGCGGTCTGGGGGCAGGAGTGGGTGGGATGGGGTGGTCCAGGGGCGGGGCCAGAAGCCGTCGACACAGCGGCCATTTGCTGCTGTGTTGGACGATTGCGTGCCGGCAGGCTGTCTCCAGGTAGGCGCAAAAGGTTTGATAAAAATTTTTGGGGGGTTAGAGTAGGGCTAGGGGGGAAAGGTTAGGGGAAGGGGTGGGAAGGTTAGGTTAGGGGGAAAGGAACAGGGGAAGCCCGCAGGCGTCAGCATGCGCAAGGTGCACTAGTGTGCACGTATGTTATAAAATCGGGCGTACATATGTGTGCCCGCGCGCAAGTCTTAAAATCTACCCCTTAGTCTTTCACGGAGGTTCCCTTTCTCTCACTCACTCAAGCACATATACACACATTTCCTCTCTCGCATACGCACCTGCAGATTCCATCTCTTACTCACTCAAACACATAGGATCCCTCTTTCTCTCATTCACTCAAACACTTTAAGAACATAAGAACATGCCATACTGGGTCAGACCAAGGGTCCATCAAGCCCAGCATCCTGTTTCCAACAGTGGCCAATCCAGGCCATAAGAACCTGGCAAGTACCCAAAAACTAAGTCTATTCCATGTTACCATTGCTAATAGCAGTGGCTATTCTCTAAGTCAACTTAATTAATAGCAGGTAATGGACTTCTCCTCCAAGAACTTATCCAATCCTTTTTTAAACCCAGCTGCACTAACTGCACTAACCACATCCTCTGGCAACAAATTCCAGAGTTTAATTGTGCGTTGAGTGAAAAATAACTTTCTCTGATTAGTTTTAAATGTTCCACATGCTAACTTCAAGGAGTGTCCCTAGTCTTTCTATTATCCGAAAGAGTAAATAACTGATTCACATTAACTCGTTCTAGACCTCTCATGATTTTAAACACCTCTATCATATCCCCTCTCAGCTGTGTCTTCTCCAAGCTGAAAAGTCCTAACCTCTTTAGTCTTTCCTCATAGGGGAGCTGTTCCATTCCCTTTATCATTTTGGTTGCCCTTCTCTGTACCTTATCCATCGCAACTATATCTTTTTTCAGATGCGGCGTCCAGAATTATACACAGTATTCAAGGTGCGGTCTTACCATGGAGCGATACAGAGGCATTATGACATTTTTCCGTTTTATTCACCATTCCCTTTCTAATAATTCCCAACATTCCGTTTGCTTTTTTGACTGCCGCAGCACACAGAGTCGACGATTTCAATGTGTTATCCACTATGATTCTTAGATCTATTTCTTGGGTGGTAGCTCCTAATATGGAACCTAACATTGTGTAACTATAGCATGAGTTATTTTTCCCTATATGCATTACCTTGCACTTAGCCACATTAAATTTCATCTGCCATTTGGATGCCCAATTTTCCAGTCTCAGAAGTTCTTCCTGCAATTTATCACAATCTGCTTGTGATTTAACTACTCTGAACAATTTTGTATCATCTGCAAATTTGATTACCTCACTCGTATTTCTTTCCAGATCATTTATATATTCTCACTCACTCACACTGACTCCTTCTCTCTTTCATCTTCTTACACACACTCTCACACTCTCTGTTTCACACACAGACACCCTCACTCTCTCACATATACCAAGGCTTCCTCTCTCCCTCACTCATACACATCCAGGCTTACTCTCTCTCTTACACAAACACACACAAACAGGCTTCTTCTCTTCCTCACACACACAAACCCAGGCTTCCTCTCTCCTTTACACACACATACACCCCCCCAAGCTTTCTCTCTCTCTCATACACCCCCCCAGGTTTCCTCTCTCACACACACACACACACCCAAGCTTCCTCTCTCTCTCTCACACACACACATATCCAAGCTTCCTCTCTCTTTCATACATATACACACATACACACATTCAGGCTTCCTCTCTTACATATACACAAGCTTCCTCTTTCTCACAAAGTCAGCCACACATACACACAGGCTTCTTTGCTCTCTCACTGCGGGCCTTTAGCTGTGGGTGGGATGTATTCCACTCGCGGATCTCCTGATCCTCTGTCTTTCCTATCTTCACAGCAGGCAGGGTAGGCTCTGCTTATGGCCCTTCTAAGGCCTCTTCATGTCTCTGCTGTGGGCAGGATGGGCTCTGTCCGTGGTCCTCCTGGATATTCTGTTGTGGGTGGGATGGGATCCACCCGTGGCCCTTCCAGATTCTCACTTTTTTGCATCTTCACTATGGGTGGGATGGGCTCTGTTCATGGCCTACCTGGGCTTCTTTCTTTTCTTCAGCTGCAGATTAATAGATCCCACCCGCAGCACTGCCTGGCTGGTGTTTCTCTTTGGGCTGCACCCATTACTGGGACTTTTCCCAAATCTTTATTTCTCTTCCATAGCTCTCTCTCTATCTTCAGTTGAGGGGGCTTGTGCTAGCAATTTTGGCACCCCCTAAGAGTTGGCACTCTAGGTGACCACCTAGTGGAAACACCAGCTCTACTAAGACAGCATTTTTTATTACTTTGGCAAGAAATGGAAGGGATGAGATGGGATCATAACTTGATAGTACTTTTGAATTGGTTGATGGTTTCTTAAGGGCTGGTCTAATGGAATCTCTCTTTAAAGAGGATGGTAAGTCCCTTGTGAGAGAGAGAGATTCACTATATTTGTTATAAACTCCACTGTATCACAGCAAATTACTTTTAACAAGGCAGTGAAACATGGGTTTAGTGGACATGACTGTTGTAAGCGTAAGCATGAGACTCTCTTGCCGTGGCACAATTGACCCACTCTCAGGGACAGGGGCCTAAGGTTTGTGTAGCTGGGGGGGGGGGGGGGCGGGCAAATAAGTCTTTGCATGGGCCGGACTAGGAAAAAGTCCCGCAATCTGTAATTATGGACAAAGCCAACTTGGACAAAGGCTGGAGCTGAAGACATACGTGGAACAAGGCTAAAGATGAAGACTGTGGCTGAGGCCAAAGCTGAAGGCAAGGACTGTGACAGAGAATGAGGCTGAAGACGAGGACTGTGGCAGAGGTTAAGGCTGGAGACGAAGACTGTAGCAGAGGCTGAGGGTGAGGCTGTGGATGAAGAAAGACTTGAACGACCTTTGCTGAGGCGTTGAAAGAACATCTGAGGCAGCCTTATAAAGGGGAGGATCTATGACATCATCAGAGGGTGCCACGGGAGCTTTCCCAATGCGGGCCCTTTAAATCTGGAAGCGTTGATACATTATGCTTGCTGGGAGGCCTGTGGCGTCCTACCACATTGGAATCGATGGCGGCATTCTGCCACATGGGAATCACTGGCGTCGTTCGGGTGAGTGCAGCTGCTCACGGAGCCATCCGCGAGCGGCAAAACTTAACAGTGATGAGGAGTTCACATTAGAGATGAACTGGAGGATTTCAAATTGAGACACAGTGGAGATGTTGTCCCATCTCATCCTGTCTAAAAGAACATCATCTGTTGGTAATGTATTGTCATTGGGAAAAGTAGTACAAAGTTTGACAATTTTTGCAGAAAAATAGTTGGCGAAAGTTTCAGGTAATGTAGAACTAGGATCCACAGGCAGATAAGCTTTAGAAAAAAAGAGGAGGATTGACGAGTTGATGCATATTAGCAGCAATCAGGTCAGTAATATATGATTTTTTAGCAGTATTAGTTGCCAGTCGGTACTGGGACAACATGTCTCTATTTGCTACTAAGTTTTCATTAGAATATTTATGACATTTTCTCTCAAGCTTACGAAGGGAGCATTTTAATTGTTGTAAAGAATTCGTAAACCAGGGGGAGTATTTCTTGCATTTGTTAAATGTAACTTTAATTGGAACCAATTTGTCAACTACAGTTATCAGTGAATGATCCCATAGATCGATCAATGCGGTAAGTGGCTCAGCCATGGGGTTTTGCAACCAGGGTAAAAAAATTAGAACTAAATTGGTCAACGTTAATATGGCCACACTTCAAAATCAGTAGCTGCATTGCATGCATTGATTGATCATCCTTTTGGAACATAATGGAAAAATATCAACAGCAAATGAACAAACCTTAGAACTTTAAGTGCAGATATGTTCCCCTGGTTTAAAGGCAAAAATTGCGGGTTCAAAAAAATAAGATCAAGAGTATGTCCAGCTTTGTGAGTGGGGCAGTGAACTTTTTGATCCCACACACAAGCAGACATAGCATCAAGAAAAACTGAACAAGGGACGACTGTGGAACCTGATCTACATGGGGACTGAAGTCTCCTAGGACAATCATTTTCCTCAAATCAACATTTGAACAAGTCAACTGTTCCAACAGAGGTGAAGAGTTGTGGGAAAGGAGACCCGGGGGACAGTAGACTAAACAGATGTTTATCAGGTTAGATGAAAAAAGGAGAACCTCATACGGTAAAGAGATTGAAACTTCAATGACTGAAAAGCATAATGATATTTTATAAAACGTCAGTAATCCCCTTCTCTCCTTGGTTTAGAAATAGAAGCATAATTGGAAGGGCAGCTCTGATTTAAAAAAAGGAACATCTTGAGCAGTAGTCAAGTCCCTGTTACTCAAAAACAGTCTGGTTTAGCATCGGATAGTATATCAAATACAATTGGAAATTTCTTTGATATGATTGAACATTCACTAAGAGTATACTAAACACAGTGGAAACCTTTAGAGCTTGTAGCAGTCTTAAGGGAACATTAATTAGTGCTGACCTTTTTAGCTTGGACTGGCTGCAGGCTCCATGTTCAAACACGGTTGGGTATCATTTCAGGAGAAAAATTGAAATCCATCATAACGAAGAAAGCAGCATAATGGAGTGAAGCTGGAGCTCGAGGAGCACGCACGAAGGGGCATACAAAGGGACGATGCTCCTTTGTGGTGCTCCTCCATGCACACGACAAATGCGGGCACCCCTCCTGCGTGCTGCGCCTCTGGCATCGTAGGTTTCATTTTAGTTCCAGAATCGGATAGTCCCTCTACTGGGATTTCTCCTTCCAAACTGGATCATCATCCCTTTATCAAGAAAATGTGGCTTGACTTCATCAAAAACTATTTTAATAATATACCAGATTCTCTATCTCCTCCATCCCAGTTAGAAAAATGTCTCCCAGTTTGGAATCCATGGCCCCCAAATCTGAAACCCAATCTACTATTTCACCATATCAAGACAGGCAAAACATTATACAAACTAAGTCACAGTTTGTTTCTAGGCACAATTTTACCCAAGGATAGGACAACCTTAGTCCAGCCACTTATAACATTATCTGATTCTCAAGAAAGATCACAATCATCATATAATTCTCTCTCATACCATTCTGATGATGAAGAGACCACTGGTCTTCCATCAGACCATCCTGCACAGCCTCCCAGGAGTGCATGTCTGCCGGAGGATGCATCATATCCTGTTTTTGTCTAAAATTTGGCAAAAGCAATTCCATTCACTTTATAAGAGGAGGCAGAACCTAAAGAATATGTATTTGGTGTACTAAAATATATTCAAGCCCCAAAACAAGGAGTAGTTATTTCAATTCACAGAGTACTACAGGAATTTCAAACAAGAATGTGGCAGATGTCCTTGCCTACATTAGCATGGAAGCCAACTTTTCCAAATGATTGGTGGTATCAAACTCAACACAAAGTATCCCTCCTTGGACACAGTGAAAGAGTCTGTTCAATATTGAGAGAGCTCGCGCACCCTCTGCACCCACAGAGCTGGCACCTATGTCAGGGGTGCTGGGGCCACATTACAAGTTATCAGGCGCAATGAGGGCTGGGGTGGAGGAGGGTCCCCCTTGGAGCTTCTTGACATGACAATCATGTCTTCAGCTCCAGCCTTTGTCCAAGTCGGCTTTGTCCATAATTACAGATTGCTGCAGGCATTTCAGTCTCCAGCAGGCTTAAGCACCATCATTTTTAGCACCCGAAGAGCCCCTTCAGTCATGGGTCCCAGCCTCTACCAAAATCAGCAAAACCGTCAAACCAAGAGGTAACAAGGCGTTTTCCTGGTTAGCAGATACCTCACCTCGGTCACAAATGCAGAACACAGACAGGCCCTCACCAAATCAGAATAAAAAGGCCATAAAGTATACATAGAAAGGTGCAGACAAAAAACTGAACTGGAAACCACTAAAAGCCAGACTCATATGCAGTGCAATAATGCAAAAACAGAAATATCGTTTCATTCCTCAAAAAACAAAATCAAGAAATATAAATCATCAATTATAACAGTGAGTAAACCATACTAATAAAAATATTTCAAAACAGATGACAAATAGAACATCTAATAATTAAGAGTAAGGATTAAAAAAAGCTTTAAGCGTATCCCAAAAATCAAGCAGACATATCAAATCCCCAATAATCAATGCAAAGGGGGTGAATTTTAAAAGACCGGCGCACGCCAAAGATGGGAGATCTGCGCACAAGCTGGGCCAGCATGCGCCGCGTGGATTTTTTTACAATGCGCGCATACGCACATCTCCCGGTGTGCACACAAAAATTACTTTCCAAAAAAGGGGTGGGCGTGGTCTGGGCGGGCATAGGGTTTGAGGATTTCTCAATGAATTCAGCGTGTAAATACTTACGCGCACAAGGCGTGCGCCGGGGTCCCCCACCGCGTAAATTTACTTCTGCTATGGAAGGTGTGTAAGTCAGGAAACAAACAAAACTAAAGAGGTGAGCAGGGTTTTAAGGGTCGGGGCTAACAGGGTAAAAGGGAGGCTAATTAACAGCGGGGGTAATCCCTTAACTGGGCAAACTGGGAATGAATTGGTTTAACTGGTAATTGCGTCAGCGTGCATGTCTACTGAAATCCCCCCACTTACACAGCAGAGGCAGCACTTTCGTGTACATGCGCGCATCCATCTAAAATTGCACGCACGTGTACACACATCCAGCCTATTTTATACCGTGCGCACATGTACGCGTTTGTTATAAAATGGCTGCGTCCTTTGGTGCGAGCCAGCATATTGCGTACATGTGTGCCCTCGCGGCTGTTTCAAAGTCACCATCAATAAAGATTTTTTTTAAATCCCTCTCTCCATACCTGGAAACTTAATTTCCAGTTACCTGAGATTGTAGTGAATTAGTGGGAGAAGGTGGGAACACACAAACCTCCTCCTCTCTCATATATACACACATGTTCATTCTCACACATCCTTCTACCCTATCTTCTTCTCACCTCCCTCTTCCTCCCTCCCCTTCCCTTCCTCTCCTGGCCTCTCAGTCACTCTCCCTACCCTTCAATCACTCAGCCCTTCCCTTTCCCTCTGTCACTCACCCCTTCCTCTTCTCTCATCATTCATCTTCCCGCTCAATCCTCTTCCCTCCCCGTCCCTCACTCCCTCTTCCCTCCCTGTGTCTCTCACCCCATCCCTCCCTCCAATTCTCTCCCTTCCCACCCCTCAGTCATGCCCTTCCCTCCCCAGTCACACCCTCCCTCCATCACTCCCACTCAATCCCCTTCCCTTCCCTTACTCACCCCCTCACTCCAACTCACCCTCTTCTGTTCCCTCATGCTCACCCTCTCACTCCTACACATCCTTTCTCCCCATGTCACTCCCTCCCATTCACTCCCTTCTTACTCCTGTCACTCACTCCCTTCCCTCCCCTTCCCTCTGTCATTCCTCCCTTCCTTTCCTTCTCAGTTACCCCCTCCCTCCCTTCCCTTCTCTCTGTCACCACTCCCTCCCTCCCAATTACTCCATTCCCTCTGTCACTCATCCTGTCATTCAATCCCCTTCCCTCTTTGTACTCTCCCACTCACTTCTTTCCTACTCAGTCATCCACCACCCTCACCCTCTCCTCCCTTTCATTCTCTATAAGTAAACCATTGGAACCCCCTATAACTATAATGAACCATATCACACTATGAAAAATGCCAGACCCATATCTTGGGGCTAGTAGACTGAGTTTTAGGCAAGTAAAGTTTGCTACACACTGGCCCAGTTAATTCTTTGGTGAATGTCAACAGAGAAATGGCCATGGCAGGAATATGTTGTATCATTTAGCTAAGTCATAACCTTTTCCTTTCAGTTACTACAGGCATATGACTCACCCCTCCTCCCCAGCTGGTCACTGTTGTCTTCTTCTACCTGCTGGCTGGATTCTGGCAGATCACCATCAGCCCACTGCTGCTTGAGGCTTCTCCCTGCCAGGGTGCAACTACATAGGACTGCGGTGTGAGGAGCCTTCAGCCACATGAGGAGGCAATTGCTCTGACTGGCTTGCTTTAGATTAAGGACCAATCGGATCAGCAGCCAAGGTGTTGTTGACCTGCCCGCCTTCCTCCATGTACTGTTGTGATTGGTGCATTTTCAACAAACCAAATGCATCTCCAGTGCAGATGACCGAGCCATGGCATCGCTGACTCCCGCCACCCCCCCTCCCCATTTCCCAACATCATCATTAAGGGCCGGACCCGGCAGCATAAATCTCAGCACGTCATCAAAGGTGATATTTTGGGCCTTTGATGATGACGTCGAGTGCTCAGCAGACCGAAGGAGCATTGTGGGCCACATGTAATATAAATTTAAAAACGGATGTCAGGCCAGACAAAAGGTGATGATAGGCGGATTTGGCCCTTGGCCCATAGTTTGCCTACCACTGACCTATGTACATTACCAGTAGCAAGGAAGTTAGATCTCAAATACAAAGGTCAATCCTTTCCTAAGAATCAAAAGATACAATGCCCCTATGAATCTGTAGTAGTGGAATCAGATCTGAAAAACGCAAAGTATTACAAAACGCATTCTAGTATCCATCCTCCAATCCCATCCAGATAAAGATGCAAAGTTACTAGATACCATGGCAAAAAAGATTTTCCCAATCACCTAGGATAGCTGCCCATCAACTATTCATGTTACAATATACGTAAACCTCCTGCAAAAGCTCCAAGGCCAATTGACTCCATGTATTGCTTCACTCCTGTACTTCAAGAAGAGGAGGAAAATGGAAAATGTCTTTGATCAGTTTATGATGCATATAATACTTCCTCCAGAAGGTCTGCAATAGCCTTTGGAACCAGAGGGCTAGCATAGCTGCAGGCTATGGATCTTTGTGAAGATGTTAATGAGAAACTGGCTGTCTGATGCTCCATTCACAAGAGAATCTTTTTGGAGACAAAGTAAAACTACTCTGCTTTCTTTACCCTGTCAGCAGCTACAACTGAGCAACCACTGACAAGTAGGAAAAGTCAACCTCAACACAACAGGTGACAGTAGTATTATTCAAGAAGGTATTAAATCTACTCTTTTCAACAGTTTTGTTCTCCACAGCAGAGTAGGCCACATGTTAGGTACAGAGGACAGCCCAAACCTCTACAACACACACAATCCTAATCCTAGCTTTTGACGACAACAGCCTTCCAGCAGAGGAAGCCTTCAACACTTCATTCCATTATTGTCTTTGATAACAACAGACTGTTAGGTTTTTAAGATCATACAACAGGGATACTATTTAAATTTCCAATCTTGTTCCCCAAACCACCAAAGATTCTCTCCATAAATACAGAACAACTCCAACTCCTCAAGCAAAAGCTGTCAGCCCTCCATGCTGCAGATGCGGTGGCATCAGTCCCAATACGACAAAGAAACAGAGGATTCTAATCCAAGTACTTCCTCATTCCAAAGAAAACAGGTGGTCTCTGTCACGTCTTGGACCTCAGATCTCAACCACCTGAGGAAAAAAGATCAGGATGAACTCTTGAGGGACCATCCTCCCTTAATTGCAGATCAACGACTGGCTAACAACTGTAATTTTAAAGATGCCTATAAAGAGATCATGATTCAAAGCTCACAGACTATGTCCATGTTTCACCATAGCAAATGAGCATTTGCGGTATCGAGTTCTCCCTTTGGCCTCTCTGCAGAACGAAGAGTGTTCACAAAATGCCTTACAATGGCTGCTGCTCATCTAAGAGCAATGTATTTGCTTTTCTGTATTTAGGTGATTGGCTCTTAGCCAGCCATCTCCTTCAAAAAGCTTGTTCCTTCACATTCTGTACAATGACACCCTTCAATCCAAGGATTTCTCACCAATTTCCCCAAATCCAATATGGAGCTGACTTCATAGGAGCCTGCCTGGATACCACACAAGAAAAAGCATTTCTCCCTCAGCAGAGGGTACATGACTCACCAAGATAATTCTAACCTTTTCATATCAGAAACAAGTTTCTGCCTGTTTCTTCATGAAAATGTTGGGCCACACGGCAGCAAGAGTCCATGTCACCCTTTTGTACATCTCAATAGGAGAAAGGCTCAGTGGTGCCTGAAGTCTCAGTGCAACCAGTACCTACAACCCCTTTTACACACAGGGCCAGATTTTAAAAGGGTTACGCGCTTAAGGTAGGCGCGTAACCCTTTTAAAACCCCCTGCGCGTGCCAAGCCTATTTTGCATAGGCTCGGCGGTGCACGCAAGCCCCGGGACGCGCGTAAGTCCCGGGGTTTTGCAAGGGGGGGCGTGTCGGGGGCGTGTTGGGTGGGCGGTGCGAAATTCGGGACATGGCAGGGGCATGGCGCCGGCCCGGGGGCATGGTCGAGGCCTCCGGACCAGCCCCCGAGTCGGGTGATGGCACGCCAGCAGCCCGCTGGCGCGCGCAGTTACACCTGCCTTTGGCAGGTGTAACTTTAGCAACAAAGATAGGAGGAAGGTTTATATAGGGCCGGGGGGGTAGAAGGAAAGTTCCCTCCGAGGCCGCTCGGATTTTAGAGCGGCCTTGGAGGGAACGGGCAACGCGCGCAGGGCTCGGCGCGCGCAAGTTGCACAAATGTGCACCCCCCCCCTTGTGCGCGCCGACCCCGGATTTTATAAGATACGCGCGGCTACGTGCGTATCTTATAAAATCCGGCGTACTTTTGTTCGCGTCTGGTGCGCGAACAAAAGTATGCGCGCACGTTGATTTATAAAATCTACCCCACAATGAATATATCCAACCCTCTCATTCAGTCTTTGGCATGGTGGCTGGTCCCTTCAAAGCAGCTGAGGGGTCATTTCACCCACCTCAAATTGAATTTACTATAACCACAGTTGCCGCCAATCAAGGATGGGGAGGTCACATGAACAGAAAGGGATTTGGTCTCCACAAGAAAGATTACTCCACACAAATCTCCTAAAGTTGAGAGCAATCGTCAGTATTTTACAAGTATTCAATTCCCTGGTTAAAAGGGAAAGATATGGAAAAGGGCAATTTTCCAAGAGATGTATCTGATAGCGATTTCACTGTAAACCCAAACCAGATAGCAGACATGCTAAGGGGTAGATTTTAAAAGGTACACGCGCGGCGTACATTTGTGCGCGCACAAATGTACGCCCGATTTTATAACATGCGCGCACAGCTGCGCGCATGTTATAAAATCAGGAGTCGGTGCACACAAGGGGGTGCACACTAGTGTACCTTGCGCACGCCAAGCCCTCAGGGAGACTAGCTGGTTTTCCCCGTTTCCTCCGAGGCCGCTCTGAAATCAAAGCAGCCTCGGAGGGAATTTTCCTTCCCCCCACCTTCCTCTCCCTTCCCCTACTTGTCCCACCCCCCCAGCCCGAAAAAAACCCCCCATACATTTATCTCACAAGTTACGCCTGCTGGCCAACTGCCGGCACACGATCCACCGGCCTTGCAGAGGCCTCTGGCCACGCCCCTGCCCCGAACCACCCCTGGACTGCCCCCGGACCACCCATTTTTTCAAGCCTCGGGACTTACACATGTCCCGGGGCTTTATGCGCGCCGCCGGGCCTTTTGAAAATAGGCCCGGCGCGCATAACCTCCCCCCCCCCCCCCCCACAAGCGTAAATTCTCCTGGATTTATGCGCGTAACCCTTTGAAAATCTGCCCCTAAGTCACCAACAGCACAAATGGTCATTGAACTGTCAGATATCATGGGAACCGTTTCAACTTTGGGCACTCCACAGATAGTCTACTGCTCCAGGACACCAGCAAGGAGCGTCTAGCTACAGATGCCTTTTCAATCCCATGGAATCAAAGGCTTCTGTATGCATTCGCATCAGTTCCACTTATAGCCAAGACAATTCAAAAATTAAGATGAGAAAAAGGTCTAATGATTTTGATAGCCCCTTTTAGGCCACATTAAATTTGGGGCCTGATTTACTAAGATTTTTCTCCCATTCTATGTCTATGGGAAAAATACTTAGTAAATAAGGCCTTTGGTTTCCATGACTTCAATGCCTAGCTCTTCAACGCCAATAACATTGAGAATGTTCCCATTCTTGATCACACGATGCAATGTGATCTTTTCTCCATCCCAATCTTCAGTCTGTAGCCCCGCCTACATGGCTGTTGAATGTCACCTAGTCTCTCCTATTCAGTTGCCTACTGAAGTGAATAAAGTTTTCTAGCATCAAGAAAATGCTTTTACCAGAAGATCTTACAACTTTAAATGGGAAAGGTTTTCAATCTGCTGTTCATGGGTCAATTGGGACCCCTCTAAGCATCCTGTTCCCCTAGTCTTTCAATACCTCTTACGCTTATCTCTCTCAAGATTGAAAACTAACTCAATCAGGGTTCGTCTTAATGCTTTAGGAGCATTCCAAGAGAATTCAGGAGAAATTCCTATCTCCCAGCAACCTACAGTTGCCAGATTTATGAAAGGCCTAAATCATCTTAAACCTCCGGTTAAAGGTCCTCCTACCCCCCTGGGAACTAAACATAATTCTTGCTCAGCTTATGAAATCACCATCTGAGCCTCTAGCGACAGCAGACCTAAAATTTCTTTCTTGGAAGTTTTGTTTTTGATCGCAGTAATTTCTGCACAAAGAATAAGCGAGCTGCAAGCACTAGTCCCACACTCGCCCTACACCCAAATTTTCCACAACAGAGTAGTCTGGAAAACTCATCCTAAAATTTCTACAAAAAGCGATCTCTCAATTTCATTTAAATCAATCCATTGTATTGCCAATGTTTTTTTTTTTCCGAGACCACACACCAATACGAGCGAAAAGGCTGGACTACGGAAAAGCAGGTGGTTTAGCACGTACAATAAGGAGAAACTTGAACAAAAATGGGCTGAGCTACCAGAAAAAAAGCCATTGCTGCACCAATGCCATTGTTGCTTTCAATATGCCAAACAGCAGCTAGAGAAGCCTCAAAACTTCTGGAACAAAATAATTTGGAGTTATGGGACCAAAATTGAACTTTATGGTCACAACCATAAACGCTTATGGGCCGGATTTTCAAAAGGTTACGCGCGCCGGGCCTGTTTCAAAAAGGCCCAGTGACGCGCATAAAGCCCCGGGACGTGTGTTAGTCCCGGGGCTTACAAAAAGGGGTGGGGCGTGGGCGGGGGCAGGCTGCCGGCACAGCGGCTGAAATATGTTTCAAGATAAAAAAAAAAAGAAAAAGGAAAAGGTAGGGGGGAAGGGCGGGGGAGGGAAGGGAAGGGAAGGTGGGGCGGGGGGTAGGGAATGGGAGTAGGCAGCGCGCCTTGGCATGGGCTCGTCGCGCACAAGGTGCACAATTGTTCACCCCCTTGCGTGCGCCGACCCCCCGATTTTAAAATTGGGCGCACATGTGTGCTCGCCAAGTAGCGCGCGCACATGTACGCCGCGTGCGCTACTTTTAAAATCTACCCCTCTGTATGGAGAGGAGTCATTTCCTAAGTGGTCTCAGACTAACCCATTATATGTAGGCTGATGACATCCAAATCCTAATTCCACTAAACTCTTCAATCGAATCTGCACTCAAATTAACAGCGATGTACTTATCTTTGATGAAGAAACTAATAACTAACATGAAACTAATGTTAAATGTGGAAAAAAATGAGATTATATTACTAGACAGGAGAGCTGGACACATTGAATCTCTAAATATTATTCTGGAAGATAATATAACCAAGCTTCAAGTAAATAATAGCGCACGGCATTTAGGAGTTATCATTGACTCCGAGCTGACGTTAAGGAAACATATTGCCAATAAACTGAAAGAAGAATATAATAAATTGCACACGCTAAAACGATTAAAACCTTTGCTGGATGAATATAATTTCAGAACAGTACCCCGATCGTTATTATTCTCTAATATCAATTATTGCAATGCTTTACTTTTAGGTCTCCCTCAAACCACTATTCGCCCCCTGCAAGTTTTCCAGAATGCGGCAGCAAGGGTCCTTTCAAACACATGAAAATACGATCACATTACGCCCGTTCTAATTACTTTACACTGGTTACCTATAAACCAACGCATAGAGTATAAAACTCTATGCATCATTCACAACATTTTATATGGAGAAGCAACAGAATGGCTTAATGCCACTATTAGTCTTCATACCCCACAAAGAAATTTGCGATCAAGAACAAGGGCCTGCTTACTATTCCAACAGTGCAATCAGCACACTTAACGCAAGTGAGAAATAGAGCAATTTCTAAAGCTGGACCTAACATTTGGAAAGAGCTACCAGAACAGCTAAGACTTCAACAAAATATGAAAGAATTTAAAAGGGACCTCAAAACGTGGCTCTTTCACAGGGCATATAATGAGCATGAATAAAACCAGTAAGACCAGAATAGTTGATCAGGCAATCAATTAATTTTAATTTGTTTCTGTTCCATTCATTTTATTAAGTTCCTTATTGTATTTTTTATTATTTTATGATTTTCCATCTTTATAGTAGAAGTTTCTATTATTTTTATGACTTTTATGATTTATTGTTACTGATTATATGTGATTATTTTATTCCTTTTATTATTAACTTTATTATATTGTAAAACGTTGTGATGGAATGTTTTCTAAATGACAGTATATAAAACCTGATAAATAAATTATTGTTCTATTTGAAGAAAACAAAGTTTTATGGAAAGTCTTCGCAACTATTCATCGCCTTCAAACCAAAGAGGGATTTTCAGTTACAAAAAACTCTTGTTTGGATAAGTTCCTAGAGGAGAAGTCCATAAACTGCTATTAATCAATAAACAATAGTAGCTTGGGATCTATTTAATGTTTGGGTACTTGCCAGGTTCTTATGGCCTGGATTGGCCACTGTTGGAAACAGGATGCTGGGCTTGATGGACCCTTGGTCTGACCCAGTATGGTATGTTCTTATGTTATTTCTGATTGAGTATAACAATGAGAGATGCAATCAGGACAACAACTTCAAAGTAAGATGAAAACCCATCAAGCCAGCGCTACGGCAGCTTCCTTAGCTTATCTTCACTCTGCTTCCATAGAAGACATTTGCAAAGCTGCCAGCTGGTCTTCTGTTCACATATTCAGTCCTCGTTACTGCCTAGCGCGGGGCTTCCCAAACCTTTAGCCAAAGTGACGCTATTTTAGCATTCGAAAATTCACATGACCTCCCCCAAGGACGACCGAAACAATTTAGCAAGGGTGCAGTTTCTCTTCAACAACCACTCCACTCTCCCCTACCTACACTCCTGCTGATCCCCCTCTCGCAACCTCCACTCTCTCCAATCAATCTTTTCTCTCAACTTTCAGAGGACCTCCTCTCTTAACTTCTTCCCCTCCAGCGGACTCCCTCTAACCGATCCCATGCCAACTTATCTGCTTGCCCAGCCCATCCCCTTTTCTCACCCCCTACAGCCATTTATACATTTCCCCAGCAGATCCTGTCATCCCCATCCTTCTTATACCCACGACTGATCTTTTATCACACCTCCTCCCATCTCCCAGCCTCACCTTTTCTCTTCTAAGCCTTCTCTCACACATCTCCAGCCCCTGTCTTACATCCTCCAGTTGATCTTCTGTCATTCACCCTCTTTCACCCTCCACAGCCAAATGCTCTCCACATGATCCAACCCTCAAACCTTTCCTGCATCTGATCCATCCCTTCAAAGAGCTCCTCCTCCGAAAATCCTCCGTTCCAAAGTTGGAAGCAACAATTCCCTTTGGGCTGTGGGCAAAAGTGGATGACAACTGGTGGGAAGTTAGGACAGGCTGATGGCAGGGGAAACATTTTTCTCGTGGGCAGGTTCACTAGAGGGGTGAGGAGAGATGAGCAGTTGCACTCAGCAGCCCATGCGCACTCAGCCTCCCCTTCCCTCACTTAGCCTGACAGTGATCTGCAAGCGAGTAATGAAAGTCAGCACGGGGGCTTGTAAGCAAGTGCAAACTCACCGGCCCTGCAGCAGTCCCAGTCTCTCCTTGTACAGGGTTTCCGGTTACCACAGAAACTGATGCAAGAGCCCGTGAGAGTGTGCTGGCTCAAAGGTCCCCAGTCTGACTTCTAAATGCTGCTGCTGGCACCTGAAGTGCATTGCTGTTTGAAGCACTTGTGACCCCAGCTTTAAGTTTTGTGACCCCATTCGGGAAGCTCTGGCCTAGAAAATGCTTCATGCCAAGAAAGCAGTTTTGGCCAAGCAATTCTCAAAAGCTTATTTCATCTCTTCAACTCTCCCTCCATCATACGTACTGCACGACTTCACCACTGATATAAGAGCATAACAAACATTGTCATGCAGCCCTCAGTTGGGAGTCCCCAGTTGTGTGGCCGATTGCGTCCTGCTTGTCCACGGAGAAAGCAAAGTTGCTTACCTGTAACAGGTGTTCTCCGCAGACAACAGGACAAATCAGCCACACAATTCCAGCCTCCTCCCCTTAGAGTTGAAGGTTAGCTTGCTGTAAAGACTGAGGAAACTTGCGCAGTGGCAACTGCACAGGAACAGCCGCACACGCTCAGGAAAACCTTCTTGGGTTTTCTGAGGTTCTGAGAGCTTTTCCATCTCGGTGACGTCAAATGACATCACCCACTTGTGGCATTGATTTGTTCTACTGTCTATGGAGAACACCCGCTACAGGAAAGCAATTTTGCTTCCACGTGTTATGAGCCGCACCACCAGGAATATTTTTACAAGGGGGGAGAGACTTTTACAGGGACTTGTGGGCCCTTTAACTGGTATATCCAGGAGTACCGCCAGGCACTTAAATTTGGCGATACTCCTTAGAGAGAAGAAGGGAATTAGCTACACCATTAAAGGTGTAGCCAATTTCCTCACAATGGTGGAGCTTCTAAAGATGTTTCGCAAGCCGCACCACTGATTGCAATGGCTTTGAGCTGCTTTGCATGCAATGCGGCTCATTACGATGGCTGCGCTGTGCCCAGCTTTAGGGGCCCAGCCACCAACACACGGAAACTTGCGATAATCTTAAATTCCGCACAACCTTTGTATTTCCTGTGCGATAATGCATTTTTTTTTACCACATGCAAACACACTGTCACGGTTTAGTAGACAGGCCCTGATGTGAGATGGAAGGGAAACAGGGGTGAGATAAGCAGGGCCGAATCCCAGTCCTGGTTCTGACTGAGCTGGAAGCCCACAAAGAGCACGAGGAAACTGCAGGGCCACAAAAAATTAAAAGCTAAAACATAAAACCCGTCCGCATGCAAGGGAGAGGTTACCAGGTCTCCCCAGACTGCAGCTCTGATGGCCATAAAATTCATTTGTGGCTGGTGGTGGGTAATAAAAGAGGGAAAGATTTACAGAACCGGCTGACAGCTGTATAATGAATGAAAGGCATAGTGGCCCTGCCCCAGAACTGCCCGGTAGGGGGGGGGTTCCTCACTCATCATCCACCTGTCCCATGGAGGAAACACAAGCTTAGCACTGCCCCTACAGGGGGGGGGGGGGGGAGAAGAGGGTTGGGGAGAGACAGGTGGCATTAATTTAATGCACCAGCTATGCCTTGGGAGTACTATACGAAAAGACGTAAAAATCCAGCTGAAAGGAGACACCGCAGCGAGCCTTGCAAAAGCACAGCCTTGTGCTGTTAAGATACCATTTCCATGTTGGACTGGGAAAGCGGGGGAGGGGATGCAGTACCTGGCCACATGGGTGATAAGAAGTCCCTGCCCAGCAATGATTCCTGCAGGGGGCTGTCCTGATTGTCTGTCTCTCTATCTCTCTGCTCTGTGACTCCTGGCTCCCATTTGTTTCCTTAAAAGCAGGGAATATAACACAGATAAGGTCGGAGTGTAAGGCTCTCTCTAATCCTGCCGAATTTACTCCCTTCTGCAAGCCCTTAATAGACCATGGCTGATCTCCGACCTTACCTGCTTTGTAACTAAGAATCCTCTGTGCATATCCTACTTTTGCCTCCTCCACAGTTACTGCAGAGCAACAATGGAAAAGGAAATGGAGAATGTGCTCTGGGCTGGTAATAGTCTCTCTCTGGTTTTAAAAGCCCCTCGGGGGCGATGCCTGCCTATCTGTGGCCTGCGACTCCCAGCCTCATATCTGCTGCTTTGTTTACTGGTTACTATCACTTTCTCACAGCTCTAAGGCCCCCCCCCCCCCCACGCTCTGTCACCGATTCTCTGTGTGTGACCTCAGGGAAGGAGGGGAGTCACCTTATACCCCCTCTGCCCGAGTTCTAATCCCACCTCCGCCACTGACTGTGTGAATCATGCAGGGGTCCCAATCAAAAGTAACCACTGTCCAAGCTTAAAGCATCATTACTGTATCAGAGATGAGGCGTGTGTGCGCGAGCAAGGGAGATGAGAGAGTATCAGGTCCAAGTATCCAGCCAGCTATCAATCACAGGAAATACATATTGACAATGATGAGTAATTGACGAGAACAGCGACAATCAATCAATCACAAAGCTATTGGAGAATGACAGGTAAGCAGGCACCCTCTCTAGGCTTACATTACAGCTCCTGCCATGGTGTGCTGAGGCTTTATGTTTACGCCTGAGTGAGACAGATAAGGAACCGGACATGCAGCTGCTGAATCTAAATCCCGGCACAGAATCCCCACCTATCAAAGCAAGTGACCTAAACTCAATCCCTCAGAATAGCATCTCATCCGTTTCTGGGTTCCGTTGTTTCCGCTTGTCTCCTTCTCTTCGTCCCAGTATATTTTAGTTTCTTCTCTTTTTTTTTTTATACTAGTTTTGGAGTGGGGGGGGGGGGGGGGGGGGGGGGGGGGGAGAGGAGGATAAAGACAGTAATAAAACATCTGGAGGAAGCACAGCTGGAAAAGATCTGGAAAGATGAGGCAGGTGGGGGCTGCCCCAGAGCACATGAGGATCCGGCACTGTTGCGGACAGCGTCAGGGTTGGATTAAGACACGCTGAAGCCCTGAGCTATGTCAAGTTTAAGAGGCCTGACAGCATTACCCAAAAAAAAAAAAATTATGAAAGAAGCTGAACTTTAGCAATGTGTTTGTGTTTGGAGGCCCCAAGCTGTAGACTAGATAGCTTTCTTCCTAAATCCAGCACTGGACAGTGTCCATCCGAACCAGGACAGGCACTGGCCACGGCAGGGCCAGAGATGTTGGGCTCCGGTCTACATCTGCCCCCAGGCACAGCTGCATAAATCATCAACCAACAGCCTCTGGCAAGTTTTGCCACCCCTGAATCTCTCCTGTCCCTCCCTAGCTGCTATGTTTTTATCACTTTCTATAATACTTACCCTTCTGAGGAACTCCTGTACCAAGATCATTAGGACTGAGGGGGCAAGGAGAGAGTTACAAGCGCGATGTAAGAGCTTCCCTCCTGCAGAGGAAGGATCACCTCTGAAACGATCCTCTCACCTAGGAGCTCACCCCTCCATCAGCTTTTATACAGCAGGAAGCTGGTAAAAAGAGGCTGAAGTGAGCCAGTGGAGCTCGTGCACTCCATTTTCAGTCTCCAGGGATCGGGGTTCAAGGGAAACCATTTGCAGCTGGCATGTGTCAGCTGCTCTGAAATGGGACCCAGAATACAAGCAGCAGGAATGAGGTAGTGGCAGAGCTGGGTGTGGTGGGAAAGGTCTCAGTACTGGAGCAGCAGGGCAGGAGCGAGGTGCATATGTGTGTGTGCGCGCGTGGGCGCGCGCGCGCGTGTGTGTGTGTGTGCGGTCTCACTACTGAAACAGCAACAACTGCTACAAAGCAGGAATGAGGTGCACCTGCACAGTTATGTAACAGAAGGTCGCCAAATATCCTTCAAGGTTGTGCACCCACATCACCACCACACTTGCTAACGCAGGGCCGCAAGCGCACACAGAGCACACACGTACGCCCGCGCACCCAGAACCACACACGCACACTTCCATTTTTTTTTTTTTTGTCAGGTAGCCCCTGAGTGTCAGCAGCTAAAAGTTCACATCCCACATGTTAAATTAATTTTCCGTTTGGAGCCGGAGGAGGACCCTGCAGCTTTCAGCACAAGAGGCCTGTGGTTACGAGTCCCAGTCCTGCCAGCATCCCTTGGACTGAACTGATGAAAACACATTTTTTTTTCCCCGGGATTTGGCAGTGTGGATGGTGGAGAGGAAGATATGTCATCTTCTGACACAGAGAGAAGGGGGAAGGGAAAGAAAGAGGGAAAGAGAAGCAGAGAGGTGGAGGCAGAAGATAGGAAGAAACAGAAAACGGGAGCTGGAGAAAGAGGCAGGGAGAGGTAGGACTGGAACCTGTGGCCCTGGGTTGGATGGCTCTGTGGATGGAGCAGCAGGTTGCAGTCAATGCCAGGGCTGAACAATAAAGGGAAGGTGGACAGACAGCAAGGAAGGAAGAAGGAACAGATACTGGAAAAACTCCAGAGACAGGAAATGAGAGACAGGTAGGGGATTAGTGAGGGAGAGCCTGTCCAGCGGCCAGAGGTTGTGCTGGGGCCGGCAAGTTAGCTCACAGCAAAAATTAAAGAGACATGCAACAACTGTTCAAGGAAAAAAAAAACCAAAACAGCAGACCAGAATAAAATATAAACAATACAAAAAGTACATGGGTAATCGGAATGAGTTAGCAGCTGCCCAACTGAACTATTTCACATAATAACCTTAAAAAAAAACCATTTGTAGTGTAGGAAATGTATAGCCCAAGCCACCACAACAACAACAACAAAAAACGCCACAATACATACAAAGCAGATATCCTCTGACGTGGCCATGTTTCGGCTATGAAGCCGGCCTCAAGGGGATATTCATGTTACAAACCAGCCAGGCAGTGAAATCCAAGTCCCACGCCAAAGAGGAAAAGCAGCTTCTGTCTCCGCTCCGCATGCAGGAGCTGCCCAGCGTCTGACCTGACGGTGATCCACCGGCTGCCATGCCCGGGGGCCGGCGACTCTGCCCCCTGCGCCCCCCCGCAACAGATGGGGGGCGGCAGACTCACCTTGCCAGCCCTAGTGCGTGCGCGTGAACAGGCTTGCACGTGTTGGTGTGCGCGTGGGGTGGGGGATGGGGGAGGGGTGAGGGGGCTGTGCACACGGGGGTTAAACCCAACACTGAACCACACAGTCCCTTTCCCCGCCCCCCAGAAGGCACACACCAGGAAAAGCCGCGCACAGCAGGCTCTCACCACCACCACCGTGCAAACTGGACCACGCGGGGACATGAATAACATTAAAATCTGCTGTAACGATGCTGTCCTGCGACGGGGAGGGGACAGACAGAAAGGAAGGGAGTGCGGAAGCAGAAAATGATTGAAAGCGTCGGAAAATGTATTTCTGGCACTTCCAGTGAAAAGTCTCTCTTTAAATTATTTTGACACGCCGTTTGTTTCCCCACCATTCATGCAAGGTACATTTGAATGCCAATACGCAAACACATGCATGCGCCCCCCTATACCCACACAGAGAGAGATATGAAACGGAAACAAAATGAGACAGGTGGTTAATCCATCTATGCACATCGAAGAGCACATTTTCAGATTATTATTATTTTTTTTTGGATAGAAGAAAGGGGGCAGAGGAAGCTGGAGGGAAATAGCCTATACAGATTCATATGTTTGGGATTCCATTTCCCCTTTCACACCAAAACATTCTCATATTAAACAGAAAAGTACAACATAAAGTCAAAAACAAAGCCTGTCCTCAGTGTAGAGGACATCCTTAATAGGGAGGCCTGGGGGCTGAGACGAGCAGCTGCGCCAGGCTACATCCTTCGGTTCAGAAGCCACAGTCGTTAATCGCGGGTTGGACCAGCTTTCCAGACGGCATGGGGGGCCCCCCTGGAGGTGACCTGTGAGGAAGGGACCCTCCTGCAAGGTCCCCCAAGAGCTCCCGCCCAGCACCCCCCTCTGGACAACTGATATGTTATTCTAAGAGGAGCAACAGCAGCACAACCGGTGGTATCCTGCCACCGGACCAGAAATGAAACCTGAGCAGGGGCAATATGGACCAGCACCAAAGCCGGAGACCTGTCCCCCGCTGTACTTTCTGTAACCTGTAACCTTACTCCACTGCTACTGTTTTGTCATTTTTTTTTTCCGCTCTTCTTATTTAAACTGGCCACACATGTCAAATTGTCATGCCGATAAAAGTTATCCGAGTCTAATCGACGGCATCGCACCCCGCAAAAGGATCCGGCCCTCTCCAGGGCATGGCAGACTTCATTAGGACCCCCGCTGCCCCGTACCGCACACTCATTCCCCCCCCCCCCCACACACACACACACATGCCGCATTCTCCCCCCTCGCAAGACAGATCCAGACATTACAGGAACCCGCCTGCCCTCTGCCCCACCTCCCCAAACCAAAAACTAAAACTGAACCAGGATGCTGTGTGCAGGTGCTGATATCTAGAGCAGAGAGGATTATTCTTTTTTTTTCCTCCATTACTATAATTCGCTCCACACTCCAAGCTGCATCATCAATCACGCTGCATCCGAAAACCTCCTCATGTTCTATTTCAAACTCGGGCCTGCCCAAGTTCACCAAGAGTAACATCGCTTTTCCTTTATTTATTTTTTTTTGTTTTTTTTTTTGGAGGGGGTGGATGGGGTGGGGGGCGAGTCTGTACGATTCTTATGCAGCCTCCCAGTCCTACCTGGCTTTAATATATTCTGCACCACAAACACAGCATTGCTCGGGAAGGGGGCCGTGGGAACCGGAGAACAAGGCATGTGTGCGTAACTATATTTACTCTTTCTGCAGAGAGGGATGTGTGCACAGATAATTCCTCCGACCCTCCTTTCTGAAGTGAAGAAAAGCAGAGAGCACAGGAAAGTAACGGCTCTGAGAACAGCCCAGAGAGAGCGAGGCGGGGGGGGGGGGGGATGAAGAAAGGGACCGACACACGTTTGAAGACAGGCTTAGTAATAGGAGTGGAATTACAAATATCCATGTTGGTTTGCAAAAGTTTAAAATCGAAGGACCACCCCTCATCCTCCCCCCCCCCCCCCCCCACCACCACACACACACACACAGAGCACAAAAACAACGAGGTCTGGAGCACTGTACGCCCTCTCCGGACCCCTGGAGCCAGAGCTCTGCGCCCCTCCTCACCCTTCCACAAGCCACCCCGACTCCCTGCCCACCCCCTGCGCACAAACTGGAAGCGAGGGGAAAAGATTCGGAGACCGAGCCAAAGCGAGGGGTGGTTGGTGGGGGGGGGGGGGAGGGAGAATTGGTGCAGCGTCCCGGTGATTATCTAGAGCAGGCCCCCACCTCGGAGAAGGCACTGAGTGACAGGTGGGCACGTCTCCGCTAGCAACAGGGGCCCCGTGTGATGTAAGCACAGATGCTCCTTCGCAGATACTGCCAAATTGCCTTACTGCAACGGTCTCCCCTTGCAGGGCCCCTGGATCCAAGCCTTGCTGGGCCACTGCAGATGTTTTAGCGACATCTGAATTTAGGGTGCTTCGCGTGTCACGTTCTGAGGCACATGCATGGGTTTTAAGCCCCGGCCGACCAGCTGAGTGACAGCCCACTGGTAAAAAAAAAAAAAAATGACACCCGCCGATCCAGGTTCTAATTCCACCCTCTCTGCTACCAATTTAGTCTGTAGGCTCCCCTAGGTCATGTCACAATGTCACCCCTATAATCGCCGCCCGACTTACTTGTTGTGGAGGACGCACCAGCCACAGTGTGGGTCTCCGGACCCCAGGCAGGCGGAGCAGGTCTGGTACTGCTCGCAGCTCTCTACTGGCACGCGAACCACCTGTGGGGGGAAAAAAAAATGGGAGGGGGGGGGTCTATTTAGGAATGGTTGAACCAGGGGGAGGGGGGCTTCGGAACAAGGCCCTTCCCTCATCTCCCAGACCTAAACGCTGCAACCCAACTGCCTCAAAGCTACGGGCTAAAAAGCACAGGTCGGAAATATTTAACGATACAGGCAGTATGTATCTTACTGCGCTGATTACAGTACAGAGCAATAGTGCGATTAACAAAATCGGATAAAGGAGAACTTTCAACAGCTTCCATTCTAAGAGCGATACTGGAGCGGGAGGGCCGAGGATTGCAAGGGAAGAGGTCTCTCCGATTCCTTGTCACGGGCTCTGGCCCCCTCTTCTTCCACATCATACTTACCAGACTGTACCTCTCCGAACCAGGGGAGGAAATAGGGAGGGGGTCGGGGAGAGGCAGAGCGTTAGTGCAACTGAGCCTTAACGCTAGGGAAAGACTTAAAGCCCCAGGCCTCTCTCATTTGTCTCGCCCATCTTGACGAGACTGTAAGCCTCGTTCAGCTGGAACTGGCTCACATCCAGTATCACTATAAAAATAATAAGACGCAGTAGAGGTACGCTGCAGCGGGTCTGAATCCCACCTTTTTGAGCGTGCTATACTAACATACTGCCACAGGTTCACTGAAAAAAAAAGATGTTGATGCATTTCCCCGACTACTTGGTATAGTTTTGTGCATGAACAACTGAGACATCGGCAAGTCCGGGTTCCAAGCCCACCCTTGCCATCGGCCTGAGAGGGGAGCAAAGTTGTCAGAGCACAGAACCACGACACCTAAAAAAAAAAAACCAAAAAACCCCACAGGTTCCCAGTCTCACTTCTGCCATCAGTTCTGAAGTGCAAGGGCTTAATTGGTGAGGCCACAGGGCACACCCAGGACCCAACCCCACCCCTCCACCAGCAAATCTCATCCCAGCGGAGTCAAGCGCGGACAAGTAAAATGCCATTTTAAATGGGAGTTACCCGCCTCACTCCCCAAGAATTGCCCCTCCCCTCCCCAACACCGCTCACCTGCTTCTCACTGAGGAGGTAGATGGAGTGCCGATCGGGGCTGAAAACCATGTCACGGAGGATCGGCCGCCCCTCCACCACTGGCACCGTCTCATACAGCAACACGTCCTGGGTGCCATCCACTCGGATCTAGGGAAAAGAGGGAACAGGCTGCGTGAACGCGCGAAGGGTGGACGAGAGCAGACGGGGGCCAGGGCTGAGCATGCTGGGACCCAGAGCAGAACCTAAGGAGTGGGATCCCCCTTTTCACTGTGGGTCTTCGCCATCACCCTATCAATACAAGGTCCTTCCCCCACACCCCCAAACTCTATCCCGGGTCTTCTCACTCCAGTCTCCCCCCCCCCCCCCCCCCCCCCTCGATATGAAGATAAGATACGCCCTGCTGAGCCAGACCAAAGCTCTACCAGGCCCAAGATCCTGTCAAGGACAACGGCCAAGCTGGGCCACCAGGTCCCCAGCATATCCCAGGAACAGATCCCTTTCTTTATCGCTCACTACCGGAGATAAGCAGCGGCTTTCCTAGTTCTACCTGGCTAATAACGGTTTAGGAACTTTTCCTCCGGGAACTTATCCAATCCTCTTTTATATCCAGCTGTGCTACATGCCCTGACCACGTCCTCTGGCAGCAAATTCCACAGCTTGATTGTGTGCTGAGCGAAAAAAAAAAATAGTTTCTCCGGTTTCTTTTAAATCTGCTACCTGTTAGTTTCATGGAACGTCCCCTAGCCTTAATTCTATTTGAAAGGGTAAATATCTATTTATTTATTTATTTCGCATTTTTTTTATATACCGAGGTATAGCAGAGTTGCCTTCACTCCGGTTTACATACAAAAAACAACATGTTACATTGAACGATGTATGAAATTTAAAAAATTTAAAAAATTAACGATAAAGAGAGACTTAGCAAGGAGAATGAATATAACAAGATAACACAGGGTAGAACCCTGAATAGATGAACAGAGATATCTAATATCTATCCCCTTATTTATCTATTGCACCCCGCTCATGATTCTATAAACCTCTCCATCACACCCCTTCTCAGTCGCCTCTTCTCCAAGCTGAAAAGCCCTAGAGCTGTTTAAGTCTTTAAGAAATTTTAAGAAAATAAGAAATGTCATCATCCAATGAAACAACAGTGGCCGGTCTTGGTCTCAAGAACCTGGCAGCTCCCATAAAGCAGATCTATTTCCTGTGACTCACTCCCAGGGACAGCAATAGCTTTCCCTGTTTCTCCCTGGCTAATAATGTTTTATGGACTTTTTCTCCAGGAACTTGTCCAAACCTCTTTTAAACCCCGCTATGCCGCTCGCCTTCACCTTGTGTTCCGGCAACAGATTCCACAGCTGGACGGTGCGCCGAGTGGAAAAAATGTTTCCTACAATTTGTTTTGAATCTGCAGGTTGCTAGTTTCATGGAGTGTTCCCCCTTGTTTTAGTATTATTTGAAACATGGAATAGACATAGTTTTTGGGTACTTGCCAGGTTCTTGTGGCCTGGTTTGGCCTCTGTTGGAAACAGGATGCTGGGCTCAATGGACCCTTGGTCTGACCCAGTATAGCAATTTCTTATGTTCTTATGAAAGGTAAATAACCCGTTCCACTCCACGCTTGATTTTATAAACACCTATCATGTCCCCTTTCAGCCGTCTTTTTTCCAAGCCGAAAAGCCCTATCCTGCGTAGCCTCTCGTCACAGGAAAGATGCACCATCCCCTTCATCATTTTTCACACCCTCCTCTTCACCTTTTCTACCTCTGCTGTGTCTTTCTTCAGATGGGGGTGGCCAGAACCGCACACAACACTCAAGGTGCAGTCCCACCAAGAGCTGATAGAGGCGATATGATAGTTTCCATTTTATTCTCCTCTCCTTCCGTTTTATTTGCTCACGCACTGAGCCAAGGTTTTCAACGTATTGTCCACAAGCCCTAGAAGTTCCTTTTCCTGGGTAGTAACTCCCAATACAGAACCCAGCAGTGCACATCTGCAGTTAGGATTATGTTTCCCTCTGTGCATCACTTGGCACTTTTCCACATTAAATTTCACCTGCCATTCAGTTGCCCAGCTTCCTAGTCTCACAAGGTTCCTCGCAAACTGCTGCTGTTTTGCAAATTTGATCACTTCCCTTGTTCCTTTTTATGCAAAATGAAACAGCACAAGTCCCACTACAGATGCCTGTGGTTCTCCACTAATGACCTTTCTCCATTTGGAAAACTGACCATTTAGCTCTCGGTTTACTTTTAACCAGTTATCAGTCTACAACAGGACCCTGCCTCCTATCCCATGACTTTTTTAATTTCCTGAGGAGTCTCTCAAGAGGGGCTTTAACAAATGCCTTCTGAAAATCCAAATACGCTATATAAACTGACTCATCCTTCCCTACAAGTTGATTTTACACCTTCAAAAAAATCTAAAAGATTGGTAAGACAAAACATTTTCCCTTTACTATAACCATATTGACTCTTCCCCCATTAAGCCATGCCTATCTACAAGGCTTGTGATTTTGTTTTTAGCTTCTACCACTTTGCTGGCACTGATGTCTATAGTATCCCGGATCAGCCCTGGAGTCCTTTTTAAAACCTGGCATCATATCGGTCACCCTTGGGTTTTCAGGCACTGTGACTGTTTTAAATGATAAGATATAAATCACTAGCAACAGGTTTGCAATTTCATGTTTGAGTTCTTTAAGGATTCTGGGGTGGATGCCATCCAGTCACGGTGATTTGTTACTCTTTAGTTGTCAGATTGATCTATTACATCCCCCAATGATCACAGAGATTTGCTTAAGCACTACCATCAAAGAGTGTTTGAGGCGTGGGTATGTTCCCAATATCCTCTTCAGTAAAGACCAAGGCAAAGAATTCATTCCGTTTTTCTGCTATTTCTTTGTCCTCCCTGAGCACCCCCCCCCCCCCTTTGCCCCTCGGTCATCTAGCAACCCAACTGATTCCCTCCCAGGCCTTTTTTGCTTTGAATGTACTTGAAAAAAAAAATTGTTATTATTAGTTTTTTGCTTCTCTGGCAAGCTTCTCAAATTCTCTTGGCCTGTCTTGATACTATTTTATGCATCTAACCAGTCACCTCCCTCTTCTGCCTAACATTCTCCCTGCTCCCTGTCATCCCAGGTCCTTTCCCCTCCTCTCTGCCCCTTCCTGTCTCCTACTCCCATCCATTTCCAGGCCAAGGGTGGGGGCTAGAGGGGGGGGGGCAAGAGGAAGTAGAAGAGGACAGGCCCAGATGAAGCACAAGGCACAGCAAAAGATTCTCTCCTCCCCAAGCCTCCGATTTGTACGCCTTCATCAGAAATACCTACAGTACCTGAAGGTAATCCACTCTGATGTGCTGAAAAAAGTGTGAAAAGCGGAATATAAATCTAAATAAAATAAACAAGCCCTAGCTCAGCAGTCATCCAAAAATGTACTGCCCTAACCTCCAGTATATACTGCCCCCCACATCAGTCCTTGGGTTTTAATTTCCACTGCCTCCTGTGGATCCTCCACTCAACCCCCCTCTCACCCGGTGCATGAGTTCAGGCAGCCGGCAGCGAGACACAGAACCAGATTCCCCCATCCCCCCTCCCCGCACGTGTCCGTAGCATCAGGAAGCCTGACTCAGAGGAACGGGTGGTAACGGTGTCGATTCAAATAATGTCTGACTGGCACTGCAAGCACTCATTCAAATTTGCAACAAGTTAAAAATATAAAAAAAAAAGCCAGTGTGGAGGATTTCTTTAATTTGAAGCATCCTCTGAGCGCCGAAAATGAGAGGTGTGTGCGTGAGTGCAACAGCTGGAAATGGAGCCAGCCTTTACTATTTAATTTGTGAGCATGCCTGCCTGCTGCTTCTTCCTTTCCAGCCTTCTGACATGAGGAGAGAAGCAGCTTCCCAGGACAGCTTATTAAATGTGTCATATTTAATTCTTCTGCTGGGGAGGAGGGGGGGAAGGGCAGAGAAATGTCAGCCTAACACCAGAAATAGTGAGAGGGGCAAAGGGAGTTGTTGAGCTATTACCTCTTCTTCTACTCAGTCTAATGCAGGCAGGGATGAGATGAGTTAGTTATCAGAGGTGTGTGGGTGTGTGTATGTGAGAGAGAGAGACGGTGTCAGTACTGGAACACAGGGCAGCAGTGAGGTGCATTATCAGAGGTGTGTGTATCTGTTTGTGTGTGAGGTTGTCAGTACTGGAATGGCAGGCAGGAACGAGGTGTGTTATCAGAGCTGTGAGTGTCTGAGGGTGTCAGTACTAGAATAGCAGGCAGGAATGAGGTGTGTTATTAGAGCTGTGTGTGTGTGAGGGTGTCAGTACTGGAATGGCAGGCAGGAATGAGGTGTGTTATTAGAGCTGTGTGTGTGTGTGTGTGAGGGTGTCAGTACTGGAATGGCAGGCAGGAATGAGGTGTGTTATTAGAGCTCTGTGTGTGTGTGTGTGTGTGTGTGAGGGTGTCAGTACTAGAATAGAAGGCAGGAATGAGGTGTGTTATTAGAGGTGTGTGTGTGTGTGTGTGTGTGTGTGTGAGGGTGTCCGTACTGGAATGGCAGGCAGGAATGAGGTGTGTTATCAGAGCTCTGTGTGTGTGTGTGAGGGTGTCAGTACTGGAATGGCAGGCAGGAAAGAGGTGTGTTATTAGAGCTGTGTGTGTGTGTGTGTGAGGGTGTCAGTACTGGAATGGCAGGCAGGAATGAGGTGTGTTATTAGAGCTCTGTGTGTGTGTGTGTGTGTGTGTGTGTGTGTGAGGGTGTCAGTACTAGAATAGCAGGCAGGAATGAGGTGTGTTATTAGAGGTGTGTGTGTGTGTGTATGTGAGGGTGTCCGTACTGGAATGGCAGGCAGGAATGAGGTGTGTTATCAGAGCTCTGTGTGTGTGTGTGAGGGTGTCAGTACTGGAATGGCAGGCAGGAATGAGGTGTGTTATCAGAGCTGTGTGTGTGTGTGTGTGTGAGGGTGTCAGTACTGGAATAGCAGGCAGGAATGAGGTGTGTTATCAGAGCTGTGTGTGTATATGAGAAGGTGTCGGTACTGGAATAGCAGGGCTGCTGCAGGGTAATCGGGAGTAGTATGTTTAGATCTCATTTCTGAAAAAGCAAGAAAAGTGCTAAATCTTATTACTTTAATTTATGCAATTTTGGCTGAACGCCTCACTGGCAACTCTATTTTTTGTTCTTTTGATATATATATTTTTTTTTAATTTCCCTCCATCTCACTTTCACTTACTTCCTTGCTATTCCCCGATTTTTCTTTTTCAAAGATAAAAAAAGAGAACAAAAAAAACATCCCTCTATTCTTCCAAGCGAATGAGAAGACAGAAAAAGGAGCTCCCTGCCAGAAACTCTCACCGCTCTCTCTTTATGTGTGTGTGTTTGGGCGGGGGCTCCTGGCAATCTCCTCCTGCTCCTTTCAACTCAGCTGGATCTGACATTCTTTGGACCATAGCGTCATGAGTTTTCATTCACAACTCCCATGGTTTCATATCCCCTGCCATCTTCCCACTAGCCCGGTCACTACAGTGGTATTCCTGGCTGGGAGGAACCTGGTATAAGTGCTCCCCTGCACTTGACCAGTAGCTGTCACAGTCGGCAACCATACTCCCCACATCCCCCACCTCCAGCATCCCCCAACCCTGACCAAAACCAGGGAGCAGAAGCAGAGTTCGGGAACTGCCCCACCCCCGCCAGGACCTCTGTATGGAAGTGCACAGCAGCACCAGTGAGCTACCAGACCAGCCCATGTCTCTCTCCATCTCTGTTCAACTATTACTGTATTTCTCTCTCTGTATCTCTCTAATCCCGTCTTGCTGAAATTCAAGAAATGTTATCGGCATGACCATTTGCGGGTCCCTCTAAAAATCTCAGGGCCAATATTCAGCCACTGAGCAACTTGGCTAGTTACATTTCCGGCTAATAAGTAAGGTATATTCCGTGACGAGGTCACTCCACTGAATATACCTGGCTACCTTAAAGTTAGCTGCATATGTTAATCTGGCTGACTTTAGGACAGGTCAGCAGCACGACCAAAGTTAGCCACATAAGTTAAGCGGCTAACTCCACTCCTCCCTGAACGCTCTCGAACTATGAGGCTAAATTTTAGCCACATATGGCTTTGATTCAGAGGCATGCTAAGGGGGGGGGGGGGGTGAGGAGGACTGTCCACCCCAGGTTACGACAAGTGGGGGGTGCCAGCGACTATGTGACCAATCAACCTCTTGTCATTACCCGGGAAGAAGAAACATTTTCCAGCCAGGAGCAGCGGGCCGGCAGGGAGCCCAAGCCCTGCCGGCCTAAGAGAACAGGCCCGGAGTGGAACACCCGGGGAGACGGCCACTGTTGGAAACAGGGTGCTACGCTTGACGGTCCCATGGTCTGACCCAGTATGACACAATGGACTGATTAATATTAAAAGCCAAGACCACTTTCGGGAGGAACTCGGAGCGAGTATGAAGTTCCACCCTGTTGTGGAAGAATTACAAGTAAGGTGGGTAGTGTACAAGAGCCTGAAGTTCACCAACTCTTCTCACTGAGGTTATTGCAACCAGGAAAACCACTATGTTAAGTATTTAAGGGAAGGTGTGTGCAAAGGTTCAAAAGGCAGCCTCATCAACTGTGAAAGAACTACGTTCAAGTCCCAAGACATTGGAGGTTTTTGTATGGGAAGTTTCACGTGCCATAAACCTTTCATAAATTTTGTAACCAGAAGATGGGTTAAGATAGGCTTATTGTCTATAGTGTCATGATAAGCCACTATGGTGCTGAGAGGAACTCTGACCAAAGATGTAGGAAGCCCTGAGTCTGACAGTAGAAGCCAGTAACAACAACTGTTTTGCTTTGCAGTAGAATGGATCTAGGCTATGTTGGCTACACCATTTTGAATATCTATTCCATTTAAAAGAATAATTGCATCTAGTTGAGGGCTTTCTAGCTGAAAAAACGTTACCTTCAACATTCCTGGGTAGTGATAGATCTGCTGTCACTGAGCATTCAACATCAAAGCTGTGAGACTGAGGGATGTCAAGTTCAGATAATATAGCTTTGCTTCTTCTTGGGTTAGTAGGGTAGGATTGGAGGACGGATGGAAAGTTGTATGAGATACACAAACCAGACTTGTCTGTTACGCGTGCCGTCCGTGGCAGACCCGTGGCACGGCCCCCTCACCTTTCTACAGTGACTCCAGCTTCTGGTTCCTCCTCGCTGGCGGCGGTGAGTGTCAGCTCCATCCTCGGAACTCCCCCGGCGCATCTGGCCCTGCCGCAGTCCCCAGGGTTCCCGGTCTTGCTACCACTTCTCGTCGGGCCTCTCTGCATGGTCCGCGGAGAGATGTTGCTACTCGCACAGCGCCCCTCCCTAGGTGTGCACGTGCGCACCATTGATCCTTAAGTAGGGACCGCAGCGGGATCCTAGCCATGGCCCCAGATGATGACATCAACATAACTACAGTATTTAAGCTCGGCTTCGCTCCCTGGCGTTGCCTTTGCAACAGGTCTCCTCACTGGTCGAGTACTCATTGCCTCCTAGAGATTTGTCTCTTCCCTGCGTTCCTGTTCCTCGTTGTTCTTGGTTCCTGTCTCCCCGTTCCTACCTTGCTTCATTCATCGGATTGACTACATGGACTTTGACTTTGCTTTGCCTGACTTCGCCATTGACTCTCTCCAAGCCCGGACCTTTGCTTCGTCTGACCACGCTACTGCCTATCTCCAGACCCAGACCTCTGCTTCGCCTGACTACGCTACTGCCTATCTCCAGACCCAGACCTCTGCTTCATCTGACTACGCTATTGCCTATCTCCAGACCCAGACCTCTGCTTTGCTTGACTACACTACTTCCAATCTCCAGACCCAGACCTCTGCTTCGCCTGACTACTCTATTGCTATCTCCAGACCAAGACCTCTACTTCACCTGACTACGTTATTGCCTATCTCCAGACATAGATCTCTGCTTCACCTGACTACGCTCTTGACTATCTCCGTGATCAGACCTCAGCCTTGCTTGCCACTGCCTTCGGATTGCCACCAGCCCTGACTCAAGCCCTGCCCTTGGACACCTCTCCAGCTTACTCCCTGGACGTGGTTTCTTCAGGCTTTGGCCTGCTTTTTCTCGAGTGCCCTCTGCCTGCCTCCGTTCCATTGGCACCCGAGTTTCCAGGACAGTACCCAGTCCAGAGTAAGACTGTACCATCTCTCACCTGCTGTCTCTGAGCTGAACCAACTCTTACTTCGACTACATACAGAGGCCCACCTAAGTCCTGCCTGCCCCGGTACCCAAAGCTCAACCCGCAGGGAACGAGGGCTGGTATAGGTGAAGCTCCAGTGGCCTCTATCAGACCACTCCGCCTGCCGACAGTGGGGACCCGTAGGTCCTTACCTATGAGTTGCATCAATCTCATCTCGGCCCAAGGGTCCACCTCCGATGCAACATTGTCTGGGCCATGCTGGGGCTATAAGGATCATTCAAGCATGATCTTGAAGAAGTTTCTGCATTGTCTTCGTGATCAGTGGTATTGGTGGAAAAGTGTACAAGAGGCTTGTTCCTCAAATGAGCAGGAAAGTGTCTTGAGCTAGTCTGCGATCACTAGTAAGAATGGAGCAAAACTGGTTACGTTTTCAGTTTTATTCCATTGCAAAGAAGTTGACCAATGGGCGACCCCATATGTTGAACAGTTTGTTGGCAGTAGAATGTTGGAGAGACCATTTGTGAGGGTGAAACACCATACTGAAGCGATCCACCAATGTATTGGATATGCCTGGAAGATAAATGGCTTGCACTACAGCTTGATATTCGATTGCCCATTGCCAAATTTTCAGTGCTTCCTGTCAGTGTCCACAACCTTGTGCCTTCTTGTTTGTTGATGTAAAATATTGCCACTTGGTTGTTGGTTTGGAGCAAGATGCTCTTTCCACAAAGAAATATAAAAGTCATGAGTGTGTTTGTTGATTGCTCTTAGTTCCAGGAGATTGATCTGAAGTTGACTTTCCTCGAGAGATCAAGTGCCTTGAGTCCAAAGGTCGGGGTATTTGCACCCCATCCCTTCGTGGAGGCAGCTGTCATTAATGTGACTTAATGAGGGAGAAGTTGAAGGGGAGCTCTGTTCTGAAGAACTTGAGGCATCAGCCTTTTTCATTTCTTATGAAATGTGGAACACGGATGTCAGTGGTTAGGTTAACTGGTCCCATTGATTGAGCACCCCACTGTAGGCAATGGATGTGTAGGCGGATAAGTGGGATGATGTATATCGCAAATGCCATAAATCCTAAAATGACATAAGTTTATCAGGCTGTGAAGCGCTGAATTGTGAGCAGCTTTTGGATCAATGAACACATAGTGGCCACTCAATCTGTGGGCAGAAATGCTTTCTGCTGTAATGAATTGATCCATGCTCCAATGAATTGTATGCACTGTGTCAGGACTAGATGAGACTTTTCGAAATTCACCAGAAAACTGAGGTCTTATAGAAGACAAATCATTTTGTGTAAAGAAAGCACACTCTTTCCAGAGAGAATGCTGTAACTAACCTGTCGTCCAGGTACGGGAACACCTGAATACTCCATCAACACAGATGGGCCACTACCACTGCAAGGTACTTGGTAAAGACTCTCAGAGCTGCTGAAAGGCCCTACAGGAGTATCTTTGTATTGGTAATGAGCAAAATCCACTTTGAAGTGAAAGTAGCACCAGTAGGAAAGGAGGATGGTAATATGGGCATATTATACATCAAGGGAGCACATCCATTCCCACTGTTGAATAAAGTGCAGAATGGTGTTGAGTGAATTCATTTTGAATTTCTCTCAGTGCAGATACTTGTTCAAGTGTCTCAAATACAGAATGGGCTTCAATCTGCCCAATTTCTTCGGAATGAGAAAATAGCAGGAGCAGAAACCCTGCCTGTTCTAACATTTGCTTTTGGAGAAGAGATTGCGATAGCTGAAACTGATCTGGATGGAGAGACAAGCAATGCAGAAGGAATGCTAGCCGGGAGAAATGGTACCCAGCGTGCACAATGCAGAGAACCCAACAGTCCTCGCTTATCTGGCGCCATGACTCCAGGAAGGTTTGGATTCTGCCCCCAACTGGAATGGGGTATTGCATGGTGAAAGGGATCAAAAACTGGGCCCAGACTTTTGTTGGGCCTGTTGCGACATCTTTGGTTGATGGCATTCCCTCTGGCAATGCCTGGCGGGAAGCTGTTGAACCAGAAGAGGTGGGCAGCAGTACTGTTGAAAAGGCCTGAATGTTTCTTATAGGAAAAGGAGGAATGTTTCCAAGAGGCTGTCGATAAGGATTGGACCGCCACATTCTGTTCTTTAATTTGGTAGACCATTTCTTTGAGCGTTATACTGAAGAGATCATTTCCTAGACAAGGGTGGGCTGCAAGTTTTTCATAGACATCTTTGCAAGTGCTACTAGCTCTAAACCACATCATTCACTAAGCTACTATGGAGGCTGCTAAAGTTCCTACTACAGAATCAAATGATTCATACACTGTCTTATGACTTCCTCTCCATCCAGCAATGACTGAGGGGAGTAGATTTTGCCACAGTCCATATGGACAAATGGTTTTAGCTTTTGTATACAATCATGACTATATCCGGCCATTTAAAACTGAGTGATGCAGGCAGTTAACATGGAACTCTGAAATACTTTCTTTACAAAATTATCCAGAATTTTATTATCCTTTCCTGGCATGAATCCTGGTTTTCTTCACCTTTTTAGGGTGGACTCAACTACTATGGACTGGTGAGGGAGCTGGACTATTCCACAGCCTGGAGACTTCTGCATTCTGTATTTGAGGTCCAGCTTTCTGGCTGCTGATATTCCAGAGATGGGAGTTTCACACATTTTCATTTGCAAAGTGTTGAGAAGGTCACAGGTCATGAAAGCCACAGGTTCTGATGTCTAGTATCTGAATGATTCCAAGAACATCTGATCAGGGGTCTTTATACTTACATACATTAATATTTAGTGTCTCAACAAACTTCAAATAGGTAAGGTCATCCATAAGTGAGGAATGGACCAGGACATCTAGAAGTGGATCAGAGAGAATTCCTGTAGCCCCTTCCTTCAAACCAAGCAGTGAAGGTATGCTAAATCAGAATTGCAAAGACGACATTAGTGACTGTGGCAGTTCTTCCGGTTGTCGCAGAGGGGAAATAGCTTGATCCATGGTCTCCAAACAGTATGTCTCCGCTGCAATTGATGATGAAGAACCCTAAGTGCAGTGTGAGGGAGCGTACAGAAAACTCCCTCAGACTACCTTAAAGGGCTGGGGCACAGCTGTCTCACCTGGTCCTCCTTAAGGTTGAGATCCTCACGAAGCCCTTCATCAGAGTATAAGACCTCAGGGCCTAGAAGGGTTAAGCGGGCCCCGGGGAACAGACTGAGACCCACTGTATGAGAAAACCTGCTACGTTTAAGGTTTGAGAGTGATTAAGTTAAGACCTGCTATGTATAAGATTCTGACTTGCCTGGAGTCAAGGTGAGCTGCCTATATTGTTTTGCTTTGCACTGCACTTTTGTTTCACTATAAATAAACTGCACTTAAGGAACAGCCAGAGTCTGTCTCCCTTTTTCCTCTGGCTGTTCCCCAGCTGCTACCGTTCCGAGTTACCACATGCAGGTTCTGATGATGTGTTAACAGCAATCGGTGATGTTGAGGCTGCAGTCTGAGAAATTGCTGTGGCAAAAATGGAAAGAAGCAGTTGGAAAGTTCCTCCCGGCTTTCTTGATAGTGAGGAAAAGAAATTCTTTATCATATCTACAGCCTTGTCGAGAGATTGCCATGTTCTCTGTCATGGTATAGGAGGAGGAACAACATTTTCTTCTGGTACAAGGACAGACTCTTGCTGAATAATAGGGGCCCACTGAAAGAATAGTATTATGGAGCAGACTGGATCCGGAGTTTCTAAGCATAGGCCTTGCGTCAACATTTGAGAAGGAATGAGGAATCTTTTGATTGGAGGAGGCAGGGATAGGAAATCCCCTGTTGCCCTTGCTCAGGACTGAGCTGCATACAGCTACGTAGGCAAAGAAGCCTGCAGGATCTGAGGCTCCAAGTTCTTTGAAGGAACAGAATCAGAGTGCCTTCTGGTTGTATACATTGAAGTGGATCCACTCTTTCTGGCACTGAGATACAAGGACACACCAGAGTGCATCAATGATGCACGGGCTGCATGAAGGAAAGTTCTCGATGCATCATGCTTCAGCTGCATCGACAGGAGAGGGGTAGAGTGCGCCAGTGGATCCTGCTTCAAATGCATCAATGGGACATGCGTGGATAACACTGATGCATCGTGCACCGGCATTGGATGCATCAGCGTACCATGTATCAAGGGGTCCACCGCAGTTTAGTGTCTTCTGCACCATAAGTGCTGATAAACCATGCGCTGATGCCAATGCGTCTCACTTCTTATGCTTCTTCGATGCAGGCACTGGTGGCTCTGCTGAGTGGTGTTGCTTAGTCTTCGAAGCTTGCTGGCCAGTTCCACTCGAATCAGAGGCTTCGGCCTGGTGCACCGATGGGACAGTCTTGGAGGAGCTGCGGCTCAACTCCCTACCTGGTGAGGCAGGCAATGCTGCACTCTGGGAACAGGATTTGCTGCAACCTCAAAAAAACGATGCAGCTCTTCTATTTTGCTGGCGGTTAAGACTGCGGGGACATAAGGCCACATGCATAACAGTTTGCCTGGTCATGGTTTTAGCCCTAAGCACCGGTAGCAGAGTTTGTGGCCGTTGTTGAGGGACACAATGTTACCACAAACATAACTTTTAAAGACACTGACCACTGGTTTCTTTTCACCTGACATGGTGAGAAGACAAAGTATGACCAAGATCTTCTTTGGTCTATTTTTTTTTGGTAGCACTGTAAAGTGCTGTTGGGTTTGCTGAAGAGGCAGCGAGGCAACAAAACTGAACATTCATGGAAGAAAATTCTTAAAGAACAACAGTTTGGAGATATTTTTATTTATTTATTTATTTTATATACCGTTGTTTCAAATAAAGTTCACAACGGTTTACAACATAACATACATATTATGGCATGACTTATATAATTCAAAAAGACACACAAAAAAACAGTCTCCAAACAATAGCTCACTTAATCAAAGCTTAACTACATTTATTTATTTTATAATTCATCTATTTATCACTGATCCAAAATTGTAAAAAACAAAATCAACTTAGATTGTATAAAAATACCAGTATCTACTAATTAATTGTTTAGACCAAATTACAATCGCCCGAATACCCTCTCTATATCAATATACCCAACACCTCACAATCACACATACATCAAAAAAACATGTAAATCAACCCACAAACATGTATAGCACTCGCAATCAAAACATCAAACACAAAAAGACATAAAACACAAAAAAGATGAAAATGACAAAAAAATTCCCCAAAACACTAAAAAAATGTGTAACATCTGACAAGTCAAGCTGCCTTTCTGTTGTATGTACTTTTGTCTGTGCTTTAATAATGTTATCTTAAATTGTATCAAATATCTACACTATGGTTTTCAACATTCATTGCCTCCAATCTATTACACCAGCAGTCAACGCCGGTTAAAGCCCAACAAATGTCATCTTGAATCGTGTTCTATATCCACTCTGTGGTTTTTCACGCTGATCACATCCCGAACGCGGAGCCAGCAACAAACGCCCGTCGGCCCCAATAGTCTCAGGATATGCACTTTGCTCTCATATTGTATCCATCCACATTCAATCCACGGCAGCGCTCATCGGAGCCCGACAACTCTCAAGAATTAAACTCTTTCAAGGGAACGGTCTTCCTGAGTTTGTGTAAACTTAGCAGTGTTGAAAAACCATACATACATATATAATGACAATGTAATCACCTTCAGTGTAATCAAGTGAGATATAGATCTATGGAGTGTTCTAGTGTTTTCACTAAAGGTACTGGGATAAGAGGTTAGTGGTTTATAAGATATGTTTCAGATTTTTTATTTTGGCGTCGATGGGACATGATGAGCTGTTTAGTTCTATTGTTAGTTTATTAATGTCTTTGACCTTATTGGTGCTTGTTCTGAGCATAGGTCGTTTTAAGTTGTCCTTATTGGTGCTTGCTCTGATTTCAGAATTCCCCCCCCCCCCCCCCACCCTGCGCAGAATTGCCAAATTCTGCACAGAAAATGGCAGATGAAGGCCCCGGCATGCTGTGAATGGAGTGCGCGCTGCTCGCGGCGAAGATGAAGGCCCCAGTGAGAGTGTGTGTGTGTAGAGAGGTGTGTGTGTGAGAGATGGGGGAGTGGGGGGGTGTGAGAGGAGGGGAGGGGGAGGGGTGTGTGAGAGAGAGAGAAGGGGTGAGAGAGAGCAGGGGAGGTTTGTGAGAGAGGAGGGGGTGTGGGAGGGGAGGGGGAGAGAGTGTGAGAGAGAGGGGGAGGGGTGGGAGAGAGACAGCAGTGAGGTGAGAGAGCAGGGGGGTGAGAGAGCAGGGGGTTAAGCAGAGGGAGCCTATATTAGGAGTTTGTGAAGGAGTGTGTATGTGTGTGAGAGATTGGGAGCTGGTGTGTATGAAAAAGGGATCCTGTGTATGTGACAGTTTAGCCTATGTGAAGGGATTGTGTATGTGTGAGAGAGCCTGTGTGAAGATGTGTGTGAGAGAGAGAGACATAGGTAGCCTGTGTGAGGGTGTATGCGTGAGACTGAAAGGGAGCTTATGTGGGTGTGTATGCAAGAGAGAGGGATCCAGTATGAGGGGATGTGTGTGTGCGAGAGAAAGGGGCTCTGTATGAGGGGATGTGTGTGTTTGAGAGAGTGAGGGAGCCTGTATGAGGGTGTGTGTATGTGTATTAGAGAGAGGGAGCACGTGTGTGAGAGAGGGAGCGACAGAGGGAGCCTATGTGAGGGGCAGTACTGAGAACGGGGTCAAACTCTGGGACTGGCGATAGAGTGGAAGGGGTTGAGCCTAGAGGTGGAGGGGAGAGATACTGGCAGGTGGAGGAGTTGGGGCCTGAAAGGGCAAAGTGGCCAGGGGAGTAGGGAGAGCGAGTGGAAGGGACACTCTTACAGTGAATTTCCAGGGAAATTTTGATTAAAATATTTAAAATTCTGCATCTCTAAGTAATAACTTTTTTCTGTATTAATTTAAAATGTAATTACTTAAAGACTCATATAAATTGTGTTATTTTGACCAATATAAAGGAATTTAAGTTTTTGTGCTCAGAATTTTAAGTTTTTTGCGCTGAATTCCACCAGGAGTAAATTAACCATGTTTTCAGTTCACGTTTGAATTTCTTTCTTTCTGGGGTCAGTCGTAGTGTCTCTGGTAATGAGTTTCATAGTATTGGGCCAGCAATGGCGAACACACGGGGTAGATTTTTAAAAAAAGCATGATCGCGTACTTTTGTTCGCGCAGCAGGCGCAAACAAAAGTACGCAGGATTTTATTAGATACGTGCATAGCTGCGCGTATCTTATAAAATCCTGGATCGGCGTGTGCAAGGCTGCCGATTTTGGGCAGCCAGCGTGCGCCGAGCCACGCAGCCTGCCTTGGTTCCCTCCGAGGCCGCTCCGAAATCGGAGCGGCCTCGGAGGGAACTTTCTTTCACCCTCCCCTCACCTTCCCCTCCCTTCCCCTACCTAACCCACCCCCCGGCCCTATCTAAACCCCCCCTTACCTTTGTCCCTAGATTTACGCCTGCGAGAAGCAGACGTAAATCTATGCGCGCCAGCGGACTGCTGGTGCGCCGTCATCCGACCCGGGGGCTGGTCCGGAGGCCTTGACCACGCCCCCGGTCCCGCCTCCGAAACGCCGTGTCCCGCCCCCGAAACGCCGTGTCGTTTGGCCCCGCCCCCAACACGCCCCCTTAAAGAAAACCAGGGACTTACGCGCGTCCCGGGGCTCTGCGCGCGCCGGCGGCCTATGCAAAATAGGTGCGCCGGCGCGCGAGGGCCCTGCTTGCGTAAATCCGGGCGGATTTACGCGAGCAGGGCTTTTAAAATCCGCCCGACGGTCTCTTATTTTTGTTAGACGAGTATTCAGTAATGTTGGCCCAGCTAATAATCCTTGCTTCTGAGATCTTAGTGATCTCTGTGGTTTGTACGGTTGTAGTCCTATGGCTGCCAGAGTTGGGTTATTAGAACAGATGGTTGTATGTATTAGTGTTACTACTTTGCAATGAAGTCGGGATTGTACAGGTAGCCAATGCAGAGCTATCAGCGAGTGCGTGATGGGATCACATTTTCTTGATCCTATTAAGAGCCTTGCTGCGGCATTTTGTAGAAGTTGTAGCTATTTCATTAGACAGTTAGGTACTCCTAGTAAAAGCAAGTTACAGTAGTCTTATGTCAGAGAAGATGAGGGTCTGCGGGACCGTGCGGAAGTCTTCATGAGTCAGCAATGGTGTCAGTCTTAATGGAACCTGTTTTAATTTATTTATTTATGTGCTTTTCCATTGTTGGGCTTTCATCTGTCTGCATTCCTAAGTCCCGTACTTGGTCAGAGGGGTGTAATTTTAAACTAGTAGCTAGAGTGTAACTAAGAGTGGGTTTCTTCTTAGCAGTATGATTTCAGGGTTTGTTTTTTTTTTGTATTTAGGGTTAGTTTGAGTTGAGATAGCTCATATTGTATTGCTTTCATATGTGAGAGGAGAAACTTGAGTACATGTTCATGCTTTAGCTCAGACAAAAAATGGCTGAGGAGAGGCTCGTAAGGAAACCCACATGGAGCTCCAAGCTCTGGTGCTGCCAGATGACGTCACCCCCGTGTGTAATGGCTAATTCAACCTGCTTATCAACCGAAAATGAGAGATTTGGAATGTAAGAGAAATACCAGAGAAAAGAGGCGAAGGTTACAGAGGACGTGGCCGGAGGAGATGAGTTATATTTTGGGGGAGTGGAGGGAGTGTTGGGCAGGGCCACCATTATTTTGTATTTATTTATTATTTTTAATAAAGCAGTAGGTTTAACCCTGCCTTGGCCATGATCGTCCAAGTAATCATGTTCCCAGTCAGGTTGGACAGGAGGGTGTTAAACAGCACCTCCGCCCTCCATATTGTACAGGTTCTCACGCTCAGCTAAAAGGCCAGGAAGGGGATGGCCTCAGCTCATGGTGCAGGCCCTTTGCTTGAATCTTAGCCAAAAGGAGGCCGAGAGCAGTAACACGAAAGAGCACAGAGAGCGAGAAAGGCAGCAGTGTGAGGTATGTGAAGAGCGGTAAGACAGGGCAAGGCTGCAGATGCAATTAAAAGTGAGGAGCAGGAGTTTTGACCTGGCAGTAGCACTGGAAGGGAAGCCAGCGAGACGCAAAGTTGTTAAATCTCACGAAAAAAGGCCCTTCCTTTCAAAACCAATCCAAACCTCTTTCAAAGTCTGCACAGCCTCTGATGTCCACGCCAACAAAAATCACAATCCCAGACTTTAGTCATGTAGGAAACCCATACTGCACTTACATATCATCATGCGTGCACTGATGAAAGCAACACACACACACACACACACACATTCTTGTCCGACTCCCAGTGCGACTATCTGTATGGGGAGCAGCAGGCCACAGGAATGGCTCTTTAGCCTCTCCTGGTATGTGCCTTGGCAAGGCAAAGAAAGTTTAAGTCCCTTTCTTCCTTTCTCAGTCTTTTTGGCTAAAATCCAAGTGCAGGGCCTCATCCATGAGCTGAGAATGGCCCCTTGTTGGCCTTTTGGCTGAGGCTGAGAAGCTGTACACTATCTGGGGGTGCTAATGCCCTGCCGACCCACTCCACTGGGTACTTGATTTCACGGTCACTGCAAAGCAGAATGATTAAACCCAATGTGAAAAAAATGTCTTTAGGAATTATATATGAATACGTTTTTTTTGTGTGTGTGTGCTTGCTAACCGTACGTATGCTTTATTTCTTTGATTTATATTCCACCTTGTAGCACTTGGAAGCAGATTACATTCAGGTACTGTAGGTACTCCCCTGTCCCCATAGGGCTTTCAATTGGTACCTGAGGCCAACGGAGGATAAAGTAACTTCCCCAAGATCACAAGAAGCAACAGTGGGATTTCAACCCTGGTTTCCCTGGGTCACAGCCCACTGCCCTAACCACTAGGCTACTCCTCCGCTCCTGACAGTCCCCCAACCTGGTGGAGAAAGGGAGCTGTCCCTTTAAATAGAGGCCTCTCTCCCAGCCAGGCCAGTGGGCACCATCACTGCTCCCAGCAACTACTGGACCGGCCCTCACCCACCTCACCTCCAAGCCCAGGCAAGGCCAGGGAGCCTATAGAGCAGGGGTCAGGAACCTTTTTGGCTGAGAGAGCCATAAACGCCACATATTTTAAAATGTAATTCCATGAGAGCCATACAATATGTTTAAAACTAAATATAAGTAAATGTGTGCATTTTATGTAAGATCACACTTTTAAAGTACAATAAGTCTCTGAAAATATTACACCAGGCCTTAAGACACCAATACATCTCCTATTAGGAAAACGGACCAAGTCAGGCTGCTATAGAGTCCTACACAGAAACTACACGCCAGCAGAAAACCTCACCTGAATCACGTGCTGTCCCTCACCTAACATAGAATAAAGAGACCAAAACGCATAACAAGAAGCATACAGAAAAAAATGAATTGGAAACTGCAACAAGCCAGAGTCTCTGTATGCAGTGTAACAAAGGAAAAAAGAAACATCACCCATCCTTATAAAACAAATCAAGAAATATAAAATCATCAGCAGTAAAACTGTACTAACAAAAAGAACATATTTCGAAACAGCTAATGAGTGGAATATCCAATAATTAAAAACACATATAAAACATTTCCAGATACCAACAAAATATTTCAAAATAGCAGACACAAAGACCCAGTAATGAAAAATAATAAGGATACAAAAATTTTTTTGCTCTGCATACCTGGGAACGTTTGATATCCAGGTGTCCTGAGATTGTTCTGAATTAGCAGGAGGTGGGGTGGTTTGCTTGGAACTTTCTCCTCTCTCAGTCACATACCAGCGCTCTCTCTCACACTGGCTCTCAATGACACACCTATACACACATGCTCTCAGTACTCACATATACACGTTTTTTCTCACTCACTTATATAGGCTCTTAATTACACATTTACACACATGCTGTCTATCTTTTCACGCTTACACACACACACAGGCTTTCAATCACATAAATACATGCTGTCTTTTTCTCTCACACACAGACTCATTCACATGCTTACAAACATGTCCTCTCTTTCTCTCATTTACACACAGGCTCTCAATCACATACTCACATGCTCCCTCACCTAAATCAGCTCTCAATCACACACAGACACACATGGTCTCTCTCTCTCATTTAAACACAGGCTCTCAATCACATACTCACATGCTCCATCACCTAAACCAGCTCTCAATCACACACAGACACACATGATCTCTCTCTTACTTATACACACAGGCTCTTAATCATACATACACATGATTTCTCTCACACACAAAGGATCTCAATCATACACACATACTCTTTCACACAAACAGGTTTTCAATCACAAACTTACACATACAGGTTCCCAATGGTAAACTTACATTCATGCTCTCTCTCTCTCTCACAGGCAGGCTCTCAATCACAGACATACTCTCTTTCACATGTACAGGCTCTCAATCATTCACATACATGCAATCTCTCACTCTCACACACACACACACACAGACCCCCCCCCCCGCGGCCCGGAAGAGGAAGTGGAGAGTATCGGGTGCCAGCGCGGCAAGAAGAGGCCACGCTAGTGCGCTCGGCATCGGCCCGAAGAAAAGAAGACTGCAGCGCGGCTCGGAGGAAAATGAAGAGGTTCAGCCGCGGCCGATGGGACTCCGCCTCCGCGAGGGCTGAAAATGAAGAGGTTAGCGTTGGGAGGAGGCTGCTGCTGCCGCGAGTTCCTGGGGTGAGGGAGAGAGAGAGTGAATGAGCGAGCAAACACACATGCTTGCTCACTCATTCACTCGCTCTCACCCCCACCCCGGGAACTCGCGGCAGCGGCAGCAGCCTCTTCCCAACGCTAACCTCTTCATTTTCAGCCCTCGCGGAGGCGGAGTCCCATCGGCCGCGGCTGAACCTCTTCATTTTCCTCCGAGCCGCGCTGCAGTCTTCTTTTCTTCGGGCCGATGCCGAGCGCACTAGCGTGGCCTCTTCTTGCCGCGCAGGCACCCGATACTCTTCACTTCCTCCTCCGGGCCGTGAGGGGGGGGGGGCGAAGAGAGCACGCCGGTGCCGCTGACTCCAGCTGTCCTGCCGCGTTCCGCCCGGGCTGACAGCATTTTAAGCCCGGGCGGAGGAGGACCGGGGAGCAGCTGGGTCAGCGGGAAAGTGTGGCGACTGTCTGCGAGCCAGATGCAGCCCTCAAAAGAGCCATATCTGGCTCGCGAGCCATGGGTTCCCGACCCCTGCTATAGAGGCTTCTGTGCACCAGCGGGGAGAGGGGGGGGGGCCGCTTTCACCGCGAGACATGGGAAGTCACGGCATGGGGGAGGTATCCATGGACAGGACAGAACAATCTAGCTGGCATCAGGCCTGGATTTAGGCGCAGGCAACATGGGCAGCTGCTTGGGATGGATGTCAAATTTCTAAGGCGCCAAAGAGGAGCCTGCTCCTGGTTCCCTTAGGGGCCATGTGCCAGCATGGCTTCAAAGGGGCAATACCATGGTACCCTGCATATGGGCACCAAACTCTTAAATCCGGTCAGGATGAGACGGGAGTGGCTGACCTGCTGAGCTCTTGCCTGGGCAACTGCTGCTGCTGTAAACTAGGGCTGAGAAGTCGTTGTCCCCCAAAATAAAAAAAAAAGTTAACATGACTTAAAATTAAGCCAAGCCAAATTCCACTTGTTTCCAAGCAGATGTGGCCACACTGGTGGATGCAGAGGTATCAGGAAACCTGGCAGAGAAGGTGGAACAGAATTCTGGAGAACCCAGGGAGCATGGAAAAAGATTAAAGGCTACTCAACCAGCCAAACATCACCATCGTCTTTTGACAGGGAGCCGAGCTTTGACAAAGGAGGCTTCTCGGATGCTATCGGACCGATACAGTAAAAATCGCGGGACAGCGGGCGAGCGCCCGCTCTCCCAGCGCGTGCACAGGACACTCTCCTGTGCATGCGATACAGTATTTTAATTTATTTAAATTAGGACCGGCGGTAAAAAGAGTCCCTAGCGCCTCTTTTCGGACAGGAGCGTTGGCTGTCAGCGGGTTTGACAGCCAACGCTCAATTTTGCCGGCGTCGGTTCTCGAGCCCGCTGACAACCACGGGTTCGGAAACCGGATGCTGGCAAAATTGAGCGTCCGGTTTTCAAGCCGCGGGCCTATTTCAAATTGGGTTTTTTCTTTTTTTTTTTTTACTTTTTTTAACTTTTGGGACCTTCGACTTAATATCGCCATGATATTAAGTTGGAGGGTGCACAGAAAAGCAGTTTTTACTGCTTTTCTGTGCACTTCCCCGGCGCCGGCAGAAATTAACGCCTACCTTTGTGTAGGCGCTGATTTCTTAAAGTAAAATGTGCTGCTTGGCTGCACATTTTACTTACTGTATCGCATGGGAATGACTAATAGGGCCATCAGCATGCATTTGCATGTTCCGGGTGCTATTAGTCTCGGGGGGGGGGGGGTTAGACGCGCATTTTCGACGCGCTATTAAGGGGTAATAGGGTGTCGAAAACGCGGGTCCAATCGCGGGTTAACAGTGCGCTCCGCCGGAGCACACTGTACTGTATCGGCCTGTAAGTTAGCAAATAAGGGAAGAGCAGAGGAGGCAAATGGGATAAGAAGAGGGGGGAGGTTTGGTAAGAGTTTGTTAATCTACTGAGAAGCCAAACCCATGACAATAACCCTCCCTGCATTCATCAGGTTTGTATCAGAGGACTGTGAGGGGACAGAGTCTTCTGTCATCGTATTGTCCTTCCCCTTCTCATCCCCCCAAACACAGCTCTGCAATGCACCGCCCTCCTGCCCTGCCACACCCTCTGACACTGTATAGCGCCCAGGGCCTCGGCTTGCCTCGGGAGGAGGCAGACTCCTCGGTTCCTCACTCATCAGGCTGCCATCTGTCCCTCATACTGCTGCACAACCTCTGCCTAACCCCAGAACGACCCTGCCATGACCTCCGTAAAGTCAGAGGTTCAGGGCGAGCAAGGCTCCCCCTGCAGCAGCGAGGGGGGGGGGCTTGCAGGAGGCAGGCTAGGATAAGAAGCCACAGGGCCCGGCCACCAACTGCTCCCCCTCCAGGGTGCGTTTTTCTCCTTCGGCATATATAAAAAATTCCACCTCATTGTGCACCACGGCCTTCAGTAAAGCTAAACAGAAATTCCTGGTCCCTGCTCCCCGGGGCCAGCTGTGGAGGAAGCACTGTCTCTGGGGGCGGGGAGGGGGAAGGAGTCTCAAGTCACTTTACTATGACTCCTACTGACCAGGTTCAGGCTCTGCGTCAGCCAGCGCTCACAGGGAGCCGCAGTTCGTGGCCCCAGGACAAGGGCTGTCCCTGCACTGGGTGAGGGATCCTCCCCTCCCCCCTTCTGGGCAGTTGTGAATGAAGACTCGTAGCACTGCAGCCACAGAGGCTAGGGGAACACTACTGGGCCAAAATACAAAGAGAATTGTACAGTTATCAAAAAGTACAAATTCCCGCGTTCCTGATGAGAGCTGGCTTGCAATGAGCAAGGTCAGAGGCCATGCGCTAGGGCTCCCTGATGAGAGCTGGACGGGAAGACATTACAGGCAGAGGGCAGGGTGACACTGGCAGGCATCAGAAGACACTCTTACAGAAATCCATTCCGGTCACACTCCCTTCCATAAATTCTGGACTCACAATGCTCCTCCCGACAGATATTCCTTTTGCGGAATTGAATTTCCTCATTTGCATGATAAAAGCGTAAGTGACCTTTCCAGAACCACCCACCGCAACAGCGAAAAATCAGTTCCCCATCCCCCACCGCAGGACCTTGCTCCTGTACACATCTCCATCCCTCCCTACAGAGCACATACACAGCCCATGTGCACCAAGTGTGCACAATCTCTTCTAGACACACACACACACACACATATATAATACCTATATATAGATATATATAAAACCTGCATCGAAAGAATGCAAATACACCGCGATTTGCAGCCGACACATATATCTGCATAGCTAACACACTCCCCTCACCAGCAAATGGAGGAGGCACAGACGTACAACATAATCTAAACAGGAATGTACTCGCAGTGACATGTGCAAAGAGTGTGCACTCACGCACTTTAACCCCATTTACAGTACCACAGCAGGAGGTGGAGCCGAGAGGGAAATGGGCAGGAATTTCCTCTGGGGAACTCTCCCTCCCCTCCCCCCACCCAGAGCCGGGCCTACCTCAGACACCCGGCCCAAAACATCAGGCCAGAGCCATTTGTAACCTACTGAGTGGGGGGGGTGGGGAGGGAGGGATTCCCCTCCCCTCCCCTCTAATGATTTTAGTTAAGAAATCTCCATAACAGTTCCCCTCTCTCTGCTTTTGATATTCAGGTACAAATGAAAGGGGCAGAGACCAGAAAGGCCTTTCGCATGGGCTGAACCTAGTCTAATTTGAAGCAAGTGCGGTTCACCGCTACGTAGCCAGATAAAGTACTTATCCGGGTAAGTAGTGGCGGCTGGCGGCAGATAGCCGCATAAGTACTGATCCATGTGTCTACCTGGCAACTGTTTCCCGCTGCCAGATAGAGAGATAAATCAGTATTTATCTGGGTAAGTGGCAGCGGCTGCTGCCTCCAGGTACCCAGATAGCCTGTTAGGGATGCCTCCACCCCCTCCTTCCCTAGTTAAAATGTGCATTTGACCTGTGCCAAACGTACATTTTGCAGTTTTTGTGCACTTTTTTAACTCCTGATGCATTAGCATATCATTAGCTTACCGCATTGGGAGATTAAAAAAATAATAAGCTTGGCGTTATAAATGTGCACTAAAAACCAGCACACATTTTATTAGCGCCCAGGATCATTGCATCGGCCTGTAAGGGAGAAGGTGTCCAGAGTCGGTGGCAATCTCTGAACAAAATGCTGAGATGGGAAAATGTAAGGAAGCCAGGTTATGCAGGGGAATGTAACAGGTGAGTGCAGAGATGGCGACACTCTGTCACAGGCCACTAACATACTTCCATCTGCCTCTCTTTCCAATCCCTGCACATTAGGGTGACGAATCTTCCATAGGGCAGACATCCCAACAACCCACCTATATGCTGTGGAGCCAGCACGCAGGGTTTCAGCTCAGTGCAAACACCATCTGGTGTATCCTCGGGGCTCTCAGACGGCGGCTGCTGCTGCCTCTCTCTGCCATCATCTGCTAAGAGCCTGCACCCTGCACCCTCCCGCTGAGCCCTGCGAGAGCAGAAGTGGCTCAGGCCACGTATGAGGGTGAGAGCTTCCAGAGAAAGCAGAGAGGAAGGGGGGGATAGAGAGACAGACAGGCAGAGCAGTCATAGTGATAAAGGAGAGAGAGAGAACCAGGAAAATATGGATGCTGACAAGGGGGAAGGTGCATCAGAGAACTATGACTCTTAAGAGACTGTCGGAGACGGAGACGTACAAAGAGAGCCTGTCAGGGAGACCTCGTCTGAAGTGCCTTGTTATCTCTTATTCATTTGGCATTAAGTGTAACACTGAGCGCTTTAAGCATCCCCCTGTGTGCTGCTAAGAGCATGGCTCCTCTCTCCCCGCTCTGGGAGAGGGTCCTCCAGTCTAACTCTACCTCAGTAAAATAAGCACTGGCAGATCAATGGAGCCAGACAAGCACTGGAGCAGCAGGCGAGCACCTCATATCAGTAAGGACCTGCCTTAACACCTCCATGGGAGGACCACAGGGCCCAGGGAGGCCAGAGAGCATCCCACCAATTAAAAATCCCCTCCAGGATGACATGGACTCCTGCCCTGGAAAGCTCATGCCTCAATAAAATCAGTTAAGTCTTATAAGGAGGGCACAGGACATACATAAATAAAGGTGACACCATCCTCTCTCCTTCCCCCCCCCGAATTCAAGTCAGTCCCACTGGCTGCACACCAACCAATCCCTATTACATCTTTTCTCTCCATGCGCTGCTCCTAGAGGACAGAAACAGATTCTGAAGCCTAGGCTGCAGCCCCTCCAAGCATCAGGGTCATTGCCTAATGTCAGGACACGCCCCCTTCCAACCCCTAACCTCGGTCTCCCCCAATTCCACAACCTCAGCAAAGTCCTTGTCACACCCCCCCCCCCCCCCCATGGGATCCAAGAGCTGGGCTGGGGGTGAGGAGAAGGGCGGCAGCTGATGGGGGAGGGGTGGTGCAGACCTCTTTTCCCCCTTCATGCCCTAATCTACCGGCAGCAAGAGAACAGCGGTACATCAGGCCACGTCCGTCCCCCCCCCCCCCCCCCCCCCCCCCCGTCATCTGTGGTTCGGCAAGGGCTCTGAAACACAAACCATTCCCCCCCACCCCCCTTCTTATTTTTTTAACCCAAGGTGGTTACAATAAAATATTTTTAAAAAACTTACACATCACATAATAATCACTCCCCCACAGAAGAGGCAAAAAGGGGTGGAGAATTAGCACAGGTTTGAAACATGCAAGCAGAAGCACCAATCGTCAAGGCTTCAACCCTGGCTGCAGCCTATTCACACTTCTTTCTCATACATTCATAATTCAATCAGCTTAACAAAAATCCTCCTCAAAACCGGAGAGCATCTCTCACACTTAAGCTCAGGCTTGGATCAGAAACCGCCGAGCATTCAGGGCAGCTCCTTGGGAAGTTAAAACATCCACAGGGGTTGCAGTTTTGTAGGTGGGGGGGTGATTGTCCACGGAAGAGGTCGCATCCACCTGCAAACCTACTCCCCTAGTGATACTGAAATTTCCCAAGGCAACTCGTTAAAAGAGTTTACAGCCTGTGTGCTGTCCAGCCATTTCAAATGCAAGCATGAGGTAAGTAAATGTGACATATGCTCTCCACTTTAGATAGATGTATTTGAAGCTGATTGAATTATGAATGTATGTGAAAGATGCACGAATGGACAGCAGCCAGGGCCAAGGCCTCGATGACTGCTGCTACTGCTCCTAAGTTTCTAACTCCCAGCTAATTCAAACCTTTCTGGTCTCTGGCCATGTGTCCAATACATTCGCAGATATTTTTCTGTCTCATTAAAAGGAGGAAAAAAAAAATGTGCCTTAAAACCTAAAAAGTTGGTTTTATAGAATGTGTATAAAGCTGTCTCAAGAGATTTGCAATGCCTGGCTCAGAGGAAACTCTACACCTTTCAGAAAATTAACCAAAAAAAAAGTAACAAAAATAAACTAGGACTTAAATAAACACTGCTGCCGAAAATCAGTTCCAGAAGAGGCCTGCACTTATCAAAACAAAATGGAACTTAACAAAACAGAGAGCAAGAAATTAACTCAAGCGCAGACACTCGGACACTTTCACACCGACAGACGCTAGCCATGTCCACAGATTCACAGGAATCTTAAATCCCTGCTCTCTCGGATCACAGCCTTGTTGAATTTAACCACGTTTAATGTGATAAATACGTTTCCCCGAAGCCTTTTATTGGCCTTGTCTTAGGTGTATGCATCCTGCACCGCGCTGCGCGCGTCTGCTCCCCTATACAAATCACAAGCAGTTAGGGGTACGTTGCAGCATGCTTTAATCCCACGTTTGCAGGCATGCCAACTGTATAACTTTGGGTATGCCTGGTAGTGCTACAGAAACAAGTTAAAGAGGTGTCGTTATAACCCATGAGCAAGGACACACAAATGAAAACCTCCTCCCATGCAGCCTGTCTTCTGCCTCCTCGTCAGTCTCTTATCAGGGAGATATCACGCAGCCTCTCCTCAATCCCCAAACAGCTCGCATCGGGGCGCTCTCGTGCGTGACCCGCGCCACGCACATGAGCCACGGAAGACCCAGAGTTGCCACCCGAGTGGCGATCCACCTACCAGGCCAGGCGATCCCACCCAGGAGGCCTCCGCATAACGGATCCCACCGATGCCGAATTTTTGCCAGCCCGGGGCCGTTTTGGATTTGCGGTAAATTGTTTCTTTACCCTCCCCCACTCCCCTACCGCAGCCAGAGTGGAAGGTAGAGGTCACCCGCTGCCGCCAGCCCCCAACTTACTATCATTTTAACATTTTCTGTAAAGGGAAAAAATCCCCAGCGGGGACCCTAGGATGAGCCCGATTCCCTTCCCCAGGGGCACGGCAGCACGTTCCCCCTCCCCCACCGGGCTGAAATAAAAGACGGGGGCATAATTATTCCAAAAAATCTCTCTTAACAAATTGAGCAAATAGATCCCTCTGCTTCTAGGTCTTCACTTCCAGATGCTGTTGATTTGCCTGCACTCCATCAGCTCTGTCTGAGCACTGAACAGACGCTGTTTACGACAGGGAGCCATCAACTGGCTCATAAAATAGATATAAATAATATTCTTTTTCAGAAATAGAAGATGTTTTTTTTGTGTAAGAATATTTTTACTTCTCTCAATTCAAAAATTTAATTATATATATATATATATATATATATATATATATATATATATATATATATATATATACACACACACACGTATATATATATAACTAGGTATATATATTTTTACATAGGTGAGGTCTCTTATGGTTCATGCTGGTTACTTTACAGATATTTCTATACTATGTCATTCAAGGCTGCAGATGATCTCTCTTCTGCTATAAAAAAAATGTCATCTCATGATGAAATTTAATATGGAAACGAGCCAAGTGATGCACGTAAGGAAAAATAATCCCAACTACGGGTTACACAAAACTGGGTTCTGAATTGGGAGTCACCACCCTGGAAAAGAACCTTGACGTCCTTGTGACAATACCTCGAAATCCTGAGCTCAGTACACGGCGACGGAAGTAAAAAAAACAAAACAAAAAAAGAGAAATGTTAGGAATGATCTGGGGGGGGGAAGGGGGAGAATAAAACAGAAAATATCATATGGCATCTGTCTCGAGCCATGGCGTGCCCTGCACTTTGAGTACTGCGTGCAGTTCTGGCCACCCCCATCACAAAACAGGTAAAGTGGAACTGGAAAATATGCAGAGGCTGAGGGGTGGCCTGATGAAAGTTTATAAAATCATGAGTGGGGTGGAACAGGTAAATAGACAGCACTAAGACTAAAGGGGGCAGCGTGAAATGAACTGGGAGCAGATTTAGCACAAATGTAAGAAAGTCTTTTTTTTTTTTTTCACTCAACGCACAGTTGAGCTGCAGGATTTACATAGAAACGTAGGAATACGATGGCAGAAAAAGCCCATATGGCCCATCCAATCTGCCCTTCCGTCCAATTTATCCAGCCTTACAACTCCCATTGCTCTCTCAGAGATCCCCGGTATTTATCCCTTGCTTTCTTGAATTCAGAGACCTTTTTTTTTTTTTTTGTTTTTTTTACTTCGCTGGGAGGCCTTTCCAGACATCCATGCAAGAGGTGGAGAGAGAGGGGGGCGGGGGGGGCGACAGATTAAAGACCCACGCGCACATCTGATTCCGGCAACAAGCATTCTCTGGCTGACTTGCAGCCCGGTGAGGTCACGGGCCACAACCTGACGTTACAAACTCCGCCGAGGCACAAAAAGTCTCCCCTGCGCTGGCGTTTCTGGAAAAGCCCAAACCCGTTCCCCCCGTCCCCGTCCCCTCCCCCACACACCCCGTGCCAGCGCTAGCAGACGCTAGCGGCCCAGGAATACATCACTCTGATGCATATTTAATGAAAGATATTCCCCGGGGGGATTGCTTCCAATCTTATCTTTCACGCTGCCCCCCCCCAATCTCTCCTTATTCCTTAAATAAAAACGAAAAGCCCAGCAGACAGTGAGTGGAAGGAGGCGGCTCCTTAGAGCCCCGTCCAGAGCCTGAATGAAAGGCCCTGTTTGGCCTGCTCCCGGCCACCTGCTCTGAACTGCCCTCCTTCACAACGCCCGCCGCCTCGCCCTCTGCCACCCATCCGTGTAAGAAGCAGCTCGGGAATACAGCTGGATTATGCTTAGACATGCCTCAGCCCACGAGGCCGCCAACTGATCCAACAAACGGGCCGATTCAGTAAAGTCCGCGGGAGAGCGGCGAGCGGCGCGCGCACAGGCCACTTTCCTGTGCACGCGATTCTGTATTCAAATTAGGTCCGACGGTAAAAACAGGTAAAAAGAGGCTGTCGGGCCGACTTCACATTTTTTTTTTTACTTTTTGTAACTTTCGGGACCTCCGACTTAATATCGCCATGATATTAAGACGGAGGGTGCGCAGAAAAGCAGTTTTTACTGCTTTTCTGTGCACTTTCCCGGTGCCCGGAGAAATTAGCGCCTACCTTTGGGTAGGCGCTAATTTCTGAAAGTAAAATGTGCGGCTTGGCTGCACATTTTCCTTTCTGAATCGTGTGGGAATAACTAATATGGCCATCAACATGCATTTGCATGTTGCGGGCGCTATTAGGTTCAGGGGGGTTGGACGCGCGTTTTCGACCCCTTACTGAATAAGGGGTAAAGCTAGCGCATCGAAAATGCACATCCAATCGCGGGTTAACAGTGCACTCCGCCGGAGCGCACTGTACTGTATTGGCCCGAAACTCATCCAGAGCCTCACCACTACCGGGACAGTGGATTTCCCTTCTGACACTACCACTCCCATGTGTCCAAAACCTCGCATCAGTCCACCACCATCCACTTTTTCAGTGCTTGTACAATGTCCCCGTGCTCCTTCCTATAACTTTATCTCCTAACCTCCCTCCTTCCCCCCCTCCCCCCTTCTACAGACACCACTGAGCACAGTAAAATAAACTCCTGGGAGTACAAATGGGACCAGGTTTGTAGATCTAAGGACTCCCCTACAAGGCTACCTTTCCCTATCTGCCTGCCCCCCCCCCCCCCCCCCCCCCCCCCCCACCAGGCAAGGACTTCCCAGTGCAAACAATGAGCAACGAGACCATCTTGACGTTTGTTTTTGCTTCTTGTCGTCAGTGAAAAGGAACAGCAGTGCCACGAAAAAAAAAAAAAAAACACGCCACAGTGTGTGGAACAACTTGGGGCGGGAGGCTTCCTGTGAGCCTCGGCAGGGGATTACTCCCCCTGCTGCAGACCTACGGACTGAGAATACCTGGGCCCGACACCCCCCCCCCCCCCCTCCGGAGAGGGCACCGTCTCCGCTGGAAACATTGACTGTCGAAACACATACGCGCACCTTCTCACCCATCTCATTTCATCTTACTGATCTAAAAAGACAATATAAAGCAGCTTACAGCCAGCAAATTAAAAAAAAACCCAAAACAATTCAACATCAACCCCTACCCTTTCACATGCACAGAAAAATGCTTGTGAAAGCCAGCCTTTCCTCCAAAGATGACATCAGCCAGGGACCCCACCTCTGAGCAAGGGGATGCAACGGGACGGGCCCTCGGGGGGCCCATCTGGAACTGATCACTGAGCCTCTCTCCCAGACCCCAGCAGACAAAACGCTTCCAGACAGCTACTAGCAAGCTCATGAGCCCACTGGCCTCAGCAGGGGTTGGAGCGATGGGATGCATGGGTCTTGATGGTCAGCTAGAAGAGTAGAAGGGACATTTGATTGGTTCAGCTTTGTTATGTAACAGAATGGCATCATGGGCAGGCACCTGATTGGTCTGGACTGGCTATGTCATCACAGAATTGCATCTTGCATGCAGCTGTGTCCAATTCACCAGAAGAGGTGAAAATGTACACATGTGATGTCACCCCGGGCAGGAAGGACTGCCGTTGGGGGGAATCGAGGGATCAGGAGCAGGGCATGAGATGGTTAATCCCTGCAGGAAGCGTGGCTGAGGACAGTCCAAGTTTGCCAACCTCAGGGAGATGAGAGCAGGTGTTAATAGCAAGTGGATCCAGATCCAAACCCCCCTCTCCCCTCCACATCTGCCAACAGCTCGCATTGAAAAATTGCCAGAAAGAGCATTTGGTGCATTTAAGTTTCAAATACTAAGTGCAGGAGCTAGATAGAGAGCACAAACAGGAGCAGAGCAGGGTCACTTGTCAATTTTATAGGTATACTTTTAAAAATTCTGAAAAAAATCATACGCCAACAATTAAATTAAAAATACTTTTGTTTCTACCTTTTTTGTCCAGTGATTTCATTCCAAACCATACTGTTATGTCTCTTCTCTGCTTTTCTCAGTTGTCTTCTCCTAAGCAGAGTTCCTTACCTGTAACAGGTGTTCTCCTAGGACAGCAGGATGTTAGTCCTCACTCATGAGTGACATCATCAGGTGGAGCCAGCACGGAAAACTTATGTCGAAGTTTCTAGAACTTTGACTAGGCACACTGAGCATGCCCCTAATCCAGGGCAGTCTCGTAACATAGAATAACGATAAAGAAAATAATAATAACCAAAAGGAGAACCCAACTCCATGGGGTGGTGGACGAGTTTCATGAGGACTAGGGATGTGAATCGTTTTTTGACGATTTTAAAAAATCGTTGATATTTTTTAAATCGTCAAAAATCGTTAGAGTACGCGATACAATACAAATTCCCCCGATTTATCGTCAAAACCAGCACTCTGTGATCCCATCCCGGGAGCGCCAAGGCAGGGGTCCGAGAGCACCTGGCCTTCTTGAGAGCGGATTCGACCACTATCAATTGGTGTGCCAGCTGACGCTTCTTGAATCTGGTAGCCTGTTGGATAAGCTAAAACCATCCATCTTCCTGTTAACAGGAGGAACTGTGAGGGGTGCTCCCAAATCCTCAACAGTAACTCCTTAAAGATTTCATGCACTGGGACTACCACCATCTCTTTAGGAGCCTCCACAAACTGGAGGACCTCCATCATCTTGTGTCAGGCATTCTCCTCAGTCATTAACTGAAACGGGATGGCCTCCGCCATCGACCGCACAAAACCTGTGAAGGTCAGGTCCTCAGGGGGAGACCTCCTTTGCTCCTCTGGAAGAGAGGGTTCAGAGGGAAGACACTCTGAGACCTCTGAGGAGGACTCCACAGTGTCATCCCACCATGGATCATAAGGCGCCTCATCCTTGCTGTATTCCACAAGGGACGGGGCCCTAGGTGCTCAGACTTCATCCAGGGGCAAGGGCACAGGTAGCACCGGTGCCGGCCCCGGCAAAGCTGGATGGGGGGCTGCAAGCCACGGTAACGCCACCAGCACTGAGAGGGCCTCTTCCTCAGTGGAACCTGTGACAACCACTACATCGATCAGGGGAAGCATCAGTGCCCCACCGGGCACCGATAGCTGCCCGGGAACCAACGTCAGCTAGGTTTGCAAGACACCAATAAGCACACTGAGGTGCTTATTGGTGTCTTGCCACTGGCTCGATACCCCGGAGCACCTGATCGACTGCCAGCTGGACTCGGCACTCTAACTCTTCCTCAAAGGTTGCCAATGCCAAAACGGATTGGGAGGTAGGAAGGTCGGCCAGATCTTCCTCGAAGCCTCGAGGTGGATCGGCGACTGACACCTAGGCTGGTGGAGATCATCACGAACTCCCAGCATCGATGGAGGATCGGCACTCCTCGCTGCAGGGTCACTTCAGGGGCATTATGGCAAGCACCGCTGCCAACCCGAGCCTGGCACAGTGCATTGAAGGCAACCAGTGCTGATGCTTCCTTGGCTTCTCTTGGTACTCGGCCTGATCTTTCCCCAGTGCCGAGGTCAATGACAATGATCCCGACATCCTTGATGTGGAGGAGAACAACAACAGTCAGTCTCCGGCGCCCCTATCAACGAAGGAACGGAGGGCTCTGCCAGTGTCAAGGGCTCGGTGTCCATCAATGCAACTTCTCGGTCCTTCAGTATCGATGCCACCAATCCCAATGTCGATGGATCGGACTTGCTCACACCCAAAGAGCTTCTCCATCTTATCGAGGCGAGCTTGATGTCCCTTCGGGGTCATTTGGTTGCACACGTGGCATCCCTGAACGTCGTGCAATGTCCCCAGGTAGAAGATGCATACATCGTGCGGGTCCATGATGGACATAGTCCTCAGGCACTGGGGGCATTGGCAAAAACCCGACTAAGCTATGACGACACGAAATAAGAGGGGCAAAAAACGATATAGAGGCGGCAGGTTACTGACGCCAGCTGGCATGGAGGTTCAACTGTCACATGGAAACGAAGCGAAAAGAAACTTATCGAACTGGCGAAAAACCTGACTGGGAAGCAAGGGGAACTGAAGAGGGACCCGAATCGAGAAAACCGCGAAAAAACACCAATGAATCGGTGCAAAGTTTTCCACTGAAGTTTTTTAGCTAAGCAACACGAGCTCACAAACTGCGATGCGAAAGCTCCACGGACAAAAAGAGACTGAAGAGGGAGCTGCGTGGCCACGTGGATTAGGTTATGCTGGGCATGCTCAGTGTGCCTAGTCAAAGTTCTAGAAACCTTGACCTAAGTTTTCTGTGCCAGGCTCCATCGGATGATGTCACCCATGTCACTAACATCCTGCTGTCCTGGGAGAAACTCCTTTCCTAGGATCTCCTGTCTTCATTCTTTCCTCCCTCTGTCTCAGACATCTATCTTTCTGTTTTTATCATCTCCATTTACTCCTCTCTGCCACTGTCTCCTTGTATCACCTCTTCTTCCCATCTCTCATCACCACTCAACCCACCCAGCTCCCCATCTTAGTGTTACTCCTCTCTTTCCACCCGTCATCCCTCCCTCATGCCCACCTCTCACCCCCCCAATGACCTTCCATTGCATTCCTTTGGCTCTCCTTTTCGGGTCCTCCTCATCCCCCATTCCCACTCACTGGCACCTGCTCCCTCCTTTCACTCCTCCATCCCTCTTTCCTGGCACTTCCTTTGCCCCTTTTCAACATCACCACAACCCTTCATTCCTCCATGCTCCTCTCTTGCTTCCCGACCGCAAGCCCTTCATCTTCCTTGGACTCCCCTTTCAACCTCTCCCAATGGGAACTGTGGGAGCTGGCAATAATGCAACATGCCAGGACCCACGCAGCTCCTCCTATGTCCACTATGCCATCCACAGGAGGAGGAGGAACTGTCACCGTGACCTAGCAGGTATCTAGGGTTGCCAACTTTGACTCTGGAGGCCTACTTTCAGCGGCCAGAAGACAGCAGCAGTAGGTGAATGCAAGTGAGCCTGGAGTCTGCTAGTCCAGCATGCGCTGATAGGCCCTACAGTGGCTCGGCCTCCTCTCACGTGTGTTTTCTTGTCAAATAGGAAAGCGGCATGAGAGAAGGGGGTGGAGCCTGTACACTGAGCTCACAGGCCCTGCATTCACTTACATTTTCCCTCCCTCCTCCTTCCCGCCGCTCCTAAGGAGAGCTAAGGGGAGGGAGAGAGAGACAGAGGAGAATCAAAGGAGGTGAAATGTCTGCAGCTTGAGGTCGGTGGGGCTTGACGTTAGAGGTGATTCTGCTGCCTTAAGGGAGGCTGGCAGATTACTGGAGCTTACGTAGTCAGTTTTAAAAAGGTGCTTCCGACTGCCAGCCTCCCCTTCAACAAAACCAGCCGAGCTAGCCGAATACTGACCAGCTGGCAACCCTCCATGTAGCTCTCAATGCTGATCCCTGCATTGGAGCAGAATGAGATGGCGGAGAAGGCTTTTTCAAGCTGTCCAGTTTGCTGCGCACTGCCGTGTCACGGACCCTCGTTGCTCTCCCATTTTTCCTTCACTTCTTCAGACTTAAGGATCTTTGATGCCTATCCCAGACCTTCCTGAATTCTGCTACTGTTTCTGCATTCATCACCTCTGCTGGGCGATAAAACTCTGGGAGACTTGGGCTGTCTGCTGCTGCCACTCCCAACCCTGGGCGCACACACACATTGATAAACTGGGGTTCATGTGGCTAAGGTGTGCTCCCTAGGTGGCCTGAATGCTCTGGTATTCCCCTGTGACGGCAGAGTCCCACACACAGACTGTAAAAAAAGGGACGAGGGCCTGTAGAACTCCCACGCAGTTCATGTGTGCTCTCTCATATATACAATAAGAGTTAATTATAACTGTGCACCATCTCTCTGGTAACCAAAACCTATATTTTCAATTTGCCTGGGTCAATGGAGGGGGCAGCAGACGCATAATTTCCCTGCCACATACATGGAGAAAGTTAGCGCTCTAGAAAGGGAAGACGACACATTTGCGTACCTGCGCACATGTGCCCATGTCAATCTGTGCGAGTCCATGTGTATAGGGACGTGTGTATTTATGCATCTTATCTGGATCTTGTACATGTGTGTGCACATGTCTACGCCTGTGTACGCATGCCCACTGCCTCATGACGCAGCCCAAAAGGAGTCATTAACCCCTAGCAACGACCAGGGGTAGGGGAGGAATTACAGGCATTATAAATATAAATGGACCAATCATAGTGCAGGACACATGAGAGCAGCTGTTGAAATGCAGAGAATGACAGAGCAGCCCAGCCCCAGTGGGAACACGATGCACGCACAGGGATGCAGCAGTGGTGGGCGCTATGGAATACCAAGCTCCGGGCTGAGAGAAGTGGAAAGGAAAGACTCGGAGTACAGTGAGCAGGTGTCTGATCTGGGGCACACAGAAAGTCAATTTCTCAGATTATCCCCAGAATGAAACCTCCCTAGGAAGGGGAAAGAAAAGTGATGGGGCAGGGGTGCAGTGGCAAATTTAGAATCACAATTATAAAATTAAAATGCTGTATATCTGTCTATAAAGATCTCCTCCTGCTGTTCCCTCACAATAAGAACATAAGGACATAGGAAATTGCCATTCTGGGTCAGACCAAAGGTCCATCAAGTCCAGCATCCTGTTTCCAACAGAGGCCAAACCAGGCCACAAGAACCTGGCAATTACCCAAACACTAAGAAGAACCCATGCTACTGATGCAATTAATAGCAGTGGCTATTCCCTAAGTATAATTGATTAATAGCAGTTAATGGACTTCTCCTCCAAGAACTTATCCAAACCTTTTTTGAACCCAGCTACACTAACTGCACTAACCACAGCCTCTGGCAACAAATTCCAAAGCTTAATTGTGCGTTGAGTGAAAAATAATTTTCTCCGATTAGTCTTAAATGTGCTACTTGCCAACTTCATGGAATGCCCCCTAGTCCTTCTATTATCTGAAAGCGTAAATAACCGATTCACATCTACTCCAAGACCTCTCATGATCTTAAAGACCTCTATCATATCCCCCCTTGGCCGTCTCTTCTCCAGGCTGTACAGCCCTAACCTCTTCAGCCTTTCCTCATAGGGGAGCTGTTCCATCCCCTTTATCATTTTGGTCGCCCTTCTCTGTACCTTCTCCATCGCAACTATATCTTTTTTGAGACCGGAACTGTACACAGTATTCAAGAATCCCAGAAAATCTATAGTGCAAGGCCTTTATGCAAGGGGGAGAGCGTAATAGGGGTGGTATGGGGGTCTTACCTTCTTTAGGGTGCCAGTCCGGGTCCCTATGAATACCACAGAGTGATCCTCATAGGTGTAGGCAGCCACGCTGACCAGGCCCTCCTCCTTCTCCTCAAGAAGCGGGATGCCCTCGATGACTTGCAAACCCCCCAGTGGCTGATTCAGGACTAGGCCACAGAACGTATCTCCGATCTGGATAGGCTGTGGAAAGAGGGAGAGACAGAATCAGAACATCTTTCCCAACCTGATCACAGGATAATTCAGTATTTCACACGTGGCCATCTCTGCACTGCACTGGGTGGCAGCAAATGTAAACTTTCACAGGGGAAAAGAACACTGAGGTCAATATTGAAAAGAAAATGTCTATATTAGTTAGCATGATAAAACTTATTCGGCTAACTTACATGGGATATTTAGCATCACAGCTATACTGCTGAATATCCCCATATTTGGCACTACTTAACTGGATGGATACGTTATATCTCGCTAAGTTAAACCTGCTCTATGAAGGGTCTAACTTGTCCGGTTAAATCAACCGGAGAAGTACAAATATAAGCATTTATCTGGCAAAGTTAGTCGGATAAGTAACGCCAGCTCCAGCCACCCATTTCCCATCCCTGAGTTACCTAGCCAGATAAGTGACTTATCTAGCTATGTGGCAACCATTTCTAGCTATGTGGCAACCGGATATTCAGTGACTGCCACTTAGCTGGCTAAGTCGCTGCTTAACTGGCTAAGTAGCGCTGAATATTGGGTTCAATGTTATTACCTGATTACACTTCTATAAACTGAGGCAGAGGGAGGTAAAGTGACTCCCCTGGGCCACACACACAGAGAGTCAGTGACCGAGCCGGGGATTAGAGGTGAGGCAGAGGGAGGTAAAGTGACTCCCCTGGGCCACACACACACAGAGTCAGTGGCAGAGCCGGGGATTAGAGGTGAGGCAGAGGGAGGTAAAGTGACTCCCCTGGGCCACACACACACAGAGTCAGTGGCAGAGCCGGGGATTAGAGGTGAGGCAGAGGGAGGTAAAGTGACTCCCCTGGGCCACACACACAGAGAGTCAGTGGCAGAGCTGGGAATTAGAGCTGAGGCACAGAGAGATAAAGTCTCCCCTGAGGTCACACACATAAAGTCAGTGACAGAGCCGAGGATTAGAGCTGAGGCACAGGGAGAAAGAATGCATTGGGCCTGAGATGTTTCTTACTGACAGTTCCTTGTCTGCAATCCATGCAAAAACCATACCAGTTCACAGAGGCCAGAAAAATAACAAAAACAGCACAGCTCTGCAGTTTCCTACTCCACATCCCTACCCGGCTGGGCAAGGATTCCTGTCACTCGTCTTTCGCTGACTCGTCTAACTGAAATCTTGGCTTTATTTCTTGCACATATGCCTGCAGAACCTTGGGTTTGGGGGAGGAAGGGCAGGATCCAGTCACTGGGCCAGTTATCAATTTCAGCAGTGCAGGGTTATACTTAGGGACTTTCACGGTCTCTCATTATGCAGCTGTTTGTTACACTGATGTGGTTGCACGAGCGCACACGCCCACGACCCGCCCTAAAAATTCATTCTAAATTGCTTCGCTGCTCGTTTTTGTGGCCACTGATGTTGCCCAGAAAGGCATCCCAGGCCACCCCAGTTGCACAAACTGGGGTGCAATCGAGTCAGACATACCAGGGATAACCTCCCCCCTATTCCCTTCCCGCACAACTGTACCTCAGAGAAAGGGCTGGAGAAGGGAGAGAGCGAAGAGCTTAAAGCCAGGGAGGAGAATCAAGAAAGAGTGCAGAGTGGTGGAAGAGGCAGAGAGAGAGAGAGAGACAGGGAGAGGGAGAGAGACAAAAAGGGGACCTGGTAGGAGCAGCTTCAGAGCCAAGCAGAGCAGACTAAGCAACCAAAGGCAGGAGCTGCAACCGCCAGCGATGTGCAAATTACAGAGAACAGAAAAGAAGCAAGTCCCGGCAGCAACAGTGAGAAACAATATACTGAAATCCTCGTCCCCAAGGAGACACGGAGAAAACTTGGAGACAGAAAATTCACTGCTGGCTTACATTCACGTTGGGAGAATGGCACTTTTTTTTTTTCCTGTAAATTTCATGTGATTTTTCAAAATAAGAATTCTTTTGCTACAGTTACTGCCAACTACTTCCCTCCCCCGTTCCCCTAAAGCAAATCCAAGTTTCCCCCCCTCCGCTTAGGTTCTAATCCAGTGGTGGGGACCACAGCGAACGCGGTTCTGTTACAGCCCATCAGGTTCCTACAGATCTGTGAACTCTGCTGTATCCCTAGTCACTAACAATTGAAATGAATTTAGCAGGCAAGCCTCCAGTCTGAAGCAGGCTGATCTATTGTGCAGGACCACAGGCCCTTTTCCAGACTGGCACCGGTACTTATCTCCAGCGGTGAGTTTACCCCCTTGGCTTCCCTTATGCATGGGACAGATAGGCGCCACCCCGCCCACCAGCCAATGGGGGTTTCCTCCTCCAAGGTTGCAGCTGGCCAGGAGGGGGGGGGGGGGAAGGGAGGGAGGGTAGGCACTCAGGGATGAATTCCCCTATAATGACACAGCCGTGCTGCTGGACTTTACCTTTGCCTAATCTGCCTATTGGGAAGTCTGCCTCTGGTCCTCTCTGTAAATAGTGAAAGGCTCACAGCAGTCCAGTAAGACATCCTTGCCAAGATGTGCACAGACTGCAGGGTCATGTGCTGTGTCTCCAGGAGAGACACACAGAGGGGCAAGCAACAGCAGGCCTCAGAAGCCCAGGAGGAGAGCAGCCATCAAAAGAGTTTACAGCAAAGAAGAACAGCGATGCTTTCTTAATGCGAGAAGAGCTCATCGCCAACCCCGCAACTACAAAGGTGCATGATGGTATTGAAGTCTGGACTTTTGATATGGACACCTTTATAACCTCCACTTACACAACCCCAGAGGAGAGATGCCTTTAAGAGTCCAGGAAAGCTAGACCACAAGACAGCACACATGGACCCTGGTCATTTCAAAAGTCACAGCATTACACAGGGTTAACAGCAAAGATTATGAGAATGGTGACGTTGTCAAGATGTGGGCTGAGGCATACCACCTACGCCAGACCCAGGATTCACAGCTATCTGGATCCATTAAACAGTTTCCAACAGACAAGCTACAACCCAGACCCTCTCCTTTTTTTTAAAAATTAGCCATGTGTAAAAATAATGAGGTCCATATTCAGTCACTGTCTGGATAGCAAAGTTAGCCGAATAAACTTAAGAACATAAGAACGTGCCATACTGGGTCAGACCAAGGGTGCATCAAGCCCAGCATCCTGTTTCCAACAGTGGCCAATCCAGGCCATAAGAACCTGGCAAGTAACCAAAAACTAAGTCTATCCCATGCTATGCCAGTAATAGCAGTGGCAATTTTCTAAGTCAACTTAGTTAATAGCAGGTAATGGACTTCTCTTCCAAGAACTTATCCAATCCTTTTTTAAACACAGCTATACTAACTGCACTAACCACATCTTCTGGCAACAAATTCCAGAGTTTACTTGTGCGTTGAGTGAAAAAGAACTTTCTCTGATTAGTTTTAAATGTGCCCCATGCTAACTTCATGGAGTGCCCCCTAGTCTTTCTATTATCTGAAAGAGTAAATAACTGATTCACATCTACCCATTCTAGACCTCTCATGATTTTAAACATCTCTATCATATCCCCCCTCAGCCGTCTCTTCTCCAAGCTGAAAAGTCCTAACCTCTTTAGTATTTCCTCATAGGGGAGCTGTTCCATTCCCCTTATCATTTTGGTAGCCCTTCTCTGCACCTTCTCCATCTCAACTATATCTTTTTTGAGATGCGGCGACCAGAACTGCACACAGTATTCAAGGTGCGGTCTCACCATGGAGCGATACAGAGGCATTATGACATTTTCCGTTTTATTCACCATTCCCTTTCTAATAATTCCCAACATTCTGTTTGCTTTTTTGACTGCCGCAACACACTGAACCGACGATTTCAATGTGTTATCCACTATGATGCCTAGATCTCTTTCTTGGGTGGTAGCTCCTAATATGGAACCTAACATCATGTAACTACAGCAAGGGTTATTTTTCCCTATATGCATCAACTTGCACTTGTCCACATTAAATTTCATCTGCCATTTGGATGCCCAATTTTCCAGTCTCACAAGGTCTTCTTGCAATTTATCACAATCTGCTTGTGATTTAACTACTCTGAGCAATTTTGTGCATCATCTGCAAATTTGATTACCTCACTCATCGTATTTCTTTCCAGATCATTTATAAATATATTGAAAAGTAAGGGTCCCAATAACTTATAAGGCGAACTTTGGAAGTACATTCAACAGTGCAAACACACTATTGAATTTAGCCAGCTCACTTTAGGGCAGCTCATGGGACTGACCAGACTTAGTTGCCTACGTTATCCAGTTAACTCTGATTTTCAGAGTTAACCAGCTAACTCAACTCCTTCCAGTTACACCCCTGGGGTGGCCCTAACTTAGCTGGCTAAATTCTAGTCGATTAACTTATTAACTGGCTAGAATTTAGCCAGATAAGTTCTAAGTCATTTGGTTAAATGTTTATGAATATGAACCTAAATGTGTTGGAACCCATCTTACATAAACAAAGACTAATCACAATCTGTATCACAAATTGGGTACCCAATGCGTAGATGCTTCAATTCCAAGAAAGCAAACTGGACAGGCTCCTCTGAAGAACCTGATAAAAAAAAAATAAGTGACTGACATTGATCCAACCCCACCACTTTGTGAATGCATTTCACCACACCTCCAAGAGGTGCATACCTTGGACACTTACCAGAGCTCATTTTTCATGCTAGCAGTCAAATACAAGAAGTACAAAAATGTTCGAAAGAGCTCATCTGGGTCGACACTATGCCGGCGAGGACAGCCCTAACTAACAAACTCCAAAAAGAAGAGGACAGAAATGGAAATGGAACGCACTGATCAAAGAAAAGCCATAAGCCATGATAGTAGGAAAGCCCGTTTCAGCATTCGCAAGATGAATCAGGACCCAAGGAAAGCAGAGCAATGCCACAGCATAATGGCTAATCAGACAGCACACCAGCTTCTGCTCAACGGACAAGCTTTGAATAAGCAGCCTGAAAAATTAATCAGGTGGCCAACTGATCGGCGAGGAAATCATTTCGGCGCAACACACTCAACAGGTGAGCTCAACCCCAACATACATTGACTGAAGAAGAGCAGAGCAGCTGGACCCGACAAAAGCATGAAGCAGCTCGAGAACCTCTGTCTCACAGCTGAGCTGTGGATATTACATGTTTTAAAAAATTGTCCATCAACCTTTGGACTGTCTAAATTATGGCAACAAGACCATATAATTACGGTGCAATAGCTTTAGTGAAGCTCTAGAAGGATGCTGCTGAGCCAAAGAACTTCAGGCCGATATCATGTTATCTTTATGACGGCCTCATTATCTCACCGTGTATTGAACAGCTAATGCCAGAATAAGCCAGATTTAAATACGGTAAGCCTTGCACTTGCCAAATACTAAATATCACTCACAGGGCCGGATGAAGGCATGCCGAGGTCTTAGGCTATGTCAAGTTTAATGGGCCCCATAGCATTACCAAAAAATACGTAAAACTTGAAATTTAGCAATTTTTTATGTGCAGAGGCCCCTCGTTATCTGAAGCCCTAAACTACAGCTCAGATTGCTTGTGCCTAGATCCAGCACTGATCACTCAGCATACAGGGCATGGGTTCAAGAGAGGAATGACAGCAAAGTCTTTCTTCACAGACCCTATCAGCAGCATACGACAGTCCAACCACCAAAAACTGCTTTCCAAAGTCCACGTGTGACACACAGCCACCGCCTGGTGCAGCTCATCCGATCTCTCCTGAGGATCAGACATTTTTACATACAACTGTGCAAGGAACAGAGCCACCCACAAGGGCATTGTGCTAGCAGCAAACCTTTACAACACAAATATCAAAGGTCAACCAATACAGAGCAATATGAGGAGGAGCTTCACACACACCAATGATCTATGCATCTTGAAGCACTTATGCCACTGTCGAGAATAGACCGACATGTGCCTTGAGCAAACCTCTCAGCTTATTACATCAGCAGCCAAATCTGCACTAACCCAACTAATACACAGGTGATGGCCTTCCATCTATAAAATGGCGTGGGGCCCTATGAAATGAGACTTAAGAATCTAAATGTGTCCACCCTAGAGGTCAGGAGCAGAGGTGTGCTGGGGGCGGGGGGGGGGGGAGGCGAGGAGGGCGGTCCACCCCTGGTGACGACTGTGCGACTAATCAACCTCTTGTAGTCACCCGGGAAGAAGAAACGTTCCAACCAGGAGCAGCGGGCCAGCAGGGAGTCCTGCCGGCAGAAGAGAACAGGCCCAGAGCGGCACAGCTGGAGAAGCCACGGGCCACCGGCAGAGCCTAACCAGCTGGCGGCCCGTAGCCTCTCCTGCTGTCGTACGGCCCACTGAGCTTCCTGCTTGTGGGGGGAGGGGGCAGTGGAAGCTGTGCATAGGCGGGCATGCAAGCGCACAGCTTCAAAGAAAAGACATGGTCCACTGATCTCCCCACCACCACCACCTCTCCAAGCAGGAAGATTGGTGGGCCATACGGGCAGAGGATAGCAGGAGGCTCTTGGGCCATGGTGAAGCTCATCCGGCCATGGCCTGAAGACAACAGGAGACCATGATGTGTGTGAATGAATGAGAGCCTGTTTGTGTGTGCATGTGTGTGTGTTTGTGTGAGATCCTATGTGTGTGTGTCTGTGTGAGAGCCTGTGTGTGTATGGAAGGACACCCGTATGTGTATGAGACGGTGAGTGTGTGTGTGCCTGTGTATATATATGAGAGAGTGCCTGTGGGTGCATATGTGTGAGATGGTGCCTGAAGGCGTGCATGAGAGGGAGCCTGTGTGCGGGGGTGGAGGTGAGAGAGAGAAACCGTGTGTGTGTGCCTGGGTGAGACAGGAATCGTGTGTGAGAGATACAGAGGAACGTGTATGTGTAAGAGAGATACGGAGGAAACGTGTGTGTCTGTCTCTTTCATAAACACACACACTCAAGCTCCCTCTGTCTTTCACCAAGCGTGTATGTGTGTGAGAGACAGAGGGAGCATATTTTGTTTGTGTCGCTTTGTATGTGTGTAACCCCATTTCACAACGATCTCAGGGTGAAAGGCATGGAGAGTGGGGGATTTTTTAAATCCTTATTTGTTTTAATTACTGGGTGTTATTTGATGTTTGCTGTTTTGAAATATTTTATCAATGTTTAGAAAATTTAAAAAATGTGTACAGGAGCTTCTAATATTGAATTATTCTATTCATCAGCTGTTTTGAAATGTATATTTTTTAGTATGGTTTTACTATTCTGATTGATTTATATTTCTTGATTGTATTGCTTTGAGGAATAGTGATTTTCTGCTTTTCCATTGTTGCACTGCATACAGAATCTGGCTTGGGGTTTCCAGTTCAGTTTTTGTCTGAATGTGTGCGTGAGAGAGATAGAGAAAGCATGTGTGTGTGTGTGTTAGCATGTGAAAGAGACACAGAGGAAGTGTGTGTGTGAGAGATACAAAGAGTCTCACACACACACACATGCTCTCTCTGTCTCTCATCAAGCATGTATGTGTGTGTATAAGAGAGAGGGAGCATATTGTGTGTGTGTGTGTGTGTGAGCGTGCATGTGTGTGCGTGCATGCCCCCAGTCTACAACAATCTTAGGATAACAGATATGGAGAGCGGGAGATTTTTAAAATCCTTATTAGTTTTAATAATTGGGTGTTATTTGATGTATCTGCTGTTTTGAAATATTTTATCAATGTCTTGGATTTTTAAAATTATATATTGGGGAGGGGGGTGCCAAAGAAGTATCCACCCCAGATGCCAAATACTCTAGGTACGCCTCTGGTCAGGAGAGATGGTGGGGATATGATACATTCAAATACCTAATAAGGTGCCAAGTGCACAATGTCACATTTTTTCAATGGAAGGAAAGTTCTAGAACAAGGGGGGGGGGTCATAATCAGATCCCCCAGTTTCCTGCAACAGATCAAAGTAGATTCTGAAGCGTTAGGAAATTCTGTGGTATTTATGTGGCACATTTGCATATATTTGAATCATTTTGCATAATAAATAATGTACATTTATTTTGCATAATAAAAATAAAGTTGTTTACCAAACTTGCTTTTTATCCAAACCTTTGATTTTGTATTGGGAGTTAAATGTTAAATGCAGGCGTGGCCAACTCTGGTCAAGTGCCACAAACAGGCTTGGTTTTCAGAATATTCATAATGAATATGCATGAGATAGATTTGTATAACGTGGAGGCAGTGCATGCAAATCTATCTCATGCAAGCTATTTGTGGCTCTTGAGTAACAGAGATGGCCACCCCTGGTTTAATGGGTGGATAATTTCAGGCATTGATGTGGAGGAGGATAGGCAGAGGACTTCAGGGAAGGGAGAAGGAGAACAGGAGATCCAGAGATCCTGGGGTGGGGGGAATCTGGAAAGAAGAGGAGAGAGGGAAAGGTGTCGTCCCCCCCCGGTTCCAGCCTTGCACCCCCTCAAATGCCAACCTCATCTTTCCTTCTCCATACACTTTTTCTATCACCCTTCTCACTTTCTCTCTCTCCTTTCCTCTATCCACCCCCAATTATTTTATTGTCCCTGTTCCACCGGCTTGAACACACACATACACATCTGCATCCACCCTTCACCGGCAACTCTTTCACACCAATCCCGATTCCCCAGTACCCCTTGTCACACAACTACCATTCTCTTCTAGTCAACTCCCCCCAGCCACGCCATCACACAACCTATCTCCCAGCCCCCTTCCTATAATCCCCACTCACAAGCCCCTCCCCCTGTTTCACACAAACCCCGCCCCCCATCTCCTCTTTCCCTTATCCCCCCTGCCTCTAACAACTCCCCCCCTCCCCACCAAGCCTTCCAGAGCTGATCATACAGCACATCGGGGATATGCTCCACCTCTGCTCCCTGGGCCTGTACAGTATCCTGCATAGAGTTCTGGGGTTGAAAACAGCACTCGGGCCCAGGCAGCAGAGGAATACGTGGGCCCAGCGTTCCACCGCTGTCCTGTGCCTCTTTGCCACGTGATCAAAGCATGGGGGTGGGAAGACCAGGAGCAGGTTTGATGGCAGCAGGGGTTGAAAGTGCCACCGTGGGGGAGCCACCCTTCACCTCCCCTACATGACCTGACAGGACCAGCTCCCCTGGTCTCCTGTGGCGATTCTGCTTGGGGCCAGCAAAATGTCCAAGGGAAAAGCCAGATTTTGCAGCCCTTCCCATGGCATCGTGGGAGACCAGGAGTCCTGGTCATAATATGAGGCTGCAAGGGAGCAAACTCAGGAGCAACATCTGCAAATATATATTTTTTTTCCCCCCAGAAAGGACGGTGGATGCGTGAACACCCTCAAGGAAGCAGGTGCGGAGGCTAAAGCAGTGATAGATTCCAAGAAGGCATGGGGGTAAGTTCAGAGGATCTTTGGTGGCAAGAAAGGTGAAGAGAGAGGAAGCACCAGCTAGTGGCATGTGCTGAAGTGTTTAAAGTACCCTGCTCAAATGATTCAACGAGGGTAGGGGCTGCCAAAACGAATGACAAGGTGGGTAATATGAAATGCTAGCAGTCCTGGTAGGAAAATGCAGACAACCACACAGCCAGGTCTGTCTGCCAAGCTTCAAGTACAATAACAACTAGAGGACCGATACACTCAGCTGCTATCTGCCTGCACATAAATGTCTATCCCGCTAAGTAAACTGCACAAAATGGCTCAGTGCCCCAGAATGTCCTTGGCCTGCCCCGCTATTTGTATTTGTGATTTCTGCCCCTCACTTAGCCAGCTAACATTTTAGCTGGATAAAATGTTAGCTTGCTGAGTGGCAGCTGCTGATCATGCACGGTTATTCAAACGGTGCCACTTAAGCCTGTTAACGTCCTTTAAATCAGAGTTTAAGTGGTTAAGCGGCGTTGAATATCAGGCCCTAGCATGCCTAGCCGAATGCAGGTGTTCATGTCGCCAGGTCTGTCTGGCAAGCTGTGCATGTCTTGGGTCGAACCGGCTCAGTGCAGCAGGTCGGTGGAGGCGAGCTACCTGTCCAGAATTACCACAGGGACACAGCTGGCCAGATGTCTGGGCAACAGCCACGCTAACACTGCTGGCGATTTAGATTATTACGAAGCTTGTGGTTAGGCTTGGGAAGGCAGGAGTGCTAGAGGACAACTAGAGGAGTGCAGGCTCATCTATCCAAGAGGGTAATATACATAGGAGAAAGATGACAAACTGCCATGAATAAGGAGGGATACACATAAGCAGTCACATTCTCTGGCCGATAGCTGGGATGCATCCTATGCAGTGTGGACAGAACAACCAGGCAAACTGGATGGGCCAGTTTGTTCTTTTCTGCCGTCATCAATTAGTACATAAGTGAGAAATCGAGTGGAAACTAACAACCTCCTAGAATGGAAATTCAATGACCCCCCACACACACACACACATACACACACACACACCCATAAAGGGAATGACACCGCACCACACACTTTCCTCCAAAGCACTTGTAGAGGAAGTAACAGGGAAAGTCATAGAAACATGACCATACAGCCTATCCAGTCTGCCCATCCCCACCATGCCCTCAGAGAGCCTCTGGGTTTATCCCATGGCTTCCTGAACTTAGATACTGTCCTTGTCTTCACCACCTCTACAGGAAAGATGTTCCACGCGTCCACTACGCGCTCTGCAATACGAGTCCTACCTCCCCTTTCACTTCACTGCATGACCCCTCATTCTAAAGCCTGCTAAGCATGCAAGCCTTGAAGATATTTAAATGTCTCTGTCATAACTCCCCCTATCTGCCTTTCCTCTAGGGCAGGGGTCGGGAACCCATGGCTCGCGAGCCAGATATGGCTCTTTTGAGGGCTGCATCTGGCTCGCAGACACGTGTCGCCATACTTCGCGGTTCCCCGCTGACCCAGCTGCTCCCCGGTCCTCCGCCGCCCGGGCTTAAAATGCTGTCAGCCCGGGCGGAACGCGGCAGGACAGCTGGAGTCAGCGGCACCGGCGTGCTCTCTTCTCCTCCCCCCCCGCGGCCCGGAAGAGGAAGTGGAGAGCATCGGGTGCCTGCGCGGGAAGAAGAGACCACACTAGCGTGGTCTCTTCTTCCGCGCAGGCACCCGATGCTCACCACTTCCTCTTCCGGGCCGCGGGGGGGGGGGGGGGGAGAAGAGAGCACGCCGACTGGAGTCATCCGGGTGCCTGCGCGGGAGTCATCGGGTGTCAGCCGGGTGCCAGCGCTGGAGTCATCGGGTGCCCGCGCAGGCACCCGATGCTCTCCACTTCCTCTTCCGGGCCGCGGGAAGAAGAGAGCACGCCGGTGCTCTCTTCTTCCCGCGGCCCGGAAGAGGAAGTGGAGAGCATCGGGTGCCTGCGCGGGAAGAAGACTGCAGCGCGGCTCGGAGGAAAATGAAAATCTTCAACCGCGGCCGATGGGACTCCGCCTTCGCCTCCGCGAGGGCTGAAAATGAAGGAGGTTAGCGTTGGGAGGTGGCTGCTGCTGCTGCCGCGAGTTCCCGGGGGAGAGAGAGAGTGAATGAGCGAGCAAGCATGTGTGTTTGAGATCCTGTGTGTGTGAGTGAGAGATTGCATGTATGTGAATGATTGAGAGCCTGTATATGTGAAAGAGAGTATGTCTGTGATTGAGATCCTGCCTGTGAGAGAGAGAGCATGAATGTAAGTTTACCATTGGGAACCTGTATGTGTAAGTTTGTAATTGAAAACCTGTTTGTTTGAAAGAGTATGTGTGTATGATTGAGATCCTTTGTGTGTGAGAGAGATCATGTGTATGTATGATTAAGAGCCTGTGTGTATAAGTAAGAGAGAGATCATGTGTGTCTGTGTCTGATTGACAGCTGGTTTAGGTGATGGAGCATGTGAGTATGTGATTGAGAGCCTGTGTTTAAATGAGAGAGAGAGACCATGTGTGTCTGTGTGATTGAGAGCTGATTTAGGTGAGGGAGCATGTGAGTATGTGATTGAGAGCCTGTGTGTAAATGAGAGAAAGAGAGGACATGTTTGTAAGCATGTGAATGAGAGTCTGTGTGTGAGAGAAAAAGACAGCATGTATTTATGTGATTGAAAGCCTGTGTGTGTGTAAGCGTGAAAAGATAGACAGCATGTGTGTAAATGTGTAATTAAGAGCCTATATAAGTGAGAGAGAAAAAACATTTGTATATGTGAGTGACTGAGAGCATGTGTGTATAGGTGTGTCATTGAGAGCCAGTGTGAGAGAGAGCGCTGGTATGTGACTGAGAGAGGAGAAAGTTCCAAGCAAACCACCCCACCTCCTGCTAATTCAGAACAATCTCAGGACACCTGGATATCAAACGTTCCCAGGTATGCAGAGCAAAAAAAATTTTGTATCCTTATTATTTTTCATTACTGGATCTTTGTGTCTGCTATTTTGAAATATTTTGTTGGTATCTGGAAATGTTTTATATGAGTTTTTAATTATTGGATATTCCACTCATCAGCTGTTTCGAAATATGTTCTTTTTGTTAGTACAGTTTTACTGCTGATGATTTTATATTTCTTGATTTGTTTTATAAGGATGGGTGATGTTTCTTTTTTCCTTTGTTACACTGCATACAGAGACTCTGGCTTGTTGCAGTTTCCAATTCAGTTTTTTCTGCATGCTTCTTGTTATGCGTTTTGGTCTCTTTATTCTATGTTAGGTGAGGGACAGCACGTGATTCAGGTGAGGTTTTCTGCTGGCGTGTAGTTTCTGTGTAGGACTCTATAGCAGCCTGACTTGGTCCGTTTTCCTAATAGGAGATGTATTGGTGTCTTAAGGCCTGGTGTAATATTTTCAGAGACTTATTGTACTTTAAAAGTGTGATCTTACATAAAATGCACACATTTACTTGTATTTAGTTTTAAACATATTGTATGGCTCTCATGGAATTACATTTTAAAATATGTGGCGTTTATGGCTCTCTCAGCCAAAAAGGTTCCTGACCCCTGCTCTAGGGTCTACGTGTTTAGATCTTTTCGTCTATCCCCCTATGCTTTAGAACGACGACCGCTGGCCACTTTAGTAGCCACCCTCTGGACCGACTTGAAAAGGGTAGAAACTTGTTGAAGGCGCGGCCTCCAAAACTGTCCACGGTCTTCCAAATGAGGGCTCACCAGGGACCTTAGATAGAGGCAATATCACCTCCTCCTCATATGCACATAAGCAACCTTTCCGGCTTTTTGCCGTCACCTTGGCTGTCTATCTGGGGCCCTTAAGATCATCAGATAATACAATCACCCCCCCCCCCCCCAGAGCTCCCTCATCTTTCGTGCCTAGGAGAATGTCACCTCCGATACTGAACCTCGCCCTTGGGTTTTTGCAGCAATGACCGCAACAGCGTCTTCCAGAAACTGATCGCCAGAAAGGAGGACGTCAACCCAGCTACTCTGTGAAGCCCTGCTCTCACCTTGTGCTACTCCACAGCACGGTATCCCTGTCCAGTGTAGGAGCAATCCATCCATGCCAAGAAAACTAGTCCCCGTCCCCCCCCCCCCCCCCCCATCCTACAGGACAGCTGTCCTGGAGTAACAGGAGGTTGAAAGCCAGCAGCAAAGGACAGCCAGTACTTACTGGCTGAGGCTAAACCACCTGATATCGGGAGGAAGGCAGCAAGCCAAAAGGGAATGATCACAGCAGATGGAAGCCCCAAGGCATCCGTTATGTGGTCACACGGGAGTCATCGCAAAAGAGATTTAGGTCCAGAGTCGTGCCTCCGAAACAGGGACAGCTGGCAAGGCATGACTGAGGCCCCGGAATGGTGCAGTCAGACACCCCCCCCCCCCGAAACACATCTGGAACTCCAGCAGGACGGACTGGTCAGCGCGGCGGACACCTGACCCGCCTGCACACGACGCACACTGGCAGAACCAAAGCCTGCCGCGATCAAGCGAGGCTACGCCAATGACCCGCACCGCGCGCCAGGGGTGGTGGAGGGCGGGCGAAGGGCACGGTGCGCCAGCTCGCCTGCCGGCTCCCGTGCGCAGGAGGATCTGCCTTCAGCGATGGAAAGAGTCATCGCCTGTGCGCAGCTGTGGTAAGACGTCCAGCTGGTTCCCTGGCTCTGCAGTAGGCCTCGGGTGAGTCGGTAGGGCCACCGTGCCTCATGGCCACCTCGTGCCAGAGAAGCGATTAAAAATGTTTAAAGAGCAGGTATGAAAGGTAAAGCCAGATTAGTAATTACATCAGACCATGGCAGCTGTGAGTTTATTTTGAGCAAAGCTGACAGAATCTGAAAGATTGTAAAAGAACCTGAGGGCATGAGAGTCACTCCCCCATCCCCCCCATCCCCTTCTCCAGACAGCACCTCCTCTGGAGTATTTTTATAACAAGAGAAATAAGCAATGGGATGGCTATGCAGGAAGAGGTCTGATTAGGATTCAGAGGGGCTTAAGCCACCACCTATCTTGCACCCCCCCCCCCCCCCCCAGCACCATCTTCTTTTCTGCTTCCAGAAGCGTGGAGGAAATGAGCCTGAGGTATTAAGAGTCCCTCCGAGGAGGGCACAGAGAGAGGTTGCTTTAGAAGTCAAGCCCCAGGCTGGCACAGTGGTTCAGGGGCCAAGTGTTGTGCACCGTCATGCAGACGTTTCCTGTGTCGATCCTCAGGGTGGCCGGGGCTGGGGATGCTGTGGGGGCAGTGTTCACAGTCCACCCCGGGGAGGGCATGGGAGAGAGAGGGGTGGCCATTGGCTACAGAAGACCCCTGGTGCCCATGGACGTTACAGGGGTTCCAGAAGGAATCCTGGGGTATGGCCCCTCACCCACAGTCCTCGCCGCAATAACTGGACTGAACGCAAACTGGGAAGGGCTAGGAAATAGGGGCAAAATATCCCTGGTTAGTGGGAAATGAAGGATCAGGGTGCCAGGATCCAAGCCTTGATTCCGACTGAGCTGAAAATACAAAAAAGCAAGAGAAAACTGCCAGGTCAAAAAAAGAAAAAAAGCGTTAAAAGACCTACAGGCCGATGCAATACTGTGTGCTTGCCGCAGTGCATGGCTCAATATGCGACTGGATGCGCGTTTTAGATCGCGTCCATAATCCCCGATGCAAAATGGGAGTTAGCGTGTCCAAAACGCATGTCCAAGCTAGCGCTCATTGCATGTAAATCCATATTGATGAGGCTATTAGCTATTTCCCCCCCCCCCGGATGCAAAAAAAAAAAAAAAATGTGCACCTGACGCGCACATATTTACTCTCAAAAATTAACACCGGCCCCGGAGCAGGAGTTAATTCTTGAGGAGCTGATATTAAGTTGGAGGAACCGAAAAAGGATATCCCTTAAAAAAAAAAAAAAAAAAGTGTGCCGGCAGTCAGGTTAGGAAGATTGAGCGTCCGTTTTCCTAACCCGCTGACAGCCCCCTTCTCCCGGGCGCCCGCTGCCGAGGAGGCGCTAGGGGCACGCAATTTCCCCTAGCGACCTCCTTTTCACCGCGGCAGCCCATTTAAATATAACATTGGGCGCCCCGGAGAAGTCGATCGCCGCGCGTTAGAGCGGGCGCTCGATCACGAGCACGAAGTTTTCCGCGCGCCGATATTGCGTCGGCCTGCTCCAGCTGCGCGAGAGACAAGGGACAGCCACAAGCCAGCCCAGACTCAGGCCAAGTTCCAGGAGGGGAGAGAAGGAGAAGCCAGGAAGGACGACGATTGGTAATAAAGACTTAAGATACACCAAACACTTATTAGCAGGCATAATCTGGTTCACATGCATTAACCGCACCTTTAATATGCATTTATCAGCTTGCAAGAGTTTCAGGGCTGAAAACCTATGCCAAGGCAACGAGATACAAAACCTACACCAAAGAAACTGCTCTCATTCCCTATTAGCACATATTAAAATATGCAAAAGTGAATCCAGACCTGTCAATACAAGAAACCGAACCACACCAGCAGTTTCTGCGACACCATCTGCTAATAAAATTAACACCAAATTCATCTGCATGGCATTTTAAACATGAGCCGCTAACACAAGCTAATTAATGTGTGTTAACAAAGTTAATGCAACTTAGTATACGGGGGCCACTCCACTAAGGAAGACCAAGAGTGAGGGGGGTGGGGGTGGAGAACTCTATCCTCACATTTACTTTATCGCTAAAAGAAAATGGCAGTGACGAACACAGGCCATTCAATAAAGTCGGCGGGAGAGCCTCTCCTGGGCGTGCGAGTCTTTATTTAAATTCAGGCCCGCGCTAATAAGGAGGCGCTGGGGACACCAGCGCGTCCCTAGTGCCTCCTTATCGGCGGAAGCGGCGGCTGTCAGCGGGTCTGACAGCCGCCGCTTAATTTTACCGGCGTCGGTTGTGGAACCCGCCGACAGCCACGGGTTCGGAAAACGGACGCCGGCAAAGTTGAGCGTCCGTTTTCCAACCCATGGGCCGCGGGCAGATTTTTTTTTTTTTTAAATTGTTGGGGCCTCCAACATAATATCGCTATGATATTAAATCGGAGGGTGTACAGAAAAGCAGTTTTTTCCTGCTTTTCTGTACACTTGCCTGGTGCTGAAATTAAGGCCTGCCAAAGGCCAAAGGCAGGCGTTAATTTCTGAGAATAAAATGTGCGGCTTGGCTGCACGTTTTACTTTCCGTATTGCGGGTGACTGATAGGCTCGTCAAGCTGTTAGTTTCGAGGGGGTTGGCCGCGCGTTTTCCACGCGCTATTACCCCTTACAGTATAAGGGGTAAGAATAGCGTGTCGAAAACGCGCGGCCAAATGGGAGCTAAACAGTGCGCTCGGCCGAGCGCACCGTTCTGTATCGGCCTGAAAGGCAGAGAAAGGCAGAGCTTGAGGGATGAAGGGCAAGGCTCTGGAATGAAACGCTCTGGAAGCCCTTTGGTTGCAGTGAGGGGTATCAGCGGTGAGGGGGAGGGAGGGAGGGAGGAGGCCGGTGGCAGCTAAGCTCTGAGAAGAGACAGTCTGCCCCCCCCTCCCCGGCCCTTTCAATCTCACTTAAGGGGATCAGAGGCCAGCACCTCTCGCCCAGCGTGGAGAACGGTCTGTCGATGGCAAGGCAGTTACCGAAGGGTGAATTTAATTAGCACCGCTAAGCTCCTTAAAGAGCTCATCTGGTTTTAAGAAAAAAAAAAAATCAATTTTTTAATAACATTATACTTCTACAACTCTCACATTTACCTTTAACACGGTGCAGGGTTTCCACTGCTCCCTTGTCCTTTGTAATTCTTCTTCCGTTAAACTGTTTTCCCATTCAATTAATCCTGAAGGCCCCCGGTGGAGGAGTGGAGGGAGATCAGCTTCCACTCAGTAAGCGCATGCTTATGCCATATCGCAGGACGGGGGGCTCTTATCCCCCACAAGACTGCCTTCTTCAGCCACGGAAAAAAACTGGACAAACCCCAAAACTTCCCAAGGCCCCTTCTCCAATCTGGTCCCCCCCCCCCCGCCCCCCCCCCCCCCCCCCCCCCTTCAGGCTTGTCCACCACTTTCGGCCCAAACAGCATGCCTGACCACTGTGGCTTACACGGTTTTTGTCCGCTGATCTAATCTGGTTGTCTGTCTTGTTTTTTTTTTTTTCTTTTTAGGTTACGTTTGTTTTCTCTGGTTATTGTTAGTTATGTTTTTATTGCTTTAAGAATGGTATTTATGCTTTTATCTTGGTTATCTGCTGTGAGCAATATTGCTGTTAGAATACCAGACTCTAAATACTCCTGAATATCACACATAAATAAATGACATTTACTGAAGATAACTCTCTCAGCCAGGGTGCCCACCTCACCCCCAGATCAAGTGGACAGGCTGCTCCAGTCCGGGTTTTGCCTCATCGCATGCATGGGTGTGTAATTGTAAATTTCCCATTCAGCTTCCTAAGAACATCAGAACAAGGGATGGGGTGGCAGAGTAACCAAAACAGTGGCAGAATCCAAGCACTCCTGGGGCAGATACAAAAGGCAACGGTAATGGGGATGGCCGGAGGTCAAGTAGGGTGTGCACTGCCACAAAGCGCGCAGGAGATAACGGGGCCAGTTCCATCTTGCGCCTCGCTCCCATACCTTCACTGGCTTCTCCCCCAACCCACAGCCCTAGTAAGAAGAGTGCAGCACTCACCGTGGTGATACAAGGCAGTTCCTTGTTGAGTAGCCAGGGCAAGGAGAGCCGGCCCTCGCCGCGGTAGCACGACTGCACCCGCTCCTTCATCCGCCGGTCGATCTCGCTCAAGGTGAAAAGGCAGAGCGCCGTCTCCCAGGGTGGGTTGGCCCGGTTCTTCTGCCCTTGCGAGAACACAGCAAAGAGCACATCCTCCTCCTCAGGCACGCCCAGGGAGCGGGCCAGCCGCCGGCCCGGTTTGCTGAGGTAGGCGCTCTGCACCAGTCGGTACTCCACCCCGCCCTTGGAGCAGCCGATGGGAAACTCCACGTAGGAGTAGAACTCCGGGTCCGTGGCACACATGCGGACCACCTTGGAGGTGAAGAACTTCTCGCCAGCCGCATCCAGCAGCGTCTGCTGTGTGTCCAGCTGCAGGGTCAGGAAATAGACGAAGGTGCGGCTGGAAAAGCCGTAGACGTAGTAAATGTCAAAGGCCGGGTGGAGGGAGAGGGTGTCGGAGGGGATCTTGATCTGCGAGGACACAAACTCATCCTGGTAGACCAGGCTGAACATTTCTGTGCTCTCCTCGTCCCGCACAAGCTTCCGGCTGGACAGCGTGGGGAAATACTCGGACTTCCCGTCAATGGAGGTGCCAATGAAGAGCTTGCTCAGCTCAGGCCCTTGCTCCACAATCACGCCAGCCATGGAGTCGGGCTCGCGCACGCCCGACAAGTAGTGCTCCTTCCGGTGGTGAGGTTCCCCGAGCTTGAAGAGGTCTTCCAGCCTCAGAAACTGGCACACCCCCTGCCAGACGCTCCCGCAGGCCACTAGCCGTTTGCCCAGGTAGTCAATGAGCAGCAGTTTGTTGACGTTGTCTGCTGGAGCCAGGCGGTGAGTGCAGACGCGCACGCTGGGCGGTGGGTAGCAGTAGGAGTTGTCCTCGATGGGACCTGTCAGGTGGGCTTTCAGCTCTGTCAGGTTCTCTGAGAGTTTGTAAATCCGGTTGACCGCCCCCAGGTACACCTCGCCCGTCTGCTGGTGCACAGCCAGGTGGGTCAGCTTTGTGTCCATCACGGTAAAGTTCTGGAACATGGCATGGCTGGAGTATGGCCGAAGGGAGAGGAAAAGGAGAAGGGGAGCTGTACTCATCAAGACCCCCAGGGTCTGCTCTCCAACAGTAAGTCCCATCTCTTCCGATTAATCTGTCACCACTCAGTGGCTGCCGACAAGTTGAGATGGTTTAGGTTCAATCCCTCTGTTTCCCATATTCAGATAGCCGTCCCTGGAAGACAAGAGTATGTCTGTTATAGGGTAGGGATCTATAGAGACAGAGCCCCCTTATAAAAGTTGCTTCTGTTATTGACACAAGTCTTAGTCCCCCTGTCTCATGACACTCTCTCCCTACCTACCAAGGTCCATCAGCTCTTGTTAGTCCCTGGTCATAAGAACATGCCATACTGGGTCAGACCAAGGGTCCATCAGGCACAGCATCCTATTTCCAACAGTAGCTAATCCAGGCTATAAGTACCTAGTCAGTTACAGAGAATGAGACCCTGACACCTCTGTACTAAAATCAAAGGTCTATGTATGTGTGGAAGGAGCTAGGGCTAAACACGCCAGGAAGATCTAACATGGCATAGATGGGAGAGGGGCAAAGAATGGATTCCTGAGCTGCACAATGTACTTGTGGGCCACACCACTCTGCTTTTTGCTGCTTTAGTTGGTGGAAAGGGGGGGGGAGGGGACGACATTTGTCAGCAGCAACCTGATGAGAGCCAGATGATGGCCGAATATGATGGAATGGCAACAAGAGTATGATGGATCTCTGACGAGGGACAGATGAGACAGGGGCGAGGAGAAAGGCTGTGCATGTCTCCCTGATGAGCATGAGGGAAAAGAGTGAAGCCCCCTCCCTCACCTATACCTCCCCCCCCCCGCCCCCTCCACCTTGGGTATTTCAGGAAGCTGCATTCACACTTCCCAGTGTGGCACCCACAGTGTGAACAGAAGGTGGTGCTGACACCAGTCACAGGGTGTTAATCTGCCTCATCGCTCCTGCCCTTCCTCACATGCATGTAAGAGCTCTAGGAGACAGGGGGAAGGTCAAACCAGGAGGGAGGGGTGTCAGTTCACTCACCACCAGCTGATCCAGAGAGAGCACAGGAAAGAATGTCACACGGACGAGAGAGGGCCACGTGAGAGAGAGCCCTGCCCGAGCAAGTGGAAGTGTGTGTGAGAAAATATGAAAAAAAGGAGACAGTGTGTGGTGACACAGGGACGCAACACACAAGACTGTGTGCCTGTGGGTGACTAAGTGCCTAGGTGGCTATTTGCATAGAGATGTATATTTTCTTGTTTAATCCGTGATCAATCATATCCAGGGATTGGGAGGGGGGGGGGGGGAGGGGGAGAAAGAAATCTGTCATGTTTAGCGCTAGCACGCATTCCCTTCTACCCCCCCCCCCCACCCCCCTTTGTAAATCAATAAGCAAGCAGACTCGTGAGGATAGGCCGGCGAGCTCAGCTTGTTAATCAAGCAGCTCCTACTAATGCACTCTCCCAACACGATGCATTACCAGATCCACCCAACCCTGGGGGGGGGGAGAGAGATGGCCAGCTGGGTGTGATTACCCCGGCCGGCTCTCTCGGGGCGCAGGCTGGTCTGCACACGCCTGCACATGTTTAATCAAAAGCCTTCTCCTCTCCCTCTGCTCCTGACCCCTATGACCTACCGGCAGGGGCCCCTGCAGGAAACCTTGGGAGCCGCTCTGCCAGCCAGCAGAGAATGTCCCGATCTGCTTCTCCTTCCCTCAAGTGCTGGCTTCTGTAGAAAAGCTGACAACTGTGGTACCCCCAGCTCGCTCTGTGCTCACCTTTCCCCTTTGTGCTGCCCAGGTTTCCAGATCACGACACCCCACCCCCACCCCCTTTTTTTTTCTTTTTTAACATTGTCCCAGATTGCTCTTCCTTCTCTCTATCCCTTGTGCCCTCTATCCTGTCCTCCAGTACCAGACTAGCAAATTCCCCACCACCAATGCCTGAGTACGGGGGACCAGCGAATCTCATTTTCCATTTGGTCAGGTCTTCAAGCCAGGGTCCCCTCCACCTCCCTTCATCTCATCAAGCCTCTTATTTCACATTCACGTCCTCCCAGCTAAGGCTGCAGAATTCTTCTGGAACACCACCCTGGAAATTATTGTTAATTTTACTCGTGATGGCGTGGAGGAGTAGCCTAATGGTTAGAGCAGCAGGCTGAGAACCAGGATTCAAATCCCGCTGGGGCTCCTTGTGGCCTTGGGGGGAGTCGCTTAACCCTCCATTGCCTCAAGTGCAAGCTTCAGGGCCTCATTTCTCCCGAAGACACAGAATGGGGGGGGGTGGGAAAAGCCTTGGTAATCCAGGCCCTTAAGAGTGTGAGGCAGGGCCCTACCTCTTCTAAGCACAGGCCTAGTCATTATTATTATTATTATTATTATTATTAATAAATCCAAAATCCATCCAAATCAATGATCTGAGATCATGTCTGCACTCCACGCTCCTGGGAGGGGAGGAGGTTTAGCAGTGACCTGGTGTTAGCGGGCCAGGAAGCTCTTATTCTCGGGCCCTGCTAGAAGGAAGACCTTCATCAAGCAAGGCCCCAGTGCCCAGCGGCTTTAATTCAATATGGAACAGAATTACAATGGAAATCTATCATTTTTAAATCCATGTAATAATTAATACATTTTGCTAAATACTACAGTAGATATTTTCCCACCCATTCTGTGACAGAATAACTTTTTTTTTCATTTTCCAGTTCATTTCCGCATTTTCTGCTTTTTGTATTCCCTTTGGTCTCGCTTCCTTTCCTCCCTTTCTCTCTCCTTTTTTTTTTTTTTAATAACTCTTTATTTTAGCCGACAACCACGCAGAGAAAAGAAGAGAAGGGAAAGAATCCTTCATTAGAACAACAGTGATATCTCCACCACCCCCACCCCCCCTGAAGGGAGCAAAAATCAAAATGTTAAGCAGAATGGATCGAACTGACATGGAGGTTACATACAGATAAACAAACAAGCACATCACAGCCCAAACACGAGGTCCATGTTGCAGTCCTCAGCAGGGATGGTTATTCCGATATGCCCAACAGGGAGACCGGATTTTATCATATAACTGCATGACACGTTTTAGCATATGGGTAAGCGTCTTCACCTGAGCAGTTTCATGAACCTGACCCTGCCAGCGCCTCAGAGTGGGAGCCGACTTCCACATTAGAGCTATCGTAAATCTCCCAGCCTGTATTAAACGGTCTGCCAGTCTCCTCTGCGAGGTAGTGAGATTATGTCGTCGTCCCCAGTAGCCCCAGCAAGCAAAGTTCTGGGGTGATGGCTATCTCCTTTCCCAAGATAAGGCGACAAACCGCCATAACACATCACCAAAAAGCCACAATAAAGTCACAGGACCACCAGGCATGAATGTTAGGAGCCTGGACGTCCACATCCCCGCCAACACAACCCTGTGGAGTCAGGAGAGAATTCCCCCCCTCTCTCTCTCTCCTCTTACCAGTACCTAATTTCCTCTGGACTGCCCCTGTTCTCCCAGTCTCTTTTTCACCCTCGCCATTAAATATTTCACCCCACATCTCTCCCTTCTTTCACCCCTTCCCAAATTTCTCATCCGCCAGTTCCTCTCCCCTCCATCTATTTCCTCTTCACGCCCTTCTTTTCTTCCTTCTTCCCTTCGCACCCCTCCATCCCTTTTTAGCCTTTGAAAACTTCTCTTTCTTTTATCTCCCCTGACCTCTCCATCCCCATGTAGCCTTCCACTGCCCGCCACCTCCTCCAGGCTTTCTTCTGCTCTGCCCCTTCTCCCGAAGGCTGCCTTACCTCACGACGCACCCCCCCACCACGAGGGTCAGCCTCCCACACCACACTGCACACAACATTCCCTTCCACCACCACTACCCCCCTCCACACCACGCCACTCATCAGCAGTATTATTATGGCCTGCAGCTGCCAGGCTCAATTTACGCCGAAATCTCGCGGTGCCAGCATCGGCAGTGACTGCTGGCATGGCTTGGCAGAGGCCGGCAGGGCTGAAAAAGCATCGATGCGGAGCCTGGGAATCACCAACACAGGCGGGCCCAAGCAACTGCCGCTGCAGGGCCACTCGACAGGGGAAAAGCCAGAGGGATGGGTTGGCAGTGGGGAGAAACGCTTGCTTGGTCGGGGGGAGAGAGAGAGAGAGAGACAAGAAAATCAAAGCAGGGAAAAAAAAATTACAATGAAACAAAAAAATGCACTTTAAAAAAAAAAAAAAAAAAAAGTTTCCTGGCTCCTAAAAATTTTGGCTGGAGCCTAGGTTTTAAAAAAAAATGTTGTTTTTACACTCAAGACTATAAAATGATATAAAAATATAGATGTAATGAAAGCTTTTCACCACAGCAGCTGGAAGAGATGATTTGACTCAGAAGGAACTGAGCTCAAAGTATTGCAAGGGGAGGAGGGTGACAGATTTGAAATGCCGGAGTTGTCCCCCCCTTCCTCCCCTTACACTCCTGGGGTCCCGGCACCCCCCCACCCTACAGGTTGAGTGCTTCAGCTCACAGGTGTACAAAGGGACTGGTTTCCTTCCTAATTTATACAGGGAGGGAGACAGCAGTAACCTCTGATCTACCCGTTCCCCACCATAAACAGTAAATTAACTTGTCTCCTTCTCTCTCTCCCTCCCCCCACCACCATTTACAATAAGGACCACATTCCTGCTGGGGCTAGGGGAGTATTAGCTGCTAACACCAGTGTTTATACAAGGCAAGGAGGAGGTGTTAATCCCTGTAAATTCTACCCTTCCCCCTCACCCCCCTTCATCTGTCAGCAGCATCAGGGAACTGGGTCCCCAGCAGAACCAGGGGCTCTGGGAAGGAGGCGATGCAATAATCACCCAGCAGTCACCTTTCATGCTCTACACTGCCCTCAGCTTCTGGAAGCAAAAATATATATTTTAAAAAGGTGCACACATATACAGGGGAGTGTGTGTGTGTGTGTGTGTGTGTGTGTGTGTGTTGAAATGACCTCTGGTCGCACTCTGATTGACCTTTACATGCAGAAATGACTTTGTTTTGGGCTTCAGATGTGTGAATCAACCTGCCCCTGAATATCCTTCCCAACCGCTGCTCTTCTACACCCCCCTAGGAGGAAGCAATGATCCTACCAACAGGCCCTTCTCTCCTCCCCCTCCACCGGCTTCGGCTAGACTAACTGCACGAGACTTTGCACACTCAGCTACTCCGAGCACCACCAACGCTGGCAAACTGGGAGGAAACTCGCTTACCTCACCTTGCAGAAAAAGGAGAATCGGGTTTGACTGTTTAGCCAGGTCTTCCCCTCGACTCCACACAGAGACTCGTCCTCCAGTGCCCACCCACAAGAAGCATTCCTGATGGCAAACTCCACAAGGTTTGGCCACTTTCGGGCTACCTCTATCCAACTGATTCTTAACATCTCTCACACACAGGCTGAAAGAGTACAGTGCGCTCCGGTGGAGCGCACTGTTAACCGGCATTTGGACGCGCATTTTCAACGCGCTAGCTTTACCCCTTATTCAGTACGGGGTAATAGCGCATCAAAAATGCACGTCTAACCCCCCCCCGAGACAGCGCCCGCAACATGCAAATGCAACAGTCATTCCCGCGCGATACAGTAAGTATAATGTGCAGCCAAGCCGCACATTTTACTTTCAGAAATTAGCGCCTGCCCAAAGGTAGGCGTTAATTTCTGTCGGCGCCGGGGAAGTGCACAGAAAAGCACTTCCCCAGCGCTGACTTAATATCATGGCGATATTAAGTCGGAGGTCCCAAAAGTTAAAAAAAGTAAAAAAAAAAAAAAAAGTAAAAGCAGCCCGCGGCTCGTGGGTTGAAAACCGGAGGCTCAATTTTGCCGGCGTCCGGTTTCTGAACCCGTGGCTGTCAGCGGGCTCGAGAACCGACGCCGGCTGACAGCCGCCGCTCCTGTCGAAAAAGAGGAGCTAGGGACGCGCTAGTTTAAATATTTTAGTTTACTGAATCACGTGCACAGGACACTGGCCTGTGTGTGCGCCGGGAAAGCGGGCGCTCGCCAGCTCTCCCGCAAACTTTCCTGTATCAGCCCGATAGTTGGTGTTCAAGTTACTTCTTAACTATATGTATATAGATACAACTTATACCCACTTTACCCACCTCTTTATTCCTATCTAATGTACCCCACTTCTCACCTATTTACCTGCAAATCTATCTCACATCTGAATGTATCCATTACTTAAGTACTCAGTGCCTTAAACTTATCTGGCTAACCTAGCCAGGATACTCAGTGGCATGGGCATATAGCGGAATATACCCGGCTATCTTAAAGTCAATGGGATAAGTTTATCCCCTCTTCAGCTGTCCCAAAGTTAACCAGCTACTTTAACCCGGGATTCATCATTCCGCTATAAATATATAAATAAATATAGCGGAATGATGAGTCGTGAAAAAAAATAGGGGTGGGGGGTGGCGATACTGAGCCGGCAGCCGCATCCCATCCGCTGCCCACTATCGCCCCCATAGCGCCAATGGGAAAGGTGTAGTTAATTCCAGCACTACTGCCAGCAATAATGTGTAAAACATTATCGCCCACAGCGATACCAGCATCAAAAAATGTTTAACCCCTCCCCTAACGGCCCATCCCATTTTGATGAACGACGCTGTTAGTTTGGATAAGGCAGAAAATAGGGATTATCCAGCTAATAGCCAGATAAGGGTACTCCGTCCCGGAATGCCCCAGACATAGCTGGATACGGTTTTTTAGCCAGATAACAAGTTATCCGGCTCCGTCAGGGGCAGGCAGACTGTCAGGATTTTTAAATCCCGGCATTTGTCAGACTTATGTGGCAGACTGAGCCGGGCAAGTGCAATGAATATAGGCCCCCCCCCCCCCCCTCAGTCAAGGGGTAGGGAGTGTGCCGCTGTGCTGATCTTCGCCAGGAGTCCACACGGGTGGCTCACAGCCCCTGTGTAGGATGGGGGGGGGGGGGGGGCAGTCAGTAGTTTGCAATGGCAACACCTAGTGCCCGGATTTGGGGACCCACGACTGCAGGGTTCTAGAAGAAGACCTACTGCATGGTCTCCGGCCCAGCTGTGAAAGAAGGCTGATAATGCCAGCTCCTTAGTCCTGCTTCGGCTCAGCTGGAGACCGATAAGAGCAGGAGGAAACTGCTAGGACCCCCCCCCCCCCCCCAAAAAAAAAAATGAATTCCATGCAGGCTGCTACACAGAGACAGAAGATTTCAACCTTACCCTTTCTAACCACCTGCCATACTGTAACAGCTCTTTCTTCACCTGGGTCTACTCCCTCCACCATGAAGGTCCCCCTTCCTGTCTATCCAGCTATCCTGATACAGGTAAAGCAAGAATACAGCAGGGAGAATTGAAATCTGTCTTTTTCTTCATCCCTTCACCCTCGTACAAACTACAACATCAAGGAAAATAGTCCATGATTTCAAACAAAATATATGTAAAATACCTCTCTCTAGCACATTAATTTCCTAGATTCAGAAATCTTTTGGAAATTCATCTTGGCCAGTCTCACCTCGATTAGCTAAACAATTTATTTCTGAAAAGCTATGCTTTTTATGTTTCCTCAAATTTATAGTTGTTTTTTTTTTTTCATTTTTGCTGTAATCAATAACAGCTCTAAACAAGATTGAATGGGAAAAAAAAAACCCCGAAAAATCTCCACAAGCTGCTGTCTCCACAGTTCAAAGCAAGAGGAAAAAAAAAAAAAAAAAAAAAAACCCAACTCGCTAATCAATTTCTGTAAATCTCAAATTATGAATTACAGCTTGTCCTATCGCTCATTCTGAGCTTTAATTTGGCAAGCAAGGCCTGCGGCGTGTGTATGGTTTATCCCAACTTAAAGGGGCAGATCCACACCAAAAGCTGTAGAAGCGCTCCCCCAAGGGCAATGTACAGGGTAGAGGGGTTAAAAAGCCACAAATCTGTCACCGCGCAGCTCAAACCAAGCAGGAGGCTATGAAATGGCTTCATTTTCTGGCATGATGTCACCAGCACCATTAGCTGAGGAACTGATGGACCACAGTCAATGAGGTCATCCCGGGAGAAGGAAAACATCCTATGTTTTCTGAGTCTGTCTCCATCCTGAAAAGATGGAAGGTTTCTTTTGTTGTTAATGTTTTTTTTAAGAAGGTGATTTGCAACTGGTAAACTGAGCAGCAGATCTGCCTTGGGAGTTACGGATCAGACACACACATACGCGGGCATCACCCAAAGGGAATGTCACAAGAGGAAGACTAATACCAGTACAGAACACATCCGGAGCTTCCTCGTCCATTGCTACTCTGCAGCAACTGCGTGACAATGTGATGTGTAATGTGTACCCAGTAAATTCACGCACATGTGAGCCAGAAACCCCAGAGCAGAGACACACCCAGCTCCCTTTCTGCAGTGGTTATTTATTTATTTTTTCAGCAGAGGGGCATTTTAAAGAGTTAATAGACGCATATAGGCCAGCCTCCAGCTAACTAAACAACTCCCCTCCCTAGGGGGAAGGTAAGCGGCGGTATTAATGCTGGTGTCCCGAGGACAGCTGCAAGGGAGAAAGGGCTGTGCACGAGGACAACCTGATGAGAGTCAGAAGAGTAAGGAAAAAAGGGCCGTGCGTGATGGCTCTCTGGTGAGAAACAGATCTCGCACACACATGCCGAATGGAGGCAAAAACCTTAAAGCTAATCACAGCCAAGACAGCCCCAAATCAGAATATTTTATTCCCCTGAAACATGCTGTGACCCAAAACCAGCTGCCACCACCAGCAACAAAAGCACACAGCTGTACGTCCATGGGAGCGCTATAGTGAGGTGGCGCTGTGTGCAGAATGACTTCACATCCAGGGCGACTCGATAAGCCGGAGGTGTTATTGCAAGGTGTCGCCGTGTACACTCATGCAGCCAGAAATCCCCTCTCTATCCAGCTCTACATGTGGTGTTTATAATTAACAACAGGGAAGAGCTGCGCTCTCCAACAAAACGAGAAGGAAAATGCAGCCACTGGAATAATTCACTGCCAAATAAAAGATGAATAAAACTGATTACAATAAACCTTAGCACATTTTTTCTATTTATTCTGTGTTCTAACTGGAAGGGGGCCCGTGCCCCCTGTCCCCCAGCCAAATAAAAGCCAAAGCAGTGAACGAAAGCATTTGAGACGGCAGAAGATAAATTATTTAACTGTGACAAAGAGAGAGAAAAAAAATCAGGGAATCAATAGTACATGAAAGTCTTTCAAATCTGATGAGCAAAAGGGGGGGGGGGAGAGTTTGGAGTATAACATGAAATAAAAGACAACATTGACAGGCAAAACAGACTGAAAGGGGCGACAGGGTCAAAAAGAATAGACTGCCATACAGTAAGAAGGGAGAGCACTAGGATGGTGGGACGGAGACGGCACTACAGGAGGGGATTTGCATGCGCCGGGAGCGCTCAGACACAGCCCCCCCCCCCCCCCCCCCCCCCCCCAAGAGGGGAGAAAACCAGGGGCCAGAAAGGAGAGACTCCTCGGGAACCCAAGGAGGCGTCCAAAGAGGAATCAAACAGAGCCGCCATGGAAGAGAGCCTGCATTCATTCCTGACTTCCAAAATGGATCTATGGCTCTCATAGCCCCCAGATTTATCCTCAGCCTCCGGGTAAAATCAGTCGCCATGCCAGGCAAGGAGATCCTGGCCATTTCTAGCCAAAAGGGCTGGATAAAACACACAGCAAGGGCTGATCCATCTCAGTATGGAGACCGAGCTGAGAGACACCCAGACATGCAAATAATTAAATATATAGATATAGATTTATATTTTGCTAAATAGAGGTGCAAAAACATTACAGTGCAATACCCTGCAAGATATGAAAATACATTTGTATGCACAAATCAGGATGTATTTACAGTAGTAATTATGATATAAACATGCAAACACATCGATACATTGTCTCTCTATAAATATCTAAGCACATACACAAGATTTATATATATATATATATACACACACACACACACCCACACAAGGGTGGAATGGCACCAAGTTCTCTATAGAAGAAGAAATATACACACACTATAGATTGCTTTCTTTTTACGCCAAGATCAGGGTTTGGAGGAAGTTCTTAAGTGCACGAGAGCACAAGGCAGTGGCGGGTGCCAAGCGAGCTGGAATTTATACACAATTCCAGGATTTCAGCAAAATAAATAACGTCAGGTTGGAAAAATGACCATAAAAAGAAGAGAGAAAGGCAAGCCCAGCCTGGAGAGTCAATCTTGCAAGCTCCTGCTTCTCCCCCGACCCTGGCCCCATAGCACGAGTGCTACCTGAAGCAGTGCAGCCTTAAAAGGGAAGAGGGGCATCCTCTGTGAAGGGAAGGGGTGTATGATACCGCCACCCCCATCTCAATCCCTCACCCCCACCGCTTCCAGCTCACCATTCCATCCATTCACTGTCTTCTCTCCCCACCTTCACCCCCTTTTGCCCTCCCCATCCATTCTCCTTTTCATCCTCTCCATCCACTGTCCTCTCCATCCTCTCCCACAACTCTCCTGTCTGTCCACGTTCTCTCACCCTTCATCCTGTCTGTCCCCATTCTCCCATCCTCATCTTTTCTGGCTCCCCATCCAACTCATTCCTCTATCCCTCCATCCAATCCTTCCATCCTTGCCATGCCCTCCTCCATCATCCCAGCATCCTCTAAAAGCACCCAAACATCGCCACCAACTAAGCAAAATCAGCCGAGCTATGGCAATGAGCACACACACACACACACACATACACACAAACGCCACCAGAATCAGAAATGCCCTTCCAGGCTAGAGACTCTTCAAACAAACAATGCACTAACAATCCAGGGGAGGGAAGAACACAGTGCAGTGCATCCTGTACACTGCAGCCCCCCAACCGCAACCAACACCTCTATCCTTCTTCCCATATTCAAAAAATAAATATAGCATTCCATTCCCCCGGCAACACAAAAAGACAGCAACATCTACCACGAGAGCCAGAAACAATCATAATTAGCAGTAAAAACATGTAATAATAATACTAAATTATTACAACTAATGTTAAACAATTATTTAAAGTGGACTAAACAAGAAACATAGAAAAATAGCATAACTACGTGCAGAACAGCAGGGATGGGTACCTGTGCTGAAGCTGGTGCAGTTCTTGCTTTTACTGGATTTTTTTAAATTAATAAAATTATTATTATTATTTGCAATCAGTTTGTTATCCTATTCTGCTGCTGTTACGACTGCTAAGAGCATGCCGCCAAGTGCAAAGCAACAGAAGATCGCCCTGGTAAAGTAGGAGCGCGAGACGCTAGTTCAGTGCGCGCGTGCCGCTCTCGCTCCCTGTGCGCATGCGCACCAAGGAACAAGACGCCATCAGCGCCTCCGGCGACTACTGAGCTTCCAGCCTGCCTAGCCGGCTGCTTTTAAAGGTGGATCATACCAATTCTGGATGCACGGAAGGAGTGAAATAGGGGCAGCCAGAAAATTATCAACTCTCCCCTCCCCGGCCCCTTACAAATACATACCATTCTGGGTCCCTCAGTTAAAAAAAAAACTGTTTTATCCCCAAATTGTGTCTCCAAATCAAATCAAAGTCTAACAAACTCAAAAGAAAAAAATAGAAAAGCTGCTCTCCTCTGCACTATGCATGGCCCCAGAGTGGTTCAATCCACTCATAAATCCAAATCTCCAGCACCGCGTGGTGGTTTCTCACTGTATTATTATTATTATTTAAAGCGCCTTTAAAACTATGAGACTTGCAAATGCATCTGCTAGCTATTTATATTTGTTCATGAGTTTACATTTTGATTTTATTGATATAAATATTTTAGCTATTTCATTTATTTATTGCTTTTATATCTATTGCGTTTATTTCATTACATTAATTGAAATATAGAAACGTGACAGCAGAAAGAGACCACACGGCCTATTTTATCAGCCCACCCACAACAACTGTTCAGCTCTACAATCCCCACCACTCCCTCAGTGGTCGCCTGCCCTTGTCCCATGCTTTCTTGAATCCGGATACCATCCTTGTCTCTCCAACCTCCTTTGGAAAGCTGTTCCATGCATCCACTGCCCTCTCTGTAAAAATATATTTTCTTAGATTACACCTGAGTCTACCCCTTTCACCCTCATCTTTCCAGAGCCTCCTTTCCATTGAAAGTAGCCCGCCTCATGTGCATTTATTCCTTGGAGTTATTTATCATATCTCCCCTATCCCGCCTTTCCTCTAGATTTTATATGTTTAGATATTTAAGTCTGTCCCCATATGCTTTAGAACTAAGACCACTGACCACTTTAGTAGCTACCCTCTGGACTTACTGCATCCGATTTATATATTTTTGAAGGTGCGGTCTCACTAGGGACTTATACAGAGGGAATATTACCTCCCTTTTTCCTGTTGACATTTCTCTCCCTATGCACCCAAACATCTTCACAAATTCACCTTATCTACCTGCTGTGTAACTTAGTAGATAATGACAGATAAAGACCAGTTGGCCCACCCAGTCTACCCAGAGTATTTTTATTTAGATCTCTAGCTCATTAGTGCACTAACTGGTGAGCAATCAACCTCCATTTTCAGCAAACATAAATCACAAGAGACACACACAGGGCCCCCCCTTCAATGATGTCAGAATAATCAGCAGCATTATTTATAACATTATTATTCACTCAGAAGACACTGCCAAATGAGAGTCCTTTCCATACATATAGGCTGCAAATTGTCATTTGTATAAAATGCAGGACTTTAGATCAATAGAACTGGCCAGGCTTTTGAAGCAACAAAGCACCATGCTTGTTTAAATCAGTCAGCAATTTATAAAAAACAATCATTAAAATACCTCTTGCATGTTCTTCAACTCGGTTGCTCACTCTGAAGCAAACTGTGGTGCTGCTGTCCTGTTTGGTAGCACTCTGGGACTGACCCCCAAAGTATGAATCCAGCATGAACAACTGAAGAGAGACCTCAGGGGAAGGTGACAGCAGTACCTCAAGATGCCCAGACAGCTGAAGACAGACCTCAGTGGCTCTTCTAAACCAATCTGAACCGTGAGCGTCAAAAGTCATTGAATAACTTTCTCCAAGAGAAGCAACAAATTGGTGATAGAAGTAGGATATGAACCTGCATCTGCAGGTTTCCCACTTGGATACCAATCCCAGCAAATCCTGGAGAGCCAACCTGTGATTGCACAGAGCACCTAAGAACTGATTTTTTCATGTGCCTAGAGGTTGAGGTGCTAGATATTGTATTTCAAGGACATATGATATTACATGCACAGGATTGTCAGCTTCTGTGGCTTGTTTCCAGCCCCATCGCTCATACGGACTGAAGCTACTCCCTGTAGTCTTGAGGGTGCTTCTTCCCCAGTAAATAGGTCCTGTCATATAGGTGACAGCCAACAAATGACAGATTTACTTGGCAGAATAAAAAGTTCCTCCTCATGGGAGTCATTATCTTAGCACTACTGACTGCACTAGCCCTTCATATTCAGATTATAGTCATGTATTAGTTTAGTTTAGTTTATTGAGTTTTATATACCGTCGTATCAGATATACCATCATAACGGTTTACAATATTATAAGAAAAATGAAATACAATTACAGGTATAAATTAGATAATTTGTCACTGATCTATTACATAGTTCCCTACTTTTCACTTTCACTTGTAACATTTCTAAACAGGTCCCTACCAAAGTGGTACCTGGAAACCTATCAGGGGCCCAACAGGAAGGGAACTTCACTGCTCTGCCTGATTTTGTCACTAAAGAGAGCCTGAGGCTCATTGGGACTCTCTGAGCAATGCCCGGGACTCTCTTAATTGCATCCTGTGAATTGTAATTATTGTTTGCCCTAACTTAACACTCATGACTCAAGAAATTCCACAGTACCTTAGGCCACAAGAAGAGTTTAAAAAAAACAAAACCTGATTGAATGCTAAGGCTTTGTCTCTTCTCTTTGCCAGGCTGAATTCTTTTTATACTTCCAGCCACACTGTAGAATCTGGAATGAGGATTCCCATACGGGGGCACAGGGAGATAAAGTGACTTTGATGAGTTCACACCCACAGAGTCAGTGACAGAGCCGGGGATTAGAGCTGCGGCACGAGGAGATAAAGTGACTCTCCCAAGATAACTCAGAGCTGGGGGACCATCACAGGGAGACAGTGACGCCCTCAAGTGACAGAACCAGGGAACTAAAGAGCAGGGAGATAAAGTGATGCCCTGGAGGTTATGCATAACGAGTCAGTGAGTGACAGAGCTAGGGATTAGAACTAGTAGGGTTGCCAACTGGCTCCATATTTTCAGGACAGGTTGATCCAATCCTGCTTTAACTCCCTTGCATGCAGAGATTTGCAGTTTTGCTTTACTAAGGAACTGCACTAGGGAAGTCAGAACTACAAGTCCCTGCATGCAAGGGGATAAAGGCAGGACTGGATCAATCTGTCCTGAAAATCTGGAGCCAGTTGGCAGCCCTAATTAGAACTGAGGCACAAGGAGATTTTGAGGTCGATATTGAAAACAAAACTTAGTTGGATAAGAACTACTTATCTGTCCAAGTGGCACGCTGAATATCCAGACTACGTTTTTAGCCAGATAACTCTGGGGCGAGGAATGGGTGGATCAGGAGGCGTTGAGTTGGCCGGATAAGTTAACTGGTTAACTCAATATTCAGAATTATTCAGCTGAATTATCTGGATAACTCTGGTCTGGCCACAGGATTGTCCTAAAGTTAGCCAGTCTAACTTATCTGGCAGCTGGCTGAGTATATTCAGTGCTGTTTTTCCACTCAATATACGGCGCTAGTTAGCCAGATAAGTTTATCTGGCTAACTAGCACAGCCACGCAGCAGCTGAATATGGATCTCAAATAGGCCGATGCAATACCGACATGATAAAAACATGCGTGCAAACTGGACGCACTTTTTTTTTTTAACGCACGCACAATTACCTCTCCCGGGCACTTGATGCAATAGGAAAATGAGCCGCCGCGCTAAAAAGGACGCGCTAGGGATAAATAGTCCATCTCTAGTGCATCCATGGCATCAGGTGCCCAGGAGGAGTGGCTGTGCACTGGTTAGGAAAATAGATGCTCAATTTTACAAGCATCCGGGTTAGGAAAATGTACACTCGTAAATTGAGCTTTCGTTTCCCTAACCTGACCACTGGCAAGACATTTTATTTATTTATTCATTTCATGTTGCTGGTTTCCCTGGTTCCTCTGACTTGATTTCCTCTGGGGCTGGCGCTAATTTTTGAGGGCAAAAAATGTGCGAGTCGGGCGCACATTTATTTGTTTACATAAGGACGTACTAACTAATAACCTCATCAACATGGCCTTCACATGTGATAAGCGCTATTAGCTACGCAGGCGCTGGTTTGGACGCTTGTTTTGGACCCACTGATCCCTTTATTGCAGAAGGGGCTATGGACACGCGTCCGAAACGCACATTCAACCAAGGATTAACCTGCGCACTCGCCTGAATGCGATTCCCCCAAGGTCACATATAAGGGCCCAGTGTAAGAAGGCGCACTGATGCTAGTTCAGACTTTTACTCCTGTTTTAGTGTGCATTTTTCTGGCGTCAGTTAACTCTTGTAGGTAATAGGGGTTTTAACTCTTAAAAAATGTGTGCTAAAACAGGAGTAAAAAGCAGGGAATAAGATTAGCGCGGGTCCATCCAAATCTTCATGTAAAAGAAGACATTAGCTATGCAGGGAGGTGCATTAAAAGGGTAAACAGCTTACAGCACATTTTCTTAACACTGGAAATTTAACTCCTGGGTCACAGCAGGAGTTAAACTTTAGCTCACATTTCTAATGGCCACATTATAATACTGCTGTGCCCAGTGTGGTCGTGCCTAGCTGCTTCTACCACACTGGACACAGCAATAGAATAACTTTGGCCACCAGAAATGTCAGTTGACTCCACCTCGGACCCAGGAGTTTAATTTCCAGTGTAAGCTCTGGGGGGAAGGCACCAAAGCTGATCAGTACACCAGCACTGTGCATCCAACTTTGGCATACTGTTTAGCTGTAGAAGCCCATCCCAGGGAGCTTACACTTTGTTCAGCTACCTGTGATGCCCCCTCCAGAGAGCAAATTATTGCATCCAAGGCATTTTGGCAATGAATGACAAGTAAAATAAAAGCCTAAGCTCTCTGGGGAACGACCTACAGCTAGATGAACAAAGCATAAATACTCTGAGAGTGGCACCTAAAGCTAAACAGGATGCCAAAGTTGGATATACAGTGCCTTCCCCAGAGAGCTTATGCATGCGAGACTGGTGCTGTACATCCCAACGTGAGGACACATTCATTCAGTAGCAAGTAAAATAAAAGCATAAGCTCTCTGGGGAACGACCCACAGCTAGATGAACAAAGCGTAGGCTGTCTAGGTGGGCACCAACAGCTGAACAGTGTACACTTTAGCATTACATGTGCATGTGCTGTCCAGGAAAACAAAGAAAACTTGTGACTGGTGCCTGCCTCAGAGAGCTTACACTGGAAATGCAACTCCTGAGTCTGAAGTGAAGTAAACTCACATTTCTGGTGGCAAATGTTGTCTATTGTTGTGCCCAGTGTGGTGCTCCACCTCAGACCCAAGGGAATATTCATTTCTAATGTAAGCTTTCTGGGGATGGCACCTAAAGCTGAACAGTGCTTCAAAGTCGGGATGCACAACACCAAATGCATACCATTCAGCTGAAGGGGCCATCCCAAGAAAGCTTACATTTTGTTCAGCTGTAGCTGCAAGCCTTCTTTGGTCTGAGGTGGAGTAAACTCACATTTCTGTTATTCTATTGCTGCCCAATCTGGTGGAAAGGCACTACCACATGGGCATAGCAATAGGATATCATGGCACCAGAAATGTGAGTTAACCTGAAAATCCATTGAAGTGCATTAAACCAGGAGTATGCACTTGAAGTTGGAAGGAGTATGACCAAAATGGACTTGCATCGAGATTGTGCCCAAGTTAGGATGCCCAGCGCCAATCTCCCATGCAAAGCCATTTTGTCAAGTGAAATCAAAGGGTAAGCTCTCTGGAATAGGGAACTGAGCATGCACAGCACCATAGTACATACTGTTCGGCTATAGGTGCCTACTCTAGAGAGCTTACCCTTTGATTTCACTTGGCCTGCCTTGCTCAAATGGTCTTGCATGTGAGATTGTGCCCAAGTCAGGATGTCCAGTGCCAGTTTTATAAGCAAGGTCATTTTTTCACACTCCTTCCAACTGCATGCATTTACCTCTTGTTTTAAAGCACTTTTCTGCATTAGTGCAGCTTTTTCACTGTAACTTCAATTTTAGTGCACATTTTTTCGTTTAGCGTGCATTTCTAACTCCTGTTTGATTTGCATCTCATTAGCTTACTGCATTCTGTGGGGACCCCTGTTTTTAATGTGCGCATTAGATAAAACCTGTACTAAAATTTAACTCCAATTGTAGCAAGAGTTTTATTACATCGGCCCCACAGAGTCAGTGACAGAGCCGGGGATTAGAATTGAGGCACAGGTAGATAAAATTACTCCTTCCAATGTCAGCCACACAGAATCAATAACAGAGCCAAGGATCAGAACTGAGACAGGGTGATAAGCTGAGTCCACCAATATCAGACAGTCAGTCAGTGATATTTCCAGGGATTCGAAGTGAGGAACAGGGAGATAAACTGATTACACTCAATGTCACACACCTAGAGAAGTGAGGGAGAAGGGATTAGGAGTGAGGCACAGGGAGATAAAGTGACTCCCCTGAGTTCACAAAGAGTCAATGACAAAACTGGAAATTAGAATTGAGACACAGAGAGATAAAAAGACTTCCTTGACATCAGACACAGAGAGTCTGTGACAAAGCTGGGATTAGATGTGAGCCTCAGGGAGATAAAGTAACTCCCCTGAAGTCACACACACAGTCAGTGACAGAGCTGAGGGTCAGAGCCGAGGGACAGAGAGATAAAGTGAATCTCCTCATGTCAAAACACAGACGGGCCGATGCAATATCGGCGCGCGTTAAAAGGGCGCTCCTGATTGAGCGCCTGCTCTCTTAACGTGCACAGATCCACCTCTCCGGGGCACCCATTGCTACATGCAAATGGGCTGCCGTGGTAAAAAAGGAGGCGCTAGGGGAAACTGCGTGCTCCTACAGTCTCCTCGGCAGCGGGCGCAAGGGAGAGGTGGCTATAAGGCACTTAGGGAAACGGACGCTCAATTTTAGAGCGTCTGTTTCACTAACCTGTGTACAGCCACAGGTTAGGAAAATAGATGCTCGTTAATTGAGCTTCTGTTTTCCTAACCTGACTGCAGGCACACTTTTTAAATATATTTTTTTGGGGGACATTTCTAGCTTTTTTTTTTTTACTCCGACTTAATATTGCCACGATATTAAGTCGGATTCTTCTGTACACTTTTTGGGTTCCTCAAGACTTAATGCCAGCTCCAGGGCTGGCGTTAATTTTTGAGAGTAAAAAATATGCATATTGGGCGCACTTTATTTATTTATTTTTTTGCATGGAGGGGGAATGGATAATAGCCTCATCCACATGCATTTGCACACGATGAGCGCTGTTACCTACTTGCGCAATAGAATGTGCGCTTTGGACGCGCTAACCCCCGTTTTGCATCGGGGATATGGATGCGTGTCCAAAATGCACGTCCAATCGCGGGTTAACCGTGCGCCGCAGCCAGCGCACAGTATAGCATCGGCCCAAGAGTCAGCGAGAGGACTGGGGATTGGACCTGAGGCCCAGGAGATAAAGTGCTTTGCAACAGGGTCACACAGCCTCAGTGATAGAGCCTGGGATTAGAGTTGAGGTACAGGGAGATAAAGTGACTCCCCCGCAAAGTCACACACAGAGTCAGAGACAGCACCAGGGAGAGAAAGTGACTTCCCTGACATCCCACATACAGAGGGGCCGATGCAATAGAGTGCGCTCAGCCTAGCGCACAGGTTTACAAGTGGTTGGACGCGCGTTTTGGATGCTCTAGACTAGCACCCGATGCAATAAGGAGATTAGCGCGTCCAAAACGCTCGCCCAAACAGCGGCGTAGTTGATAGCGTCACATGCGAATTCCATGTAGATGAGGCTTTTAGCTATTACTCTCCCCCCCCCCACCGGATGAGGAAAATCGCTGGGCGCCCAATGCGCACTTTTTAACACGGCAAATTTAATTCCAGCCCCAGAGCTGGCATTAAACCAATCCACGGGTCAAGGGCTCAAGAGAAATTTAAAAAAATAATGTCCTGTGTGGTTCCTACCATTTATTCATACACACCTACTGTTTGCTGTGTTTAAGAATAAAGGTAGAATGTAACGGCTTGACGAAAAAAAAAAAATTCTGGACGCATAATACACACACACAGAATAGACACTCTCCAGACTGATTTCGCCCCTTGTTAATGTGCGTGTACATTTGGCATCCAGAAATCGACCGGAAGCGGGATAAAACGGACACTCGTATTGAGCGCCTGTTGCAATTGTGGGCGCTCAGCCACGTCTCCTGGGCGCCTGATGCATTTGCGCACCAGGGACGCACAATTCCTCCCTAGCGCATCCCTTTTAACAGCAGCAGCTCATTGCGACACGGGTGCCCAGGAGAGGTGGCTGTGGGTGCATGAGGGAAACGGGCAGCCAATACCAGCGCTCGTTTTAACGTGCGCCTTATTGCGTTGGCCTGAGAGTCAGTGATTGGAGCTGAAGCACAGGGAGGGAAAGCGACTCCACAAAGTCACAACACAGAGTCAGGGACAGAGCTGGGGATTAGGACTGAGGCACAGGAAGGTAAAGTGACTCGGCGAGTGATATACACACGTGCACAGGCCGATGCAATACCGCCGTGTGGAAAACGGGCGCTCATGATTTGGCGCCCGCTCTCCTAACGTGCGCCGATCGACTTCTCCGGGGCGCCCGATTTAATATTTAAATGGGCTGCCGCGGTAAAAAAGGAGGCGCCAGGAGAAACTGTCTGCCCCCTAGTGCCTCCTCGGCAGCGGGCGCCCAGAAGAGGTCAGCTGTCAGCGGGTAAGGAAAACGGACGCTAAATTTCTTGCTCGTTAATTGAGGCTCCCTTTTCCTAACCTGACCACCAGCACACTTTTTTTTTTTTTTTTTTTTTAAAGGTATTTTTTAGTAAACTTTCTCCTCCATTTTGTTCCTCTGACTTAATATCATCACGATATGAAGTCGGAGGAAGTACAGAAAAGCAGTATTTTCCTCTTTTCTGTACACTTTTTGGGCTGCTCAAAAATTATCGCCTGCACCGGAATAGGTGTTAATTTTAAAGAGTATAAAATATGCACATTGGGCGCACATTTTTTTTTTCTTGGGGGGCGAGAATAGCTAATAGCCTCGTCGACGTGAATTTACAGGTGGTGAGCGCTAGTAGCGGGTTGGACGCGCGTTTTGGACACGCTAATTCCCTTATGGCATAAGGTGTTGTGTGGACGCGCGTCCAACCACGGGTTAACCGGTGCGCTCGGCTGAGCGTACTGTTTCGCATCGGCCTGACAGTCAGTGACACAGCCAGAGAGCAGAACTGAGGGACAGGGAAAATACGTGTCTTGCTCCAAGGTCAAGCACAAATGGGGGGGGAGGGGGGCAGAGCCATGGGCTATCTCTGCCTTTTAGAAAAAGCTTGTCTCATTTCCCTTTATCAAATATTGAAGAAGACCATAATAAATCCACATCAGTCAGAGCAGGTCTTGGAGCGGTCGGAGGCGGTCACAGCAGGGATTGTATCTCAGGCCCCCGTGGCTGCCGGAATGAATTACAGACAGATATCAGATTGCAGCCTCTGATTCCCTGAAACGAGTTTAGCCCACTTGTCCGCACTGCATTAACCAAATCTTGGAACCATAATTTAATGCAGCATTGACGGCTTGTCAATAGTAGATCCTTATTTACCTTTCCCACGCTGGCTACATCATTTCTTAGCTGATCTGGCCTCTGGCCCTCCCTGGAACTTGAGTTCTGAACCGGGCACAATCTGAAGGTGCTGTCTGTATAGAAGTCATTCGAAGACTTTATGTAAACTCCCATCCCTGCCTGTCATCCTCATGGCACCCCACTGGAGTGGAGATTACAATCCAGAGCAGCCCCAGCTGAGGGGGGCTAGACTTTCTGTCACTTTAGGGTTGCCACCTCCCGCCCAGTTCAACCCAGAAAGTCTGATCTGGTCCTGGTTTTCATCCCATTGCATACATAGAGATATAATCTCATTTTTCTGAAGAAAATCCCACCTCCAATCCATGTATGCAAAGGACAAAACCAGGACTGAATCTGCCTATTGCGATTTAAACTGGAGGAGGTGACAACCATGCACCGGAGGCAGGCTGCTGTTTCCTCTGGCCCATATGGTCCTTTCAAGGTCTTCGGGAGGTCCAGTTACCATGGGACTCCATGAGAGCAGAGGGGGCATGGAGTTACTAGCCTCCATTTCATAAGAATTGCTATACTGGGTCAGGTCGAGGGTCCATCAAGCCTAGTATCCTATTTCCAACAATGGCCAAACCAGGTTGCAAGTACCTGACAAGATCCCAAACAATAAATAGATCCCATGCTGCTACCGTGCAGTGATAAGTAGTGGCAACTCCCTACTTGGTTAATGACATATGAGGGATTCTATAGAAAACTCCCTCAGACTATGTTAAGGGACCGGAAACAGCTGTCCTGCCCAGTCCTACTTAAGATCCAGATCCACAGGGAATCCTGGGTGAAGGGAGGAGCCCCTTGCCAGGGTTTAAGAACTTAAGGTCTGGAAGGGTTAAACAAGTCCTGGGGAGCAGGCAGAGATTCACCCTATGCTAGGACCTGCTACCTTTAAGGATTGTGAGTTACCCTGAAGTTAAGGTGAACTGCACTATTGTTTGGTTTTGGTTTATGCACTGTAAATAAACTGCACCTAAGGAACAGGCAGAATCCACTTCCTTATTTCTCTTGGCTGATTTCTATACACCAATTGGCCATGTTACCACACAACAATTTATGGTCTTCTCCAGAAACTTGTCCAAACCTTTTTTAAACCCAGCTACACTAACTGCCTTTACCACATCCTTCAGCACTGAATTCCAGAACTTAATTGTATATTGAGTGAAAAATAATTTTCTCCAATTTGTTTTGATTGAGCTTCTCACTAACTTCATGGAGTGTCCTCTAGTCTGTATTTTTTGAAAGAGTAAATAACCAATTTACATTTACCCTGTTCTATTTTCTCTCATGTTTTTATAGACCTCTATCATATCCCCCCCTCATCCATCTTTTCTCCAACCTGAACAACTCTTAACATCTTTAGCCTTTCCTCATAAGGAATACAGGATACATGCATTGTATCTTTTTTATTGCCTTTCTCTGTACCTTTTCCAATGCAACTATATCTTTTTTGAAATGCGGTGCCCAGAACTACACACAGTATTCCACATTCAGCCTCACCATGGAGTGATGCAGAGGTGTTATGACATTCTGTTTTATTCTCCATTCCTTTCCTAATTAATTCTTAACATTCTGTTTGCTTTTTTGAACATTGCTGCACACTGAACCAAGAATTTCAAAATATTGTTTGCTATGATGCTCAGATCCTTTTCCTTGGTGGTAACTCCTAATTTGCAACCTAACATCATGTAACTAAATGTGGGTTACTTTTCCCCATCTGCATCATTTTGCACTTGTCCACATTAAATTTCATCTACCATTTGAATGCCCAGTCGTCCAGTCTTGCAAGGTCCTCCTGCAATTTTTCATAATCCGCTTGTGATTTAACAACTAGGAACAATTTTGTGTTGTCTGCAAATCTGATCACTTCACTTGTCATTCTTCTTTCCAAATCATTTATAAATATATTAAAAAGTACCAGTTCCAGAACAAACCCCTGAGGCACTCTACTATGTACCCTTCTCCACTGAGAAATCTGACCATTTATTCCTACTCTCTGTTTCCTATCTTTTAATCAGTTCACAATCCACAATAGGACATTGATTCCTATCCTGTGACTTTTTAATTTTCTCAGGAGTCTCTCATGGGGTATTTTGTCAAACGCCTTCTGAAGATCCAAATACACTACATCTTCTGGCTCACCATTATCCATATGTTTATTAATCCCTTCAAAAAAATGTGGCAAATTGGCAAGGCAAGATTTCCCTTGTGTAAATCCATGCTGTTTCTCTCTCCTGCTCTGATGCTGTTGGGACTGTGAAGTACCTGGGGCAAGCTCGGTCACTTACTCTACATGACACTGCTTTGTTGATCTGCGCTTTTGAAGTAAAGCCTGTCTTTGCTACAGTTTAAAAAAAATAGGAAATTCAATTAACTGTGGCAAGGTTTGCAGGTTTGCATGCATGGAAATAAAGATTAACAAACAAACACAAAATATATAGTGTATATATAAGATGCCATATTTTTATTGGACTAACGTCTTACATTTCTTGACTAGCTTTCAGGAGCTGACCTTCATAAGTCTGAAAAAAAAAACCCAAAACAGAATGTGCCAAAGATGACACTGCCAGAAAATAAAAGTGAATCCTAAAATCCATTACAATCATACAGGCCGATACAGTACAGTACGCTCCACCGGAGCTCCACCGGAGCACTGTGTTAACCCACGTTTGGACGCGCGTTTTCGACGCGCTAGCTTTACCCCTTATTCAGTAAGGGGTAATAGCGCGTCGAAAACGCATGTCCAACCCCCCACCCCGAAACTAATAGCGCCCGCAACATGCAAATGCATGTTGATGGCCCTATTTGTTATTCCTGGGCGATACAGAAAGTAAAATGTGCAGCCAAGCTGTACATTTTACTTTCAGAAATTAGCGCCTACGCAAAGGTAGGCGTTAATTTCTGCTGGTACCGGGAAAGTGTACAGAAAAGCAGTAAAAACTGCTTTCCTGTACACCCTCCAACTTAATATCATGGCGATATTAAGTCAGAGGTCCCAAAGTAAAAAATAATGAAAATTAATTTAAAAAAAAAATTTTAAATCGGCCCGCTGCTCGCGGGTTGAAAACCGGACGCTCAGTTTTGCCAGCGTCCAGTTTCCGAACCCGTGGCTGTCAGCAGGTTTGAGAACCGACGCCGGCAAAATTGAGCGTCGGCTGTCAAACTTGCTGACAGCTGCCGCTCCTGTCAAAATAGAGGCGCTAGGGATGCGCTAGTGTCCCTAGCGCCTCTTTTTACCGCGGGCCCTCATTTAAACACTGAATTGCGCGCACAGGAGAGTGGGCGCTCGCCCGCTCTCCTGTGACTTTTACTGAATCGGCCTGAAAGGGGGCTATTTTGTAAGCCTATTGCACGCGAAAAGGTTGCCGGGGGCGGAGTCGGGACTGGAAGTGGAGTCGTCGGGGCAGATGCAGCGGTAACTTCGCTGGCGGCGATAAGGAAAGACCCGTTATCGCTGCCAGTAGCGCGCCCAATAGCACCAGCTTTCACGGTGACGCTATTGGGTGCGAAAGACGGCAGTGATTGCACCGCGGTGGTGCGATCGCTGCCGGCTTTCGCAGGTCCACCCCCTCACTTTGCTCCCCCCGCCCCCCCCCCATTACCACGGGATTCACAAAGCTGAGCGACAATAGAAAATCCAGGCCATAGTGTGAAGGGGAAGAGAGAGGAAGGGGACTGCCCTCTTATAATGATCAGAAGGTGACAAGCAGTAAAATTGTATTTAGGGAGCAATGCTATCAGGAGTGCTAGGCTGTTATGGTTATTGATGTTTGGGTGGATCCTTGGACACTGTGGCAGCTGACCCTGCCCACGGGGGGGGGGGGGGGGGGCAGTCCCGTGAGGGACCAGTGTCAGGCTTGACTCTGGACACACAAACACAGATTTGAATCTTTTATTAAACAGTTTTGGAAACCACCAGAGGTGGCAGTAGTGAGTAGTGGATGTTGAGCCCGGCTAGGCAGGTCTCCCACAGAACACTGGAACAGCGAGTCCTCTGCTAGGCTGTGCTGTAGTGGAAAGAGACTGAGAGTTATGAGTACACAATAAGAAGCATTCAGAGTCCCAGGTAGAATTAGGAGAAGCTCCGAGACAGGGAGAGCAGGCCCTCGAGGAGCGAGTACCTGATCCCTTAGAGCAGAGAGACTCAGTTGTATTGTACTCACGTAGCAGTAACAGAGATTCCACTAGATGAGAGGTCTGGCACCGGAACAGAGGGCAGGCCCTCGAGGAGCGGGTACCTGATCCCTTAGAGCAGAGAGACTCAGTTGTATTGTACTCACGTAGCAGTAACAGAGATTCCACTAGATGAGAGGTCTGGCACCGGAACAGAGGGCAGGCCCTCGAGGAGCGAGTACCTGATCCCTTAGAGCAGAGAGACTCAGTTGTATTGTACTCACGTAGCAGTAACAGAGATTCCACTAGATGAGAGGTCTGGCACCGGAACAGAGGGCAGGCCCTCGAGGAGCGGGTACCTGATCCCTTAGAGCAGAGAGACTCAGTTGTATTGTACTCACGTAGCAGTAACAGAGATTCCACTAGATGAGAGGTCTGGCACCGGAACAGAGGGCAGGCCCTCGAGGAGCGAGTACCTGGTTCCAGTGAAGCAGTACTGTGGAATGGATGGTAATTGTACTCACAGATGGAAACTGTTAGTGAAATCTTCCAAGTAGAAAGGTTTGAAGATGCAGGCAGGGACTCAGGGAACATGGACCCTCGAGGAGCGAGTACTGGTTTCCTGATAGCAGCTGAAAGAAGCAGAAGAGGCCCCCGAGGAGCGGGTACCCCTTTAGCAACTCCGAAGGGTGTAAGAGTTCCAGATAGCGCTGGAGTGGCAGAGCAGCTTTGGTACAGAGAGCGAATCCCATCCATAGAGTTTCCGTTGCTAACTCGATGAGCTAGCAAATACTGTAGGCTTAAATATCCGGGCAGCGTGACGTCATATCAGGGGGACGCCCCTGAGGTTCGCGCCAACGTGGAAATAAAGATGAGGGCGGAGTGCGCGCGCGCCCTAAGGTACCTTGGAGGAGTATGGCGGGAGGCAGCACCAAAGCCGGTCCGGGGACGCCGGAGAGGACGGCAAACAGATGCCGCGACAGCCAGTAGTCCGAGGTGAGCGGGAGGAGCCGCAAGTAGTGAGAGGTAGGCGGGGTGAAGCCGTCGTAGACCGACGGTCGCAACATAGACTGAGTGCACTTTCGTGGGCGTAACTTCTCTCATTCTATAATAAGGATTCTATAATAAGGATTATACTACACAACATGTGCACTGAAATGCCGGCCCAGCGGGGCTTTAAATCTGGGCTCTGTTCGGCGCCATTTCTTTCACTACTGCTGCAATTGTTGGGGAGGGCCTGCGCAATCGGCGCCGAGCCCCGCCAGGGGAAGGTCAATGACTTTCACTCCCCACCCGGGCGGCCTCAGCGCCGACAGCGCGACCAAATCCGAGCAGAAAAAAAAAGCTGCAAAGGGAAAAAAGAAAAAACGCGCCGAGACTGCTAAGTCCCGCCCACTCGCCAGCACACCCAATCAGAGCCGGCCCAGCAGGGCTTTAAATCGGGGCTCTGTTCGGCGCCGAGCATCGCGCGCCGAAGGAGTGTGACAAAGGGGCAGGCCCCTTTGTGAGCCCCTTCGTGGAGCCCCCCATGGAGCATTCTGCCTACAATCCTGCTCAACTTCTCTTCGCTTCTGCTTCTCTGCTGCCCAACCTCCAGTTCTTCAACACTCTGGGGATTCCAGCAATTTTAGAAGCGGCAAAGCGCAGCCAACAACCACAGAATCAGGCACCCTCAGCTCGAGCTTCACTCGTAAGACCCGTTCCCGCCTTGCCCTCTCACCTATCAACCATGCGTTCCTTCAACATTCCCATTATCTTTAACCACCTGAAGAGACTACCCAAACCCCTCATGCACTCACGCAATCGCCAACAGAGGACTATTCCCATTTCAATATCGCCCCTCACACAAACACTGGGCCTGGCACTTTTCTCACTCACTCTATTCAATGCACAATCCATCTCCAAAAAATCGCACATCCTCAACGACCTCCTCACCGAAACTAAACCAGACATCTGTGCTATCACAGAAACCTGGTTAAAAACCACAGACACAGTTCTCCTAAATCAGCTCCCCACCCAAGCCTACGACCTCCTTTCTATTCCAAGGATCAAAAAAAGGGGAGGAGGTCTGCTCCTTGCAGCCAAAAAAGGTTTAGGACTGACCTTACAGGCCTCTACTACATCATCTAACCTGGAATTTGCCCTCTTTAAATCTAAACACCTCCTAATCGGATTAATTTACACCCCCCGTGGAATACTCGAGGCAGACCCGTCCCTCATAATAGAACTCGTCGCCAAACATCTTAATACTGGAAAACCAGCAATAATTTTGGGAGACTTCAACCTTCACGTGGACATCCAACCCCGCTCCTCCAATTGCGAAACCCTGCTCTCCTCGCTAAGCCACATGGGTTTTAGACAGATCGTTAATGAGCCCACCCACAAGGCAGGTCACACATTGGACCTCATCTTCATTAACGAAGGAATTTCACCCATCTCTAACCCAACATGCCTACCCGTCCCTTGGACAGACCACAGAATCATCTCCATGGCACTAGAAATCAGGGAACACCCTCCTCTAGATACACACGTGATATCAGTCTCCACCAGGAAACCCTGCTCCGGTGAACTTCTCAGCTCTCATCTATCCAAGGAATTATTGCAAATGGATCTCTCAGATATTAACTCTGCCACGACTTCATGGAGTAACATTACAAATAGGGTGGCAGACCAACTATGCCCCACGACCACAAAAATGCTCCGTCCGGACAAAGACAACAGGAAACCCTGGTTCACCCCCCGAGTTGAAGTCACTCAAACAAGACCTCAGATGTAAGGAACACAGGTGGTGTAAAAACCCGTCCACAGCTACTCTCCTGTCTTATAAATCCTGCCTCAGTGCATACAGAAACTGCATCAATAGAACCAAGAAAGAATTCTTCTCGAAAAAGATCCATCACTTTATCTTTGATTCTAGAGCTCTGTTTTCCTATGTATCAGCCCTCACAAAACCTATTACAGCCCTAATACCAGACGCACAAGCTTCAAACAAAGCCAATGAACTGGCGATCTACTTTGAGAATAAAATCGACACCCTCATCGCACCACTCAAGGGGCCTCCCCCTCCTCAACGAAACTCCGCATCCTCCACCAGCCCACAACACTTACACACAACCTCTCAGCAATGTAACACAAATCCAGCGTCACTTGCCACCCTCGAGTTGACGTCTGCACTAGAAATAGAAAACATCCTCAAGAAGATGAAGCCCTCTTCTCACCCATCTGATCACATCCCTTCCAACCTGCTGTTCTCCATTCCTAGCACCATCGCCAAACCCATTGCGGACATCATAAATTGCTCACTATCGCAAGGCCAAGTCCCAGACCAACTTAAACTGGCAATTCTCAAACCCCTCCTTAAAAAACCCAACCTACCACCCACTGACCCAGCCAATTTTAGACCCATTGCTAACCTTCCAATGATCGCTAAAATCATGGAGAAGGTTGTAAACAGACAACTATCTGACTTCTTGGAAGAAAACAACATTCTCACCTCAAACCAATTCGGATTCCGAAAATCACTGAATACAGAATCACTACTAACTTCCCTCTCCGACTCCATCCTCATTAATCAGGAAAAAGGTCAACCTTTCCTTCTCGCACTACTAGACCTTTCCTCAGCGTTTGATACGGTTAACCATTCGTGTCTCATCCAGCGCCTTGCAGACATTGGCATAACAGGAGTGGCGCTCAACTGGTTCATATCCTTCCTAGAAAACAGGCACTACAAGGTTAAGATTAACAACAAAGAATCTCACCCTATCAGATCAAAGCACGGAGTACCACAAGGATCATCCCTTTCACCGACACTATTCAACATTTATCTCCTCCCACTATGCCATCATCTATCCAGCCTCAAGCTAACTCACTTCCTATATGCAGATCACATTCAGATCCTCATCCCTATAGTTGAATCACTCCATAAAACGTGGTCTTACTGGAACAACTGCCTCACAGAAATCAACAACTTGCTCTGTAGCCTCAACCTTGTACTAAACACCAGCAAAACAGAAATCCTCATAATAGCTCCAGATAATGGCACCCTGCTCAACCAGCCGACCCCTTCCCAACCCTCCCTCACACAGATTAACCACACGCAGCAAGTAAGAGACCTCGGGGTGCTCCTAGACAACCGACTCAATTTCAGCAAGTTTGTAAACAACACCACTAGAGAATGCTTCTTCAAATTACAGGTATTAAAAAAATTAAAACCACTCCTACACTTCCGAGATTTCCGACTGGTCCTACAAGCTATCATCCTCCCTAAATTAGATTACTGCAACTCTCTCCTCCTGGGCCTACCCGCCAGCACCATCAAACCACTTCAGATGGCCCAGAATGCGACGGCTAGAATCCTCACCAACACCAAAAAGAGAGAACACATTACCCCAATCCTTCAGAACCTTCACTGGCTGCCTATAAAATTCAGGATACTCTTTAAAGCACTCATGATGATTCACAAGGCCCTACACAATATCTCTCCCCTCAACCTATCTTTTCAACTACAACAGCACACCTCAAAGAGACCGATCATCAGAAGTGCATACCAAAACATGCTGCGCACCCACCCGACCACAATTTCACTCAGGAAACGAGCCTTGTCCACAGCAGGTCCCCTCCTTTGGAACAAGCTTCCGCCAGACCTACGCCAAGAACCGTGCATAGCAACTTTCAAAAAGAAGCTAAAGACTTGGCTTTTCACCCAAGCCTTCCCAGAGAGCTAACAACTGGAGGAAGAGACAGACGGTTCCCACATCACTTTCACCACTTTACATACTCTTTCAGATTGTGTACCCGGTACCACCTGTTCATACCAGGAGAGCTAAAACCTGACGAAAAGACAGTCGCTATCTATATCACTTTACATACCCGGAGAGCTAAAAATTGATTAAGAGTCAGACGTCATCTTTATCACTTTACATACTCTTTCTGATTGGGTACCCAGTATCACCTATGCATACCCTGATGTACATAGTTTTTTGTTCCCTGCTTCAGTTTACCTTGTTCATAAATGTTCTCCCTCAAGTTATATGTCAACTTGTTATAATGTATTACGCCCTGAGGCGACAGTTCAGTTCCATGTAAACCGGTGCGATATGTATTGTATACAGGAACATCGGTATAGAAAAAATAAAAATAAATAAATATAAATAAATAAATGTGAGTGAAAATGTGCACACAACTTAGCACTCTTCCATATAAACCCCATGTTAATGAAGGCATTAGCTACTCCTCCTCAGTGTAGGATGGTGCATTAAATCCCTGAAGGCTTAACTCGTGGTTTCTTAATGCTGGAAATGTAACTCCTGGATCAGAGATGGAGTAAAGATAACTCATGCTTCTGGCACTAATGGTAGTTTATGTTAGAGTGCCTGGAGTTCTTGGGCTGGGTTCAGAGTGGGCCACCCGTTTGGGAACGCCAGGTCCAGGACCCCCACTAGCACAGCACCGTAGACTAACATTAGCTCCAGAAATGCAAGCTGACGTCTATTCCTGGGGCAGGCACTTCCACACTGAAACTCAATTGCATGCACTTTCTGCACTGCATACAAATGCATCTCATGCATATTCTCTGTGGACATCCTGAAAACCCGACTGGCTCGCAGCACACAAGGAACGGATTTGCCTGCCCCTGTTTTATTCCATCTCTGACCCCAGGAGTCCAAGCCTAAAAACAAATGTGAGTTAAGCATTGTGGTACCTGTGTCCATCTTGTGCCCATTTCAACAACTATTGGAAATGTAAGATTTGCTATCTTTATATATATCTTTTACACAGAAACATTGAAACATGATGGCAGAAAAAGACCGTATGGCCGATCCAATTTATTTAGCATTAAATTCTCATCACTTCCTTAGAGATCCCCTGTATTTATCCCAAGCTTTCTTGTTTCCACCACTTCCACTGGGAGGCCGTTCCACACATCCACCACCCTCTCTGTAAAGAAATATTTCCCTAAGATTACTCCTGAGTCTACCCCCTTTCATCCTCATCTCATGACCCCTCATGAGTTAAGCATTGTGATACCTGTGTCCACCTTGGGCCCATTTCAATGTCTATTAGAAATGTAAGATGTGCTATCTTTATATGGATCTTTTAATACTTTTCTAGTAGTTATTATTGCTATTATTATTATTATTTGCTTGCTATCAGCTCTCTGGTGCTTGCTGTTGTTTATTTTTTGTGTTATTATCATTTTGCTTAGCAAGTGCTCCAATAAACTTACCATCAGTACCTGGATCCTGGTTAACTGACGCAGTGTATGTGTGCAGGTTTGTTTGTGTATTGGAGAAGCCCCTCGGTACAGAAGCCCCTCAGTATCTCCCTCTTTCCTGAGAATTAGCCCGTGTGTGTGCGCGTACGTGGCCTGAACCCAGAAAAGTTTGGGATTTTGCCTCAGGGATCACCCTCCCACCTACCCGTCTACCCTCATCCACCCATCCACTAATACTACCCACCCAACTATGTATCCCAGCCCACTGTCACCCATCCACTTACCCCCTGCCCATGCACCTAACAACCCACCCACTGAGGTCACTTTACGCCTATTCACTGCACCTTTTCACTGTTATATATACTGCTCAGACTGGAGCCAATAATGTAGAACTCTAGGCTGAGCCAGGGCCAGTGCAACCACTAGGCAGGACTAATGAATGGGGTGCCGCCGGGCACACAAGGGTGCCATTTTCAAAAAATGTGAAAGCAGGGGCAACAGCAATCACAGGGAGGAGGGAATGAGAGGGAGAGAGAGCACTGTAAGAAGGTGACCATAGCTCTCTATATCTACCATCTCAGGGTGGGGGGCGGTGTTAAATTGGTCTGCCTGGGATGCTACAGATCCTTGCATTGGCCCAGGGCTGAGCACACATTTTTTGCTCACACGTACTCACATTTTTGGGTTGGTGTGTTTTTTTCTTAAACTCCTGATGCATTAACATACCATTAGCTTACTGCATGGAGAGTTAACACATTGTTCAGCACATTAGAAAAGAAAATTTAGTGCACATGTTTATTACATCAGCTCCCTAGTGAGTTAGAAGGCCTGGGTCTTTGTTAAGTCCTTTCTTGCCAGTTCTGTAGTGTCTGATCATTTTAGCTTCAAAAGCTTTACATTCCTGGATGGTTCTGAATTTTCTTTTAATTATCCTGATCGCAAGATCACAGATGCAATGGTCTGGTTCCCAAAAGTGCTGCCCCAATACTCGGAGGTGTTGCCTTGGTCTTCACTGTGACATGTGATCTTGTATCTGTTTAAGTTTATTCCTGGTTTGTTTTTTTTTTAACTTCTGGCCTGTTTTTTTTCCCAGTGATTGCCATGGAAACTTTCTCACTTTTTGAACTGTGGGGTTGTTACCTAGAGGAAGCCAGAGATGAGAGAGATCCACTCCCATAATAGACACACAGTCCCTGCTCCTCCAAACCCACAAGAGTTAAATACCAAAACAGAATGGAGCACTATAATTTAAGTCAACTCAATTTTTGAATGGGACTGAGCCTTTTTTTTCCCGAGTAACATTGTACTATAGCTGTAGATGTTATTCTTAATGTTATTTGGTTGGTGCATATTACAATGTGTCCATCAATAGCATGGACATTAAAGATCAGGTTTTTGTATCACCTCATCAGTTTGATACACAATCTGATTCAGAGAAAGCACTGCTCACGTCCACTTCCAGAAAGACACCAAGACGTGACAGTGCTAGGGAGAACGCAAAAAAAACCCAAAAAAAAACGCTAAACGTTACATCATCTAATTTTTAAGGGAAAAGTCGATTGTTTTTGCCTCATGTTTTTGTTGCCCTGCTATTAATATCTTTGCGCTCGCTACTGTAAATATCTACAATTTATATTGTTATGACTCCCTAATGCATTGCAAGCGACAAGAGCATTATTGGTTGCCCCGGATGAAAAATTATTTGAAACTCAGTCCTGTGTCAGGGACTTCAGGGAAGTGACAAGACTATAAGAGAAGTGTCATTTTAAATGCATTTAAAAACAATGGTAAAATATTGAGCAGGATCTACGATTAAAATTCAGGCGGATGAAAGTTTTGAATACAAAATGGCCTATTGAACCCTGTTATGATGGTCCCATTATTTAAATCTGAATTTACGTTTAAAGTGTGAAAGCGGAAGATCTGTAAGGAAAGAGGCTGTGAATAATCTAAAAAGACAAATATGAAAAAGAAGTATTAAATAATAAATACCGCTGTAAGAGAAAAGGATATCAATAAAATAAAACAGAATAAATGTCCACAAAATTCAATAGGAAACAATGTTACATGTGATAAGGTAAAGTAAATTCTAATACAATTCTATAAACTTAAACGAATAACACTCAGACATTAAGAATAGAAACCCAAATAAAAGAATCCTGACCTGGTCATGGTCCGGCAACGCCTGCATCAGGGGATATGAGCATGCAACATCAGAAGCAGACGTGAAAGGCCGCGCGACCCCGTAAGAGTGGACCAAGCAGTCTCGCCAAGGGGCAAATCTCAAAGGAGTTCCTCAGGTTTTCAGGGGCTGCCGCCACCTCTCTGGCTGTGCTTTGCGGGCTCTGTCCCTGCTTCGCACGTCTGCCTGCAGTTATTCTAGTTTAGTCGTGGAGAGAAGGTGAGAGGTGGGCTGCAGGCCGACTTTCCCCAGTGGAAGGATTTGACATTTTCCATCACTGGCTTCCTTTTTCATGTTTGTCTTTGCAGGGTTGCCACTCTTTTGTTCTTTTCCTGCTTACTGTGGTCACTAACCTCTTCTTTTTTTTTTTTTTTTTTTTGCTATTATAAAATATTCTAAACCATCTGCCCCACTCCAGCAAGCTTGAAAATGCCCCTGCACAGTGGAACAGTGGTAAGCCCCATACAATTCCCTTTCAATGACATATCTCCACTAAGTGGCAGACAAGGGAAACTGCATCTTCACCTCCTGACTCACAGCAAAGAGATTTATTCAGGAAAATAAATCTTTAAACGCTTATAGAGACACAAGAGAAAAAAAACAACCAACTAAACAATATCTGGAAAGCTATGTACACAAACGCCCAGAGTATAGGAAATAACATGCCCAGTTCTAGAGGCAGTCATGGAAGAAGCTGACATGGATGAAATGAAAGTCGCAGAGATGTGCCACACAAAGAACTGTGATTGGGATATAATCTATCATCTGTTTAGGAAGGACAGGGTAGGAAGAAAGGGAGGAGGAGTGGCACTAGATATATAAAAAAAAAATAGTATTAAAGCAACAGAACCTCAGGCCTTCCAAGGTAAGGAGGAGGGACTGTGGGTTAATCCATTTACATTGGTGTGAAATGCAGCCCTCCACAGGCAGAAGAAACAGATACAGATTTAACGGAGAATATTCACAAAATTGCTATGAAAGAGGAGGTGCTATTACTAGGGGATTCCAACCTGCTGGATGTTGATTGGGACATCCTGGTTGTGGTGTTTTCTAGAAGCAGGTGGAAGATTCTGGTTTATCTGTAGGAAGAACTGTTCTTGCAACTGGTAACAGAACCCACACGAAAAGGGGCAATACTGGACTGAGTGCTCACAAAAGGGGTTGCAGTGGAGGATCCCCTGGGATCCAGTGATCACCAGGTAGCAGCATTGAGTATTAGAGTGCAGGCGCTGACGGTTCATTCTAGAGTATAGGAAAACTAACTTTGTTGAGATAAGGGGAGTGTCTTAAGGAGGAGTCCTTAACTGGATGGGCCAAGTTAGGGGAAGTAGAAGAGCAGTGGGCAAAGCTAAAAGGTGATCTTGTAAAGGCAACAATTTTTGTTAGGAAGGTACATAAAGGAAAGAGGAAAAAGAGGCCACTGTGGTTTTCTAAAGAAGTGGCTGAAAAGGAAAGAGAAAAAAAAAAGATAGCATTCATAAGCCAGAAGTGATTGAAAAAGAGGAAGACAGATACCAACATCTAGAAAAGCTAAGAGAAGCTGGGAAAGTAGTCAGGAGAGCAAAGGTGGAAATGGAAGAAAAAATAGCAAACACAGTAACTATGCTAGTGACCGGAAGAAATGCAAGAATGGGACTGTACGATTCAGAGGTGAAGGGGAAGAATACGTAAAAGCTGCAGAGGGGAAAGCAGAATTACACAAATACACAGATACTGGCGTTCATTATTCACTGAGGAAGGGCTTGGAGCAGGACCAGAGAAAACTGCCACAAATAGGAATGGAAAGGAGGTAGACCTCGAATAATTTTCAGAAGGATGTGTTCTTGAGCAAACATGAGAGTAAATAAAGCGGTGGGGGCTGGTTGGGATACATCCGAGAGTATGAAGGGCAGCTCTGCTGGCTGATCTTTTCAATGCTTCTGTAGAGTCTGGAGTAGTTCTGGAGGACTGGAGGTAGGCAGATGTGGTTCCTTTTCCCAAAAGTAGAAGTAAGGATGAGTCTGACAACTGCAGACTGCTTAGTCTGAGTTCCGTTGTGAGTAAATGAATGGAATCATTGCTAAAGCAGAGGATAGTGCAGTTTCTAGAATTCAATGGATTACAATGATCTAAGACAGCATGGTTCTACCAAAGGTCAGATGAATCTGATCAATTTCTTTGATGGAATGACCAGAAAGTTGAATCAAGGAAGAGTGTTAAATTAGTGTATTTGCATTTCAATAAGGCCTTTAATATGGTTCCACATAGGCGAATTATAATTAAATTGAGCGCCCTTGGTATGACTGACTGGGTTAGAAACTGGTTAAGTAGGAGGCGACAAAGGGTAGTGGTAAACAGAGTTCACTCCGAGGAAAGGGGGCTTACCAGTGCTGTGCCGCAAGGTCTGGTCTGGTTCTCCTCACCATATTCTTAAGCAATAATGCGGCAGGACTAATGGAAAAGGATTGCCATTTTGTGGATGATATCAAAATCTGCAATGGGGTAGGCACTTTGGAAGGGGTACAAAACATAAAGAGGGATCCAGTCAAGCTTGAGGAATGGTCAAGGGTTTGACAGCCAGAACTTAATGCTAAAAGTTCAGAGTCAGGGTCATCTCTTTCACCCCCTGTCCAGGACCTCAGAGGTTTCCTGAAGCTGAGACGCTGCAGGCCACCATCAAGGCACCCTGACGCTGATGACATCTACAAACCGAGGGTCTTAAAAAGTGGAGCATGGCAGCGCGCTGCTGCTGGCACACCAAAGAGGCGCACCCTTTCTGCCAGTTTTTTTTAATTTGGAGGATGGGAAAGAAGAAAAAGGTGAAAACCGTATCCATTCTATCAATCTCAACTCCACTGCGAGGACCTATGGACATGCATGTCAGTCGTGCTAATTCAACACTGCAGGTACATTTGAGTACTGAATTAGCTGAAACTTCCCTTAGTTCGGAAGTGTGCCCCCCCCCCCCCCCTCCACCTATGCCTCCACTCTCAGACACCAGCCCCAGTGGTGATGAACTAATACCCACTACACTTTCTGTCAGTAATATCTCTGGGATATATGGAAGGTAATCTCATGTATAGAATCTTCACTGTCCAATACTGTAAATCATCTGCGCAAGTATTCTAGTGGTGCTACATCTAAATTATGTGATTTGGATGTGTAATGTTTCGTCGACTATGGGGTGGCTTCATGGTTGGCCTCACTCACCCCCGAGATGCCAGTGATCCTCCTATGCAGCATGGCTGCCACCACTACCACGTGTGCACACTGTGTCTAAGTAGGTCCTCCGGCGGGCATCTCCTCACAGCACATCTGGATGACATCAGGTCCACTGGGCCATTTAAAGTCTAGATGATTGCTCAGATGCCACCTCAGCAGCAGGTCCCCTACCGTGCCTTGTCTGCAGAGCGTGTTGCTTCTTCTACTCCAGTCTTGCCTCATTCCAACTGTGTCTCGTTCCTGCCCTGCGCCAGCCTTGTCTCATTCCATTCCGGCACCTGTTCTCACCTTGCTCCAATCCTGCCCCTGCCTTGTTTCAGTCCTCATTCTGCTCCTGCCTTACCCCTGCTCTCTCCTTAGCTCTCACTTCCTGTCCTCCTCTCTGACTGATCTCTTGAGCCTTGACCCCCACCGCTCGGATATGGACTTTGTCTACCTTGAACTCTGCTGTGTCCAGATGCTGCTTGACCGCTGTCTTGTTGGTTCCTGGCCTAAGCCCTGCTGGCCTCAAAAGCCAAGGACTCAACCTTCTAAAGGTGAAGCCTAGTTCCAGTCCCAGCTTGAACGTGTGTGCCGGCTGTCGGTGTGGGCCTAGCTGGTTCGCCTGCCAGGCTGCATCAATCGCCACCACAGCCAAAGGGCTCACAATCCTGGAAAGGGCTGTAGAGTGGATGCCCTTGAAGCGAGCATTAACCAGTTCAACAAGCATCAGTTTTTTTTACCTCCCTGATAAGAAGAGGATCATGGGCTTAGAGGAGGGAACTACTGATATGTTGGCTCCCTTCTCTAGTCCAGATTTATCTCTCTTTCTTCAATCTTCAAATGACAATATTTCAACTAGATTTACTTTTGTTGTTACCTTTGTTCTAGATGCTGACAGAGATGTGGGGGGGGCGGGTGTTTCCCCCATCAATATTTTAAATATAAGGAAAGTTAGATTTGTGGGCAAAGAATACAAGTCTCCCCTTCCGTATCCAGAGAGGTTCAGTTAAGGAGGAAAAGGTTTTCTTCAGCTGAAACCGCGCTATATATTGGGACTTCCTTTTATGGTTAACATTTCCCTGTGAATGTGTTGCGGGATATCAAGCCAATATGTTTGTGGATCCGACGCATCTTGAAACGTTTTTTAGTAGATAAGTTACGATGGCAGCACTGAGCACCTGAGTAGGTGGAGCAGGTCTGTGTTCTGATGTTTCACTCAAGTTGTTTCCTTTTTCCTTTTTCTTATTGTAAGCTCTCCCCCTTTGATCAGTAATTGCTGTGTGCTTCATATGAGTTTTGTGATTAGGATAGTTAGTAGATTTTCTTTTGTCTGTAGCATTAATATGATTTAAAATTTAATAAAGATTAAATTTAAAAAAAAAAAAAAAGCAGCAGCAGCAGGGTTCTGCATGTGGGTTACAAAACCCTAAGGGAGCAATACAGTATGGGGGGTGAAGTTCTGTGCACATAACAAGAGCGGGATCCGGGGGCAAGCATACCTGATGATCTTAAGGTGGCCAAACATGTAGTCAAGGCCGGAAGGATGCTTGGATACATAAGGAGATGAATAGCCAGCAGAAAAAAGCAGACAATATTGCTTCTGTACAGGTCCCTGGCGAGGCCTCTCATGGAATACTGTGAACAGTTCTGGAGATCGCACCTTCAAAAGGATATAAACCAAACACAATCAGCCCAGGGGGCAGCTACCAAAATGGCCAATGGCCTTCCTCATAAAGCATATGGAAGCAGACTTAAAGATCTAAACATGCACAACATGGAGGAAAGGAGGGGGGAGAGGAGATACTGTATACCCCCTCAAGGAATAAAATGCACAGGAGGCATTTCCACAGAAAGGAGGCTCTGGAACAAGGAGTCATGCCATGAGAGTGAAAGGGGGTAAACTCAGGAGTGACCTTAGGAAATATTTCTTTACAGAAAGGGTCAAGATGCACAGAACAGCCTCCCAGTGGCGGTGCTGGAGAGAAGGACTGTATCAGAATTCAAGAAAACACGGCGTAAGCACAGAGTATCTCTGAGGAAGGGATTATAAAGCTGAGTAGGAGATGTGGATAGGCAGACTGGATGGGCCTTATGATCTACGTTTCTATTTCTCGCCGCCTAAGAGCAGCTCCTGCAGAATCCGCGCTTCCAGCTTTTTTTGGTTAGAGAATTGAAGCACGGGATCCCAATATTGTACAGCATGCTGCGGGGCAGGAATGAGGTGCACTGGCAGCGCTCCTTGTGTCTCGGTACTGGAATAACAGGGGGTGCTGCGGGGCAGGAGTAAGAAGCATTAGCAGCACTGGGGAGGGGGGGAGCTCAGTACTGGATTAGCCGGGGGCGGGTGCTACAGGGCAGCAGTAAGGTGCAGCTGGCAGAAAGCTGTGTGAACCTAGTCAAAGCTTTGTCAGCCTGTTACAACTTCTCATCTAGTCATCCATCTTAAAAAGTCTTGCTCCTGGAAACAGTCTGTGTTTATCATCTGTCAAAAACAAACGGGGGGAGAATAAAACAGCACAAGCCTCATTATGAAGAAACACCTTGGAAGCGTATTTATTATTTATAAAGGCTTGAGAGGATGCATTTCTTTTTTTTTTTTTTTTTTTGTTTTTGCAGCTCTGGAATAGGAGGTACAATTTCACACTGTGGCGCTCGATCCAATTACCGCCTCTGTCTTTCCCCTTAAGCCCCACGCTTCCTTCTGCTCTCACTGCCGCTCTCACTTACCTTTCATCTTTCACTTTATGGGCGCTGCGGGTGTAAATGGTCCATTTCCCCCCCCCTTTCAGCTTACGGTGTTAAAAAAAAAAAAAAAGTAAAAGATAAAACCCAGGCTGGAAAGAGAAAGGGGGTGGAAGATGTGAAGGTGAGAACAAGTCAGCTGAGATTTTCTCGGATCCTGCAGGACTGCGATGGTGGGGGCTGTGGGGGTGATTTGTGGAGGGAGGGGGGAGAAGAAGGGGCCTGTCAGTTTTTCAGAGCTGTGCTGCTTCCGTTAGTGGTGTTAGTCCTGGGGAAAGTCTGCCACGGCCGCAGCAGAGGTCGAGCGATTGCCCAGCTCAAGTTTGAAGAGGAGTTTGGTTCCCTGTGTTAACGAAGCCCTGCAAGAAAGCAATATTCAAAGAGCCTCACCAGGTTTCCACCAAGGAATTTGACAGTTAAACTACCGGCAATGAAAATATCCAATCCCTTCTAATGCAGGCGCTGATGCTCGTGTGTGTCTGTGCCAGAGCTGAGGTGGGGAGCAGGAGCACAGCAGGGTAGGGACCCCTCCCATATCCTGGAACTTCCCTTCCTTATTCTCCCCAGATTCTGAAACCCACCCCCAATCCCTTCCTTTCCTCAATCCTAGAACCTCCCTCCCTCCCTCTCACTCTCCCTTCTCTACTTCCATCCCAGATTCCTGATCCTCCCATCCACAGTCCTCTCTCTCCCTCCCTCTCTCTCTCCTACCCATAGCCCCAGTTCTCTTTCCTTCTTACACTCCTCTCCTCCCCTTTTCCTCACCTCCATTTCTGGTAATCCTCTCTTCCTCACCCCATCCCTGGTCCTCTCCCCATCACTGGGATAAGAAAATTATATCTTACCTGCTAAAGTTCGTTCCTGTAGTACCATGGATCAGTCCAGACCGTGGGTTGTCTTCCCCTTCCAGCAGATGGAGTCAGAGCAAAAACTGAGAAGGCAGACCCTTATTAGCTAGTGCACCCTCTACATTCCCTCAGTATTAAGGATATCCAAGCAAAAAGAGAAAACACCTTGGATGGATCTATCAAAGCATTTGAACTGTGGATGGAAGAAACCAACCCAACAACTAGAAACCTGAAAAACCAAGTAAGCCAAAAAACTTGCAAATGAACTCTTAGTCAGGTACATATCTTGTATGAGAAAGGAAAAAGGGAATCGAGCTGAGAAGTAGTCTCAAAAACCCCCAAAATTCAAAGGGCGGGTGTCTGGACTGATCCATGGTACTACAGGAACGAAAATTAGCAGGTAAGATATAATTTTCTTTTCCCTGTACGTACCAGGATCAGTCCAGACCGTGGGATGTACCAAAGCTTCCCTAAGTAGGGTGGGTCCCGGAAAACCCAGCTCGAATGACCTGAGCCCAAAAAGACCCCAAAACTGGAGGCTGGAGGTTCAACCAATAGTGATGAGTAAATGTGTGCAGAGACTTCCAGGTAGCCGCTCTGCAAATTTCCTGCTGCGAGACCACCTGGGATTCAGCCCAGGACGCTGCTTGAGCTCGGAGAGAATGAGCCTTAATGCCCACTGGAGGCTGTTGACCAGTGCTAATGTAGGCGACCGAGATTGCCTCCTTCAGCCAGCGAGCAATAAAGGTCTTCGAAGCCTTATGACCTTTCTTGGGACCACTCCAAAGGACAAAGAGGTGGTCCGACAGACAAAAATCATTAGTAACTTCCAAGTAGCGCATGAACACGTGCTTGATATCAAGGCACTGCAGTTCCCCTGGGATCCTCGTCAGAGAAAGATGGGAGTTCCACCGACTGATTTAAATGAAAGGAGGAAACCACCTTCGGCAAAAATGATGGTATTGTGGTTAAGGATACTCCCGAGTCTGTGATACGGAGATGAGGCTCCCTGTATGACAAAGCTTGGAGCTCCGAAATCTGGCATGCAGAGCAAATGGACACCAGGAACACCATCTTCAAAGTGAGATCCTTGAGCATGGCTCCTCGAAAAGGCTCGAAAGGCAGACCCCCCAGAGTCCGAAGCACCAAGTTTAAGTTCCACGAAGGGCATAAATTGTGAATCGGAGGCTTGATATGTTTCACTCCTTTGAGAAACTGGACAATATCGGGGTGCGAAGAAAGCAAAGCACCATCCAAGTGACTCAAGAGGGCTCCAAGAGCTGCCACTTGGAGTCTCAAGGAATTGAAAGCTAATCCCATGTCGAGACCTCGTAAAAAATCCAGTATCTGGGCTATAGACGCCTGGTGGGGCGAGATATGCGTGGACACATACCAGGATTCAAAAACCTTCCAGACCCGGACATAGGCTACCGAGGTGGAAGTTTTCTGAGCCTTCAGAAGAGTAGAAATAACCGCTTCATCATACTCATGCTTTCTCAGCCTGTGCCTCTCAAAAGCCAGGCCGCAAGACAAAAGCATTCTACCTGATCGAAAAATATTGAACCCTGCTGTAGGAGGTTCAGTAGATGACTCAGCCGCAGAAAACTGTCCTCCGCTAGGTTGATGAGGTCTGCAAACCATGGACGGCGTGGCCACTCCGGAGCCACCAGGATGACGGGCCCCTGGTGAATCTCGATTCTCCGAAGCACCTTTCCCATAAGGAGCCAGGGCGGAAACGCGTAGAGAAGAATGTGCTGTGGCCACAGTAGTACTAGGGCATCTAAGCCTTCTGCACCGTGTTCCTGTTTTCGTATTTCTCTGAGTGGCCATCAGATCTAGATGGGGACACCCCCACCTCCGGAAGAGCAGCGATACTGCCTCCTTGGACAGTTCCCATTCCCCCGGATCGATATGCTGGCGACTCAAGAAGTCCGCTTGAACATTGTCCACTCCCGCAATGTGCGAGGCTGCCAAGCGGGAGAGATGGAGTTCCGCCCACGGCAGGAGCTTGTCTATCTCCAGCGACACATGAGACTCCTGGTTCCCCCTTGCCGGTTGATATAGGCTACCGTCGTTGCGTTGTCCGAGAGTATTCGAACTGCACGGCCTTGAACCAGGGGCAGAAAACGCTTCAGCGCCAGGCGGACTGATCTTGTCTCCAGACGGTTGATAGGCCAAGCCGCTTGCTCCGGTGTCCATTGACCCTGGGCTGACTGCCTTCCACACATCCTCCCCAACTGGAGAGGCTGGCATCCGTGGTGATGACCACCCACTGAGGGATGCCCAATTCCACACCCTGTAGTAAGTGATCCAGAAGGAGCCACCAGGATAGGCTGGTCCTGACTAAGGGTGGAAGTGGCAGGGGCATCTGAAATTCTCAGGATATTGGCTTCCACCGGGAAAGCAATGCTCTTTGCAATGGTCTCATATGAGCCAAAGCCCACGGAACCACATCTATAGTGGAGGCCATGGTTCCCAGAACCAGCAAGTAGTCCCAAGCCATGGGAAGTGAGTGAAAACGCTGTACCTGTGCCAGAAGAGAGTGAGTGCGTTCCGCACAAAGTGAGACCTTGCTTACTTTGGTATCGAAATGGGCCCCCAAAAAATCCAGAGACTGCGACGGGGTCAGCCGGCTCTTGGCAAAGTTGACCACCCAGCCTAGCAATTGAAAGAGCCATCCAGTACTCCTACCATGTGACAGAGGCCAGCCAATGGCACGGATACCCTGTCAAATGGTAAGGGCAAAGGGCCATCGGCGCCATTTTGATTAATGGCAGCCAATGGCCCGAGAGCGGGAGATCGCTCCCGGGACCCCCACTGGACCACCAGGTACTTTAAAAAAGTTTTGGGGGGGTCGGAAGGGTGGGGGAAGCTAAAGAATGTGTTTTAAAGGGTCGGGGTGGGTTTTTTGTTTATCGGCTCGGGCGCAGCCAATAAAAAAAAAACGATCGGACCCCACGAAAATTCATGATTGTCCCCGAACCCGGAATCGGAACTGATTCCGGTTCCGATTCACATCTCTACGCTGATACTCCTTTCGGATTGGAATGTGAAGATAAGCTTCCGTCAAATCCAAGGAGGCGAGGAACTCTCCTCGGCGCACCGCAGCTATGACAGAGTGGAGGGTCTCCATCCTGAAGTGAAGAATCCGGAGGGCCTTGTTGATCATCTTGAGGTCGAGGATTGGACGGAAGGAGCCTTCCTTTTTGAGCACCACGAAGTAGATGGAATAGTGGCCGAGCTCCTGCTCCTCGATGGGCACCGGCAGAATTGCCCCTAGAGCCAGGAGGCGCTCGAGGGTCTGGCGAATGGCATCCTACTTCCTGGACAGTCCGCATGGGGAGAAGACAAATCTGTTGCGAAGGGCTCGAGCAAATTCTAAAGTGTAACCGTGATGTAGAATATTTAAGACCCAGAGGGCTGAGGTGATTCTGGCCCACTCCTCGTAAAAAAGGGACAGGCGTCCTCCTATCCTGGGAGCCGAAGAGTGGACCGGCAACACTTCATTGGGAGGATTTAGCCGATGCCCCTTGAGCAAGGGTATCTCGAGCGGGCCGTCGGCCTCGAAAGGAATGTGACCAGGACTGCGATCTTGACGAAAGTGGCTTGTGAGAAAGTGGTCGAGACTGTCGGAAATGCCGTTGTCCTCGAAAACGGCTTCGCGTGGAGTTGAAGACTCTCGGAGTGTGAGGACGATCCTCCGGCAACTTGTGTACCTTATTTTCTCCCAATGATTTAATAAGCTGGTCCAACTTGTCTCCAAACAGTAACTTGCCTTTGAAGGGAAGAGAGCCCAGCTGAGCTTTGGAGGAAGAATCTGCCGACCAGTTTCAAAGCCAGAGGAGGCGCCTTGCCGAGACCACTGACACCATGGACCGAGCCAGCACCCGGAGCAGATCATATAAGGCGTCCGCTCCATATGCAATGACCGCCTCCAGCCTCTCTGCCTGCTGCGCTTCCTCCAGGGGAAGATCCTGGGTATTAAGCAGTTGCTGAACCCACCGGAGCCCTGCTCTTTGCATTAGGAATCTACACACCGCCACCTTAACTCCCAAAGCGGATACTTCGAAGACCCTTTTTAAATAGTCTTCGAGTTTGCGGTCTTGCAAGTCGCGCAGGGCGGGCCCTCCTGTAACCGGAATGGTGGTCCTCTTCGTGACCACCGTCACCGAGGCATCCACCTTAGGTACCTTGAGGAGGTCCAAGTACTCCTCCGGAAGTGGGTACAGCTTGTCCATGGTCCTGCCTACCCTCAGAGCCACTTCAGGGGTCTTCCACTCTCCGGACAATAATTGGAGGAGCATGGGATGGAAAGGGAACGTCTTCACTGGCAGGCGGAGACCCGCGAGAACAGGATCTCCCTTCTTAGATGTAGTACTGGGCCCTGGAGACTCCTGGGGGGGCTCGATATCCAATTCCTCCAGGACATGCGCAATGAGGGGTTCCAGCTCGTCCCGCTGAAAAAGTCGTAGGACCCGGGGATCGTCCCCTTCCACCTGAGACAGGGGAGTAGGGTCATCCAGGTCGGAGTCACATAAGGGATCCTGAGGCTGAGGGTCAGGAGGGATAGGCTGGGAAACCACCCTAACTGGAGAGCCGGGGGCAGCATCTGGCAAAGTCCCACCTAGAGGAAATCCCAATCCCTGGGGGATCCCCATTGCACCCAGGGATCATCTAACCGGGGTACCTTCGGTGGGGGAGGGACGAGAGCAGGATCTGGCTGCTGCTGCTGTTGTTGCTGGCTCGGCCGAGCCAGATAGGCATTATGCATTAACAATATAAATTCAGTTGAAAAAGGCCCAGGAGGAGGGGGAGGAGGAGGAGGGTCCCCCGCGGTGGGTCTGCAACCGGCAGGGCAGAAGGGGTAAGAATCAGAGGCAGGGGGGCCTCTCAGAGTCCTGCGTGGAAGCAGGACTCTGAGAAAACAAAATGGCTGCCGTTCCCGCATCGGAAGGGAACGGGGCCTACCCCTCCACAACCTGGCGCGCCTTCGCACGCGAATTGCAGCTTCCCTCCTGCCTCGAGGTGCCCTCCCCGCCGGGGAGGCACCCGGCACAAAATCTGTCCTGTGAGAGCCGGGAACCCGACTCTCCACACCCGGCGCATCGCGCTGAGCGCGGCATGGAGGTAAGTAAAAGACGAAAAAATAAACCTCCGGAGGCTACCGGCAGCGGAGCAGTAATAAATGAACGCTGCTTCTAACCTTCGCGACCCCACCGTGCAGGAGCGAACCTGACTGAAGTTAGTATTTATTTATTTAATCAGAGGGATGTCGCATCCCTGATTATCAAGCTGCTGCTGAGGAAAACGACAACTCAGGGCAGCGGGTCGCAAGTATGGGGGGAGAGAGACTGGAACGCCAGCTTACACCCTGGGCTGCAAGAAGGGCAGAGCTGAAAAAGAAAATTACAACTTACCCCAATAATACAGAAAAAAATAATAAAGAGACAGTTTGACAGGAATGTCCCTGACAGGAAGTTCAGCCTGGGCTAACTGAACCAGAGTCTGTAAAATTCTTCAACCTTTTTTTTTTTTTTAAAGATCCATCCAAGTAAGAATAAGGAGAAAGGCTATAGAAAGCACTGTAAAGGAATTATCCTTTCTAAAGTTAGAGGGAGAACCGTAGGCGCAATCCGCATCTGCTGGAGTCAGAGGAATACTGCGGGAATGTAGAGGGCGCACCAGCTAATAAGAAGGGACCGCCTTCTCAGTTTTTGCTCTGTCTCCATCTGCTGGAAGGGGGAGACAACCCACGGTCTTGACTGATCCTGGTACGTACAGGGAACTCCTCTTTCTACTGACGCTTCTGATCTCTTTTCCTCACCCACTAAAAAAAAAAAAGTAAATTGCACAGACACAAGCAAGGCTGGGAAATAATGTATTTTTATAATGTAATAGAAACCATGAAATGTTTGCCGCTGTTCTCCAGAGATTTTTTTTTGTTTGTTTTAATTTTTGCCACAGAAGCTACCCCCTGGGATGATGCAGGAAGCTGCGGGGCTGTACCTTAGACCATCTGCTTCCTGTTCTTTGACCTTATTGGGGGGGGCACGAAGAGCCTAGAGTTGGCAAAACCTTAAATCCGTTCCTGGGATGTGAGTGAGGGCATCAGAGCGAGTGTGGGGAGTGAGTGGAGTCGGAAAGGATGTGAGAGGATCAGAAGTGGGCGTGTAGTGAGCAAAAAAAAAAAAAAGGGGGGATCAACATGAGGACACGAGGTATTAGAGTGGATCTTCACTCCCTTCCTCTCCTGATCTTGGATTGCCTCCTCTCTGATGCGGGATCCCCTTTCTTTCTCCTCCCCTGCCCTCAATGCCCCCTTTCTTTTCTCGCTCTGCTTGCCATCCTCCTTCCCTCTGATGCCTAATTCCCTTTCTTCTCTCTTCCCGTGGTGATTTTCTAAAAAGAAAAGTATGGGGTCGGGGCCAGAGGCAGCCTGCCTGCCTCCACCGTCCACTCCAGCCGCAGTGGGGGGGGGGGGGGGGGGGAGAAAGGAAGCAGTTCCAAACGATTCCGGGTCAGTGACCTGGTGTGCCCTGGCAGAAAATCAGCCCTGCCCCCTCTCTTTACACCTCAATTCCCTGTCTTCTCCACTACCCCCCAAGAGTGCCTCCTCCATTGCCCTACCCCTCTGCCCCTCCTCCCCGAGACCTTTCTCAGTCCTTCTCCTCCCCATCCTTTAGATCCCCTCTCCTATCCCTATTCTCCTCCTTTACCAGCACTGATCACTGGGCCTATGAGAAAAGAGCTTTAGTGAATCAGGTCCATCTCTTCCAACCACCCCCCCCCCCCCCCTCCAAAAAATAACTAAATAACTAAATGAATTAACCAGGAAGTCGATACTGAAAAGTTATCCGCCTAATGGCAAAACCAGCAATGCACCTAAATTCTAACTGGATAACTAGTTCTGCCCCTAGAATTTAGGCGCATAAGTCGGGGGCGTTCCAGGGACAGGCGGGAGGCATTTCGGGGAGGAGTGGAGTTACCACGCATAAGTTAACCGGCTAACTCCGATATTCAGATAGGTTTATCCGGCTTACTAGCCAAGCTGCTCAGCAGCTGAATGTTGCCCCCCAGGTGTACAAGAAATGTCAGGAAATAATTTTATTTTTATGTAAAATACAAATTTACATTATTCAATACACAAACCTCTACATATTGATGCAAAATGTGCCATAATATAATTGCCATAAAATTTTCTGACACTTGCTGCAGAATCTGCCTTTAAGCTGCTGCTGGAAACTGGGGACTGTGACATTAGGAAACTGCTCTGTAGTGCCATCAACAAACAAATCTTGCAATACCTAATGAACAGCAAACACTTACACAGAAAGTCAGATTGAGTACCTCCTGAGGCAACGAACCACTGACCACATCTTTACCTTACAAACACTGATTAACAAGCAGGTAAAAAGATTTCCCTCTGGGAGAATACTTCTATGTTTTATAGACTACAAATGCTTTTGATTCAATCTTGTACCCTGCCTCGACCTTAAATTACTACAAACTGGAATTATGAGATAAACCTCTCATATCATTAAATGCCTGTATTTATCAACAGAAAGGAAAAGATGAACAACCTGCAGACAGGCAGCTTCAGGCAGGAGTGAGGGGGAGTCAGAGAGATGTGGCCTGAGCCCCACCCGCTCTACATCAATGATCTCTCCCCCACTACTCCAGCAATCCTCATAATCCCGGACTGAAACTATATTAACCTTCAGAGATCAAACGCCTGCTGTTTGCAGGCAATCTGCTCATTTTATCCCCTATCCCAGAAGGTCTGCAAGAGAACCAATACCTGCTGGAGACCTTTTGCAAATTGTAGGCCCTATAGGTGAATCTAGAAAAGATGAAAATTATAGAGTCCAATATTCAGTAACTTGGTTAGTGGACAGGATATCCGGCTAAAGTTAGCAAGATGACTTGTTCCGTAAATGCAGCGGGATAAACGCCCTGCTGAATATATTAGCCTAAAGTGATCAGGCTACATGTAGTCAGATAATCCTAACCATTCAGCGTTTAAATATGACCAGTTAGGCCTAAAGTAATCCGGCTTTGTGTGGCCAGATAAAACACCACTTAATAGGATAATTTCAAAAGAAATCCGGTTAAGTGGCGATCCTTTAAAAAAAAAAACAAACAAAAACAGAACTGAGGGCCTCCTGGCCAAATTCACAGCCCTCCCACCTCAAAAGTTCACCTTACCCCAGGCTGGAAAGGACCCCCCCCCCCCCCCCCAGTCACCTGAAATTGAAAAATAAATCAGATATTGGCGGCATAGTTCTCCCCACTAAATACAATACCAAGTATTAGAGATGTGAATCGCAACCGGAATCGGTTCGGATTCTGGTTCCGATTCACATGTGGGGTTTTTTTCATCGGGCCCGATTGCGGTTTTGTTTATCGGCTGCGCCCGAGCCGATAAACAAAAAACCCACCCCGACCCTTTAAAACTAATCCCTTTGCTTCCCCCACCCTCCCGACCCCCCCAAAAACATTTTACAGGTACCTGGTGGTCCAGTGGGGGTCCCGGGAGCAATCTCCCGCTCCCGGGCCGTCGGCTGCCACTAATCATAATGGCGCCGATGGCCCTTTGCCCTTACCATGTGACAGGGTATCCGTGCCATAGGCCGGCCCCTGTCACATGGTAGGAGCACTGGATGGCCTGCGCCATTTTTAAAGATGGCATTGTTATTGTTGTTGTTAGACTTTACTATTATTTTATCTGGTATTACATGTTCCATGTTCCTTGTTCCATGTTCCTTGTACTCGCCCCAAAGCGACAGTTCAGTTTTCATGTAAACCGGTGCGATATGTATCCTATACAGGAACATCGGTATATAAAAGTTAAAAATAAATAAATAAATAAACATATACACCTTTCTTTCTCCAGGCCACGGTGGAATGGCCCCCTCTGTCCCCTTCCTCTTCACTTCGGGCCGTGGTGGGATGAGTTCCACCATGGCCTGCGGGCTACTCTTTCTTCAGCCCCACTGGCCTTTCTGTGAAAGGGAGAGACGGGAGCCGCAAAGAGAAAACGGGAAACTGCCGTGACCTTTCTTCATTTTTGACTGCCAGTGGGTTGAGCTCTGCCTGCAGTCCGTCTCTCTGCGAACGTTTCACATTTTTGGCCGTCAGCGAGTTGAGGTCCACTGGCGGCCCTGCGGCCTCTCCTGCTTCTGCTGCCCTCCCCAGGTGCGCCACCCCGTGCAAATGCATGGTGTGCACACCTGGTTGTGCCGGGCCTGATTATTACTGCTATTTAACACTTCTATAGTCCTACAAGGTGTACACAGCACTGTACAGACAAGAAGGCCCTTCTCTGCAGAGCTTACAATCTAGTCAATAGACAAACATTGAGGGCAGACAGATATTGAGGAGTAACCTGACTCATGAAGTATAGTTGTAACCCATGGTTACTAATTAAAATGGTACTCTAGGGCCCCTTATAGGATTGTTGATGCTTTGTTATTGCTTTATTAAGCATGTTCCAACTTTAATTGCGTCACTCTTTGGAGAGCTTTGGTTAAGGCAAGTTTCCTTCTCCAACATGCATCCTTAGAAGACCCTGATCCCTATAAAGCATTTGTAAACTCCAGGGAGGACTGTGCCATCAAATTTAATTGAACTCTTCTTACTAAGGCATGGGAGCAAACCGTCTTTTTGTGAGTACCATGGGGTTGCATTACATAAGATATGCCATATTGGGCCAAACCAAGAGTCCATCAAGCCCAGCATCCTGTTTCCAACAGTGGCCAATCCAAGTCACAAGTACCTGGCAAGTATCAAAACACTAAATAGATCTCAAGCTACTATTCTTTATTGATTAATAGCAGTTTATGGATTTTTCCTCTAAGAACTTATCCAAACCTTTTGTAAACCCAGTTACACTAACTGCTGTGACCACATCCTCTGGCAATGAATTCCAGAACTATGTGATGAGTGAAAAATAATTTTCTTCGATTTGTTTTAAATGAACTACTTGCTAACTTCATGGAGTGTCCATAATCCTTCTATTATCTGAGAGAGTAAATAACCGATTTACATTAACCTGTTCAAGTCCTTTCATTATTTTATAGACCTCTATCATATCCTCCTCAGCCGTCTCTTCTCCAAACTGAACAGCCTTAACTTCTTTAGCCTTTCCTCACAGGGAGCTGTTCCATGCCCCTTATCATTTTGGTAGCCCTTTGCACTTTCTCCACTGCAACTATATCTTTTTGGAGATGTGGCTACCAGAATTGTACACAGTATTCAAGGTGCGGTCTCACCATGGAGCGATACAGAGGCATTATGACATCCACCATTTTATTTGCCATTCCCTTCCTAATAATTCATAACATTGTTTGCTTTTTTTGACTACCACAGCACATTGGCCAACGATTTCAATGTATTATCCACTATGATGCCTAGATCTCTTTCCTGGTGATAACTCCTAAGATAGAACCTAACATTCTGTAACTACAGCAAGGGTTATTTTTCCCTATATGCATCACCTTGCACTTGTCCACATTAAATTTCATCTGCCATTTGGAAGTCCAATCTTCCAGTCTCGCAAGATCCTCCTGCAAGTCATCACAATCTGCTTGAAATTTAACTACTCTGTATAATTTAGTATCATCCACAAATTGTATCACCTCACTTGTCGTACCCCTTTCCAGTTCATTTATAAATATATTAAAAAGCACCAGTCCAAGTACAGATCCCCGAGGCACTCCACTCCACCTTTGTCCACTGTGAAAACTGACCATTTAATCCTACTCGAAAACTGACCATTTAATCCTACTCTCTGTTTCCTGTCTTTTAACAAGTTTGCAATCAACAAAAGGACATTGCCTCCTATCCTATGACTTTTTAGTTTTCTTAGAAGCCTCTCATGGGGGACTTTGTCAAAGCCTTCTGAAAATCCACTACACTACATCTACCAGTTTACCTTTGTCCACATGTTTATTCACCCGTTCAAAAAAAATGTAAATTTGTGAGGCAAGATGGCCTTTGGGTAAATCCATGTTGGTTGTGTCCCATTAAACCATCTCTATCTAAATATTTCGTGATTTTATTCTTGATAATAGTTTCCACGATTTTTCCCGGCACTGAAGTCAGGCTCACTGGTCTATAGTTTCTCAGATCAACCCTGAAACCCTTTTTAAATATTGGGATTACATTTTCCACTTTCCAGCCTTCAGGTACAATGGATGATTTTAATGATAGGTTACAAATTAATTGAAATAGATCTGAAATTTCATTTTTTAGTTCTTTCAGAACCTTGGGGTGCATACCATCCAGTTCAGGTGATTTACTACTCTTCAGTTTGTCACTCTGGCTCTCCATGTCTTCTAGGTTCACCGTGATTTGGTTCAGTTCATCTGAATAGTCACCCTTGAAAAACGTCTCCGGACGGGTATCTCTCCAATATCCTCTTCAGTAATCACCAAAGCAAAAGATTTGTTTAGTCTTTCTGCGATGGCCTTATCTTCCCTAAGTGCCCCTTTAACCCCTCGATCATCTAATGGTCCAACTGACTCCCTCACAGGCTTTCTGCTTTGGATATATTTAAAAACATATTTATTATGAGTTTTTACCTCTATGGCCAACTTCTTTTCAAATTCTTTCTTAGCTTATCTTATCAATGCCTTATATTTTACTTGGCAGTGTTTATGCTTTATCCTATATTCTTCTGATGGATCCTTCTTCTAATTTTTGAATGAAGATCTATTGGCTAAAATAGCCTCTTTCACCTCAATTTTAGCCACGCCAGCAATTGTTTGACCTTCCTTTCACTTTCTTAACGTGTGGAATACATCTGGACTGCACTTCTAAGATTGTATTTTTTTAACAATGTCCATGTCTATTTGCACACTCTTAACCTTTGTAGCTGCACCTTTCAGGGGTTTTTTAAAACTATTTTTCTCATTTTATCAAAGTTTTTCTTTTGAAAGTTTTGTGCTAGGGCTGTGGATTTATTTACTGTCCCCCTTCAAGTTATTAATTAAAATCTGATCATATTACGATCACTATTGCCAAGCGGCCCTGCCACTATTACCTCTCTCACCAAATCCTGCGCTCCACTGAGAATTAGTGAAATTTCAGATTAAATGAACATTACACCTGATGTTGGATGATAAAATTGCAACAGGCAGAATTAACATTTCTTGGTTCATCAGCAGTTTATAAAATAAACAAGATGGTTGGACTCAATGAGAGTGATCCCATGTTTTATTTTGGATCACATGAGAGCAAGGAGTATGGAAGGACCAGTGAGGAAGGTACTCATAAAGACTAGCCCTTGAGAGATTCTGCCAGTTCTATGAGAGATAGTATGGTGCAGGTTGCAAAACTGGTGCCCAATATGGGGCCTTTGGGTGCAAAAATAGATTCTGGACTATTTTATGCATTAATGATTTCTGGTGTGTATGTGGCAGGCTAAAACTTAAAATGTTTGCAGGGTCTGTCATCATTATAATTTCAGGGAAAGCAGAAGGATTACAGAGGCTGGGCTAACTGGACAAACTTTCTAGAACTGCTGTATCCTCTGTGCATGGAGAATGAGTCATCATGCGGCACCTATCCTTCTATGCCACATAATTATATATATATGTGGGCTACGGCATTGTCCTTGGGTGCTGAAGAGTGTGGTGCAGTGTGGAGAGTGGTGAACAGAGCATTTAGGAAGGATTGTTGCAGAGCAGCTGAAAGAATGGAGCACTACTTCCCCAGAAAACTCCCGTTGAGCCTTAAATGAGGTTGTGTAGTGGGGCGGCTGGAGTGTCAGTTTTGCAGGATGCCTACCAGACCATTGGCGCTGGACATCGCAAGCCACGAGTGTGATGCTCTGCATTTTTTGATCCATGTGGACTACCTGACAGGTATGAGGCTTGGCGTCAGAGCGAAGGATTTGTGGAGTGGAGCCGGCCATGATATGATCACCTTCCTGGAGTCATCTATGGGATCTGAACTGCAGCAATACCTGCAGTGGAAGGAAGCAGGGAAGGAGATGGAGGCTACGGCAGGGTATTCAGGAAGAACTCTAATAATATTCAATGAAGGGAAGTTGGCTGAGAAACCCCTGGAAGAGGACGATGAGGACTGGCCTGCAGCTGCTGTCAGTGTAGACAAGCTGAATCTCTCAGGGGAGAAAAAAATGATTTTCCGGTAGCATGGGAAGTAGCAAGTGGAATGCATCGAGTCCTGCAGGAGGCCCTAAGTTGGGTGGAGGCTGAGTTGCCTGAGATTATGAGTTTGCCACTAGAGACTACCATCCCTGGAATCCTGTTTGCTATGGAATTGTGCAGCAAAGAAGATCAGAGGGAGAGGGGCCGCACTAACCAGGAATACCGCAGCAAAATTACCAAAAAAAGCTGAAGTGTTGATGGAACAGCTCAGAGTGCAAGAGGTTAGTCCTCTAGTGAAGGAGCCAGCATTGTTAATGGACCCTGTGAAAGAGAGAGGAATAAATCCTGATGCGATAATAGAGACGGAGCAGGAAGTGAGTGAACTGCCTCTGATTAAAATGTGTCAGGGTCTGGGCCATGAATCATTACTAAATCTCAACCAGTGCGGGGATGTTCGTGTGTGTGAAGAAAACGTCTCCAGGAGGAGGATGAAGGCTCTGGGTCAAACTTCTGAAGCTACAAAGGAGAGTGCAGCAGAGGTGGGGGCATGTTTTAACCCTCCAGTGGAAGAAGAAACACAGGCAAGCATCTGTCACACACAATCTGTGGTTCCTTATCCTCATTATCAGGGAACCTGGGAAGATTTGGAACTGGAGTCTGGAAAATCTCACATTTATAATCTGGTGCATCTCTGTAGAGCGGAGGGAGAAGTCAGGAAGATGATAAAAGACTTTTGGGGCTATAAATATCCTTATTTCCTAAAGTGGGCCATGCAAGTGAATGAGAGGAACTAAGATGAGTGGATCCACCAGAAGGTTGTGGAAAAGATGAGAGAAGATGCTAAAACTGGCTCATTTGAAAGAAGAAGCACCATTATTCCAGCAAGTGGTTGGTGAAATCAAGACGTCTTTGCATGCAGGGAGGCACATAAGGCTGCACCTTCTGGTGTGTCTCTCCAGATGGGAATGATTGAAAAGGATGCCATTGCTACCAGAAAGCTGGGAGATGGGTCAATTGTGGAGAAACTGGACCTTAACCATCTATTTCAGAGACATTTTTGCTAAAAGAACTACAATAACAACTGCTGCTGAGATTCATCTACATTCTGGTTGGATAAATGTTTTAATTGTTCTCGTTTTAAACAAAACCATAAGGATTGGGAAGAAGTGATGCCAGCAAGCGGGATGGAAGCTTAGGTGCAGAGCTCCCTGTGAGTTTTGGATAAAATACCTTGTTTGGGCCTTTACCTTTGCTTTTTCTTCCGATACGGTGATGCAGTTCTCTTTACTTTCCGGATGTCATCCCAGGTGCAAGGCTGCGGACTTAAAAACATCTTTGTATCCGAAGAGCGGCGGCCTGTTCAGTGCTGGAGGAGCTATGGCTCTGAGTGGCACAGCAGATAATGCAGAGGCACTCATTGGTGTAAATGGAGATGCAGCAGCTGTGGATATAGGTGATACTCTTTCAAAGAAGGAATTGAGATCTTGCTTCAAAGATTTGAAATTGGACATCATGGGTGCCAAATCTGAGATGCAGGAGCTGGTTAATGATCTCAGGGGCAGATATCCTGGAAACTGGCAGGAGAGTCGAGGAGGCCGAGACCAGGCTGGATAAATGTGAGGAATCATTGGCACACTTGTGAACTGGAGAGAAAGAACTTGGATCTGTCAAACTGGAAGATCCAGAACATAGGTCTCGTCGGAGCAATTAAAGGATCTGTGGAGTCCCTGACACTGAGAAATTATAATAATTCCAGGCTGGTAGTAAAACAAATAAATAAAGCGGTTCTGCCGGCTGGTGACTATCCTAATAAAGAAATTGGAAATAATGGTAGACCCAACTCACCATGCTTTGCGGACTCCCAGACCCAGTATCTCAAGAGATATTGTAGCTCGCCTACATGATTATCCAGTCAAGGAGGCAATTCTACAGCCTATGAGAGCACTGGGAACTTAGGATTGGGAAGGTTATAAAGTGGAGATTTTTTAATATTTCTCCTATAACCTTGCATAAGCCCAAGAAAGATTACCAGCATTTTGCGTAGAGAAAGGATTAAATACCATTGGCTCTTTCCTTTTGTGCTCGCTTTCACGATTAGTGATGTCACTTCGAGAATTGATTCCAAAGATAATGCTCCTGCATTAAATTGCTCACAAAGCAATGTGTTTTAAGCCAATTTTGTAATTATTTTTTAACATGATGAAAAAAAGTTTGTATATAACAGAAAAATACCTCGGAACTGAGAGGAAACGTCATCAACTGGATCCGTACTCAGGTGGTTCAATCATGGGTCTTATATGTTTCTCTTAATTTTTCAATGTTTTTGCAAGTGCTTATTGAATGTGCTTATTTTGTGCCTTCTTCATGCATTATTTTTTCAATTAAAAATGTACATCTTTATGAATCCTTCAAGATTATGCCAGATGTATAAATCCTGTTGTGCTAGCGTATATGAAATTAGAAACTGCTCAAAGTACACTAGATAGTCCACTTATCTTAAAGATTGGTGTTCTTTATACAACCGAACATCATCTGTTCAGACGCCGACGTTGGCACAATTGTGGGGGTCCATTTCAAGTAGCCCAAAGGAATATACAAACAGCCTGTTACCGAAGAAATTAAGAATACATGTGCCCTGAAGCAGCCCCAGTACGGCAAAACGTTGCCAACGTCAGCGCCTGAACAGATGATGTTTGGGTGTACAAAGAACACCAATCTTTAAGATAAGTGGACTATCTAGAGTGCTTTGAGCAGTTTCTAATTTCGTATACGGCTAGCACAACAGGATTTACACAACTGGCATAATCTTGAAGGATTCATAAAGATGTACGTTTCTAATTGAAAAAATAACGCATGAAGAAGGCACAAAATAAGCACATTCAATAAGCACTTGCAAAAACATTGAAAAATTAAGAGAAACATACAAGACCCATGATTGAACCACCTGCGTACGGATCCAGTCGGAGTTTCCTCAGTTCTGAGGTCTTTTTCTCTTACACAAAAATGTTTATTCATCATGTTAAAAAAAATAATTATAAAATTGGCTTAAAACACATTGCTTTGTAAGCAATTCAATGCAGGAGCATTATCTTTGGCTCATTTTGCACCTGCGTTCCCTTATTGGTTGACTACATACTTCGAGAATTAAAATAGCAGACGTTCTTCCTATCTTAACAGCAGCGGGGCTGACTGTCGACATGCCTAAGGAGGGCTTCCAAATCTCCCATGAAAAGTATCCCTGTGCTGTGGCAGGGAGAGTCTCCGGCAGGACAGCATCTGCGGAGGAAGGCCAGTAGCTCTGCCGCATGGAAACGCGCTGTGCCATGATGGATCCGACTCACAGATATGTTTTCTTCTTTGCCTCTTTCATGGGCGTATACTGAGTGGATAGGGGTCCTGACTGGGGGTTTTACACAATTTTTTTCTCATAGCATTTGGGGGAGCTTTCCTGATCGCTGTGTAAAGGGATTTGCACTTTTTTTTTGCTGTGCAGATCCTGTTGGGTGGGGGGTGAGTGATTGGGGAGGGATTTGGGGGTTTGGGGAGGGAAGGGTGGACTTTAGGTGAGAGGATGGGAGTTTTTACAAAGATGAGGGATCAAATAGTTTATTGGCTACCAATATTGCGAGAAGGATCAGGCTTTGTTTTTCAATGGTGGGGTTTTTGTTTTTTTTTTAACCATTTTCGACTTGGAAGGGGTTCTTATTAAGCTAATTTTTTTTGACTACTGTATTATGGCCAAGCACATTGGGTTTCTTTTTTAAATGTAAAAGGTCTTAATATACCATCGAAGAGAGAGATGTTAGGAAAGGCAACAATTTGTTTTTGTTGTAAGAAACTCATCTTCAGAAAAAAACACAAACTGCTTTTGAAACATAAATACTTTCCACATATATATAGTTGAAATTTAGCTCTGCAGGAAATAAATACCACTGGGTGGGGATAATGTTTTCAAAAGATTTATAGTTAAATGTTAAAGAGGTTATATGTGAGGGGACTGGTGCCAGTTAAGGGTAACCCCCAGGGCAGGAACAGCGCTGGACTCAGGGAAACTTGCTAAAGCAGGAACAGCCCCCTCTCCCTTGGCTTGAACCCATGGATTTAAGATGGTGGAGCACTGGAGACAGGGGTACAGGAGGGCACCCATTAGGGACAGCACGGTTGCAGGGGAAACAGGGAACAGATAGGTGCCCACAAAGCAAACTCAGACACACAAGACAAGGAGTGCACCACAAACAAGATGCAAGTCATGGCCAGACACAACATACAAAACAGGAGGCCACAACACAAGCCCAAGTGGACAAGAAACCAAACAGAACAGGAAAAGCACACAGGAACAAGGCGGCCACTGTACTTGAGCCACACAAAGAACAGAAAGCACATAAACAGAAAACCCAACAAGGCTAAGGGCTGTGGCAAGGCAGAGGTAGAATAGCCATGGCACTGAATGCAGGAAACTCCAAGACGAGGCAGTCGTAATGAGCGAGGCAGGCTTCAAAAGGGCTGGCGGCGCTGCATCGTGGGGACTTCAAAGGCTTAAGCCTGTGCAGCTCAGACTGGCTTTGTCACAGAGTGTGAGTCCTCGGTTGGTGCAGCCCACGCTGAGAGCAGGCAGACATGCTCAAGCTGGAACCAAGACAAAGGCTTCACCTATACCAGCCTCTTCCCCCCGCAGACTGAGGCCTTGGGTTCTGAGACTGACAGGACTTAGGCGGATATCAGCGGAAGCGCAATCAGGTGGAGATGAATCTCAGCAGGGGTCAGAGCGGGTGACCAACAGGCAGGGTCGGCATCCAGGCTGAGGTCTGGGCTGATGGCGATCAGGCAGAGTCAGTATTCAGGCTGAGGTCAAGGCTGGCATCGATCAGGCAGAGTCAGTATCTGGGCTGAGCAGGGGCGGCTCTATAATGAGGCAGGGTGAGGCGGCTGCTTCAGGAGGCAAGATTTTGAAGTGGCAAAATTGCCCCCTGAAACCTTCCTACCACAGCCGCCTCACCTTTCATTCAGGCAAACAACTCTGCCAGCAGGAAAACCTGCAGTGCTGGCGGCATGGAGCAGTGACATACTGGCGGGGTTTCCACTCCCCACCAGCAAAAGAAAGGTCCCACGACAGTGCGGAGCTGTGATGTGCTGGCAGGGTTCCCACTCCCCGCCAGCAAAAGGGTGATCCAGCGGCCAAAGAAGAGTCACTGTGGTGCCGCCAGCATTTTCCCCATAGCCGGCAGCAGAAGAGGTTCTGAAGTGCTGCCAGCACTTCCCTGCAGCCGGCGGCAGGAAAGGGTCTGAGGTACTGCCAGCATTTTCCTTGCAGCTGGCGGAAGAAGAGGGTCTGAGGTGCCGCTGGCGTTTTCCCCGCAGCCAGAGGCAGAAGAGGCCTTGTTGTGGAATCAGAGAAAAGGTCCAAAATGTGTGTCGGAAAGAGACTTGCCCTGTGAGTGTGAGTGCCTGTGTGTGAGGGAGACTTTATGAGTGTGTATGAGAGGGTGTGTGTATGAGAGGGTGGGGGTGGGGGTGTGTGCGTATATGAAAGGGTGGGTGGGTGTGTATATGAGAGGGAGGATAGGTGTGTGAATGGATGTCTCTGACAGGATGTGTGTATGAGAGGGAGATTGTCGTAGATTGGAGGAGGGTACACAAACTTTAACCCCTCTGGATGAGAGGGTGTGTGGTGGTGAGTGTGTGTATGAGTGGGTTTGTGAATGAATGAATGAGAGGGGTGTGTATGAAAGGGAGGGTGGGTGTGGATGGGTCTCTGTATGAGTGTGTGTGGATGGGTCTCTGTATGAGTGTGTGTGTGTGTACGTGCATGAGGGGTGAGTGGGTGGGTGGGGGTGTTTGTATGTGTGTGGGGTTGCATGTGTGTGTGTATATGAGAGAGTAGGTGGGTAAGGGTGTGTGTGTGTATGTATGGGTGTGTGGTTGAGGGTATGTGTATATAAGAGAGGGTGGTGGGGTGTGTGTATGAGAGGGTGGTGGGGAGGTCTGTGTATGAGAGGGTGGTGGAGGTGGTGTGTGTATGAGAGGGTGGTGGGGTGATGTGTGTTTATGTGTATGAGAGGGTAGTGGGGTATGTGTGTGTGTGTGTGTATGAGAGAGTGGTGGGGGTGGTATGTGACTATGAGAGTGGTGAGGTGTGTGTATGTATGTGTATATATGAGAGGGTGGTGTGTGTGTGTGTATATGTGTATGTATGAGAGGGTGGTGGAGGTGTGTGTGTATGAGAGGGTGGTGGAGGCAGTGTGTGTGTATGAGAGGGTGGTGGGGGGTGGTGTATGTTTATGTGTATGAGAGGGTAATGGGGTATTCGTGTGTGTGTATGAGAGAGTGGTGGGGGTGGTGTGTGACTATGAGAGGGTGGTGAGGGTGTGTGTATGTATGTGTATATATGAGAGGGTGGTGTGTGTATATATGAGAGGGTGTTTGTGTGTGTGTATGTGAATGTCTATGAGAGAGAGTGCCTGCACACACATGTGTGTGTGTGTGTGAGAGAGAGACTACCTGTATATATGTGTGTGAGAGAGGTTAAAGTTTGTGCACCCTCCTCCAATCTACGATAATCTTAGGAGGACTGGAAATCTAAAGTTCCCAGGTATGGAGAGTGGGAGATATGTTTTTTTATCTTTGTTAGTTTTTATTATTGGATGTGATGAATCTGCTGTTTTGAAATATTTTATTAGTGTTTAGAAATATTGTAAACATTTTTATACGTGTTTTTAATTGGCTGAATTTATCAGCAGATTTGACATTGTTTTTATTGGTATGTTTAATACTTTATATTTCTTGATTGTGTTTACATTGCTTACAGCATTTGGCTTCTTATGATTTCCAGTTCAGTTTCTATCTGCACGTTTCAATTTATATTTTTTGATCTCTTTATTCTGTATTTGGTGAGAGTCTATCTGTGTTCTGCTTGTGTGATTGAGGCTTTAGGTATTCTGCTAGCATGTAGTTTCTGGGTAGGGATGTACAACAACCTGGCTTTAATCTGTTTTCCTAACAGGAGATGTATTGGTGTTTAGGGCCTGATGTAATATTTGCAGTATGGCTTTTTCATAGGTTGAGTGCTTGCAATTATGATATGGAAGGCTTACTATATTAGAATTGTAGTTCAGTTCATTCCTGGCTTTCCGTGGGCCAAATTCACACCCAGTGCACTTTACCATAGGCCTAATACCATATGGGATCCAGTAAACCACCTTGATTACTATGAGAAAGGTAGTTTATTAAGTCTGTTAAACTATTATTATTATTGAAATTGTGTTTTTGCAGTGTATGCCTATATAATATATTTGTTGTTGTAAGTGATATTTTCACTTCAGAAGATTGTACTTTGAATGTCTATTTTCCATATGCAATCTGCCTTTTTAGGTTGGGGAAGTTATAAATTTTAAAATGGAAAAGAATGCATAAGTTTTAATTATGTGGGAAGGGGAGGGAAGGGGGAATGAAAGGCTGTAAAGTTTGTCTAGGGCATCTAATACCCTTGTATCAACCCTAAGGGAGAGTGTATCACCCACACAGACTCCCACCATTCACCAACCTCTCACACCCCCAGGGGGCAGATCCTGGAGAAGGGTGGGAGGCGGGCAATAGGGAATGGAGGAGTTCTATTTTTAGATTCAGGAGGTGGGGCAGCCTTTGGCCGCCCCGCCCCATTAAACATTTCTCCGGCGCCCCCTAATGCGAATGCCGAAGACTGAGAACAAAAAAATAACAGGCTCAAAAACTGAGTGGTTAGAGCAATGGGCTGCAAACAAGGGAAGCCAGGGTTCAAATCCTATTCCCATTCCTTATGACCTTGGGCAAATCATTTCACCCTCCATTGCCTTCCTCCTGCCCTGGCCCTCGGTGATTCCACCTGCACTGGGCCATGGGCTGGGGGGGGGGGGGGGGGACACACACACATTTCATCCTTCACCTCAGGCAGCAGATTGCCTTGAGCCACCCCTGGGGCTGAGGACAAGGCACAAAACATCAGAGGGGGAACGAAGGAAACAGGAAACAAGGAGAGGACAGGAACGAGGCAGTTGCAGGACAAGGACTGGTACGAGGCAGGAGCAAGACGAGGACACAATGGCAACTAGCACTGCAGAGGCAGAAGGACTTGTTGCTGAGGCCCTATCATGGAGGACAGCTGGAGTTTAAATAGCCAGCTGGCAGTGATGTCATATTCTGGTGCCACAGACCATTTCCCGCTGTGGAGCCTTTAAGAAGGGAGAAGAGGCACGCGGGCACACCTAGGAGCAGCAGCACAGTGATGGTGATGGCGGTGTCCTGCTGCGACAGGCCGAGTGAGTGAGGCCGGCCGCGAGACAGTAACATGGTCAGCTAGTCATTGCAGGCTTCAGCCGAGGAAGATATTGGCAAAGTCTAAGGTAATAAAAAAATTAATGGAAAGAAGAATAGCCTTCAAGAAGTACAAAGGTTCCCAAAAATAGGAGCACAGGGAAGAATATCTGGAGAAGCTGAGGGGGATGAGGAAGGAAATCAGGAAGGCAAAAGGTCAAGCAGAAGAAAGGACTGCCAAAGAGGAAAAGATAGGTGACAATACATTTTTCAGAAATATCAGAAAAAGGAGGAAGGCCCAAGGTGGTACAGTTAAATTGAAAAGAGCCATGGAGAAACGTGTGAAGAAAAATGGAAGAAATAGCAATTATATTAAAGAAATACTTCAGTTCAGTGTTCACTATAGAAGACCCTGGAGAAGAACTGCTGCTGTTTGACAAGCGCACGCATAGGAATGGGGTAGATGCAGCCCCATTTACAGAAGAGAATGTATAGGAAGAGCAGGAAAATTGAAAGTGTACAAGGTTCATCCCAGGATACTAAGGAGCTCAAGAGATGCAGGTCCGTTGAAAAACCTGTTCAACAGATCCTTGGAAATGGGAAATTAGAGAAGATTGGTTGTGGTCCCAATTCACAAGAGTGGGAGCCGAGAGGAGGCTGGAAACTACAGGTCGGACAGCTTCACCTCAATAGTGGTAGAATTAATGGAGACTCTGCTGAAGGAGAGGATAGTGAACTATCTTCATTCGGGTGGGTTGCTGGACCCGAGGTAGCATGGATTCACCAAGGGAAGGTGTTGTCAGGCAAATCTGATTGATTTTTTTGGTTGGGTGACTAGAGAATTGGATCAAGGAAGAGTCCTCAATGTGATTTACTTGATTTCAGCAAAACTTTTCATATGGTTCTGCATAGGAGGCTCGTGAATAAAATAAGAAGCTTGAGAGTGAGCGCCAAAGTGGTAGAGTGGATTACAAACTAATTGACTGACAAGAGACATCATGTAATGGTACATGGAACCTGCTCTGATGAGAGAACGGTGTCAACTGGAGTGCCTCAAGGATCGGTGTGGGGACTGGTTCTGTTCAGTATCTTTGTAAGCAACATTACGGAAGGGTTAGAAGGAAAAATGTGTCTTTTTGCAGATGATACTAAGATCTGCAACAGAGTGAACATGCCTGAAGGAGCAGAGAGAATGAAAAGTGATTTAAATAAACTTGAAGAAGGTCAACGATTTGGCAGCTGAGATTCCAGGCCAAGAAGTGCAGAGTCATGCACCCGGGATGCAATAATCCAAGAGAGCTGTGTGTGATGGGGGGGGTGAAAGCATAATGTGCACGGACTGGGAGAGGGACATTGGGTGATTTTGTCTGGCAAACTGAAGGCAGCGAAGCAAAGAGACAAGATAATAGTTAAAGCCAGAAGAATGCTAGGCTGCATAGAGAGAGGAATAACCATCAGGAAAAGGGAGGCAATATGGCCCTTGTACAAGTCCTTTGTGAGGCCTCACCTGGAGTATTGTGTTCAGTTCTGAAGCCCATATCTCAAAGGGGATAGAGACCGGATGGAAAAGGTCCAGAGAAAGATAACCAAAATGGTGTGGGGTCTGTTTTGGAAGACCTATGAGGAGAAGCTGAAGGATCTAAATTTGTATACCCTAGAGGAGAGAAGGAGCAGGGGAAATATGATACTGACCTCTAGATACCTGAAAGATATTAATGATGCACAAACATCAAACTTTCTCCATTGGATAGGAATCTGTACAATTAGGGATCACAATATGAAACTCCAGGGGGGACGACTAAAAAAATATTTCTTCATGGAAAGGGTGGTGGATGCCTGGAATGCCCTCCTAAAAGAGGTAGTGAGGACGAGAACAGTAAATTAATTTAAAAGCGCATGGGGTAAACACTGCAGATCCGTAAAAGCTTGAGGATGGTAATGAAGATTGGTAGCTAACAGAACACATGGGGGTAACCTGTACAGCGTGGAAGTTACTACCATAAGCCGCTTGCTGGGCAGACTGGATGGACTATTTGGGGTTTTTTGCCATCATTGCTATGTTATGTTAATTGTCATTTGGCAGTCATATCCATCTAGCCAGGATTATTCTGCTTTTCTTCTCCACATGGTTCCTACTTGTTCAGTTCGGAGTTAACAGTCTGCTTGGGATTAGCAATCTGTTTGTTATTTAGGAGAGTTGTGGGTGGATCCTTGGGCCAATGGCAGATGACCACACCCCCGGGGGGAGATCCCGAGAGGGACCACCGGTCAGGCTCAGAGTATGGAGACAGACACACACTAGTTCTTTTATTAAACAGTATACTGAACCACCAGAGGTGGCAGTAGTGAGCTGGAGTGCCCGGCTGGGCTGTAGTCCCTCAGATACTGGAACAGCGATCCCTGGAGGCTGAGCTGTAGAGAAACTGAAATATAGTGAGTAGGCAGGGTATGCAGAGTTCATGTACTGAACCAGATGGTAACACTCACACAATAGTCTCATAGAAGTTGTCCAGGTGTTGGAATGAGTTAGGCCCTCGAGGAGCGAGTACCTGGTTCCAGGGAAAGCTCTGAGAGAGTGATGGTAACTCACTGATGTAGTTGGTAGTGATGACTTCCAGGCAGAAGAGAGTACCGAGTAAGTCTGGGAACGAGGGCCCTCGAGGAGCGAGTACCAGTTCCAGACTGTCACCTGAAAAACAAAGGAGAGAGCGAAGCCCCCGAGGAGCAGGTACCCCTAGTAAGTCTGAGGAGGCAGAATAGCTTAGGTAGAGTAACCCTTGCTAACCAGATGTGTTAGCAAATTCTAAGACCTTATATATCCGTCACGGGTGATGTCATCTTTGGGGGACACCCCCGAGGTTCGCGCCATCGCCGGTACTTCAGTCGGGGCCACGCCGCGTCCACGCCCCTAGGCCTCCAGGAAACATGGCGGTTTGCAACGTCCAGCCGGTCCGGGGGACTTCGGCAGAAGAACGCCGCGGTAGCCAATCTTCCCGCGGACGAAGAGGGAGGCACCAAAGAGGTAAGGAGGGCGGAGAGAGGGCATCGGGAACCGACAGACACAACACTACTACAGATTAGATTTTTTTCTCATTGATAAGGCTTTGACTTCCTGTGTGGTGGAAGCAGGGATTGGTATTATTTAATGGTTGGACTATGTTCCAGATTGGGTGGATTTCTCATTGTTTCAGGAAAATTTGGGGATTCATTTTTGGAGGCTGAATGAGAGTTTTCTAGATGACTCCCTGTTTTGTTAGCAGTTACAGGAAGAGACTGTGCATTATTTTCAGGAAAATGACACTGGTAACATTTCTGAGAAAAATCTGTGTGATTGTTTTAAGGCATTTATTTGGGGGAAAATTAGTGCACAGGCAGTAAAACAGAGGAGGGAAAACTTAAAAGTGAGTCTTGCTCTACATGATAGTATTAAATCCCTAAAACAATTGCATACAAATCTTTGAATCCAATGATCCTTAGAAAGTTAGAGGTTGAGGAAGTGACGTCAGCCACCCAATATGGCTGCTTGAAGCTTACGCTCCGCATGGCGCAGCATTAAAAGTGTCTTTTAGAAGTGATTCGGCACGCTTTGAGTCTTACCTTTTTGGCAAAATTAATCTTTATATGATGGCAACCTGTTGGAGAACCATGGATTTAAAAGGATTCTCCTTCCCTGGGGCTGCGGCTTACCCAAAGGAAACGGACCCTAGCGTGGCTGGCGGTGCTCCGCTCAAGGAAGATATGCCTGAAGTGAGCGCTGAGGAGGACAGTGGCCTGGCAGGACCGACCAGAGCAGAATTTTCTGCCTGGTTTAAAGATCTAAAGAATGATATTGCAGCAGTTAAAAAAGAAATTCAGTTGTGGGAGATTTATGGCGTGATGTTGATGACTTGGGCCAGATAGTGTTGGATCTTGAACAAAAGCTGGATGAGCACCTCCTAGAAGATGTGACACAGCAATCCAAACACGTTCAGCAATTAAAGCAATTGAAGGAGGAACTTACTGATAAAATGGAAGATTTGGAAAATCGTTCCCGCAGGAACAACATTAGGATTAGAGGTGTTAAAGAAGAGGAAGGTCCTCCTGGTTATCATATGCTGGTTCAAGATACCTGCAAGCATATTTTTAATTTTGGATCCTCTGATCCAGATGTACCAACGGTACAGACTGATAGGGCTCATAGATCCCTGGGGAGAGCGCCAAGCAACCAACCTAGGGATATTATAGCCTGCCTGCATGATTTTCTGGTGAAAGACAAAATAATGCTGAAAGCAAGAAATATGGGAATCATTTCATGGCAAGAAATGAGGCTACAGATTTTCAATGACATTTCTGCTATTACTTTCCAATGACGATGGCACATGAGGCATATTACAGATTCTTTGGGCATTGGTAACATCCGATATTAATGGCATTTCTTTTACCATCAGTGGACAATCCTATACTGCCCACACACCGGAAGCTGCAGAAGGCTTGTTGCGTCAGAAAAATTGATATCAAGGAGGCAAGTGTGGACCCTCGTCCTGGCCCTTGTAAGGACATGACTCGATGGCAGTGTATCGGCAAAAGGGGCAAGTGTTACGGAGTGTGGATCCTTAGGCCAAGGGGAAGTTGGTACCACCTGTGGGTGTTTCCTCAATGGGGTTTTTCTGGGCTGGGGATGGGGCTATATGGATTTAGTGTGTTCCAAACTCAAGTTACCTTGTCAGACGGGTTGGCTGTTATTGTTTTCTTTATAGGTTGTTTTATGCTACAATATGGCTGATATTAAAATTGTATCGCTAAATGTGAATGGGCTTAATATCCCTAGGAAGAGGCAATTATTACTTGAGGAGGCTAAGCAAAGTCATGTCTGTATTAATTTTCTTCAAGAGACACATTTTATTAAAAAAGATTTTTTTATTTAATTCTTTTTATATACCAACCTTCATGACAGGGGTCATATCAAATCGGTTTACATGAAACAAGGGGTAAACATTTTATCAACCATTTAACAGTAGAATAATCAGAGGAGGTATAAAGTTACAAATAACAAGGAGATCAAACTTGGGAATAGAAGAAAGAGAAGTAGAGAGGGATAACCATTGTGATTAACGGAATTAGCTATGTAAGATGACAGGTAGGCTTGAGATGTAGAGTTCCGAAATTGAATAGATTAAGGGAAAGCTTGGCTAAATAGCCAGGTTTTAAGCTTTTTTCGAAATGTTTGTAGGCAGGGTTCCTGTCTGAGGTCAGGAGGTAAATTGTTCCAAATAGTGGGTCCTGCTATCGAGAATGCTCGTTCTTTGGTTGCGGTGTGGCGTGAAGTTTTGTTAGGAGGCACATGGAGAGATCCTTTGTATGATTCTCTGATGGGTCTGGATGAGGAATGGAGTTTGAGGGGGAACTGGAGGTCCAGTGGGTGTTGTTTGTGGATCGTTTTGTGGATTATGGTAAGGGATTTGTGTAAGATTCTATAGTTTATTGGAAGCCAATGAAGGTTCTTTAAGATGGGGGAGATGTGCTCTCTGCGGTTTGTATTAGACAAGACTCTAGCTATTGCATTCTGGAGCATCTGCAAAGGTTTAGTGGAAGAGAGAGGAAGCCCCAGAAGGAGTGTGTTGCAGTAGTCAATCTTGGCAAAGAGCGTGGCTTGGAGGACAGTCCTGAAGTCATGGAAAAACAGGAGGGGTTTGAGCCTTTTTAGGACTTGCAGTTTGTAGAAGCCTTCCTTTGTCATGTTGTTGATGTATTTCTTTAAATTTAAGCGATTGTCAAGGATTACTCCGAGGTCTCTAGCATGAGAGATTTGGACTGTATGAGGGGGCTGAAGCGAGGAGTTGGAATGGTCGGTAGAAATGATGAGCAGTTCGGTCTTGGACGTATTTAGGACTAGATTCAGATTGTTGAGGAGTTGGTTAATGGAGTGAAGGCAATTTTCCCAGTATAGGAGAGTCTTTGAGAGTGACTCTTTTATGGGAATTAAAATCTGAACATCGTCTGCGTAGAGATAATGTGTTAATCTTAGGTTGGTAAGCAGTTGACAGAGGGGGAGGAGGTAGATGTTAAATAGGGTGCGGGATAAGGAGGATCCTTGAGGAACTCCTACTGAAGATTTAATACTGGATGATTCTTTGTTGTTAATTTTGACTTTGTAGGTTCTGTTGCTTAGGAATGAATTAAACCATCTGAGTACAGAGCCTGAAATACCAATGTCTGAGAGACGGCTTAGCAAAGTGGAGTGATTCACCGTATCAAATGCTGCCGAGATGTCCAGAAGAGCTAACAGAAATGCTTGACCTTTGTCTAGGCCTAAGATGATGTGATCCGTAAGGGAGAGGAGGAGGGTTTCTGTGCTGTAGGATTTGCGAAACCCGTATTGATTAGGATAGAGAATATTGTGATCGTCTAGGAAATCTGAGAGTTGGGAATTGACCAATTTTTCAGTGATTTTTGCAACAAAAGGAAGGTTGGAGATTGGGCGGAAATTAGAGAGATCTTGTGTGTCTAGGTTGGGTTTCTTCAGAAGAGGTTTGAGAGATGCAGATTTTAGAGAGTCAGGATATATTCCTTGAGATAAGGTGCAGTTTATGATGTCAGCCAAGGGACTGGCTATGGTTTCAGGGATACGAAGGAGGAGTTTTGTAGGTATATTGTCTGAAGGGTGGCTTGATGGTTTCAGTTTCTTTAGGAGGGATTCGATCTCCTTGGATGAGATGTGTTCAAAGGTATCAAATTTGGCTCCGATGATGGTCGGTTTTGCCGCAGAATTCTGTTGTGCGGATGTGTTAGGGGGCAGCAGGCCTAAGGTGTTTGTTATTTTTTTTTAAAGAAAACAGCAAGTTCTTCTGCTTTGTTTTGTGCCTCATCCTCTGGTATAGCTGGAGCATTGGTTTTCGTGAGTTGTGAGACGTATGTGAAGAGAGCCTTTGCGTCGAATTAGAAATCATGGATTCTACTGGCGAAGAAGATTTTTTTTGATCGTAGTATGAGGTTTCTATATCGGTGGAGCTGGTCTTTGTAGAGGGTTAAGGTAGTGGAGCTGGGTGCTTTGCGCCATTGGCGTTCCTTAAGTCTAAGTTCTTGTTTAGACTTTTTAAGTTCTGGTGAAAACCAAGGTTGTTTTGCTTTCTGATCCGGGTTAATTGTTCTTACAACTGCTGGGCATAGTTTATTGGCTATACCCTCCGTGATGTTCTGCCAAGAGAGTATAGCTGCATTAGGGTTGGTTGTATCCAAGTTTGAGAATTCTTTAGATAAGTGTTCGATAAGGGTGTAAGAAGGGCATGATTTCCGGAAGTGGATAGTAGAATGGGGTTGAGGTTGTTTAGAGCATGTATTAATTGTCAGAGAGGTGGATACAAGAGCATGGTCTGACCATGGGACTGGGGTGCAGTCAGGGGGGGAAGAATATGAGATACCGGAGTTAATGAAGAGGAGGTCCAGTGTGTGGCCAGCTTTGTGTGTAGGTTTGTCTATGATTTGTTCAAAACCCATGGCTCTAAGGGTGGTAAGAAAGGCTTCACAGTTGGCTGAGGGAGGAGTAGCATCTACATGGAGGTTGAAGTCTCCCAGGATCATAGCAGGGGAGTCCGTGTTTATATATTTCGTGATGGCTTCTATGAGCGGAGAGAAGTTCGATTCCAGCAGTCCAGGGGGGGCATAGACTAAAAGGATTTGGAGCTGGTTAGATTTGATAAAGCCTAGTTCCAATTTGGAGGGGGAAATCTTGATTAGGTGGTTAGATAGGTTGAGGGTTTTTTTAGCTGCTAGCAGAAGACCACCTCCTCTTTTTTTCTGTCTGGGAATAGAGAAAATGTCATAGCTGTGGGTAGGTAATTGATTTTTGATAGCGATGTCTGAGTTTCTGAACCAGGTTTCAGTAATGGCACAAATGTCTGGATTAGAGTCGTTGAGATGGTCGTTGAGAATGTGGTATTTCTTCGTTAAGGATTGTGCATTGAACAATGAAAGTGTGAAAAATGTGAGTCCTAGTAGTTGAGAGAGAGGTGAGGCCATGATGGAAATGAGGGATTTGACTGGTCAGTTTGAGAATTGAAATGGTGATAATGTTCGAGAGGAGTGGTGGTGGTGTAAAATGGGGATAGGGTAGGATTGCATCTTGTATCTTAAGATTTGTGATTTATTGATAGATTGGGTGTGATAAAGTACTGACCTAGGAGATGGGTAGAAGTTAGATAATTGAAGAAAAAGTCTTGTACCTATGATTATGGGGTCCAATTTAATATTGAGGTGGATTTGGGCAGTGAGTATAGCATAGGTTCGCTGTTGAGTAGTGCAGGAGGCAAAGGTTTATTCGGGTCTTTCTCGGGACTGCACAGATCTTTTCCATACATCTTCTTAGCCTCCAATACTTTGCAAAAGAAAAAGGTGAGTGTAGATATAATGTTTTATAAAGACTTAGAAGTTGAAGTCTTGGATAGCAGGACAATAGGGAGGAGAGATACATAGCATTATTGGTTAAGATAGACTCCACCCTAGTAACTCTAATAAATGTTTATGTCCCTAATGCCGCCCAAGGGGCATTTTTTGTGAGACTTGAACAAGATCTAAGCGATTTTATTCAGGGACACGTTTTGGTGGATGGGGACTTTAATCTCTCACCTAATCCTCATGTTCATAACTCATCTATTCTCAGGAATGGTCTAAAACTATAGAAAAATAGATTGAAGATTTTTCAAGAATCGTGGGGCCTCCAAGATATTTGGTGGATTTTGAATCCTGTGGGGAGGGATTATACCTTCTGTTCCAGAATACACGGCTCTTATTCTAGGATAGACATGCTATTTGGCGATAAATTTTGGGTCCAAGGGTGCACTTCGTGCGACATAGGTCCAATTTCCTAGTCGGACCATGCCCCCATTTATGGGAATTTTCGGTTATTGCAGAATGATAAAGGTCAGTGGTTTTGGAGGTTAAACGATTCATTGCTGACTGATAAAGAGACTGCGTATGGAAATCTGAGATGATATTAAGGAATATTTTCATTTCAATGATTTAGATGATGTACCTATTCAGACCCTGTGGGACTGCTTTAAATCTGTTCAACGTGGGAGGCTTATTTCTAAACCTGTGGCAGTAAGAAAGAATGTTTTATAAGAAAAATCAGATATATTATTATCTATTAAACAACTGGAACAGCGTCATAAAGAGTTTGGGGGAATGAAAACATTGAGAGAACTGGATGCACAACAGAGTAGGATGCAAGCCATTCTATGTAGTGACATTCAACAAAAATTGGATGGGTCTCACTGGATATTTTTTGAGGAGGGTAACAAACCTAGTAAGTTGTTGGCTTGGCAGTTAAAGTGGCAAGCTTCCCGTAGCCAAATATTGAAGATAAAAAATCACCAAGGAGCTGGTGTTTATGATAATATTTTGATTTGAGACAGTTTTGCTCACTTTTACAAGGAGCTATATACTTGTGATAGTTCTATACTAGATTCTGATATAGAATAGGGATGTGCATTCGTTTGTTGCATTCATGGGTTCGCGAAACGTATGGCGAGCCCCCATGAATCCAACGAATCCTGAACGAATAAACCCCCTACCCTCCTGACCCCCTCAAGACTTGCTTAAAGTCCCTGGTGGTCCAGCAGGGGTCCTGGATCGATCTCCTGCACTCGCGCCGTTGGCTGCCGGTATTCAAAATGGCACCGATAGCCTTTGACCTTACTGTGTCACAGGGGCTACCGGTGCCATTGGTCGGCCCCTGTCACATGGTAGGAGCAATGGACGGCCGGCGCCATCTTGTGCTCCTACCATGTGACAGGTGCTGAGGATACGGGATAAGATAAATGGCTTTCTTTTAAAGAATGAAGAAATGCATGATAGGTTCACTGAATTTTTTATGGGGTTTTTATCTGTCAGATCTTACTATTGTTTAATTGAACGATAGATGCTTACTTAGACCAAATATTCTTTCCGAGGTCCATATCAGTAGATCGGGTAGTGGACAAGTTATTCGGCTAATGTTAGCTGGATAAACATCCCGCTGAATATACAAGCTTAAAGTTATCTGCTACATGTAGCCAGATAACAAAAAACCTATATTTGAAAATAGCCAGTACGTTTTTTAGTTATCCGGCTTTATGTGGACAGATTATGTGCTACTTAACCGGATATCTTTAAAGGCCCTGTTGGGCCATGCCCTCCTCACCCCCCCAAATCCTTTAAATGTTACCAAGATCCCCTCTCCCATCCCTGTATTTTTAAAAATAAAAAATCAGGCTGCCACCCACCCACCCACCAGCAAGAAATAACAACTTTATGGCACCCTCCCCATCCCCCTGCAATACCTTATTTTTTTTATTGCCGGGAGCAAGAATCCCTCTGTCCTGCTACCGGCACCTCCGCTGCTGCTCTAAGAGAGTCTGGTTGGGAGGTGTAGCACCAGATTTAGTAGGAAAAGATCGATCGAGGGGTTATTGTGGGGTAGCACACAGCAGATAATAACCATAGAGCTTAGAATTTAATACGGCATGCTAAGAAGGAGAGTATATTTTCATTGTTTTTAGCAGTTGATGCTGAAAAGGCATTTGACAGGGTCCATTGGCTTTTTATGTTTAAGGGTTTGGGAAAGATAGGCCTCAGTGGGCACTTTCTTAACCTGAGTTAGTAAATTATATGAAACTCCTACTGCTGCTGTAAAGATTAATGGGGGTTATTCTTCTTTGTTCTCTATTGGACGCGGTACCAGGCCGGGCTACCCTGTATCCCCATTATTGTTTGCTTTATGTATGGAACCTTTTGCCGAAATGGCAATTTCTTATGTTTTTATGGTTAGATGCCAAGGGTCCTAAAGAATATAAAATATCCTTATTTGCGGAAGATCTTTTGTTTACCTTGAGTGATCCTTTGAGTTCTCTTTCTTCTTTAGTTCAGGAGATAGGGCTTTTTGGGAGAGTTTCTGGTTTCAGAGTGATTATGGATAAATCTGAGATTCCGAGTATCAATCTTTCTTCGTATTTAGTTGCGCGCATAAAAGATTTGCTTTTCTTTTCGATGGAGCAAACCCATACATTAAATATCTAGGAGTACTTATTCCTGCTGCGGTAAAAAGTCTTGGTTACCTAAATGATGCTATTAAATTTAGGCTCTGCCTATTGCGATACCTGAGAAAATTCTGAGGGTGGGGCATCAGTGCATTTCTGGCTGTATCTGGAAGCGCAGTCCATCCCGGGAAGTGAAATCAGATTTGTTTCAACACAGGATGTGTGGGGGGGGGCCTAACATAAAATATTATTGTATAGCGGCACAAGTATGTGTTTTATTAGATTGGCATAACCATTTGCAGTGGAGAGACCGTGATGGGCCGTACATCTGGGTCTGAGGTTTGCGCTGGAGCCATCCACGTCTTAGCCCCTCCCTCGGCCACGATGCTGTGACCACGCCCACCCATTCCCGCAGGGAGGGCTTATTAAAAGGTTTGGGAAGAGTCACGGCACTGAAATGGCGTTGGCGGCAGCTAATGTCTTTATTTTATGGACAAGGACAATGCGATGCTTTTGATCTTTTTGGATTTAACAAGTGCTTTTGACTTGGTTCATCATGAGATCCTGTTAGCTTGACGTAAATCCTCGCATAATAGCGGGCAAGCATTGCAGTGGATTTGGGATTTCCTCTCTGCCAGGTCAGCAGCTGTGAAGGTGAGGGGGGAGTTCTCAGACTCTTTCCCCCCTCCCCCCCACGGGTCCCCTTTATCTCCTCTGTTTCGTATTGTTTCACAGCCTCTAGGCCAGTTTATTTAAAATGTTTTTATGTGCAAACGATACACAGTTAATCTGGCCAATGGGTCCAAATTTTACTTCGTCTATAGCATAGGCACAGGAAAGGCTGAATGTGCAATTGTTCGCTGGATAGAGGGAAATAAACTGATTTAAAAGGAGAAAAGACTGAATGGGTTTTTATTCCAGGGAAGGATCTTGTCCCTCTGCCGGAGTTTTGGTGATTAAGGAGGCAAGGGAGTGCATACCCTAAAGCTAGGAACCTAGGCGTTTTTTATGATAAGTTTCACTCGAAAAGCATATTTCCAGTCAGGTCAGACAGGCTTTTTTTTAAATTGCGCCTGCTAAGAAGGGTGAGAGGATTGCTGAGTTTTACAGCATTCTGAACTGTGGTCCAGGCATCGATGTCTCCTGTGTGACATTACTGTAATGGGGGCGTTGTGAGGACTGCCAGAAAGAAGTCTGTATCATGGCTGCGAGGTTGTTTCTTGGGGGTGTTTTTCCCCAGTTTTCAACGAATAAGTGCCCAACCACTAATGATAGTGTTACAGTGGCTGCCCATTAAGGAATGTATATTGTTTTAAGATCATAGTTTTAATGTTGGGGTCTGGGCCGGAATATCTTATGCAGTTGGTTAAGCTCCATGATCCTAATGGGAGTCTCCGCTCAGCACACAGAGTTCTTTTCTCAATACCAACGGTTAGAGAGGTGCGTACAGTGGGGTGCAGAAGAAGAGTATTCTCAGCAGGGGGTTCAGACTTGGAACTCTGCCCCATTGGATATTAGGCTTAAGGCCAATTATCTGGAATTCAGAAAGAGAGTGAAGGCTTGGTTATTTCCAGTGGGGGAGGGGCCTAATTTCAGCAAATACAGAAGTGGCTTAATACTCTTCCCAAGCTTCAGAAAGGGTTTTAAAGTTGTGCAGTTTTTATTTTATTTTTCTTTTAATGTGTTATTTTTGTTTATATTATATTTTTATTGTTGATTTTGAGCTTTATTGTACTTGAATTGTGGTTGTACACCGTTCCGGTCAGGGCAACCCCTTTACAATTTTTATCTTTGAAAGTTTGGGACAGGTGGAAATCCCTGCTGATCAGGGGGAAAAAGACTATTCTCCATTAACTTCTATTAGATTTAATACAATTTTTAGACCAGGTCTGCACTCACAGGTTTTTAGATGGTAGGAAAGACTGGGTTGGTATAAAGTGGGCCAGTTGTGGATTCAAGGTCATCTTATCCCCTTTTTTTGGACTTAGTGGAAACATTTTCTCTTACAGATCAGGATAGATATCCTATTAGGCAAACAGGTCATTTTCTCTCCAAGGAGACAGTTTCTGTGGACCTTGGGAAAGATACACCTTTGTTTGAAGGCCTATGGTCTAAGCCCCCAAGGATCTAAGGGGGAGATTTCAAAGATTTATACCATGTTGAAGAAGGAATTAGAAAAGAAACCAAAGCATGTTCTGAGGTGGGGGAAGGATCTTCAGGATGAGTTAGATGAAGCGATCTGGCTGAAGTGCTTTATGGGTATAGAGAAGTGCTCAGCCTCTTCTCTGCATGTTGAAAATGGGCGTAGATTCCTTTTTTGGTGGTGTGTAACACGTGAGAGATTACATCAGCTCTGTTGTGCAGTTGAGAATTCTTGTTGGAGACAGTGTTGGGGAGCGGAATCCTTTTTTTCACATTTATTTATTGTTTTTTTCTATACCGATGTTCGAAGGACATCACATCGGTTTACATGTAACAGGTGTAGAAGCAAAAACATAAAATGGAAACTGTGCAGTACATATAACAGAACATAAGGCAAACTAAAAAGGTGGGATTGGGATATGGTGATTTCCCTCATTTTTTAAATTACTGGATGCGTGGTGCCAAAAGACCCTAAGGTGTTTTTGCTGGGTATTATCTGATTTTGACACTTGTGGAAGGCAGTGGAGGCTGATCATTCATATTGTAAATTGCAGCTCGATGCAAAATAGTTCCACATTGGAAGAAAATTAATTTGTCCAGAAAAGCAGCACGGACAGCATTGAAAAAGGCATGCACATTTTATGAACCATTTAACCGTAATTATTAAAAACTACAAAAAAAAAAAAGCATGAGGACAATGTGTAGCAGTGGGACCTGATGGAGTTTCTGGGATGAAACCAGCCTCCCCAGTTGGACTTAGGCTCATAAAATGAACATGGCCTGCATTTGCTTCCTTCTGGAGCAGTTGCCATGTTCTGGCATAGGGACTGATTCCTGGAGTCTCCACGGAGTTTGGACTGGAATTCTGCAAGGCCTGCTCTCAGAGTTATGAGGAATTCTATTGACGGGCCCGCACTGTGGTATCTCACTTAGTAGTACCTGATACTTATTACACAGGTAATATTATTGTTTGCCTCTTTGGGTGAAAAAGAGGCAAACAATGAGTCCAAACTGCTGTATTTTCTGTATTTAACTTCTGCTTCATCACGGTTCAGTGAAGAAGGCCATACCAGAACCTGCTGAAGGGGATTTTCATTCAAGAGCTAGTGTTGATTTTTCTGCTAAAATGATTAAAGACTACCTTAAATTTCTAGAAAGTGGCAATGGTTCCTTTCCAGGAGTGCGCACCTTTGTGATTTTTACCAAGATTGCCCAGTGACAAAGATCTAATTATTGCTGCATAATTATATCTGCCTGCAGTTTATTTTAGGTTTTACAGGTGCAGTTTAACTTTAATTGGTGGGTCCCAAGGGATTCACCTTAGGGTATTACTTCTGGTTTAAAAACGCCTCCATGTTTGTTTATCTACACAGTCGTTTACAGCACGGAAAGCTGGAGGGATTCTTCTAATTGAGCATATATACGTGTAAATGGAAAGATATTATCTTTTGATACATTGCAAACTAAATACCAACGCCCTCATTCTGAATTTCTTCCCTAGCTGCAGAGCAAACACTTTGTGACCGGTCTTCCGACAGGATTTCCATTGTCCCCTGAGAAATCTTTATTTGAAGGTTCCTGTGCACATGCGAACCTAATGAAGGGGGTGATTTCTAAAATATATGTGCTGTTAAATGTTAAACTGAAGGACAAGCCCCCCCACGTACGAGCTTGGAAACACGATTGAGGACTTACTTTTTCAGATGAGGATTGGTCCCTTCTTTTTCAAGCGACCCAAACATCCTCTGTTTCTTCCGCGTTACTCGAGAATAGTTACAAAATGTTATACAGGTGGTATTACATTCCCTCCAAGCTCCACAGATGTTGTCCCCCCCGGCAGGTGATTTGGGTTGGCGGGGTTGTTCTTCTCAGGGGACTTTCATTCACATGTGGTGGGACTGCCCATGTAGACAGCCACTTTGGCAACAGATGGCCACCATCCTAAAGGACATACAAGGCACTGTACAAAGTTACTAACGTCTCTGTAAAAAGTTACTATTCTCAGTGTAAGAAGTTACTAACCTCATTGTAAAAAGTCACTAATCTCATTGCAAAAAGCTACCTAGCTTACTGTACAATGTATAACTACATAATGTTGCAAAGCGCAATAAGCTGAGCGCCCGGCTGGACGTCTGAGGTCACGGCGTACACTCGTTACCTTTTAGAGAATAGGGAGCCATGGGGAGCGCCCGCTCTCGCCGCCGGCTGTCCCCGGGAGGAGGGGAGAGAGGACTGGGGCTGCTTCGGAGCTGTCAGCGCGGGAGATGGACGCGGCCAGGGCAGGTGAGCGGGGGCTGGTGGAAAGTTTGGGGGGAGTTAGGGGGTCAGTCAGCCCTTCTCCTGTATCCACTTCCTGGTACCTGTCATTTGAAATGACAGGTACCAGTGCACCCAGGATACTGTATAGGCGCTGCATAGCACCTATACAGTAAAATGGATTGTGCTTCATGGATGCGCGTTGGACACAGCTTGCATTTGCATGCCATTTAAATACAGTATCGAGCGGTATGTGATCCAGACTGTGCGTGCGGCAAACGCGGGTGCGCCCGGCACTAACGCACCTCTTTCTACCGCACCTTACTGTATCGGCTTGAAAGAGAATAGTGTTAAGGGATCACTGTATCCATGGGTGTGTTTAATAACAATGTTGCATTAAGTGGTGGATTATTGGACCATATATATGAAGTGCTGAAAAGCGGAATGTAAAACAAACAAATAAATAAATATAATATTATGCTGTTCTAATTTAATTACAGCTAAATGCATTGAGATGCCTGACATTAATGTATTTAACTGTGTTAAATGTATATACCTGTCTGCCAGGTTTTTTTTGGGGGGGGTGGGGGGATTATGTAACTCATGGTTACTAATTAAAAAGGTACGAAGCATCCCTAGTGGGGTTGTTGATTTTTTTTGTTATTGCTTTATCTGAACATGCGCCAGTTGCATCACTCTTTGGAGAACTTTGGCTGAGGCAAGATGACTCTCTCCAACATGAGCCATAGAGGACCCTGCTCCCTGAGGAGCATTTGTAAGCTCCAGGGAGGACTGTGCCATCAAATTTAATTGGACTCTTCTTATTAGGGCATGGGAGCAAACCATCTTTTTGTGAGTACCATGGGGTTGCATTAGTCCACTGTTTAGTGAAATCTCAGATTAAATGAGCATTATACCTGATGTTGAATGATAAAATTGCATCAGACAGAATTAACGTCTCTTAGTGCATCAGCAGTTCGGGGTTTAATTAAACTGTGAACAACTGCAAGAAAATAAACAAGATGGTTGGACTCAGAGTGATCCCATGTTTTATTTTGGAGTCACCTGAGAGCAGGGAGTGGAGAAAGGCCAGTGGGGAAGGTACACCCAAAACCTAGTCCTTGAGAGAGCCTGCCAGTTCTGTGGTGCAGGTTACATAGCCAGAATGTTACATATATCGGTATAAATATAATTTAAGAGTGCCCTGTAAGAGCAAAGGATGTGTTTGAAGGAATATTAGGGTAGTATTAGCTTACTTTGAGCTGGCACATTTGTTTTGCCTTCTGTGGGGGATGGGGTTAGGTGGGTTGGGGATAGTTTATATTGTGGGAAATGTATTATGTTTTGCTTTGTAGAGTATGAGCTGACATCATGTGAATGGGGCTTGACCATTTATTATTTTAGTTATTTATTTCAAAACTGATATCCTGCATGTTCGCAACAAAAGTTGTCCAAAGCGGATCACAACTGTAACGTGAGACGTCTGATCACATTGCAACGTCATCCATTTCCAATAGCACTCTCACACTTTAATAATCTTCATTGCTTCAGAGTGCACAGCCCCTTGAGCAAATGTTTGTAAGCCCCCTTTACAGAACCCCATCAGATCTGCTTCTAATCTTAACTGAATTGGCAAATCATTCTTTATTAATGTGTGGCTTTTGGGAGGGAGTCAGTTTGATGTTGTTTTAGTTTATTAGCTTCCCAGTGAGTGCGGGGGGGGGGGGGGGAAGGTCTGACTGCGGTAGGGATTTTTAGATTGATGTATTTTGTGATAGTGCATGTGTGTGTGACATCAGGCCTGTTGTAACACATACTGGGTGCGGATTTGACCCGTCTAAAGGCTTGAGAAAACCAAAATTACATTACGTTACAGGAGTCTGCACCATTTCAAACAAGAAGAGCCATTACACGGGGTTTTTCCTTTCTCCAAAATATTTCAAGAGCTGTCACTCTGCCACAAATAAGGACACGCGTGTAAGTTGTCTCCTTCTCCCCCCTTGTGCCCAGCAGTCTGTCTCTCACTCCTTGTTCCCCAGCAGTCATTCTCTCTTTATCCCTCCTCAGTCCCAGAAGTCACTCTCTTTTAATCCTCCTTTCCCCAACAGATTTTTTTTCCTTTCTCTCTTTTCAATTCCACCCCTAGCAGTCTCTCTCTCTCTCAATCCCCCATCCCCAGCAGTCTCTTGCTCAATGCTCCAATCCCCAGCAGTCTTTTCTTCTCTCTCTCTTTTCAATCCCCCCCTTCTCCAGCTGTCTCTTTCTCAATCCTTTCTCAGGCCCAGTAATCTCTCTTTATCTCAAAACCCCCTTTCCCTCAGTGACTCTCTCTCTCTCACTCTCTCTCTCTCCCTCAATCTTCTCGTGCCCAGCCATCTTTTCCTCCTTCTTCTTTCAATCCCACCATCCCCAGCAGTCTCTCTTTCTCCAATCGGCCCTTTGCCCACCTGTTCCTCTAGGGCTTATAAAAGAGAACGTAAGCCCTCAACAAGAGAGCCACTGACCCAGATCAGCCCAGCCCCAGGAGGAATCCTGCTTTCCCGCATGGAGCCAGTGCGGCCAGGGCTGGTGCGAGGGTATTAGGTTATATAGGCAAACCTCACAGCCTTGCATACATTATCTGTGCCACCCCCCCCCCCCTCCCCACACACAGTTAAAATGGTGCATTTAGATTAAGGACATGCAAAGTATAGTCTTCTAAGGTAAAAATATCACTTACAACAACATGTATATTATACTTATGTCGGGATCCTGTTAGACCCCTACTAATACTGGATAAGGATTATATCATTTGGGTCTGGGGCTAGACCAGGTTGGTGCCTGTAAGGTTTGCAGCTCCCACATGGGGCAGCTAGCACTGGTAGGTTCCTAAGTGTTTTCTAGACGAGAGATCACTATTTTGCTCTTGTGGATCCTTTTTGCTTTCAAGGAGTCAGCACGTGCTAAACCGGGCTCTCATTGTTCTAAGTTTTCATTTTAAGCTCCATGGAGATTACTGTTTTGGATGAGAGTTTCTTTCCACCCTCTCACACCACCTTTAACTTATTTAAGTTTGGAGCACCACAATCTTTTGGACTTAGTTAAAGTTATTTTGAGTTATCTCTTCTAATCAATGGAAGAGCTTCCCTTACTGCACGTGGAACCTGAGGTCACCATTATCCAAGGAAAGGATGACTTTCAGCCATCCTGTGAGAGAAAGAAGGAGACAGGGGAGAGAAAGAGAGGGGAAGGACCACATCAGTGGCCCATGAGTATCTGCTGAAGACTGGGAGAAAGAGAAGTAAGAGGTATCACCCTTGAATTACAGGAAGAGGGAGGAGATAAAAGACCACATGCTTTAAAGTACATCTTGCTTACCTTAAAACTACAAAGGGAGGGAAGCACAAAAGCTTTGCCCAGAATCCTGTGGAAGGGAAAAGATCCAAGTACTAAAATGACTAATTAAACTGGAGTAACAACTGGATTTAAGAAAGACTGTAAAAAAATCACAAACTTATTAAAAGAACTTGTACCATCTTAAAAAGGAAATACACAGCTGCAAGGACTTTAATCATCATGGCACCTTATCAGTAAAAGAGAAATGTTGAAAACCACCAAACAACTCTCATGTGTCCTATTGAGAAGTGGCTTTGTTATCCTCTTTGCTGAGATTATCAGTGCTGTGTGCAAGAGACTTAAATATGGGAAAAGTAAAGAGCAATGTGAGGCTCTCGAAAGGAAACCTACCCCCATGCAGAAAACCCTGGAAAATAAATCTAATGGATTAACTACAGTGTCCAGCTAAATAGAAGTGTGAGATATGGCCTCTGGAACTGTTATCCGGTTTCTACTAATCACAGGGATTACATTTACATGCACTACTGTGGCGTCAATCAGAAAACCCAACAAGAAAGCAAATATATAGAGACATACAGACAAAAACTGAACTGGAAACTGCAACAAACCAGACTCTATGTGTAGTGTAACAACATAAAAACAGAAACATCACCATTCCTCATAAAACATCAAGAAATAAAATCAATAAATTAAAAAAAAATCACTCATAATTTATTTATTTATTTTATTTAAACATTTTTATATACCGGCATTAGTTGTGGACATCATGCCGGTTTACATCAAAACTGGTAAAGTATGGAAGTTACATTTTAACAGGGAATTAGAAACTGGGAGGAGGGTAAATAATTAAATAGGATAGACGAGAAATAACAGTAACATTAACATTAACATGGTTCCTCGGTGTGAACGAGGAGAGAGGATAACAACATATGGTTCCTCAGTATGAGGAAGATGGAACAGACGCAATGTGGTCTTTTTTTTTTATTGGAGGAGGTGTGAGTTTTTATTCTGGGTAGGCATGTTTGAACAACCATGTTTTCAATTTCTTTTTGAAGTTGTTCATACATGGTTCAAGGCGTAGGTCAGGCGGCAGTGTGTTCCAGTGAGTGGGACCTGCTATGGAAAGAGCACGGTCACGTGTAGAGGTGAGATGGGCTGCTTTAAGGGAGGGCACAACTAGGGTGCCTTTATTGGTCGTTCTAGTCGGTCGATTGGACTGGGTGGTTGTGAAGGGTAGGTCTAGCCAGTTGGAGTTATGGGTGTAAATTGCTTTATGCATTATGGTGAGTGTTTTGTAGATAATACGAGAGGCTATGGGGAGCCAGTGTAGGTCTCTGAGTATAGGGGTGATGTGGTCGTATTTACGAGAGTTTGCAATGAGTCTCGCTGTGGCATGTTGTAGCATTTGTAGAGGTTTGATGGAAGAGTAAGGGAGTCCTAGAAGAAGAGCATTACAGTAGTCTAATTTGGATGATATGGTGGCCTGTATGACTGTACGAAAGTCTTGGGTGTGAAGAAGGGGTCTGAGTTTTTTAAGTACGTTGAGTTTGAAAAAACAGGCTTTGAGAATGGAGTTTATGTAGTTCTTCATGCTTAGTTGGTGGTCAAGGAGAACTCCAAGGTCTCTCATGGCTGGTTGTGTTGAGAGGAGGTGGAGTTTGGAGGTACCAGATGGCGGAGGTGCAGGGGCAGCGTGAGGTGAGATGAGTAGAAGTTCAGTTTTGTTCGTGTTGAGGGCGAGGTGTAGGTTGGTGAGCAGGGAGTTGATGGCGGTAAGGCATTTCTCCCAATGTTCTAGTGCGTCAGAGATGGAGTTCTGGATGGGGATGATGATCTGAACATCATCAGCGTAGAGGTAGAACTTGAGATGGAGATCAGAGAGGAGTTGGCAGAGGGGGGTGATGTAAATATTGAAAAGGGTGGATGAGAGAGATGAGCCTTGGGGGACACCCTGTTGGAGGGGTTGTGGTGTGGATGTGGAGTTCCCGATTTTGACTGAGAACTTTCTGTTTGAGAGGAAGGATTTAAACCAGGAAAGGGCTAGGTCTGAGATGCCAATGAGTTCCAGGCGAGTTATTAGATGGTGGTGGCTGATAGTGTCGAAGGCTGATTTATTTATTTATTTATTTAGATTTTTTATATACCGGCATTCGAGACAGCAGTCACATCATGCTGGTTCACATAAAACAGGGGTGCAAAGTAAACATAACAATAACAAAGTGCTGAAAAGGCAGTTACATATAACAAGGTGATAAGAACTTGGCTTAGAGGAAGAGAAAGGACAGGTTATTAATTTACACAAGTAAACGATAGGAGATAAGGTCGACCATAGTGTAGATGGAGATTAGGGGTGGCTTGTAAGTATTAGATCAATTGACGTCTGGGAAGGCTTGTATGAATATCCAGGAAATGTCGAGAAATGTCGAGGAGGGCAAGGAGGTAGCTATGGCCTTGACCCATGCCTCTGAGGAGGTGGTGCAAAACCATAGAATAAATATTCTAAAAGCTGATGAATAGAGCATATGGTTTTACTACCACCTCTGAGGAGGTGGTAGTAAAACCATAGAATAAATATTCTAAAAGCTGATGAATAGAGCATCCAATAATTATAAATAATTTAAACATATATTAAAATTTCTCCAAACACCAATAACATATTTTAAAAGAGCAGACACATCAAATAACACCCAATAGTTAGAACTAGTAAAGGATTTTAAAAATCTATCTTTTTTTATTCCTAGGAGCTTTCAATTCTAGTCAACCTGAGATTGTCATTGACTAGTCAGGGGTGGGGGCATGCACAAACTTTCTCATCTGTCTGTCACATACACACACACTCTCTAATACACACACACTTTGATTTGCTCACTCACAAACGCTCCCTGACTCGCACACACGCTCACAGGTATGCGCACTGACTCATATGCTCTGTCACCTTCACACATGCACTCACTCATGGTCACACACATGTTCACTGACACACATTCTCCTGTTCACAGGGTCACCGATTTTCACCCTCGCAAACACGTTCACTGATTCACACTCATACACCGTACACTCACTGACTCATACACTCACCGAGCACACTCACATACATGCTCACTGACTTATGCGCTGTTCCTCTCTTCTACCTCTTTGAATAAGTTAAAAAATATATTTTTATTTACATTGGTGTTCAGGGGGGATCAAGGCAGGGTTCTAGAAGAATAGGGTCTGGGTGGGCTGCTTATTACTACTTTTGAAAGTGTTATCCCTTGGTGTAAGAAGGGGTAGGCTGGAAGGCCCGGATGCTGAGGGTTTGTTTTTTTTTAATTATTATTTTTTCCACAGCCCGGCCTGAAGGGACCCCCAGCGGCTGAGAGCAGCACAAGTAGTCGAGCTGGTGGTGAGGCAGTGGCTGGAGGTCTGCTGCCTGATTCCCACCGGCTGCTGGCAGAGGCAGGACGAGTGTGAGGTAAGGCGGCAGGAATGTAGTGATGGTGGAGGGAGAGGGCGTCTGAGCGGAGCGGTGACAAGAGGCCGATTGAGCCACTGTTACCACTACTGCCACCGCGGTTTAGAAAGAGGAAGCAGAAGTGAACGGAGAGCCTTGGAGGAGGCTCCTACTCAGTGAGAAGAGCTACCGAGGGGGCCTGGTGTTGGTCACAGCAAACAACACCAACTAGTGATCTTTCTGACTGGCCCACTGGGGCATGCCAAAGCCCCAATAGGCCAAAATGCCCTTCAGCTGGGGCCGCGTGGGCCGATGAGGCGGCACTCCCTGCTCCTGCAGCCTGCACAGCCATCACTGCTGGGGCTGTGGGGCCCTTGCTAATGTCATTTCCCTGTGCTCCTGCTACATCTGGAGCCAAAGACATGGGAGCTGTAGGGAAGGATGAAAAGAGCCACAGGTTGCTCTTGCCTGGTCTTGGTGATCATGCTGGAGAAGGCCCAGTGATGGAAAAAGGATGCCATAGAGATTGTCATAAAACTCAAGAAGTCAATTCGTCTTGTAGCTTAAGCTTTGATTGCAAAGTCAGGTGTTTTTCACCTGAAGCCTTCACATTGCATAGCTAAGCATTGCTATATCTTGGCACTATTCCCAGGTTCTTGCCCCATGGTTCCAGCTTACTAGCACTAATTCAGAACATGGACCCAGAATTGTTCCCCATTTCCTCTCCGTATATCTGTCTCAATTTCCATCTGTTTGTAGCCTACAACTCACATTTCACAAATCCAGTTCTCTGACAAAACTATTTGTACTGCTCTAATAATTTTTATATACCACTTGCTTATGCTGGCTGTCATAGGTAAATATCTTGTATTTCTAAAGGCCCTCTTCACCTGGATAAGTGCAGGCCCTCCCATCTTCTGCCTCTGTTACTATGGGTCTTTCCAATATTTGCAAAGTGTCACGATCCAGGCTGCTAGTCAGCTCCCCTGCCGGCCGGGGGCTCTCACTGGGCCATGCTCTGACCTGCTCCAGCTGCGGCCTTGAAGGCTGCATAATGCACCAAGGCCAGCCCTGTTTAACCCTGCCTCTCCCTCAACTCGAGGCTTCGTCATCAAGTCAGCCTGGCTGTTTGCTCTGGCTCACTTTAGGCTTAACCTGCCTTGCCTAGTTCCAGCGTTCCTGCTCCGTTAGGTCTCCAGGGGGACCCCAATCTTTGTTCTTGTGTTGCTGACTTTAGGGAAGAGTAGATTTTAAAACGTGCGCGCGCTACCCGGCACACGCACATGGACGCTCCAATTTTATAACATGCGCGCACCAGCGTGAGTACGTTATAAAATACCTGGGCCATGTGCACATACGCGCCGAATTTTATAATCCGCGCGTGTATGTGCGGGCGGCGAGCGCAAGGGGGGGTAAACATACGCAAATTCACGCGGCGATGAGATCGGGGCTCCCCCAGTTCCCCCCCAGGTCCCTTCCAGTCCGCTCCAACTTAGGAGCGGACTGGGAAGGAACTTTCCTACCCCCTACCCTAACCTCTCTTCCCCACCCTCTAAATCGCCTTTTTTTTTGGTACCTTTTATTCCACAAGTTACTCCAGGGCCCGACTTGAAATAACTTGCGAGCGCCGGCAGCTGGCCAGCGTTTGAGGCTCCGGGACAGCGATGAATGGCGCTGTCCCGGCTCGCCCCCCGCCCGCCCCGCTCCACCCCCTGGACCGCCCATTTGTGAGGGCCCAGCACTAATGCGTGAATCGCCACTTACGAGCGTGGCCGAGCCCTCTTTAGAATGCCAGCCCCGCACGAAAGTGGCGATTTCTACGCACACGGCCGATTTAAAATCCAGCCATTTGTTTCTGTCCTGTCTTCAGTCTGGTTCGTTTGTTCCTGTGTCCCTTATCTGCTTATCTGTTTCCTAGCTGTACTCCTGTCCTGTTTCCTGTCAGTCTCCCAGTGGGTCTCCCGGTGACCCTTCTGTCCCCTGTGGGCCTCCCAGTGGCACTTCTTGCCAGTGTGTCTAGGTTTCCTGGTGGCCTAGCTTCTTTGTTTATTCCCTGTATTGCCCCGTTTAAGTTTGCCTCTGGCCCATCTATCCCGAGTGTTCCTGTTTGTCTGCACCCCATATTGCCCTGCCTTGTAGTGTGCCCATTTACCTTGTTCCTGCCTATGTGTTTTACTCTGTTCCTGTCTTGCCTCTCCTTGCTCCTGCCCTGCCATGCTTTGCCTAGCTCTTCTGTTCGTTTTGCCCTGCCCTTGTTGTGTGTCTATTTACCTTGATCCTGCCTGTATGTTTTTACTCTGCCCCAGCCTTGCCTTGCCGTGTCCCTGCTTCGTCTCGCTCCCGTCAGCCTTTCCTCGGACTGTTCTTCTGTGGCTGACCCTTACTGGTTCTCTGCATGCCCTGACCTCTGCTTGGACTCTGACTTAGTCTGAACGCTGCCTGCCCTGACCACAGCCTGCCATGCACTCTGCCAAGAAAGTCCGGCCGGCCGCCAGACCTTGCGGGCCCAGCCCAAAGGGGCGGGTGGCTGGACAGGCAGAAGACCCTGCCCTGCTCCACCATAGGGCCCTGCACCCGTGACACAAAGCACATTATTCATGTAGCCCCTCACTGGGGTCCAATCCTAGAAGACCCTGGGTACTCACGTAACACCGGGACTATTACATTCTTCAATTCCCATACAATTCTAATAGCCCCCCTAACCTACAGGACTCACCATGGATGAGGGGAGGGGGATGATAACCTCCTGGACCCTGGGCCTAATCGTCAGCTTCTCTAGTAGATGGTAATAATCACGCCGGTAACAATTTGGTGCTCTAGCACAATTTTGCTGAAAGCTTTCTTTAAAGATGAAACTTAAAACCATTGGTACAGTCTCTTTCCATTTCTAAAGTCCTTAACACAAAGTTACATTTGGCAAATCTGTGACACTGTGTGGTTTCTCCAACAATGAAGTTCCACCCAGATCCCTCCCTACTCTAGGGGTAGTTTGGGGACTCCTCCTGGGACGCGACTACTGGTGCGGGTGGTTGGAGCAATTTAACTGTCCAGGTACAATACTCTGATTCGGATGTTCTGGTATCAGCACCCTGCTCCTGTTGTACCTCTTTACTCCAGCCCCTGGATACCGGTCAGGTATTCACAGCTGTTGTGCACCGGACGGCTGCCGCTTCTCTCCTCATTTTCACTTCCGTTATTCCCCTCGGACAATGGATGGACGTCCAAGCTTCCCCGCCCCCCCCAGATTTCGGTTAGGTGGATGCTGTTATCTCTCTGAGAGAAAGATATGAAAAAAAAAAAGGCCAGCCCCAGTGCACAAAATCAGTCCCAGTGCTCAAAAGGGAAGGAAGGGTTAGAAAACCTTCTTTCAAAGAAATTCTAAAATGGAAAACCATCTCCTCCTCAAAAAAAAAAAGGGAAAGCAAAAAAAATAAATAAATAAAAAGCCTCTTATCTCTTCTCCAAAATCCAATGTACAAGGGCCTAGGAATTCTTCTTATCAACACCCCAGGAACACAAAAAGAACCACACCTCACTCTCTGGCTTCCAACTAAAAGATCCACACATGCTTTAGGGGTCCTGGCCTAGGAACAGGCAGCAACCATTGCCGCCAACCTCCTAGGGGGGTGCTGGGGCACAGTTGGTACGTTCCTCTCATGCTACTCTACCTGCATAGCCTTTCTGAAAAGCTAACACTTTAGCGGGGCACCCTATGGGGCCTCACATACATAGGCTGCTTCGGTAGGGGGCAACGAGAAGAAGGAGAGGAAGTGTGAGGGCTGGGAATGACTACACTGAGCATGCAGTAGCTGATTGCCGTTGCCACCAGCAGAGGTAGTGGGGTAACCAGAAGAGAGAGAGAGATGACTTGGGGATCCCGTGGTCAACTGAGCAAACTGGGTGATCTAAGAGCTCCTTAATCTGCCAGCCAGTCGATTCCCCCTGTTACTGCACAGGCAGGGCCCCCACTTTACTGCGACTCTGCGGCTTCAGCAAGTCCCACGGAATTAGCGGATGACCCTAAGATCGTGACAACCTGTCCTCTGGCCCATAAGCGCTGACATCAGCCCCGTGGGAGCAGCTCCTACGCCACCAATTCTGAAGGTAAGAGGCTGGCCGGGTGAAGATGGGCAAGAATGGAAGAGAAGACTGAATCTGGAAGGGAGAGGAAGGAGAAATGAGAAGTTGAAGGGATGAGGCCGGGGAAGGAGGGTTAAGAGAAGACAGGATGAAAGGCCGGAGGGGATAGCTTGGAGGAAGAGAAGACTGCAGGAGGTGTCAAACTGATGTGAGGAAGGAGGAAAGGATAGTGTGGAGGCAGGGGAGAGAAGGTAGGGGTAGAAGAGGAGGAGGAGAGAATGAGAAAGTTAGATGAAAGGGGATTATGAAAATTAAAAGAAAAAAAAAGAAAAAAAGAAAAAAATGAATGAAAAAAAGAGTTAAAGAAATTATTTATACACAAGAAATGTAGGAAAGCTAAAATGTATTAATTTAACAAAATATATTTTTGCCTATTAAATAATGTGAATAGTATGGAAATGTGAAGCAGATTTTCACATTCTGTGCTGCAGAATCTCCCCCTGAGCTGCTAGGGGGACACCGGGGGTTGTGTGTTAAAGGCTGGTAGGTTGCCACGCATATATAGAAACCAACCTGGGCCCCACTTCCTACGCTCACGCCTTGCTAGATGAGGCTTCCTGGCGACTGCCCCTGGGGTTTTCGCTCAGATATCTCAAGCAGGAAGGACCTGCAGAGCCTGAGAAAAGTTTCAGGATGGGGAGGCTGGAGGGAAGAAAAGGTGAGGGATGGGGTTGGGAGGTTGCTTAACGCCGGTGGTTTGGAGTTTATAAGCTCAGTGGAAATGCTGAAGTCATCGCCTCGCTCTGCTGACAAGTGAAAAAAAAAAAAACCAAAACCCCAAGAAAAACCAGGAGCACAGCACATGGAAGGAATCCCAGCGATGTCAGAGTACCGCAAGGAAAAATAACCTCCAGGAGCCTGTGAGTCAGAGAACACAGGCCGGAGAGCCACATCCTTCCAGCTCAAAGAGGGATCAAGAGAGGATACAGAGCCTCTCACCTCTTGGACTGGATAGTGCAGGAGATGGGGGGCAGTGAAACAGTCTGTCACCCCTAGGACTGGCTCCACACACACACACACACACTAAACCCTCTACCAGCTCTTCTACACAATCAACAAACTGAGAAAGACCACCAACCCAGCCAGCACCCAAGGCCGTCCCAGCCGAAGATATTCTGACACCCCCCCACCTCTATCTACTCCCAGCTACGGCTCTGAAATCTGCTCCCACCCCCCCCCATCCCAACCCCACTGTCTTAGCACAGCGTTCCCTATCTCTGGTTCCCATTTTTCTTTTCTTACAAAAACATTTCTGATAATTACAAGCAAGAGGATGCCAAACCCCCAAAACCCACCAGAGGCCTGGATCCAGGAGAGTTGGGTCAACGATTTCCCCTTTCCACCTCCCTGAGGGCGGGTCCCCCACAGCAAGAGGGGGTGGGGCGGGGAGCGGGGGAGTTCAGCAGTGCATCCATCCTGTACAGCTGAAACCCAACCCTCGGGGGGCATCTTATGAGAACCAGATGCTGAGCTACTGAGCCTGCAAGGGAGGAGGTGTTATGTGGGGAGCAGGCAGTAGATGAGCCTGAAGATACAGGGCGTGCACTGGCGTGGAAAGAAACCTCCCCCCCCCCCCCCCCCCCCCCAGTGGAAGAGAGGAAGTTATGGGATGTCTGTTATGTATTTCGTTTGTTGCGGGTCGTTATTACAGTATCGAGACCCACAACCCCCTCCCCCCCACACACACATGCACAGCTCTGTCCTGGCACCTCACTCCTGCCCTGCAGCACACCCTGCTACCACATAGCATTTTTATAGCACTACTGCTAGACCTGCAGGGCGCTGTAACAGATACGCATAAGAGCCAATCCTTGCTCCGCGGACCTCGCAATCTCATCAGGACACACAGACAAGGCCAATAAGAGAAAAGGCCAATAAGAGATTTCAGGAAACGTGTTTAAACGCGGTTAAAAACCAGACTCCTGCGCCGCCCTCAGTACATGCCAGCTGCACATGCCTGGGATTCCTGCTGATCGCAGCTTGCATTTACAGCTCGTTATCATCCTGCAAGGGGGGGGGGCAAGTTACTGTTTGCTGCCCCTTCCGACCCACTAATGTGTTACAAGCAGAGCAGCTGAGCAGTTTCACCTGCAGGCAGGGTCAAAGGGGGTGACCTCTGAGGGCCCTGTCTAAGGGGTTGTCACCTTGGGGACGGAAGGCTAGGACTGTCGCCTGCCTATTATATGGCACCCCCAGCTAGTCCAGGAGAGGGTGAGGGGAGAGCGGGGAAGCCCCTCTGGTGACATGGCCAGCTGGCCAGAGAGGAAAAGTCCCATCTCGGTAATACCGCCCGCATGGGAGCGGATGCATCACAGCTTGCTCCCGACCCCATAGCTCCGATGTGCTAGTGCACCTCACCATCTGCCTTTGCCACCTTTTCACCCTCTATCTCTTCAGCTTACTCTATAATCCTTTAGAAATGCTGAACTGGAGGACTTCTCCCACACACACACACACACACACACAGGCCAATTCTGTAAAGTGTGCTCGGCCGTGCGCGCTGTTTAACAGGGGTTTGGCTGGGGTTTTTTTCGCTGGGTGTCTATAACCCCTTACACTGTAAGGGGTTTAGCGCCTCGAAAACGCGCGGCCAAACCCCCTGAAAACTAATAGCGCTCGTCGCATGTAAATGCATGTTGATGAGGGTATTAGTCAGTCACCCCCGATTCAAAAATTAAAATGTGCGTCCAATCCGCAGAATTTATGGGCAACCCGGAAAAGTCTACAGAAAAGCAGAAAACACTGCTTTTCTGTACAAAAAAAAAAAATGTGCTGGCCAGTCTGGTTAGGAGAATGGACGCTCGGTTTTACCGGTGTCCATTTTCCTAACCGTTCGCTGTCAGCGGGTTCGAAAACCGACAGTCCTAAAATTGAGCCTCGGTTTCCTGAACCCGACCCTAGCAAGGAGGCGCTAGGGACGAATACACACCCCTCTTTTAAATATAGGATCTCGCGCCCAGGAGAGGTGGCCAGGCGCGCGTCGGGAGAGTGGGTGCTCAACACGGAGCGTCTCTTACAGAATGGTCGAGCCAGGGATTAGGACTGAGGCACTGAGACGATTCGCATCAAATAGAGGGGAGCCCAAGATGGTGATTGGACTAGTGTCCAAGGTCAGGGTTAGGAATGTTGCTGAACGAAGCATCCCTGGTTCTAGAAACAAGGAAGGCGTGGTCTTCCGTCCGCGACGGCCACCTTCCCCTTGAGCCGACCTCTCAGGAACTAACTGCTAACAGGCCTTTGGCCACACAGAGTCGGTATTGGGAAGGGTGGGTGCGGAAATACCAGACACACGAACTTTGCCGTGAAGCCAAACCCAGCTGAGCACACTCATGAGTAAGGTTTACTTGAGAGAGTGCCGAAAGGAGACACCATGAAGAGTCAAGATCCATGGAGTAGCTGGACCACTGCAGGAAGACTGAAAGCACATAGGCACCGACTAGCATAGTATAGGACCAGGTTCTGGCAGGGAAAGCAGGCAAGGTGTCAGTATAAATACATAACAAGACAAGAAGCAAGATAGCCCCCGAGGTGAAGTGGGAGCCATAGAGCAGGTAGGAGCGACTAAACCAATGGAGGAAAACACACTGACACCTGCTGGTGTGGGGATGCAAGTTCACTCTATCACAAGAGCCACCCGCAAGCTAACGGTGGAAGTTCGCAGGCACTGGGAGATAAAATGACTCCCCACAAGGTCACACACAAAGTTAGTGACAGAGCCAGGGATTAGAATTGAAACACAGGGAGATAAAGTGACCTCCTGAGGTCACACACAGAGTCGGTGACAGAGCTGGGAAGAGCACAAGACGGGTAAAACTGATGAGCCATGGAAAGAGCTGCATCTTACTCTCTCAGGCAGGGGTGGGGTGGGGTGCAGTGTGGTACTAGGCTGGTGATAGTCGCCATGCTGCTGCCTGCGATAAAAAAAAAGGGTCATGAAGACACGAACACATCTCCCTAATGAGCAGGGCTGCAGTTTTTCCTCCATGCTGAAGGAACCAACCTGTAGCAAAGGCTACGAAGGCAGTCTCCCCTGCCAGTCAGCAGGGCGGCCAATACAAAGGCTTTTCCTGAATGTGGCCAGCAGCCAGAGCAGGCTAGGTCACTCAGATTTTCTTTGTAAACAACATTTTGTTTATCATTGTCACTGAACAAGGCTGTACAGCACCTAAACAATCTGGTGTGCTTTGAATGGAAGCCGAAACGCAGTTAAGTGTCATCATTTACCCTTTGATATAAATCCACCACAAGGACCACCGTGCAGCTGAGAACAACTCCACAGTCAGTAAAGCGAAAAGTATTAAACAGCCCCATCCCCAAGCAACACCAGTTTGGCGCACAGTCAGATATCAATGTTCACAAACTGACAAATCAAGTTAAGTATTCATATAGTGACTGCTAATGGAGAAGCAGACATTTTGAACCCAAAGATATTTCCCAATATCTTTTATCCCTTTTGACAAAGAAATAAAGGTTAAGAACCCCTCCAAAAAAAAAATAATTATATATATAAGGTGATACCTTTTTCTTTAACTAACAACACATTTCTTGATCACCTTTCAGGAGTTACACTCCTTTCCTTGGGTTCAAGCAGAGGCCCCAATGTAATAAAACGTGAGTGAAAAAAAAAGGTGTGCTGAAACTCAGCATATGGTTTCTAAACTCACGTGCTAAAAAAATTATCTCCCAATACAGTAAGGTAGTGGTATGCTAAGCATCAGGTGCACAAACACAAAGATATGCTTAACACACATAAAACACAGCTTATGCACACTGCAGTGTGCATAAAACATGATTTGTGCACAAAGCATTTCTCTATATAGATACAGAGAACTCATATTTTATGCACAAACAGAGGACCGCCACACGGCGAACTCCATCATCAGCCCCATAGACTATCATTAACTCCAGAAACTTCACTCCTCCTCTAACTAGTGCTAAGAAAACATGAGTTAAGTTTGTGCACTTCTCTGCACTGGGGAGTAACTGCTAATGCCTTGATTAACATGGGATTTGTACGAAGGAGCATTAAGGGCACCTAATTACGCCGGGGCCAGAATGAGCAGATCAGCTTAAATCTGATGAAGGGAGTGCAACTCCGGAAAACTAGTTAAGAAATAAATTAAGTTAGTCGAACCTTATTTTTTTTTATTGACCTTTATTTCTGTATATTCAAGTGGAGTAAGACAGCAACCACAGTAATTTTACCCCATTTAACAAAATTCAGAAAAGGACCACCAAATCGACTGTAAGGCCTTTTTTTCCCAGGCCTTCCCTTAGGAAAGAGAGCCACTTTCAGATGCTGCTGAGGATGGACAAAAACTCAATACAGGCCCAGTGGCTCTTTAGAATGGGGGAAAGCAATTGCTTCTAGACCCTTAAGGATCAGGTTACCATCTAGAAAATAATAGCTTTCACACACTGGATTGTTCCAATCAAAACTAAAATGTACTAATGCAAGATGGCATGAAGGAAGAAAAATGTTTTCTTACAGAATTACTGACAAATCAGAATTTAAATCTAGCAAACCAAACAAAATGAATCAGCAATGAAGTTTCCTGGGATCTCTCTGAACTTCCTTATCTCCCAGACTCTCCTCAGAATAGATGTGGGTCCCACTGGTTGCTAATACAGACTTTCCCAGAGTACCTAGAAAGTATTTTTTTCTCTCAGCACCCAATCAAGCTATGGAATCTTTTGCCAGAGGACATGGTCAAGGCAACTAGCATAGCAGGGTTTAAAAGAAGGTTGGACAACTGAGGGGGGATATGAAAGAGGTCTATAAAATCATAAGAGGTCTAGAATGAGTAAATGTGAATTGGTTACTTACTCTTTCGGATAGGATTAGGGAGCACTCCATGAAGTTAGCAAGTAGCACATTTAAAACAAATCAGAGAACATTCTTTTTCATTCAACGCACAATTAAACTCTGAAACTTGTTCCCAGAGGATGTGGTTAGTGCAGTTAGTGTAGCTGAGTTTAAAAAAGGTTTGGATAAGTTCCTGGAGAAGTCCATTAACTGCTATTAATCAAGTTGACTTAGAGCATAGCTGCTGCTATTACTGGATCTACTTAATGTTTGGGCAATTGCCAGGTTCTTATGGCCTGGATTGGCCACTGTTGGAAACAGGATGCTGGGCTTGATGGACCCTTGGTCTGACCCAGTATGGCATTTTCTTATGTTTTTATGTTCTTGGAGGAGAACTCCATTAACTGCTATTAATCAAGTTTACTTAGGGAATAGCCACTGCTATTAAATGCATCAGTAGCATGGGATCTTCTTAGTGTTTGGGTACTTGCCAGGTTCTTGTGGCCTGGTTTGGCCTCTGTTGGAAACAGGATGCTGGGCTTGATGGACCCTTGGTCTGTCCCAGTATGGCAGCTTCTCAAGTTCTTATATTCTTATATTCTTATTTATTATGTAGACTTGGGAAAGCCATTGCTTAGCCATCACTTAGCTCTGGGAGTAAGCAAAAAGAATTAAAATGCTTTTTTGCGATCAACCAGGCACTTGTGACACAAAGTGGTTACTGTGGGAGATGACATATTATCTCCTACATGGCCTAGTAGCATGTATAATAGATTCATAGGAAACTGAACACCTGTTAGATCACAGATATTTTTCTTAATTAATTTCCAGAAAGGTCGGATAAAGGGGCACGGTCTCCCAGGGATGGATTAAGTGTGCCCTGGGTCCAGGGCAGTACCGCAGCCATGGGTCTCCCTCCTACTTTCATTGCTCTTTGCCTTTTTTTTGACCATGTATGTGCCTCACATCTAGGCTTATGCCCCGGCCGTCTGCCCCTTCCGCCTCCCCCCTCTTATTCCATCACTGCTGCCGCCAAATCCGTACCACAGTTCAAGCTCACCACACTTTCCGCAGCACAGTGGTGAACAGCCTGGATGTGTTTTGCTACTTTGCTATGACTTGTAAAGAGTCTTGTAGTGGTTCCCTTTAATTTGGGTGGAGATAGAGGAAAACGCAGCAGGCTCCTAAATACTTTCTCAGGTTTCGTTATCGGTTCTCACCCTCACTTCTTATTCCCGTCTATCCATAGAGGAGTGACCACGGTTAGAATCTCGGCTAAAGTGATAAGCTCGAGCCAGGCTGTGCGCTGCCAGGCAGAGGGGCCTGGAATCAATTTCCCAGCTCAGGTCTTCCACGCCTCCGGGGGATGGGGTGGGGGATTGGGAGTCCCGCTCATTACACGATGGTGACACCTAGTGGCCAGATTCAGGGCCCATGATCGCAGGGTTCTGGGAAGAGACCCGGTGCATGGGTCCCGGTCCCCCCCGGGCTCAGGACTGCCACTGGACTCTTATTGGGCTGGGCTGTGTGAGCTGGGAGAGGATAGTAGTTGCGGATGAAAGCTCATGGCACTGGAGCTCAGCCCTGGGTCTGACTGAGCTGGTACGGGAGAAAACTGGCACTGCCAGGCCAAAATAAAAGAAGAAGAAATGCTAGAAATGAATGCCTTTGAGATTCTCCCAAATTGTCAACTTCCTGCTTCACTTGTCTTTTATTTCAGGAGACCATTCAAAATGATTTGATTAAACTAGAATGGGCGCAATCCAGGGAAGTTCAATTTCTTTTGTCAGGTCCTCAAATTGAATTATAGCACTCATCATAACTGGCACCTAGCAGGCCTTCCCTGGGAGCGCTTGTATTTCTTCAGTTTGCTTTTTTTTATGTACTGCTTGGTTTTGATATTCTGCTTATTTCATCGTACAGAGCTCTAAGTGGATTACAGCATTAGGAACCAGTAAACAGATACGTCACACATCAACAACACATGCAGCCAAACACAATAGACATGCCAAGGCACAATGAAAAAGCAACAATCAGCATGAGGAGCAAATGGAAGTACATTTCAAAGTGCCGCTTCAAACCTCAACTGAAGATGCCTTTCGGTAATAAACTTCTAAGTTAACCAAAGGGACCCTCAGTTAATCAAAAGCTGTGTAAAAAGCCAAGTTGTCAGATCACACAGCTTTATCCTGGCTTCCAACAGAATCTCGTTCCATAGGGCGAGTGCAAAGATGGCGGCTTCTGGATGTGCTAAACAGGGTCAGATCTCGCGAGTACCTGGATGGAGGACTCCCAAAGAAAAAACGGGTGATGTGGGTTACAGAAAACATCAGTAAACCTCTGCAGTCTCCTGCCAAAAACGGGTGAGGGTGAGGCTATGATAGCCCAAGTCTGTGACTGACAAGGGACCTATCCCCAACATTGCCCTTTTTGTTAGGGATGTGAATCGTTTTCCATATCGTCTTAACGATAGAAATCGTGTGGCAGGGCAAGAAAATCGTCTTAGGCACGATTTTTTAGTTAAAAAATCGTTAAAAATCGTTTTTTTTCCGATTAGTGCGCACTAACTCGAGTTAGTGCGCACTAACTGGGAGTTAGTGCGCACTAACTGAAAATGATACAATTTGACACTTTTCAGGTCAGTTAAGGTCAGTTTAGGAATGAATATGTATTCCTATTGGCTGCCCTCTTATTTATTCATGTTACCAAGTTTCCTACTGACAGTATATGGGGGATGGGAAATGGAAACAGTTGGTAGCTTGACAAAACAAGTAATGTGATCAGTCAATGTGACTAGAACTTGTGCCCTAACCCTGATACCAGGGGTATTGTGATCTTCCTGCACACAGTGCCCTATCCCTATTAATACCAGGAGTGTTGTGATCTTCCTGCACACAGTGCCCTATCCCTAATACCAGGGGTGTTGTGATCTTCCTGCACACAGTGCCCTATTCCTGATACTGGGGGTGTTGTGATCTTCCTGCACACAGTGCCCTATTCCTGATACCGGGGGTGTTGTGATCTTCTTGCACACATCCCGATATCAGGGATAGGGCACTGCGTGCAGGAAGATCACAACACTCCTGGTATTAATAGGGATAGGGCACTGCATGCAGGAAGATCACAACACTCCTGGTATTAATAGGGATAGGGCACTGCATGCAGGAAGATCACAACACCCCTGGTATCAGGGATAGGGCACTGTGTGCAGGAAGATCACAATACCCTGGAGGAGTGAGGGTCAGGCAGCTCCCCCCTGTCTGTGAAGCCAGCCTCTCACTAGTAATGCAGGGAGGGAGCTGTCTCAGACTTCACCATCCTCCCCCCCCCTTACCCACACACCATTCACTAGCTGGGACATGGGGGAAGTCAGGAGTGAGGGTCAGGCAGCTCCCCCCTGTCTGTGAAGCCAGCCTCTCACTAGTAATGCAGGGAGGGAGCTGTCTCAGACTTCACCATCCACCCCCCCCCCTCACCCACACACCATTCACTAGCTGGGACATGGGGGAAGACAGGTGTGAGGGACAGGCAGCTCCCCCCTGTCTGTGAAGCCAGCCTCTCACTAGTAATGCAGGGAGGGAGCTGTCTCAGACTTCACCATCCACCCCCCCCCCCCTCACCCACACACCATTCACTAGCTGGGACATGGGGGAAGTCAGGAGTGAGGGTCAGGCAGCTCCCCCCTGTCTGCGAAGCCAGCCTCTCACTAGTAATGCAGGGAGGGAGCTGTCTCAGACTTCACCATCCTCCTCCCCCCCCCTCACCCACACACCATTCACTAGCTGGGACATGGGGGAAGTCAGGAGTGAGGGTCAGGCAGCTCCCCCCTGTCTGTGAAGCCAGCCTCTCACTAGTAATGCAGGGAGGGAGCTGTCTCAGACTTCACCATCCTCCCCCCCCCCCTCACCCACACACCATTCACTAGCTGGGACATGGGGGAAGTCAGGAGTGAGGGTCAGGCAGCTCCCCCCTGTCTGTGAAGCCAGCCTCTCACTAGTAATGCAGGGAGGGAGCTGTCTCAGACTTCACCATCCTCCCCCCCCCCCCCTCACCCACACACCATTCACTAGCTGGGACATGGGGGAAGTCAGGAGTGAGGGTCAGGCAGCTCCCCCCTGTCTGTGAAGCCAGCCTCTCACTAGTAATGCAGGAAGGGAGCTGTCTCAGACTTCACCATCCACCCCCCCCCCTCACCCACACACCATTCACTAGCTGGGACATGGGGGAAGTCAGGAGTGAGGGTCAGGCAGCTCCCCCCTGTCTGTGAAGCCAGCCTCTCACTAGTAATGCAGGGAGGGAGCTGTCTCAGACTTCACCATCCTCCCCCCCCCCTCACCCACACACCATTCACTAGCTGGGACATGGGGGAAGTCAGGAGTGAGGGTCAGGCAGCTCCCCCTGTCTGTGAAGCCAGCCTCTCACTAGTAATGCAGGGAGGGAGCTGTCTCAGACTTCACCATCCTCCCCCCCCCCCTCACCCACACACCATTCACTAGCTGGGACATGGGGGAAGTCAGGAGTGAGGGTCAGGCAGCTCCCCCCTGTCTGTGAAGCCAGCCTCTCACTAGTAATGCAGGGAGGGAGCTGTCTCAGACTTCACCATCCTCCCCCCCCCCTCACCCACACACCATTCACTAGCTGGGACATGGGGGAAGTCAGGAGTGAGGGTCAGGCAGCTCCCCCCTGTCTGTGAAGCCAGCCTCTCACTAGTAATGCAGGGAGGGAGCTGTCTCAGACTTCACCATCCTCCCCCCCCCCCCCCCCCACCCACACACCATTCACTAGCTGGGACATGGGGGAAGTCAGGAGTGAGGGTCAGGCAGCTCCCCCCTGTCTGTGAAGCCAGCCTCTCACTAGTAATGCAGGGAGGGAGCTGTCTCAGACGTCACCATCCTCCCCCCCCCCCTCACCCACACACCATTCACTAGCTGGGACATGGGGGAAGTCAGGAGTGAGGGTCAGGCAGCTCCCCCCTGTCTGTGAAGCCAGCCTCTCACTAGTAATGCAGGGAGGGAGCTGTCTCAGACTGGTATCAGGGTTAGGGCACTGTGTGCAGGAAGATCACAACACTCCTGGTATTAATAGGGATAGGGCACTGTAAGAGATGACTGTAGTAGATTGAATAAAGATCTGATGTTTCTGCTCTCCTCACACCAAACAAAAACAACACACAAGCAGAGAAGCCCTTCTTACAAAGCTGAGCTAGTGAGTTAAGTAGGAGGAAAAGTAAACATACTGGTGCCAGTGTGGCTACTTAAAAAATACACTTACCAACAATCAATTACATATATTTGAACTGTGTACAGTTCCAGCCAGGACCACCTTTCTAAAATGCACAGTGATTGGCAAATTCAACATGCACTAGCATTTCAGGTGCCTGCTAACAAAAATAATAAACAAACAAGTTCTAGTCACGTGAGTGCTGATCATTACATTACTTTTTTTGTCAAGCTTCCAACTGTTTCCATTTCACATCCCCCCAACCATATTGGTAACATCAATAGATAAGAGCACAGCCAGCCAATAGGAATACATACATACATATTCATTCCTAAGTGACCTTTACTGACCTGGGAAGTGTGAACACTTTGTTTCATTTTCTGTTGGTGTTCGTTAGTTTCCAGTTCCATTTCCCATCCCCCCAACCATCACCTCAGTGGTAACCTTGGTAACATCAATAGATAAGAGGGCAGCCAGCCAATAGGAACACATATTCATTCCTAACTGACCTTCAGTGACCTGGAAAGTGTTTATTTGTATCATTTTCAGTTAGTGCGCACTAAATCGAGTTAGTGCGCACTAACGGGGAGTTAGTGCGCACTAACTCGATTTAGTGCGCACTAACACGATTTAACGATTTTTTAACGATAAATCGTTAGAATTTCTATTGTATCGTGTTCTATAACGATTTAAGACGATATAAACATTATCGGACGATAATTTTAATCGTTGAAAAACGATTCACATCCCTACTTTTTGTTACTTTGTCTGTCCTTCTAATCATAAGAATCAGAGTTTACCCAATAAATGTATTTAAATGAGGGAGGCACTGATTAAAGTTCCATCTAAGTTCCATATTTATCTCATAAATCAAAGGCAAATCCAGGCAGTGAATTATGATAAAGCAGAATAGGTTGTGCTTTCTTCAGAAAACAAATCAAATTGCTCAAGTTCACTCTGGGTTTTTTTTCAGGCTGCGCTGGGTGGACCCAGCGTTCAGAATTTTCTTTTCTTTAACTCAGCATAACCATTAAAGTGACTCCCTCCAGAACCTGGTTACGTGGAACCTGAATTCAGCCATTAGATGTCGCCATTGCCTAAATGATTATGACTCCCTGCCCTCCCCGGTGCCTGAAGCGGTGTGTACTGCCTTTGCGGTATCCCCAGCCACAGCCGCCTGGAAAGCAGACACTAGGGCCTGGGAATCATACCCAGGCCCTCTGCATGGCAATGCAACAGCAGATACAACAGCGGGCTCCTTCCCGCCGCCTTCTAAAATCTGATCTAAGTGGTGCTTGAGGTCTGCTGTCTTTGCATCAGACAAGCAAGTTGGCAAGTGATCCTCATGCCCACCAACCACCCAGCTACCTACCTTCCTAACGACTGAATCGCCAACTCTAGCAGCAGTCCAATGCTTCCCTTCTGAGCACATACCCCTGGAGACATAGCGATGTGAGTGGGTAAAGTATGATCTGGAGCGCAGCTCTTGTAGCTAAGACCTGCATACCACGTGATGCCTCTTTTTCTCGCACCCAGGATACGTCCCCAAAGGCATGTGCGCAGGTGGGAAGATTCAGGGCTGCTACTGTAGTTCGCGACTCAATCATTATACAATCCAGCCAGTGGGATACTGTGATCATGAGGGTAGAAATGATATCGGCAAGACGGGCCAGATAAAACTGGGGGAGGAGAGGCACTATATGCCAAGGATGGCATAGAATCAAGCAGGATAAATAAAAGTCCCAAAGGAAACAAAATGCACTGTGTGGAATCCTTCATGAATAAAATGCCACGTGTGACAGGGAAAAGCAAGCAATGGTGGTAAACCGCCATCCACCTGGCCGGGATGTAGAATCAGACAGTGAAATGCTCCCAGAAATTAGAAAAATGAAAGGGTTAGGGTAATAAATACTCCGTAAAATAAATACAAATAAATAAATAATGGGAGATTTGATTTACTTCAGCATTGATTGGGTAAAGATCTCATCAGGACATACTAAGGAGGTAAAGTTTCTAGATGCCATAGACGATTGCTACACGGAGCTCCATGAAACTGATGAGAGGAGAAGCTATTTTAGATCTAGTCCTCAGTGGAATACCAAACCTAATGCAAGGGATGATGGAGGAGAAGCCTCTTAGCAATAGTGAGCATAAATGCTGTCGTTTCTGACATAATCACTGGAGGGAAAGCATTAAGTAAAACCTCTGCAGAAGCATTTAGCTTTAAAAAGGGAGACTACAATAAAATGAGGACATTAGTTAGAAAAAACATTAAACCATGGGGAGGGGCATGGCAATGATGTCAATGTGAGCAGATGCTCCCGGGCCTTGCTCCCTAGGAATCAGCAGTAATCTGATAATTTGCCTCACAAATTGCAGGTGTAGGAGTTAATTGACAAATTTATCATAAAAATATCAGGAGAAAAACAAGTTCTACTGACTTGGAACTCTGACCTTCTACCCAGCTCACAAGCGTGGAAATGCTTCATGCAACAAACAGCGCAAATGGAACTCTTACGACAAAACTCCATGTCTCACCCAAAAACTCGAATTGTTTTACGCAGTTATTTTCGGTTGTGGGAATGAACTCTTAATCTACTATAAAAGCTATAAAGCTCTGGCTTACACGGTCTAGGACATCAGGGTGCGTGTAGTATGAGTGTTGTGTGTGTGTGTGGTCTGTGTCTATGGGGAGGGAGGGGCTTCTATAATAATGCAAAATGGATCTCAGGGAATGCATCATGCTATAGCCTGATATACCGACACTACTGTCCGCATTCTATATCATGTGTCACTCAGTTGGCTGTTTATTAGGCTTATGTTTGTCATTCCTCTGTTTCCAATAAAAGATACATTAAATAAATAAATCAGGAGAAATGGCTGGCAGATCGCAGAGATTAGGCCTGGATAAAGCTACTGGTACAGAAAACAAAATGGCGCCTGATACTGGCCCCTCCGAAGAAGGCGTCTCGCTGACGCTGCGCTTCGAGAAATAACCCGAGTTATTTCGGCAGCACTCACAGATAAATTACAAAAAAATTCAGCCTTCCATCAATGAGCTCAGTGGTAAAGTGGGGAGCTTATAATGCGTCGCTGGTCGGCATGGATAACAAGCTTTCAGAGCGTGACGACAGTATTGCCACCCTCACCACTGTGACAGATGAGCTTCATGGAAAAAAAAAAAAAAAAAGCAACTGGAAATCAAGCCTGATGATTTAGAAAAAATCGAAGCAGGTAAAATAATCTGTAGGAGTCGGTGAGCAGCTCCTTAAGCTTTGTGAGCGGTGGCTGCCAGAGGCATTAGAAATAAGTGTTGCGGAGAGGAAAATATTGGCAGAAACGGGCTCACCGCTTGGGGAGCTGGAGGCCCAGATCTTCCTAGGCCGCGCCAGGTGATCGTGAGATATTTGAGCTGCACCGATAAGGAAAAAAAATATTGATGGCCTATCGTAAAAGTCCTGAAGTGAAATATGGAAACAGTAAACTGTTGATCTTTCCAGATTTCTCTGCTAAAGTGCAAGCTGCCAGAAAAGAATTTACTCCGTATTGCTCACAATTGTTTTACGAAGGAGTGAAATTCTCGCTGCAGTTCCCTGCCCGGTTGAAGGTATTTCACCAGGGGCCAAACAAAATTGTTTGTGACCGGCGGGGAAGCAAAAGCTTTTGCAGAGTCGCTGTCTGACAGTGACGATTTATCATTTATAAACTGCTGGCTGGAGTGATTATTGTGAGTTATCAAAAGTTGCCGGTTTTTTTTTTTTTTGCTTGCAACGATTTGGAACAAAGTTCCTTTTCCTGTCAAAAGGTAGAAAAGTTGTTTATGGCGAGCTTTTTAGCAAGTTATCGCCAGTACAATTTTATAATGAAGAACAAGTAGCTGTAAAAGTACTATTTGAAAGCCAAGTTTATGGAAGCTGACCTGTTATTTTGATGGAGGCTAAGGAAACACTTAATCTGTCTTGTTTTGTTTTTGTTTAATGGTTACAAGTTGAAAGTTGCTGGTTTTATAGACTTCATCCTTATATGGGATCGCCTGTGAGGCTGTAAGGCGTTCACAGCTGATTGATAATGAGCCGTCATCGTCACATTTTTTCTGGGATTTTTGTTTAAGGAAAATGGAGATGTTGGTTAGACTGTGACATTGATTTAGCTGTGATGTATTGTGATCTAGTCCGCTGATTTCGGGAGATCCAGATGTTGAGGACGCCACATCGCTCGATGCAGAGGGAAGAGCACACTTCTGCGACAGAACGGGGGTGTGCAGTGGTCACTCCAGGGATAACAGACTGCACCTTAGGGTGTCAGAAGGCAGATTTGAGAACGGGGGGAAGAGGATGTAGGGGGATACCCGATATTTACCACTGGAGGCCCCAATCTCTGTCCCACAGAGGGACAGAGATTGCAAAAGATGGATACTGACAGGTATCTTCCAGCAAGACCCTGTCTCCGCAGATAAAGAAAAAACCAGATGAGAACTTTAACCAGAATATCGAGATCTGCTTGTTTGCCAGTTGACTATAAGTCACCGGGAAAATAAACCAAGGCAGAGAGGAGAAAAACAACTCCCTGAGAGCAGAGGTCAGAATCGCCCAAGGAGAGTCCACAGGACAGGACTGGGGCCCATCCAGGGATGAAGAAAGAATTTGCGGACGTGACAAGATGTGGCAGGATCCCCTGAGAGCATAGGGGGGGGGGGGGGGGCAAAGACCTGCAATGTGGAGAAAGCACCCTCCACTCACTGCATGATTATGCATGAACCTTACACCTAATCACAGGCTGGCTAGCATAAGAAGGGGCAAAGAGGGAGGAGGGGAAAAAGAGAGCTGACTTCCCGAAGGAGCTAACTACCCGAAGGGGGGAGACAACAGGAAGGATCCCCTGCAACTCCCTGTGTGGAGGAAGGAGAGGACCAGGTGTGGCCGAGAGACTGAAGAAGGTACAGAGAAGGGCTACCAAATTGATAAGGGGAATGGAACAGCTCCCCTATGAGGAAAGACTAAAGAGGTTAGGACTTTTCAGCTTGGAGAAGAGACGACTGAGGGGGGATATGATAGAGGTGTTTAAAATCATGAGAGGTCTAGAACGGGTAGATGTGAATCGGTTATTTACTCTTTCGGATAGTAGAAGGACTAGGGTGCATTCCATGAAGTTAGCATGTGGCACATTTAAAACTAATCGGAGAAAGTTCTTTTTTACTCAACGCACAATTAAACTCTGGAATTTGTTGCCAGAGGATGTGGTTAGTGCAGTTAGTATAGCTGTGTTTAAAAAAGGATTGGATGAGTTCTTGGAGGAGAAGTCCATTACCTGCTATTAAGTTCACTTAGAGAATAGTCACTGCCATTAGCAATTGTAACATGGAATAGACTTAGTTTTTGGGTACTTGCCAGGTTCTTATGGCCTGGATTGGCCACTGTTGGAAACAGGATGCTGGGCTTGATGGACCCTTGGTCTGACCCAGTATGGCATTTTCTTATGTTCTTAAGAGAAAGGAAAGCCCTGCCTGGTATCGGGCAGACGGTAAAGTGTTCTGGAGACCCACGAGAGGGAAGCCCTCTCTTGGTCCCGGAAACCCTGCCCAAAGTCCGGAACAGTCCAGAGCAGAGAGAGAGAGAGACGCTGCTTCAGCCATCCAGTACCTGAACCCAGGGAGCAAGCCTGTTGATGAAGCTGACCCCCGAGATCTGCCAGAGATGGCGCTAGAGGTAAATAGAGGGAATCTCCTGAAGTTATTGGGGATAGTAAGTTAACTATCAGTCTTAATATATATTATGCCGGCTAAGGTTTCTGGCATGTTTAAAGCCACTAATGGTGCAGACCTTCCTTTAGCATAAACTGGTGCACAGTAGCTAGGATGTTAGAGATATGTACTGTTTATCTTCTTCTAAATGCTAAGCCTGGAAAGTCTGACAGATAAAAGTCTAATTCTGTGGATAAAACCCGTTGTCATTCAGGGAAGGACGGTCTGTAGCACTGCTGCCCTGATAGGTGTGGGTGAGGGGGATACAAAGGGCAGACAGGTTCCCGAAGCCCTCATATCGTGCACAGGGTAGGAAGAAGTTTCATCCCTTTAGTGTAAGGGTTGGCATGTGTGAGAATTCTAGAACGTGTGTGGGTGCGTTGAAGGAAGTATGTCAGAAGGCTTGCTGTGTCTTCAGAATCAAGAATTAAAGAGTGCGTAATACATGTCTTCGATCATTAATTATTTTCATTTGAGAAGAAGGGGGAGCTAAGGCTGCTGAGGTCCCTCTGGAAAGAAAGGTTTGAAAACGCTTTATAAATATTATCCGACATTATGGCTCACGTGACCTTATGCTCCCTAAACGTTGATGGGCTGCTTTCCCCGATTAAGAGGAAAAAGGTTTCGATGACGCTGAAAAAGCTTAAAACCGATATTGCTTTTTTGCAGGAATTGCCTCTCAATGATGCTGAACATTCTAAGCTCTAATGAGAATGGGTGGGACCTTGTTACTGCTCCTCATACTCATCTAGACAGAGGCAATCTTGCTTCATAAGGGCATCCCATTTGAATTTTAGAAATAGATAAGGATCTGGATGGCCGTTTCATTATTCTTGTTGCACTCTCTATGGAACCAAAGTTTTTTGGAGGTGACATACGTACCTTTCTGGGGTACTCTTTGGGGATTTCAGTCCCTTGGGATTGCAAACTAATTTAAGAACATAAGAACATGCCATGCTGGGTCAGACCAAGGGTCCATCAAGCCCAGCATCCTGCTTCCAACAGTGGCCGATCCAGGCCATAAGAACCTGGCACACACCCTACACTTATTTGATAAGGGCATGGTGTTGCCTAGTGGGGCACAAAGGTTCTTGGCTATTTCCCTTACTTTGGTTAAGAAAGTGATTTTATCTTGCTGGCATAACGCTGAGATCCCTTCCTTCAGAGTATGGAAGACTCTGCATAACACTGCATCTTTAGAACTGATGAGGAGATCCGAATTATCTGGCACGAGAGAGTTTTCCACCTTCATGGATATTTTCTTTTGTGGGACAGAGTGTTGGGGATGCTTTGAGGTCATGACTTTGGGGGTCACGCAAGGCAGTTTCATTATTAGGAGTACACGATTAATTGCCAAGGGATACAGGGATGTGGATGAAGTGTGAGTGGATGGAAAGCATGTTAAGGAAGTGGGTGCATTCGGGGACTTTAAATAAAACTGGCGAGAAGTGTTATTCTTATGTTATGATGTTGCTCATCTTATTTTTCAATCACAGTTTTATCAGCTGTATATGTGCATTAACAGTTGAACCAGGAAATGAACACATCAGGTAGCAGCAGAAGCAGTGGGGCTGACAAGCATTCACCCCTTGTCTCTTTGACCTTGACCTCTCTCACAGCCTCCTCAAATATGCTGAGAAATTGTTTGTAAGGAACCTTTGGTTCCCTTACAGAAAGGAATGTACCAGCTAGCTGGGGAGGCTCAGAGGGAGCTGCAGATGGTGTGCTCTAGCAGTATATAAACCCCTGCCACCATCTTAGGGTGTGGATTCTTAGTTAACTTTTCAGAGTGCAGGAGGTTCGTGTCTCCTGTTGTTACTTTGTCAGTTTCACGGAGGATTTGGAGAGTCCTTGTGTAAGATTAGATTAAGGGGTAGGGAAGATTCTGCTGCTCTCTATCTCACCTCTAGTAGATAGATTGGTCAGAGACCCAAGGCAGAGAAGTTTCGATTTTGAGTTGTTTTTCCTCTGTGATTATCTTCTTATTTAGGAGAGTTTCCATCCTTCTTGTCTCTTATTTTGTTTTTCCCTTCTTTTGAGTCTGATTTTATATTTGTTCCTTTTGGAATTGAATGCCTTTGGTACCCTTTGGGACCCAGTTTCTCAAACAATTGGGAGAAGAGGTGTCTTTCACCAAGGAAGAGACTGAAGAATTGAGGTTTAATCAGAGAGGAATGGATCCCTGCCCATTTCCAGAGGGAAGGGGTTGGACGCATTGGGCCGGATTTTCAAAGGGTTAAGCGCGCCGGGCCTATTTTCAAAAGGCCTGGCGATGCGCATAAAGCCCCGGGACGCGTGTAAGTCCCGGGGCTTTACCAAAGGGGTGGGGCGTGGGCGAGAGCGAGGTCAGAGGCTCCAGCGGCCATTTGCCGGGGGAGGTAGGAGAAGGGAAGGGAAGGTGGGGTGGGGGGTAGGAAGCGGGGGAAGGCAGCGGGCTCGGCGCGAGCATGTTATAAAATCGGGCGTACATGTGTGTGCGCCAGGTAGCACGTGTGCATGTATGCCTGTACACACCTTTTAAAATCTACCCCATTGTTCAAGAGTTGTTATTTTTTTTTTCTACTGACTCAGGTTTGCTGCGCTTGAGAGGAAATTGCTAATCTGGTACTTCTCGAAGGAGCTCTAAGATATTTAAGAGGTCTGCAGGAGAAGTATCAGAATTGGGACTTGTAGTGCCCTGATAGGTAATTGGGACTAAATTCTAACCATTCTACAATGGGGAGAAGATTGAGATAAATTTGGGAGATGGAAGAAAGATTACACTTTCTTCAATCCAAGTAACTGAAAGGAGAAGGAGATAAAATTGTTAATGAATTGGCTTCCATAAATTCAAAGACTTTACTAGAAGAGTGTTGTGACCGTCGCTGCCCGACGGCTTCACTCCGCCTACCTTTCCTTTTCTGCGGCTCCTCCTGCTCCTCATGGATGCCTGGCTGCTGCGGCGTCTGCCTGCCATCCTCTCCGGCGTTCCCGGTCCGGCTTGGGCACTGCCTCCTGCCATGCTCTCCAGGTACCTTAGGGCGCGCGTGCCGCGCAGCCCTCATTCTTATTTCCTCATTGGCGCGTTCCTCAGGGGCCCCTGTGATGACGTCACGCTGCCCAGATATTTAAGCCTACTGTTTCTTGCTAGCCATTGAGTTAGCAAGGGTGACCTTATGGATGGGATTCGCTCTCCGTACCCAGCTACTCTACCTTCCAACTCCTATTGGACTCTTTCTGCTAACGGGGTACCCGCTCTTTGGGGGCCTCATTGTTTCTTTCAGGTCGCTATCAGGTAACCGGTACTCGCTCCTCGAGGGCCCATGTTTCCTGACCCGCTGCCTGCATCTATCTCCTCTTCTACTTAGAAGAATTCGCCACAGACACCATCAGTGAGTACTACTATCATCCTCTCCTCAGAGCTGTCTCCCTGCAACCAGGTACTCGCTCCTCGAGGGCCTGCCTCCGTTCCAGCGCCAGTGCCATCTCCTGCGTGGAACCGCTGTGTGAGTATTTTGCCAACGAGTCTCTCTGCTCCCAGGGATCTGGTACTCGCTCCTCGAGGGCCAGCTCTCCCTATCTCGGGGCTTCTCCATATCTGGGACTCTGTGAGTTCTCTCTCAGTTCTCTCCACTACAGCACTGCTACCTTAGAAACCGCTGATCCAGCGCCCTGGGGTATACTAGCCCAGCCGGGCTACATCTTCTACTCACTACTGCCACCTCTGGTGGTTTCTCAAAAGAACTATCTGTGTTTGTGTGTCCAGAGCTGAGCCTGACCTGTGGCCCCTCATGGGACTGCCCCCCATGGGCGTGGTCAGCTGCCACAGTGTCCAAGGGTCCACCCAAACCTCACTAACTATAACAAAGAGTGAGGTCACAAATTTATTCAACTTTGTATTTCATTATTGTTCATCAATTTTATTTAATATCTAAGTGCTGAAAAGAATCTTCAGTCAATTTATCAACTATCAGTATGATTATTGCTGCTACAGACTGTGGAGATGATCAGTGTTGTTTACAGGGATTGGAAAAATGGCTGGGTACCTTGGTAAATGCAAAAGAGCCTTAAAACTATGTTCTCCCCCCCCCCCCCCCTCCCCAGAGAGCCCTGGACCTCCAAAGTGAAAAGCTATTAATGGAGAACTGGTTGTAGGTAGGGTCTATTTTACTGTATTTATTTACTTTATTATTTTAGATTTTTATATTCTGCTTTTTGGCACTCCAAATTGGATTACATTCAGGTACTATGAGTATTTCTCTATCCCCAGAGAGTTTATCATCTAATTTTGTACCTGAGGCAATGAAGGGTAAAGTGACTTGCCCAAGATTACAAGGAGCAACAATGGGATTTGAATGGAACGGCTCCCTTATGAGGTAAGGCTAAGGAAGTTCAGTTTGGAGAAGAGACGACTGAGGGGGGATATGATAGAGGTCTTTAAAATCATTAAAGTACTTGGAAAAAGTTAATGTAAATCAGTTATTTACTCTCTCAGATAACAGAAAGACTAGAGGGACTCCATGAAGTTAGCACATAGCTCATTTTAAACAAATCGAAGAAAATTCGTTTTCACTCAGCTCACAGTTAAGCTCTGGAATTCATTGCCAGAGGATATGGTTACAGCTGTTAGTGTAACTGGGTTTAAAAAATGCTTGGTTAAGTTCCTAGAGGAAAAATCCATAAACTGCTTTTAATTAATAAGCAATAGTAGCTTGAGATTTATTTCATGTTTGGGTACTTGCCAGGTACTTGTGGCTTGGATTGGCCACTGTTGGAAACAGGATACTGGGCTTGATGGACCCTTGGCCGGATCCAATAGGGCAATTCTTATGTTCTTATAGCCCACTGCTCTAACCACTAGGCTACTCCTCCGCTGAATTTCTATGTGCCTCTGGGTTCAGGACCTGGGTCCTATCCCATCCAGGGGTTACATGTACAAATATCAAGGCCATTGGTTACTCCCATCTCAGGTTAAGCAGCTCCAACAATCTCTGCTCTGCTTCATCCAGGGACAGGGAGGCCAGAAATGATCTGTGCCACATTGGCTCAGCTCCATTTCCATGGGGAATCCAGAACTGGTTTACACTGCTGGCTCTACTCCGCTTCATCGGGTCCTGGAAATAAAGGTGGTAGAACATCCTTCTGGGTCATTCTACCAGAAATTAAGCCCCAGGTAACACAAAAAGGGGTTGAACTAGCTCAAGTTTGAAACTTGCAAGAGCAGAGTGGCTGGTGCTTCCATTAGACAAACTAGGCGGTCGCCCAGAGCGCCAAAATTTTGGGGGCAGCAAAATCCCACCAGCACAAGACCCAAAGAGGGAAAACCAATACTGCCAAAGAAGAGAACGCTGTGCTAGGGCTGCCACCAATAGGTAAGTTGGAGGTGAGGTGTGCATGGCCGAAGGTTCGCCTAAGGCACCAAATACTCTTGCACCGGACCTGTCCATATTATGGGAGTGGACCCTTGGGCCGGCGGAATAGGGCGCCAATGGGGAGGAGCCCCAGAGGGCCCTTCCGACGGCAGGCGAGGCTGTAGGAGACCCGAGGCCCCGCAGGACCTTCACCACTACCGGCCCTCGTTCCCTGTGGGTTGAGCCCTTGGGTACAGGGGCCGTCTGGACTTACGTGGGGCCTCAGGCAGGTGGAACACTCGCAGTCAGGCAGGCAAGGGTCTTGGCATGGAGAAGACAGAAGACAGGAACAGGAACCAGGAAATCAGACGACAGAGAATCCAAACAGGAACTGAAGCCAGGAGTAACCAAGGCAAGGCCTGAGAAGCAGGCATTGTCTTCCTGTCCCTTTTAGAGTTCAGTTTATTTAAGGTGCTCAATAATTGGCCCCCACTTATGTAGGCAGTCAGTACATTTCTGCCCTTTGTGGATACTAAGATCGTGTTCAGTTGTGTCGTTAGTGACCCCTTCTACTAAGTTAGCAAACTTCCAGACTTTTGCAATAATGTACATTTTGTAAGTGTAAACATTACTGCTGATGCAGTAAGGAGGAGTTTAACGCACACAAAACGGTGTCTGTAAAACTGGGCGTTCTACTTAGCACCCTCGCACGGAAATCCCATGCAAATGAGGGCATTAAGCAGTACCCCCCAATGCAGAGAGGTGCGCTGTCCTAAGCCAGGTTTTCTTAGTGTTGGAAATTTTACTCCTGGTCAGAGATGGTGTAAAGTTTTCCGTGCTGCTGTTGCCTTGATAAGCTGGCTGTTTGTGCTGGCTCTTGTGCTACATGCTGTAAGGAAGGTGGACCCTTAGTGCTATGGTGTGGTTGGCACAGCCTAGAGAAAGAACTCCCTAGGCCCACAATGACAGATGGAGCGTACCCTGGAATGGGTCTGGAGCTTCACCTTTACCAGCCTCTTTCTTCGCAAGTTGAGCCCTTGGGTTCCAGGGCCTGGCAGGACTTAGGAGAAAGTCCCACTGTGTAAGGAGAGACAGGGCCAGACTAGGTTGGGGCAGGCAGCAAGCAATGAGGTCCAGGTCCAGTCAAGGGTCACTGGTAGGTGGTAAGCAAGAGTAGTCAAGGTCCAGGCAAGGGTCAGTCCAGAGGTCAGTACGATGAGAAGGCAGGTTGAGACGAGGCAGGGAAAGCTGGACAAGGCAAGGCAGGACAGGCTGGACAAGACAAGGCAAGGCAGGGCAGGCTGGAGAGACAGGAAAGCTAGCAATACGCAATGCTCTAGGCAAATGGGACCTGTTGCTGAGGCACTGGACTGAAGTGCGGCTGGGGTTTAAATACCCTGCTGCGCTGACATCTTCGGGAGGCACCGGCTAGCGAGTTACCACCGCTGGGAGCTCACAGTCTGACGTGCGGCATGCCCGTGCGCCTATGGAGTGCAACATCAGGAGGGCCTGCACAACGGCGACCATGCTGCTGAAGATAATCACGCGGCGTGGCCTGGTCCGGGTGAGTGAGGCTGCTTGCGGGGCTATCTCGTGAGCGGCCAAATGTAACATGTGCTCTCTGGCAATGAGCCATAGATAGCGCCGCCAGATGGAACGCTTTAAGGCAACTACTTTTCAGGTCTTCAGACAGCAGAACAGCACAGGAGTTTCTGCAGTCAAACAAGTATGTTTGCATCTTGCCGATACTGTCAGTATATTAAAATGTCCACGATCTCCTCCCCAGCATACTAGTTAGGGACCAGGGTAACGTTTTAGCTGGACTTAACAAGTGGCCTCTCGGGAGAGAGGGGGGGTGGTAGGTGGGGGTCGCAGACCACTCTTTTGCAATTGCTCTGGGCTTCAGTCCCCCTCGGAGGGTACAATCCAAGCCATCTCTGCTCACTGAGGTGATCCTCATTTCCTCTCTTCCCCTTTAAATCCAGCCATGGCAGACCTGGGTCTTCTCTGATTCGGTGCTAAGGTCCTCCCCCTCCCCCTCGCACACTCTGGCTGCTGGAATCGGGGGCGCACGGGGTAGCAAGGCTGCGACAGGCAGCGCTACACAGCCCCCCTCCCCTCCGAGTTAAAATGTGCGGTCAGCCTGCGCTGAATGCACATTTTCATTGGGTCTGTGCACTTTTTAAACTCCCGATGCTTTAGCATGGCATTAGCTTACTGCACTGGGAGTTATAAAAATAAAGCAGTTTATGAGTTAAAGCTGTGCGCCGAAATTCAGCGCACAATTCCCTAACATTCAGCTTTCTGTATCAGCCTGTTTTTCTTGTAAGGGTCCATCCCTTTGGAATATGCTTCCAAAGAAGCTGAAATGTATGCCAAATCTCCAGCTGTATAGGAAATGACTTAAAACCAGTTTTTTTAAGCAGGCTTTTCCAACCTCGGGCAAGGTGGTTGATGTTTTGAGATGACTTATTGTTTTAGCTGTATTTATGCTTGAATTTGATATTGTGTTATCCTTTTGATTGGTATTTGTGACTAATGCATTTTATGATTGGTTTAGTAATGTATAATGTATGCTGTTTTGGTCGTATTGAAGGAATGTATTGTTCGTCGCTTTTGGGCATTTTGAATGAGAAGATGCGAGGCAGTGCCCCTAGTGTTCCCCTATTTACCTGTGCAGGACCAGGCCAGATGTCTGTCCACCTTAAATGGCTTAAGGAGAATAGGCTCTATGGGCAGGATCCTGCGAGGCAGGTGGGCTCAGAGGGCATAACCAGAGACTGGGGAATAAGAGCTGGGATCCAGGTGGGAATAACCAGGCCCAGGTCTCCTGGAGGAAGGCAGCTCCTGTAACGTAACACTGTCCAAACACTGAGCTGAGACAAAGGCAGTCCACTGTGGTGTATATGATTGAAGCTGTGAATAAAGATTATGTTTTAAGAAAGGCTGGAGTCAGACTAATTTTGTCTCCAGGCCCGTGGGAATCACCGCTTGTTCCCACAGACGGCATCTGATAAATAAAGATGATTATGATGACATGATAGAAGTTTATAAAATCATAAGAGGGGTGGAACAGATAAATAGGGGATGGTTATTTACTTTTTTAAATAGTACTAAGACTAGGGGACACTCCGTGAAACTGACTGATAGCAGATTTAACACAAATCAGAGGAAGCATTTTTTTGCATTCGGTGAGCAATCAGACTGTGAAATTTGTTGCTGGAGTACATGTTGAAGGTGACTAACATAGTGGGGTTTAAAAAGAGGTTTGGACAAGTTTCTGGGGGAAAAGTCCATAAACCATTATTAGCCAGGTAGTCTTAGGAAAGCCACTGCTTATCCCTGGGAGCGGGCAACAAGGAATGGATCTACCCTTTGGGATCTGCCGGGTACTTCCTAGTGACCCGGATTGGCCACTGTTGGAGATAGGATTGATGGACCAACATGGCACTTCTTATGCTCATATGGAACTGGGTCACCCGGCTAGCAGTTTAGAATTTTCTAATTTGTATCATTAGGATAAAGTTTCCACTGTGGTGCTAAAAAGTATTTTTGCAAATATGGGACCCTCCAACCCACCTTTTAGATGACCATTTTGCCTTATCAAATTCACAGGTAGCTAACTGGAGGTCTGACAGGCCTTTTTGAGGGGTGTTCACCGGCAGAGCCTGAAAAAGTCAGTTCTGGATAGGAGGCTCATTTTTGTCAAAATTGCTTTACCAGGCCAAGAGATCCTGGATTTCCGCCATTCCTTCCAGCTCCTTAATCGCAGGGGGATAATTCGCCTGAAAGAGGATTTCATATAAATTAGGTAGGTGCACCCCCAGATAGTTAACACTTTTGGAAGCCAATTTAAATGGAAAACTGCGCTTCAGATCTGCTAATGAAACTCTCCTGGTAGATTGATACCGAGGGCTGAGGTATCACTGTAATTAATTTCCAATCCTGACACAAGTCCCAAGGGCTCAATTTCTGAGATTAAATTAGGCAGCAAAATTTTAAACACTTTTTGTTTATTACAGTTTTCATAAACAAACACAAATCTGGTACCAAGGACTGCTTCCAGCATCAGAGAGCAAACACAAGAGCATTAAACACATTCCGCACCAAAGCCCGGAAAAAAGAACCAGAGACAGCCGGGGTTGCTGTAAAAACCATCTGAGAAACAAAAAAAAAACACCCACCACAGGAAACTTTGCAGCCATTACAGGACTCGCGCCTCTTCCACCAGCACCTCTTTCCCCACCATGACTGCAGTCTAAGTCAGTCCCTTTGCTTTGTCCTTTCGCACCGAGGATGTCTCCCCAAGGCCTACTGCCCAGGAGGGAAGGGTTAGGTCGGCCGTCATAGTTGGTGATTCGATTATTAGGAATGTAGATAGCTGGGTGGCTGGTGGGCGTGAGGATCGCCTGGTAACATGCCTACCTGGTGCGAAGGTGGCGGACCTCACATGTCACCTAGATAGGATTTTAGAAAGTGCTGGGGAGGAGCCGGCTGTCGTGGTACATGTGGCACCTACGACATAGGAAAATGTGGGAGGGAGGTTCTGGAAGCCAAATTTAGGCTCTTAGATAGAAAGCTTAAATCCAGAACCTCCAGGGTAGCATTCTCTGAAATGCTCCCTGTTCCACACGCAGGTCACCAGAGGCAGGCAGAGCTCCGGAGTCTCACTGTGTGGATGAGACGATGGTGCAAGAAAGAGGGATTCAGTTTTGTAAGGAACTGGGGAACCTTTTGGGGAAGGGGGAGTCTCTACCGAAGGGATGGGCTCCACCTTAACCAGGGTGGAACCAGACTGCTGGCGCAAACCTTTAAAAAGGAGATAGAGCAGCTTTTAAACTAGAACAAAGGGGAAAGCCGACAGTCGCTCAGTCGTGCATGGTTCGGAGGGAGGTGTCTTCAAAGGATACTAATGATGCATTAGAATTAGGGCATCCCGACAGTGATGTTCCAATAATAAGAAAAGTAGTCCAAGTGCCTGTAACTAAAAATTCACCTGAGCTAAAAGATTCTAACTTATCCATATAAATAAAAAAGCAGAATGAAAATATAAACAAAACACACACTCTGAAATGTTTGTATGCTAATACTGCTAAGAAGTAAGATGGGAGAATTAGAATGTATAGCAGAGAATGATGACATAGACTTAATTGGCATCTCAGAGACATGGTGGAAGGAGGACAACCAATGGGACAGTGCTATACCGGGCTACAAATTATATCGCAATGACAGAGAGGAGCACCCGGGAGGAGGTGTGGTGCTTTATGTCCGGGATGGCATAAGAGTCCAACAGGATAAACATCCTACATGAGACTAAATGCACAATTGAATCTTTATGGGTAGAAATCCCTTGTGTTTTGGGGAAGACTATAGTGATAGGAGTATACTACCGTCCACCTGGTCAAGATGGTGAGACGGACAGTGAAATGCTAAGAGAAATTAGGGAAGCTAACCAAATTGGTAGTGCGGTAATAATGGGGGATTTCAATTACCAAATCCAAAATGTCTCTTATTATATAGCCCCACGATTAAAACAATCTATAGCTAGAACACGTGGTGCAGGAAAATTTATCAATTTATGATGCTGTGTATGATAATACTTATATATACTTAAGATATAAATTTAGGGACCATCATACCACCCACTGTGCTCACAAGTTAAAACTTGTATCTCATGCACTTCATTGGGTCACTTTTAATCATTGGTCCAAATCGGCTAGCATCCAAAAATTCAATTTCAATTTTTCATTTTTTTCAAACGGTATATATTAAAAATAGACTTCCCTTTTGTAGCTGTCAGGGTCAATCGTCCGATGCGCGCGTTTCGCAACACTGCTGCTTCAGAGACATGAGTTTAAACTCTCCTGATCCAGCACTCCCCTTCCGTTTCATTAACGGGAACATGAACAGGTCTTCCTCGGTGTAAATTCGTTCAGACAACTTTAAACGATGCTGTAGGTCCTTTAGAGTTTCTAAGAAATAAAGACTTGCAATCAAATCAACTTTGTAACAATTTTGAATATCACAGCGGTATATTAAATTCTTTAAAAAAATTATTTTAACGATGCATTTATTCGCAGATGGGACAGGATGGTTTTGTGAACCTTACTCACCGGACCCGACGCCATTTCTCCGCTCCAAGTTTTGGCGGTGAAGCGGCTCGGGTCAGTCTGCTTTTAAATAAAACTGCTCTAGAGTCCACCTGACAGCAGAATCATTCCTGATTTCGGCGGGAAATCACAGAAAGTGAAACCATTCGATCTCTTTATTCAGTCCCCCAGGGGTGACTGATTGTAATTGAAAAATCCACTTCTGTTCGCATTGTCTCAGTGTCTGCACCCGGTTCCCCCCTCTCCAATGTTGATTAACTATTTCCAAGACAGTCCATTTGATGTCAGTGAAATCATGTCTGAACGAATTTACACCAAGGAAGACCTGTTCATATTCCCGTTAATGAAACGGAAGGGGAGTGCTGGATCAGGAGAGTTTAAACTCATGTCTCTGAAGCAGTAGTGTTGCGAAACGCGCGCGTCGGACGATTGACCCCGACAGCTACAAAAGGGAAGTTTGAAAAAACAAAAAAATGAAAAATTGAAATTGAATTTTTGGATGCTAGCCGATTCGGATCAATAATTAAAAGTGACCCAATGAAGTGCATGAGATACAAGTTTTAACTTGTGAGCACAGTGGGTGGTATGATGGTCCCTAAATTTATATCTTAAGTATATATAAGTATTATCATACACAGCATCATAAATTGATAAATTTTCCTGCACCACGTGTTCTAGCTATGGATTTCAATTACCCCAATATTGACTGGGTAAATGTATCATCGGGACATGCTAGAGAGATAAAGTTCCTGGATGGAATAAATGACAGTTTTATGGAGCAATTGATTCAGGAACCGACAAAAGAGGGAGCAATTTTAGATCTAATTCTCAGTGGAGCACAGGATTTGGTGAGAGAGGTAACAGTGGTGGGGCCGCTTGGCAATAGTGATCATAATATGATCAAATTTTAATTAATGACTGGAAGGGGGACAGTAAGCAAATCCACTGCTCTCGTGCTAAACTTTCAAAAGAGAAACTTTGATAAAATGAGAAAAATAGAAAAAAACTGAAAGGAGCAGCTACAAAATAAAAAGTGTGCAAGAGGCGTGGTCATTGTTTAAAAATACCATCCTAGAAGCACATTCCACATGTGTTCTATACATTAAGAAAGGTGGAAAGAAGGCAAAACGATTACTGGCATGGTTAAAAGGGGAGGTGAAAGAAGCTATTTAGCCAAAAGATCTTCATTCAAAAATTGGAAGAAGGTTCCAATAGAAGAAAATAGGATAATGCATAAGCGTTGGCAAAGTTAAATGTAAGACATAAGAACATAAGAACATAAGAAATTGCCATGCTAGGTCAGACCAAGGGTCCATCAAGCCCAGCATCCTGTTTCCAACAGAGGCCAAACCAGGCCACAAGAACCTGGCAATTATCCATACACTAAGAAGATCCCATGCTACTGATGCAATTAATAGCAGTGGCTATTCCCTAAGTAAACTTGATTAATAGCCGTTAATGGACTTCTCCTCCAAGAACTTATCCAAACCTTTTTTGAACCCAGCTACACTAATTGCACTAACCACATTCGCTGGCAACAAATTCCAGAGCTTTATTGTGTGTTGAGTGAAAAAGAATTTTCTCCGATTAGTCTTAAATGTGCTACTTGCTAACTTCATGGAATGCCCCCTAGTCCTTCTATTATTCGAAAGTGTAAATAACCGAGTCACTTCTACTCGTTCAAGACCTCTATCATATCCCCCCTCAGCCTTCTCTTCTCCAAGCTGAACAGCCCTAACCTCTTCAGCCTTTCCTCATGGGGAGCTGTTCCATCCCCTTTATCATTTTGGTTGCCCTTCTCTGTGACTTCTCCATCGCATCTATATCTTTGAGATGCAGCTACCAGAATTGTACACAGTATTCAAGGTGCGGTCTCACCATGGAATGATAGAGGCATTATGACATTTTCCGTTTTATTAACCATTCCCTTCCTAATAATTCCTAACATTCTGTTTGCTTTTTTGACTGCTGCAGCACACTGAGCGACGATTTTAAAGTATTATCCACTATGATGCCTAGATCTTTTTCCTGGGTGGTAGCTCCTAATATAGAACCTAACATCATGTAACTACAGCAAGGGTTATTTTTCCCTATATGCAACACCTTGCACTTGTCCACATTAAATTTTATCTGCCATTTGGATGCCCAATCTTCCAGTCTTGAAAGGTCCTCCTGTAATGTATCACAGTCTACTTGTGATTTAACTACTCTGAATAATTTTGTATCATCCGCAAATTTGATAACCTCACTCGTCGTATTCCTTTCCAGATAATTTATATATATATTGAAAAGCACCGGTCCAAGTACAGATCCCTGAGGCACTCCACTGTTTACCCGTTTCTACTGAGAAAATTGACCATTTAATCCTACTCTTTGTTTCCTGTCTTTTAACCAGTTTGTAATCCACGAAAGGACATCGCCTCCTATCCCATGACTTTTTAGTTTTCATAGAAGCCTCTCATGAGGGACTTTGTCAAATGCCTTCTGAAAATCCAAATACACTATATCTACCGGTTCACCTTTATCCACATGTTTATTAACCCCTTCAAAAAAATGAAGCAGATTTGTTAGGTAAGACTTCCCTTGGGTAAATCCATGTTGACTGTGTTCCATTAAATCATGTCTTTCTATATGCTCTACGATTTTGATCTTGAGAATAGTTTCCACTATTTTTCCCGGCACTGAAGTCAGGCTCACTGGTCTATAGTTACCCGGATCGCCTCTGGAGCCTTTTTTAAATATAGGGGTTACATTGGCCACCCTCCAATCTTCAGGTACAATGGATGATTTTAATGATAGGTTACAAATTTTAACTAATAGATCAGAAATTTCATTTTTTAGTTCCTTCAGTACCCTAGGATGCATACCATCTGGTCCAGGTGATTTGCTACTCTTTAGTTTGTCAATCAGTGATTTCGTTCAGTTCGTCTGACTCATCACCCCTGAAAACCATCTCCGGAACTGGTATCTCCCCAACATCCTCATTAGTAAACACGGAAGCAAAGAATTCATTTAGTTTTTCTACAATGGCCTTATCTTCCCTAAGAGCCCCTTTAACCTCTCGGTCATCTAATGGTCCAACCGACTCCCTCACAGGTTTCTTGCTTTGCATATTTTTTCAAACTTTTTTATTATGAGTTTTTGCCTCTATGGCCAACTTCATTTCAAATTCTCTCTTCACCTGTCTTATCAATGTTTTACACTTAACTTGACAATGCTTATGTTTTATCCTATTTTCTTCAGATGGATCCTTCTTCCAGTTTTTGAAGGATGTTTTTTTTGGCTAAAATAGCCTCTTTCACCTCACCTTTTAACCATGACGGTAATCGTTTTGCCTTCCTTCCACCTTTCTTAATGCGTGGAATACATATGGACTGCGCCTCTACGATTGTATTTTTAAACAATGTCCAAGCCTGTTGAACACTTTTAACCTTTGCAGCTGCACCTTTCAGTTTTTTTCTATTTTCCTCATTTTATCAAAGTTTCCCTTTTGAAAGTTTAGTGTTAGAGCTGCAGATTTACTTATTGTCCCCCTTCCAGTTATTAGTTTAAATTTGATCATGTTATGATCACTGTTGCCAAGTGGCCCCACCACCGTTACCTCTCTCATCAAATCCTGCGTTCCACTAAGAATTATATCTAAAATAGCTCCTTCTCTTGTTGGTTCCTGAACCAATTGCTCCATGAAGCAATCATTTATTACATCCAGGAACTTTATGTCTCTAGCAAGTCCTGATGTTACATTTACCCAGTCAATATTGGGGTAATTGAAATCTCCCATTATTATTGCACTGCCAAATTGGTTTGCTTCCCTGATTTCTCTTAGCATTTCATCATCTGTCTGACCATTTTGTCCAGGTGGACATTGATAAGAAAGGCTAAGAGAGAATTTGAAAAGAAGTTGGCCGTAGAGGCAAAAACTCACATTAAAAACTTTTAAAAATATATCTGAAGCAGAAAGCCTGTGAGGGAGTCAGTTGGACCGTTAGATGATCGAGGGGTTAAAGGGGCACTCAGAGAAGATAAGGCCATTGCGGAAAGATTAAATGATTTCTTTGCTTCGGTGTTTACTGAAGAGGATGTTGGGGAGGTACTCGTACCGGAGAAGGTTTTCATGGGATGTAGTGTATTTGGATTTTCAGAAGGCGTTTGACAAAGTTCCTCATGAGAGGCTTCTAGGAAAAGTAAAATGTCATGGGATAGGTGGCAATGTCCTTTCGTGGATTACAAACTGGCTAAAAGACAGGAAACAGCGTAGGATTAAATGGACAATTTTCTCAGTGGAAGGGAGTGGGGAGTCGAGTGCCTCAGGGATCGTATTGGGACCCTTACTTTTCAATATATTTATAAATGATCTGGAAAGAAATACGACGAGTGAGATAATCACATTTGCAGATGATACAAAATTGTTCAGAGTAGATAAATTGCAGGAAGACCTTGTGAGACTGGAAAAATGGGCATCGAAATGGCAGATGAAATTTAATGTGGATAAGTGCAAGGTGATGCATATAGGGAAAAATAACCCATGCGATAGTTACACAGTGTTAGGTTCCATATTTGGAGCTACCACTCAAGAAAGAGATCTAGGCATCATAGTGGATAACACATTGAAATCGTCAGTTCAGTGTGCTGTGGCAGTCAAAAAAGCAAACAGAATGTTGGGAATTATTAGAAAGGGAATGGTGAATAAAATGGAAAATGTCATAATGCCTCTGTATCGCTCCATGGTGAGACCGCACCTTGAATACTGTGTACAATTCTGGTCGCCGCATCTCAAAAAAGATATAGTTGCGATGGAGAAGGTACGGAGAAGGGCGACCAAGGTGATAAAGGAAATGGAACAACTCCCCTATGAGGAAAGACTAAAGAGGTTAGGACTTTTCAGCTTGGAGAAGAGACGGCTGAGGGGGAATATGATAGAGGTGTTTAAAATCATGAGAGGTCTAGAACGGGTTAATGTGAATCAGTTATTTACTCTTTCGGATAATAGAAAGACTAGGGAGCACTCCATGAAGTTAGCATGTGGCACATTTAAAACTAATTGGAGAAAGTTCTTTTTCACACAACGCACAATTAAACTCTGGAATTTGTTGCTACGGGATGTGGTTGGTGCAGTTAGTATAGCTGTGTTTAAAAAAGATTAAGTTCTTGGAGGAGAAGTCCTTTACTTGCTATTAATTAAGTTGACTTAGAAAATGGCCACTGCTATTATTAGCAATGGTAACATGGAATAGACTTAGTTTTTGGGTACTTGCCAGGTTCTTATGGCCTGGATTGCCCACTGTTGGAAACAGGATACTGGGCTTGATGGACCCTTCCTCTGACCCAGTATGGCATGTTCTTATATTCTTATTCTACCAATGGTTTCCGAGTATGATGCATCTTCTCCCCAGACCCTTTCAAATCGGCAGAAAAACACGCTCTATCCTTCCGTTTCCATTCATGGATAGTGGAAGGGCTCTGCTCCTTCCACTTCCCTAATACTGTTCCTCAACCCAATGTTAACACCAGCTGCATTCAACAAGCTTATATGGCCTCACTAACAGGCCGATTCAGTAAAGTCTGCGGGAGAGCGGACGAACGCCCGCTCTCCCGGCGCACGCACAGGCCACTTGCCTGTGCGCGCGCAAGATGCATCTTGCATCTTGCAAATCTTGGCTGCACATTTTACTTTCTGTATCGCATGGGAATACCTAATAGGGCCATCAACATGCATTTGCATGTTGAGGGTGCTATTAGGTTCCGCAGCTTTGACGCACGTTTTCCGCCCCTTACTGAATAAGGGGTAAGGGAAAACGCTTGTCCAAGGGCAGGTTAACAGTGCGCTCCATCGGCCTGTTTGAGTTTGCTGGGATTGGACCCCAAATTAATAATTGCATTGAAGCCGGCAGGCACAGGTGAGAAGCGCTGGGCTGTTGAGTTACAGCAACAGCTTACACTTCCAGTGCTACTGCCAGAGCAATGCTGGAAGCACCCGGGATCGCAGTGTACTCCAATCCTGGGTCCATAAAACCCTGGCATATTCTGGTACTTGGTAGGTGAGAGGGTTTCGGGGAGGTGGGGGGGGGGGGGCATGGGGAAGTTTTAAAGGGTGGCGAGGAGGCAATAATGCTTTTTGTATTTACCAGGGAGCGAAGGCAGAGGGCTGGAGGGTCCGTGCCATCAATTGCATTAGTCTTTAAATTTGAAGAGGCTTGCAGGGTCCTGACTAGCAGGGGGTTTGACATTTTGTTCTGGGGGAGGGGTGAGGATAGGGCAGGGAGGCTGGTGATTAAGGGGTTTTATTTTATTTTTCTTTTGAAGAAATCCAGTTAAGTAGTAAGTTATCTGGCCACATAAGATGGGAAAACTTTAGACCTGTTCTGAAGCAAGTCTAAAGTTACCTGGCCAACTTAGCTGGACAGAAATGAAATTTGGCTAAATTAGCTGGATAATTTAGGGACGCCCCCAGAATGGCTCTTTGTTATCTGGCTAGATTTTAGCGGGATAATGACTTATCCCGCTAAAATCTAGGAGGTCCATTTTTAGCTGCTGTACAGCTTGACTAGTGAGCTGGATAAACATATCCAGCTAACTAGCAGGATATATTCAGTGGTGCGGTTGTGCCGCTGAACATACCCGGCTATCTTAAAGTTAGTCAGTTATGTCTAACTTTAGGACAGAGGCTAACTCCACTTTTCCTCGGAATGCCTCTTGCCCGCCCACGGACCACCCCCTTCTTATCTGGCTAAATATAGCTTGGTAAGCCATTTAGATAGTAACTTTTACATTATCCATCTAAACAAATTTTGAATATGGACCTCTAGAGGGATAAGTGGCTCAATATTGACCTCATAAGCCTGAATTTTAAAAGCGCTGTCTGTGCGCATAAAATTCGGGGATTATGCATGTGGGTAAGGCCTGTGTGCACCGTGCACATTTTCGAAAGGGCCCGGCCAAGCACGTAACCCCTGATACACGCCAGACGTGCCAGGCCAAAGAAAAGGGGCGGGCCAGGGGGCAGGCTGGGACAGCGCCATTAGATGTTGTCCTGGGGAAGCGCACGCTGGCAGCCGGCCGGTGCGCAGAGTTTACTTCTGCTCCAGTGCAGGATTAAGTATCAAAACAAAAAAATTGGTGATAAGAAGGTTAGGTTTAGGGGTCGGGGAAGAGGGAAGAAGGATAGGGTTAGGGAAGTTCCCTCCTAGTCCGCTCCTTAATTGGAACTAGGAAAAAAGCTGATCGCATCAATGCGCATAATTGAAAAATCCCCCCTCCCCTGCGCACGCGAATGGGGCACCTGCCCGCACATGCTCGCGCCGATTATAAAATCGGTGCATCCATGTGCACACACGCCACGAACCGCGCACAAGTTTGAAAATCAACCCCTTATTGTGTAGTACAAATGTTTTGGAAAGAACTCTTTCTTTTTGTATCGTTATCCTTTTATATTTTTAATTGAACTATGCTACTTTTTAGTTGTCTGTATCGTAGTGTGGTATGTCGCTGTGGGCACCTTTATTTTAATGAATAAAAAATAAATAAATAAACTCTCTGTCAAAAAATAAATATGCTGTCTAAACTGTCCATGGCCTCCCTATGTCAGGAGAGGAGTGTTTCATGAGTAGTGTGCGTGGCAAGGCTGAAAAGAACACAAAAGGCTGAAGGGCTCATCATGCACAGAATAAAGGTCATACGTGCATCCATCATCACTTTGCTCAGATGAAATAATTACGCTTATGGGTTATTTGCTTTTTTTTTTTTTTTAACTCAGTTTCCTACAGGGAAGCTGACTTTACAAAATCATCTTGTCTGTGTGTCTATCTGGCCCCACCTGCAATGGTCCTCAGCCAGCACCCTTTTTCTCCACCACTGCCTTCCCCCTCCAATGTAATTTCTGCCACAGAAAGTAGAGCACCCTGTGACTCTTGGCTTACATCTTTCACGTGTCCGCGATGCCCGCAAAACTTAGAACCTGATTTCTTTTTTTTCTTTACTGTAGGGAAACAGGCCAGTTCAGAAAGTTTTACTGAAAGGTCAATGAGGTCGGCGCATGTTGTGATGTCATCAAATATTTTGAAAACTGCTCTGATATTGGTTAGTGGGCTTTGAAAATTCAGGGTAAAGTCTGCACATAAAAGGTACACACAGACTTACAGTTATAAAATTACCTTCAAAATGTCTATTAAAATATCTTGTGGTACCTAACACTTTTAACAAGAATTGTTAAAGTGGTCCTGTCTTCAATAAAAATCCACCTATTGACATACTTTAAGACTTCAAATCTTATTTCTGTTAATGCCAAATACTTATTTCTCTTGTCTGTCTGTCTGTCTGTCACTGTGTCTTGATTAGATTGTAAGCTCCACCGAGTGGGGACTGTACAGTGCTGTATATGCCTTATGGTGCTATATAATTGTTCACTAGTAGTAGTAGTGTCCCATTGTCCAACCACTCTTGATACCTTCTAAATTTTCTCTACTAGCCCCTGCACCAGAGGGGCCCAAGAACACTGGGGACAGGTGCAGGTAGACAAAAAAAGGGAAGTACCCCAGCTCTAGTCTTTCTCGATCTGCAACTAAGAGCAAATGCACCATCCAGAAACAACTACAAGAAATATCTCAGAGACAAATCAGCTGTCATATTTCTCACTTCTCTATTCTAAGCCACTTCTTGAGGATCTCTGTACATTTTAACATTGCCCTGAGATGTGAGTATACACCTTATACCCCACCCTGTGACCTTCCTCCACAAATTACCTGCCAGGACAACACTCACCTGAGTACTAGATGATTCTAGTGATGACCTTTCGCCACCCCCCAATGCATGGAATATCTCCTATTTTCCTTCTTTTAAGCTCCACAGCTCAGTCCAGCACTGACTTTAATGAGACCTGTCTCAATGATGTAAAATAATAATTCTAAAAATCAGGAGAACTTAAACCAGTCTCTTCCTTTCTGCATTTCAGCTTCTTCAGGCTTATTCGAACTTTAGGGCAGCTCCAAACAGACCCATAACAATCTTACTGAGGGTAAGAAAAGCATTTGGAGGTATTCTAATTGGAAACAATGAAAAACTAGGCAGTGTTGGAGGAAAGCTAGTTCATTTAAACTGCTTGGATCTTCCCCATCAACTGAGCGCTCTTGGCAGGAAGCACTGATACATAATCAAGCTTAGATCAGTTCTCCGCGTTGGCTGTTTCGAACCTCCTTTATTTTCCTCCCTTCCTACCTGTCCGGCTCTCAGCCCGAGTCCACTGAAAACTGCCCGTCCTTTCGGTTGTAAGCTTTCACAGGGCAATTTTCAAAGGGGGGGGGGGGGATTTTTACGCAGGTCAGCGTGTGCGGTTACCCATGGGAAAACACAAAATTCAGCTCGAGCAGAGCAGATCCTCGGCCGGCCAGTCTGCCCCTCCTCCAAGCTCCGTGGAGCTTCAGCCAGACGCCGGCCTTACGAATGAGGCGCCCCTTCTCTCACACAGAAGCAACCCTGTTTATAAAAGCCCCTTAAACAGAACATATTTTAATCTGACAGGTAGCGGGGCAGGGGAGAGCATCTGCAGTAGCTGTGCTCCCTTGCTAAACAAACAAAACCGAATGTATGGTTTACATAGTTTACAGAGCACATTCTGACCTTTAGAAAATCCAAAGCACCTTTTTTTCAGTTTCCGGGTTTTTTTTATTTTTTTAATATATGTATGGGCTTGTTTGACCTAACATTCCATGTAAGTGACTTAACATAAGCCAGGACCACTGCCTCTAAACATCCTCCTCCTCCTCAAAAGAGCAACTCTGAACATCAGGAGGGGGGGGAGGGGCAGTCCTTAAACTGGCGGGCGGCACACGCCTATCGCGCCTATCGCGCCTGTCGCGCAGGCGCATTGTTCAGGGGAAATAATTGCGTTCAGGCTCCAAAGCGGAGGCAGGTGCGCGGCTATCAGGGCGATTTACTTTGTCTCAGAATGGAACAGGTGTCTTCAGCTGGAGGGTGGGGCGATAACTTTACTGGGGACTAAGGTTAAAAAAAACCCAAAACAAAAACAATCAAAGGTTTATACAAAGCACATTTTACTTGGGAGAGAGAGTAATGTTTGTGTTTGGGGAAGATCTTTGTCCCATATAAATCATCATGGGCAGATACTATCTCGCTAAGTAAAATTTATATCAAGACAGTTGAACAATGGTTGACATAGTAGACTCAAACTAAATACCAAAAAAAAAACCGAGATTGTACTATTAAGCATGATCGAAAATCCAGAAAATAGTCCACCACCTTCAATCACAATTGGTAATGAACAAATAGAAATTAAAAGAGTTGCTGGTAATTTGGGAATCCAATTAGACATTAATCTGTCACTAACACAGCATATCTCAAATACAGTAAAAAAAAATTCATTTTTTAAATTACATACCTTAAAAAGACTAAAGCCATTGCTATTTAAATCTGATTTTCAAACAGTGCTTCAATCCATTATTTTTTCGGGATTGGATTACTGCAATGGCCTTTATTTAGGCCTGCCTGACTACAATAAAACCATTGAAATTAATTCAAAATGCTGCAGCTCGGTTACTAACAGGTTCTTTAATGAAACAACATATTACACCCATTCTTTATAAATTACACTGGCTTCCAATCAAGTCCAGAGTTAAGTACAAAATACTATCTTTAATACATTCCCTTATAAATAACCAAGATTTCATTTGGTAATGCACTGCACTGAGATTATATAAACAAACTAGAAACCTCAGATCTGCTAGTAAAAACTTGCTAGAAGTCCCAACTGTTCGGCTTGCAAGATTAAATATCACAAGGGAAAGAGCTTTTTCCATAGCCTGCCCCATACTTTGGAATTCTCTTCCAAATGATTTAAGACAAATTTCAAATCACAAAGAGTTAAAAAAAATCATTGAAAACACATCTATTTAAAGAGGCATATGCAGGATTTGACCAATTGAACAACTGAAAATAAATTAACAGAATCCTTGCTCTCATACACCAACTCAGGTTACTTCCCCTACTACCCATAACTAATCAAGCTTGATATTTCACTTGGTTGCGGCTCCATCACTGCTCTCTACATTAATGGTGGAGGTGGAAGGGAAATAGAACCAAAGAGCTAAGAAAAACAGATAAGTATGAGAAAAAAAATGTGAAGCTTGCTGGGCAGACTGGATGGGCCGTTTGGTCTTCTTCTGCCGTCATTTCTATGTTTCTATGTTATTTTTGAGGAAAAGAAACTTTATGCTATTTTATTTATTTTCTTGGCTATCTCTTGTTTTTATAACCGAAATATAGGGAAATATTGGGAATTGAGTTAGAATAGGGCTCAAGTATAAATTGTAATTCTCTCCAACTATTCTATCTTTTATTTACTTTTATTTTATTATTTATTTTACTTTATTATTTGATTTATATTATTATTTTGATTTTAATTATAATTTTATTTTTATCTTGAAATGTTTTGTGGTAAATTATGAACCGTTTCGATCAATATTCATTGTGAAAGATGGTATAAAAATATTTTTAAATAAATAAATAAGAGATCTTAGCAGGGAGCAGACTTCTGAATTTCCTGGGTCAGGGGGGAGTTAGGTGAAAGGGGAGAGAGGGCCACAGAGTTCAACCTGGGAAAGGCATGGGCTAATTCATCTATATGCATTTATTATGTAGATTTCTAAAAATCGCCCTTCAACAGCAATTGATCGCCTGGCTTTAAAAATATAGACATCCATATATGGTGAGCCAGACCACTTTAGCCGAATAATCAGCAGAACAAGTCTCCTGTTGTATATACTCTGCTAAAATTATCCAAGTATGTCTACCCAGGTAACTAACCCTCACTGGCTATATGCTGAATATAGCTGCTTGAAAAAAAAAACAAAACTAGCGTGCAGAGCAGGTGCCAATCTTCCTCTCCAGCCCCACCCCCATTTCTACCCCTACCTTAAAAAAAGTGCTGGCCACTTGGCCAGATCCCCAGGGCCAGCTCCAGTACAAATGGCATCCTGGGTGAAAATTGTTGATTTGGCCCTCTCAATTCCTAAAATTCTCTCTCCACCTCCATCCCCCTTCCCAGCATCATCCCCCCTTCTCCCTCCATCCATTTGTTCCCTTCTCTCTCTCCCCCTGCAGGCACTCACTCCCTCTTTTCCCTCTTCTTTCCAGGTATACTCTCTCCCCCCCTCCTTCTTCCATCCATTCTCTCCTCTCCATCCTGTCTGCCCAAGCCCAGATGACCGCTCGTCCTCACTCATGGCCAGTGCTCCTTCTCTCCTGGATCCAGAGCTGCCTTTAATCACCCACGCTTACCCAGTCAATCCAACACTCCCGGCACAATCACAGAGCATCTCCCACCCTCATTATCAGCTCTTCCCATTCAATCTCTAAATCCAAAGACTGTCCTCTTCCAACCCAGTCTCCTCTTACCCACTTCTCTTCTTCCCTCCCCTCCTCCATAAGAACTTGATATATTTTTTATATATTTTTAAAACCAGGTGATTAATTGTTGTTGAAGGGCAATTTTTAGAAATCTAAATAATAAACGCATATAGATGAATTAGCCCGTGCCTTTCCTGGGTTGAACTCCCTTCCCCCACAACAGAAAATGGTATTTTTGGCAGACTTTTCACTTTCACGTAGAGATTTCTTTTAAAGAATTTAGCTCATTTGAAAAATTTGAATGACTCCAAGGTCAATAGTCAAATAATTTGTCTGGCTAACATTTGGAGATATCTGAACAAATCCCGAGCTTTAAAATTTTTTCCCTGCTTCCCCAGCTAAATTTTGTCCAGGAAAATCATTGCCTGAACAAAATGTTCCTGCACTAAAAGAGGCGGTACAGGGGGCATTCCCAGGACATGGTTACACTTTGGGCAATAAACCTGGGCAAAGTAACTTGAGACAGTTTTGTCTGGGTAACGCTGGACTAGTTATTCAGTTGGCGCGGCTTCTTGTTGAAAAGCCAGAAAAAGTTACACCGATAAAGTTGTCTGGTCAACTTTACCCAGGCACAGCCAGCTGAATATTGACCTCTGTGAAATTGTACACACACACAAACGCAGCAATCCAAAAAATCATGCAGCTAACTCGGACCCAGAAGCATGCCTATGGAGTATTCCCTCTGCTCATGCTCAATAAGCGTATACAGAGCCACAGGTGACAGCAAGGTATAATAATGTGCTCCACAGTACCTGATCACACTTACAACAGTTTGGGAAACACCTCCCCTGCCTTTGTGTCCTGGCTGTCGCTTCTAAAGCAGATGCGCCTCCTTCCTCTGTGATGCTCAGTGGTACTATGTCAGTCTCCATTTTATTCTCCATTCCTTTCCTAATAATTCCCAACATTCTGTTTCCTGTTTTGACTGCTGCCGCACACTTGAGGTGAGGATTTCAATGTATTGTCCATGATAACGCCCAGATTTGTTTCCTAGGTGGCGACTCCTGGTATGGAACCTAATATTATGTAAGTACAGTTTGGATTACTTTTCTCTATGTGCATCATTTTGCACTAAATTTCATCTGCTACTTGGATGCCCAGTCTCCCAGTCTTGTAAGATCCTCCTGCAAATTCTCACAATACACTTGTGTTTTAACAACGGGGAATCATTTTGTGTCATCTACAAATTTGATCACCTCACTCCTCTTTCCCTTTCCCTAAATTGCCTTTCCTGCACCAGTTCCACATCCATCTAGCAGCACTGCTGCCTGGCCCTGTGAATGACCAGCCAAATGGGTGATACCAGAGGTTCCTAGGGGGTCTCTTGTCTCCTGGCACCCCAGGCCACTGCCCAGCTCACCTTACCCGAAAGACCGGCCATGACAATCCTCAGTCCCACTTCCACTCATAGGCATGATTATGGGGGGGACAAAGGGTAGCAAGTACCCCCCTAAAAAAAAGTCTTGCTATTTAATAAATTATTTTAATTAACTATTAAATTAATCAGTTGCACAATCCATCAGTCTAGGTGACTTACACTTCGATATACATAGTATAATTTGACACCCATTTCACAGACATCCATGGACATCTTCCACGTTCTTGCCAGCCAGGGCAAGCCAAACCCCTGCCCGATGTAACAAAAAATTAAAAACCTGCAGCATTTTCCAAGTTGTCTAATAGTAACATTGGCCCTGCTCTCTCAATCCTCACTCAGATGAATGCTTGCCCTCCCCCAGCAAACTGCAGGAGTAGCGCTTAATCTGCGGTCATCTTCTGCGACATGGGCCAAGCACACGTCTTTTACCAAGAGATGATTTGGCCTCACATGGCAGCAGAAGATGACATCCGATTAATTGCTACTCCTGCTGACGGGCTGAGGCAGGGAACCTGTTGCTGAGGCAAAGTCCTACTGCAGGCTAACGTTGAAATAGCCCGATAGGGCTGATGTCATCAGAGGGTGCCATGCCGGAGTTCCTGCTGCTGGGCCTAGATAGGGCGTGCAGGTGCACGTACGCCTAAGAAGGACGGTGTCTGAATCCCGCCTCAAACCTCCTCCTCGGTGTCCTGGGGTAAGTGTGACCAGTCACGGTATGGACCTTAATATTTTCAGTTTTTAGTGATTGTAATATGTCAGCTGCGGGAATATGTATTTCTTTTATATCTTTGTATTTTGCTCAGTATATTATTTGTTAAAATTGTATATACTACCTGTAAATCTCGTTAACAAAGCAGGGATACAATAAAACATTAAAGGAAAAAATTGTGCAATTAAATAAACAGAGGGAAAAGATTACAATAGAGCATAATACCATTCTAATTAAAATAAAACTCAATCATTCCTTAAAAGACAACAAAACTAATGCAAATAAAATGGCAGGTTACATTGGAAATGCATTTCTCTTTCTCCAGTGCTGCACTGCATGCAGAGTTTGGCTTCCTGGGATTGCCATTTCAGCCTTTGTTTGCATGTGTTTCTAATTTGTGGCCCATTATTCTATATTAGGTGAGAGCTGTACTGTGTTCTGTGTGTTTGACCAAAGTGAGGTACATTTTGTGGTTTGGTGAGTTGTAAGGGGAAATGCCCTAGTTTTGCCCTGCACCTGTTATTGGGGGAATTTCTGTGAAAGCAGGATTTATATTGAGATTCTGTTCCTGCCTGTATAGATTCCAGACTTCTCTCCCATATAAACGAATTGGTTGAATAATGCTGTCAAATAAATCTAATGGTAGTTTTATTGGATGGCTCAGACTATCCAGGGTTACTTTATTGCCTAGAAGGTCCTTGGAACTTTTTCTTGTAATGTCTTTTATAGCCAAAATAAGGGCAGGAGGGAGTGCAATGTTTGGAAATGTTACTTTGGGTAGTCCCCCTCCATACCTAGATTGCCCCCCTTTCATCCCCCTCAAATAAGTCTGTCTAGAGATGCCATGATTCCCCCTCCAACCTCCCTCCCCTGAGTCCGCAAATGTGGTCCTGTATGCTGAATACTAAGGGGCTATGTTCAGCCACTCTCCAGCCAGCAAAGTTAGCCGGATAAGCTTATCTGCTTAATGTTGGCAGGATATTCAGTGGCACAGCCACACCATTGAATATACCTAACTATCTTAAAGTTAACTTTAAGACTGCTCTACGGAACAACCGGTTTAGCTGGACAGCTTATCTGCCCAGAAACACTCTAGGAACACTCCTGGAATGCCTCTGGCTAAATTTTGTCCAGCTAGCTACTTAGCTGGATAGCTCAGAGGTGGGTCAGTCAGTGGGAATTTTAAAATCCCACCATTTGTCTGGCTAAGTCTGAATATTGACCTCAAAGTGCCATAGAGCTGACAGCTCCCACACATTAGTATTAATTTTTTCACCACTCCAGCTAAAAAGACCAATGATTGGTCCCTCCCCTTGATAACCATCAGTGAAGAGACCAATCGGAACTGAGTAACTTTAGTTAAGTAAAGTTACCCAGATAATGTTACCTGCCTAAAGTTAGCCAGTTACAGTTATCTGCCTAACTTTATCCAGTTACAGTTACTCAGTTCTGATTGGTCTCTTCATTGATGGTGGGCAGGGCGAAGCCAGAGGAAACTCTGGTGGAGGTCCGTAGCGGTCCTGACGTGCAAATCGGTCGTCTGACCTGGGTATAGGGGCGAAAGACTAATCGAACCATCTAGTAGCTGGTTCCCATACCGGGAGTTGAACCCGGGCCACCTGGGTGAAAACCAGGAATCCTAACCGCTCAATGGCTATTGGAGGGGGAGACCAATCATTTCTCTTTTCACTTGGAGTGAAGTGAATACATTAATACTAATGTGCCAGGAGCTGTCAGCTCTATGACACTTCATATTCAGCCCAGGGGACTGCTTTTGTGGGTTCAGGAAGTGGGATTTATTTGGCCAACCTCTTTTGCAAGGTAGGGGGATGGGGAATTGGTACCAGCTCTGTGCTTTAGATTTTTCTTTAGTCCAGCTAATGTTAGGATTCTATTTTTTCTGAGCAGAGTTAGTTGATTAACTTTACCTAGGCAGTTTATCACAATTTGCATGGGGGGACCATGTTTACTATCAGGGCCACTGAGGAAGGAAGGAAGGAAGGAAAGAGAGAGACAGAGAGATGTTACCCAGGTAGAGAGTTCATCAAACTAGGTTGAGAGAACATTGCACAAATCTCATCTTGGAGTGAGTTTCCTCACTCCGAAGGTCATCAAATCTTCACAAGAGAGCACTGTTCTGTTCGTACATCTCACTTTGAATGTCAAAGTGGCCCCTAACCCCTACACAAATACCTAAACCTCACCTTCAGTTACTAAGTGGTCCTCCCATAGAGATATAAATACCTATCTAGTGTGCAGGCATTATGGCTAGGCTTGTTCTCTCTCTCTCTCTCTCTCTCTCTCTCTCTCTCGCTCTGTTTCAAACACTATTGAATATCAACCTCATAATATATCTTTTTTTTTTTTTCACTCAAGATTCAGAATAAAAACTCAAGAAACTGTTTTACATTAATTAAAACAAATTTATTGTAGCTAACCAGAAGTGTAGTTAACTACAGAGAGCACTAATGAGAAGAAATACAGTCGAAGCATTGCCAGAATTCTTTTACACCGAATGTATTTTTTTCTGATTGATGATGGCTGGATGAACTCGTTAGCTATAATGTTAAGATTTATCTCCCAAACTACTGTATATCTCTTTGTGTCCATTTAGAGGAGCCATGTGATTGAGCCTGGCTTGCCCTGTGCTTGATCGCAGAAAAGGTCTTTATTCCATGAAGGCATGAAAATGACCTTTCTGATGTACAATGATGAAACAGGTGGAGGAACGTTGATATTAGCATAAGAAAATAAGAAATGCCATGCTGGGTCAGACTAAGGTGCATTAAGTCCAGCAGCCCTTCTCCAAAATTAGCCAATCTAGTGGCAAGTACCTGGCAGATCTCATAAAGCAAATCTAATTCCTCTTACTCCCAGGCACAGCAATGGCTTTCTTTAGTCTACCCGGCTAATAATGGGGCAAATTTTCAAAGGGGTACACACGTAGGATACGCGCGTACCTCCCGAAAACCTGCCCCAAGTTCCTCCTGCACACGCCGAGCCTATGTTGAAAAGGCTCGGCGGTGCGCGCAAGCCCCGGGAGGGGCGTAAGTCCCGGGGCTTTCCTGGGGGGGGGCGTGTCAGGGGCGAGGTGGGGGGGCATGTCGCGGCAGCACGTCATTGGGGGGCGGGGGCCGCAGGCGTGGTTCCGGCCCAGGGGCGTTTCGGGGACATGGCTGAGGCCTCCGAAACAGCTCCCAGGCCGGGGAATCAGACGCCCCCCAGCTGGTCAGGCGTAACTTTTAAAACAAAGGTGGGGGGGGTTTAGATAGGGTTGGGGGGGGTAGGTTAGGGAGGGGAAGGTGCTGGGGGCTGGAAGGAAAGTTCCCTCCGAGGCCGCTCCGATTTCGGAGCGGCCTCGGAGGGAACGGAGGCAGGCTGTGCGGCCCGGCGCGTGCAGACTGCCGATTTTGGGCTGCCTTGCGCGCGCTGACCCCGGATTTTAAAGGCTACGCGCGGCTACGTGCGTATCTATTAAAATCTGGCGTACTTTTGTTTGCGCCTGGTGTGTGAACAAAAGTACGCGCGGGTGTACTTTTATAAAATCTACCCCAATGTGTTATGGACTTTTCCTCCAGGAACTTGTCCAAACCTATTTTAAACCCTGCTATGCTAGTCGCCTTGACCTCGTCCTCTGGCAACAGATCCACAGCTTGATAGTGCGCTGAGTGAAAAAGTACTTTCTACAATCCAGTTTAAATCTGCTGGAGTGTCCCTTTGTTTTAGTATTGTTTAAAAAGGTAAATCACCGCCCTTTATTTACCTGTTCTACCTCACTCATGATTTTATAAACTTCTATCATGTCCCCTCTCATCCGTCTCTTTTCCAAGTTGAAAAGTCCTAGCCTGAATAGTTTCTCATCATAGGAGAGATATTTCATCTCCTTTATCATTTTTGTCATCCTCCTCTGCACCTTTTTTATTTCCACTCTGTCTTTGTTGAGATGAGGCACACAATATTCAAGGTGCGGTCATGCAATGGCTTAATACAGAGACAATATGATATTTTCTGTTTTATTCACCATTCCTTTTCGGATCATTTCTAACATTCTGTTTGCTTTTATGACCAACGCTGTGCACTGAGCAAAGGATTTAAAGGTATTGTCAAAAGGACTTCAAGGTCCTTTTCCTGAGTGGTGACTCCCAATACAGAACCCAGCACCATATACCGTAATTGGGATTATTTTTCCCTACCGGTCGGTGGTCGATGCTGGCGCGAAGTCGACGGTGCCGGTTCCGATGACGTCAATGCAATGGATGGAGTCGGGATCTGAGCACGGAAGAGGAGTTCCATCTTCTCCATTCTGGCTTTGCGACCTTTTGGTGTCATGAGGGCACATTTGGTGCAAGTCAGGACATCATGCTCACGGCCTAAACACATTACACAGACTCCATGGGGGTCTGTGATAGACATGGTGCGAGTACAGTCCGGGCACCGACGGAACCCCGATGCCATGGCCATTGAAAAAATCGAGCCGCAGTACAGTCGACGGCCAGTAGGCCACAAGGGCCAAACTCGACGGTAATCGACGGAAAAACGGAGAAAAACTTACCGGAGTACTGCGGTCGAAGAAAAGTTAGAGGAGGGACCCCTGTGGGGCAATTTAACTTTAAATAATTCCGTGAGGAAAATTCCTGTCAGGAATCACTTTAGAGCTCCTAAACCGTAAGGCTACTGCTGCGCAGAAAAAAGAAGACTGAAGGGGGACCCCTGCTGGCTGCAGGGTTAGTGCCATGCTGGGCATGCCCAGTAGGGGCCAGTCAAAGTTCAGGAAACTTTGTCAGAAGTTTTCTGTGATTGGGCTCCATCCTGATGAAGTCACCCATATGTGAGGACTACCATCCTGCTTGTCCTGTGAGAATATTAGTAACAGGTTAGCAATTTCATATTTTAGTTCTTTTAGAACTCTGGGTTGGACGCCATCTGGTTCTGGTGATTAGTTTGTCAATCCGATCTATTATAGCCTACATTGTCACAGATATTTCTTATAGTTGCTCAGAATCTCCACCATTAAAGAATGTTTCAGGTATGAATATGTTCCCAACATCCTCCTCCATAAAGACCAAAACAAAGAATTCATTCAGTTTTCTGCTATTTCCTTGTCCTCTCTGAGCACCCTTTTAGCTCCTCGGTCATCTAGCAGGCCAACTGACTCCCTCACTGACATTTTGCTTTGAATGTACTTGAAAAAGGTTTTGCCTCACTGACAACCTTTTTCTCAAAGACTCTTTTGGCCTGTCTAACCACTGTTTTACATCTATCTTGCTAGTACTTATGCTCTTGCCTATTTTTATCATTTGGACCTGCTTTCCATTGTTTGAACAATGCCCTTTTATCTTTAACTATATCTTTTACCTCACCATTAATTTCTTTTATTGATAATGCAGAACACAATAGTCAACAAAGATGACACAGCACTGTATGACTTTTACACATCATGTCAATGAAATTAAGATTATCGTTATACATTTTATACTTTTAACCCTTCCTAACCCACTAGCTAACTAACAAAATAAAAACAAGAAAAAGGAACAATGGTCAAAGACCAGCAACAAAAAGAACACCTATGAGAACAAAGACTCTTTAATTAAAATAATTTATTGGCAAACTTCTCACTTTATGAGACAATGAATCCACATACAAAGTCCAAATTTATAATAAGTTATATTTCCTCTTGAAAGAACTCCCCTTTGCTCAAATCTTCTCCATGCTGTTCAGAGCATTCCTCCTGTAATGTAGAAAATAGTTTTTTTTTCACTAACAAAAAACCTTTTCTGCAGCCAAATTGTGGTATGCCTTCTCCTGATGGAGAAATGTAGTCTGTCCTTTACCTTGTATTACCTGGCAGAAATAAGACACGCACATAGAGAGATACTGGCAAATGAAGTATAATATATATTCTTAAAAAGGCAGTGATCATAAGCATACAATATATGCCACAACAATATACTGATAAGCAGCACATTGTGATTATATAGGACCACTAGAGTTTGGATGTATGTATGTAAACTTTATCCCTACAAAAACTAATAGCAGAACATATCCCAGAGGAAACACTTCCCAAAATCCTAAGCAATATAACCAGTAATGTAATGTAAAGCTTCTAATAACTATATTCTAATAACTAATAACTTCTAATAACTATATCCTAGTTATTGGCTAGGATAAGATATTAGATGCTTTGCATTATATATATAGATATATATATATATAGATATATATATATATATATATAGCAATAAATATATACAGGACCACTTATGAGAATGGCCCAAGAGAAAGGCTATATACAGGAGACATATTTCTGAACAGTTATTTATTTATTTATTTATTTATTTATTTATTTATTAAAGGCTTTTATATACCGACTTTCTTGATACAAATCAAATCAACTCGGTTTACATCGAACTAAGCAGTAACTATAAACCAACCAATCAACAAGAGACAATTTAAAAGGAGCATAAAGTTACATTATAACAAGGATGCCTTAACTGGGAGTAGGAAAAAAGAGAGGGAGAACGAAGATAAAGTCCTATATACAATAGAGTATGGGAGGGAGGCAAGGAGCTGACCTCATGATAACTTGTAAGCATGATTTAGCATTTGTTTATTTACATAAGTGATGGAATAATTCTAAGTCAGGCTGTTGGGCTAGAGGCGGGGAAGTGGGGGGGGGGGGAGGCTCGGCAGAACAGCCATGTCTTTAGTTTCTTTTTAAAAGTTATTTCCCTGGAATTGTCAGGAATGTCTCTGGAAAAGGTGGTCTTGGTGGGGAATGGTGCACACCAGAGACAAGGGTTGCCTCAAGCAGTCTCATAGTTGGTTGCTTGATCTGTGGCAATTGGTATGTCATTGAAATCTTTTATGTTTCTTAGATCAGATCTGGTTTGATGCAGGTGCAGTCTTATTTTCTTTGTTTTCTTGCAACTCAGAGCCATGAAGTCAACCAGGAAATACAAAAAGGGAGATACAAACATGGATCCAGCAACTACAGTCATATACACATTCTTAGTATCATTTTTCTTGCTAAGGCAAAAAAAATAGTTCCTCATTCTAAGCTCCAGTGAGATATAATAATTAGTTTCTCCTTCTGAATTACAGTGTCTCCTAAACTCAGGCAAAGTATTTTCCTCTGAATTATATCAGAATAAAAATAAAAGACAATGTTTCAGACCTGTGTCTATAATTTAACTATAATATTTCAAGACTTTTTATCACTAAGTAACAGAGTTTCTTCCTGCCTTCCTGGGATTACATTCAACTATACTATTCCATAGAAAAGGCAGTTCCTCATTCTCGCACATGCAACAGAGGGGTTTAGCTGAAACTGTTAGGGGATCATTTTTAATAGCTTTCGCACGTGAAAAGTCCTTTTTCATGTGCAATAGGATGATCGGGGCAGAGTCAGGGTGGAGTCAGCCCCGGAAGAGGAGGAGTCGGGGTGGCACCAGGGCTGACGCTGTGGAGACATCACTGGCGGCGAATGGTAAGGACCCTTATCGCTGCCAGTTTCGCACCGAATAACTACATATATACATATATACATATATATATATATATATATATATATATATATATATATATATATATATATATATATATATATATATACATAGATACGTAGAAATGACGGCAGAAGAAGACCAAATGGCCCATCCACTCTGTGCTTTCGCACTTTTTTTCTCTCTCTCTCACATACTTATCTGTTTCTCTTGGCTCTTAGTAACCTTTTTTATTCTATTTCCCTTCCACCCCCGCCATTAATGTAGAGAGCAGTGTAGGAACTGCATCTAAGTGAAATAGCTTAATTAGCTTAATTAGTTTATCCAGACTATGTAATTCAGTCCTTGTTGGTTGTTGCCTGAATATAGATCCACCTTTCTTCATTCTCCCCTGCCGTTGAAGCAGAGAACCATGTTGGCTATGCATTGAAAGTGAAGTATCAGTCTTGCTCTCCTGCCGTTGAAGCAGAGGGCTATGCTGGATATGCGTGAAGTGTCAAACTTTCTCCCCTGCAGTTGAAGCAGAGAGCTATGCTGGATAAGCATTGAAAGTGAAGTATCAGGCTTATTTGGTTTGGGGTAGTAACTGCCGTAACAAGCAAGCTACTCCCCACTTTTTTGTGAATGCAAATCCTTTTTTCCACATTTCCTCATTGCCGCTGAAGCTTAGTCGCATTAACCATGTGTATGTTTATTGAATAAGGGTATTATCACCAGATAGTAGCCGTCGTTCCCGTGAGCCACCCACTCTTCATTCACATCCTCTAGACTTTATGGATCCACAGTGTTTATCCCACGCCCCTTTGAAGTCCTTTACAGTTTTGGTCTTCACCACGTCCTCCGGAAGGTCATTCTGGCATCCACCACCCTCTCTGTGAAGAAATACTTCCTGACATTGGTTCTGAGTCTTCCTCCCTGGAGTTTTAAATCGTGACCCCTGGTTCTGCTGATTTTTTTTCAAATGGAAAAGGTTTGTTGTTATCTTTGGATCATTAAAACCTTTCAAGTATCTGAAAGTCTGTATCATATCACCTCTGCTCCTCCTTTCCTCTAGGGTGTACATATTTAGATTCTTCAATCTCTCCTCATAAATCATTTGATGAAGACAATCCACCGTTTTGGTCACCCTTCTCTGGACTTCCTCCATCCTGTCTCTGTCTCTTCAGAGATACGGTCTCCAGAACTGAACACGGTACTCCAGGTGAGGCCTCACCAAGGACCTGTACAAGGGGATCATCACTTCCCTTTTCTTACTCAATATTCCTCTCTCTATGCAGCCCAGCATTCTTCTGGCTTTAGCTATCACCTTGTTACATTGTTTCACCGACTTCAGATCGTTAGACACTATCACCCCAAGGTCTCTTTCCTGCTCTGTGCACATCAGCCCTTCACCCCCCCCCCCCCCCCCCCCCCCCCCCCATCGAATACAGTTCTTCCGGATTTCCTCACCCCATATGCATGACTCTGCACTTCTTGGCATTGAATCTCAGCTGCCATATCTTCGACCACTCTTCCAGCTTCTTTAAATCCAGTCTCATTCTCTCCACTCCTTCCGGCGTTTCCACTCTGTTGCAGATCTTAGTGTCATCCGCAAACAGACAAACCTTACCTTCTATCCCGTCCGCTATGTCGCTCAAATAGATATTGAACAGGACCGGTCCCAGCACCGATCCTTGCGGCACTCCGCTTAACCCTGCTCAGATAAATGGAACTTCAGAGTAAGTTCCATTTATCATCACACATTGTCTTCTATCCGTCAACCAGTTTGCAATCCAGGCCACCACCTTGGCACTCACTCCTAAGCTTCTCATTTTATTCACCAGCCTCCTGTGTGGGCCCGTATCAAAAGCCTTGCTGAAATCCAAGTAGATGACGTCGAACGCTCTTCTTTGATCCAACTCCCTAGTCACCCAGTCGAAAAAGTCAATCAGATTTGTCTGACAGGATCTTCCCCTGGTGAATCCATGCTGCTTCTGGTCCAGCAATTCTCCCTACTGTAGATAGTTCACTATTCTCTCTTTCAGCAGCATCTCCATTACTTTTATGGTGTAGTTATTCGGTGCGAAAGCCGGCAGCCAGCGCACCTCAGTGGTGCGATAGCTGCTGGCTTTTGCAGGCCTGTCCCTTGCTTCGCCCCCCTGCCCACCTGTACCCGCGCGATTCACTATTCTCTGTGAGAATAGTGAATCCAGGCCTTAGTTTCTTATAATAGCTGAAACCGTCAGCTTCTCTGAAGGCATATGATTTCTTTTTGTAACTGCCTGTATGTCTTCTTCTAAATCTACAATGGTGGTACAGCTGTTTATTTTGATCAGATGAGGCTTCCATATCTGTACTTTTCTCTCAATGGAGCCAATGCAATATCATGTTTGCAAAACATTTGCATCTAACCTGGACACACGGTTTTTAAATGCGTGCACATCCCTTCTCTTGGGCACTCGATGTAATACTCAAATGAGCTGGCGTGCTAAAAGGGATGCGTAATGGATAAATTGTGCGTCCCTAGCACATCCATGGCATCAAGTGCCCAGAAGAAGTGGCTATGCACAGGTAAGGAAAATGGACACTCAATTTTCTGAGCGTCCATTTTCCTAACCTATGCACAGCCATGGGTTAGGAAAATGGACGCTCGTAAATTGCTCTTCCATTTTCTTAACCTGTTAGCTATCAAGATTTTTTCTTTTTTTCATGTTTCAGCTTTCTGTGGTTCTTTCTGCTTAGTATCACAATGATATTGATTAGGAGGAACCACAAAACGCTGTATTTTTTGCTTATCTGAGCATGGCTTGGGGTGCCTCAAAACTTAACAAAGCTCTAGGCTGGCGTTAATTTTTGAGGGTTAAAATGTGTGTGTTGGGCACACATTTTTTTTTACATTGGGGGTACTGGCTAATATTTATTTATTTATTTATTTTATAACTTTTATATACCGGCATTCGTAAAAAACATCATGTCGGTTTATAGGTTAATAGGGATCTGAATCGTTAATATGTGAATGTGTTAATAGGGATGTGAATGTGTTAATAGGGATGTGAATCGTTTATCTGACGATTGAAAATATCGTCTGATATTTTCAATATCGTCAGATATCGGGGGGGGTCCCCAATAATTTAGTGGGTTTTCTTATCGTTATGGGGGGGGGCAGGAAGAAAGGACAGTTATTGAAAGAGCACCTACACCAACGTGCATTCAACATATTCTAGAGCGCTATCAGCAGAATAAACACTCTTATAGATGTGAGGATTTCGATACATACTTTGGGTGATTGATTATTGAGTCTATCCATATGATATTGACTATTTTTGTTTCTGTGAAACATATGCAATTTGTGTGTTATTGTATTTGTTATTCTTTATGTTTTTATTATGTATGTTAATGATGTAAATCGCCTAGGCCTCTTTTGTGGTAGGTGATTAATACATTTTAATAAATGAAATGAAATGAAAAATGAAATAAATGACACAACCTAAATTACACAACCTAAATGACACAACCTAAAAACACAACCTGACCCCAAAAAACTTTTAAATACCTGGTGGTCCAGTGGGGTTCCCGGGAGCATTCTCCCGCGCTCGGGCTGTCAGCTGCCACTAATCAAAATGGTGCCGATGGCCCTTTGCTCTTACCATGTGACAGGGGCTATCAGTGCCATTGGTCGGCCCCTGTCACATGGTAGGTGCACTGGGGGGGGGTCCGGAGGGTGGGGGGATACTAACAAACTCATTTTAAAGAGTCGGCTGTATTTTTTGGTTATCGGCTCGGGCGCAGCCGATTAAAAAAAAAAAAAAAAAAACCCGATCGGACTGCAAGATAAAAATTTCACGATGTGAATCCGAACCAGAATCCGAACCGATACCGGTTCTGATTCACATCTCTACTAGCTAACAGCCTCATCAACATGGCATTCGCATGTGATGAGCTCTATTAGCTACGAACATTTAGCGGCATGCTTAGCTCAGCACCCAGTATTGCATCAGCCCCATTATGGGGTAAAACTGTCCCTCTCGCATGACAACAAAGTTCTTCACTCTAATACAGGAGCCAAGAAAAATCCTCAAACAGAACAACTTATGCAGTACCTGATATATCAAAACCCACCACCTGTATTATATTATGTAAAACTTTTGCCCAGAATCTTTGGATAAGCAAATAAGACCAAAAAGAGTGACCCAAAGTATCTATGCTACTATTATATTTTATACATTGATCAGTATTTGCCAAGCCGATAAGATGGTCTCAGTGTTGTGATGCATGAAAGAGCTCATCAATGATATATGAAAGCCGATAAAATGGGCTCAGTTTTGTGATACATGAAAGGGCTCATCAATGACATTTCTATCTCTATAGAGGTATACATAGTTTGTGTGCATTAACCAAGCTGATAAGATAGGCTCAGTATTGTGATATATGAAAGGGCTCATCAATGAAATTTCCATCTCTATAGAGGTATAAATAGTTTGTGTGCATTAACCAATCTCCCACATGGCAAAGATTAGCTACCTAATTGTAAAAACCTTAAATTAGGCAATCCTAAGCCCCCCTCCTAGACTCAGCAATATGAGGCTTCTTACCCGACAATAAGTAATATATCAAAGACTTTTTTTTTTTATTTCATCTTTGAGTCAGAGGAAATACAATATCATTCGGCCACAACAAATCGGTAAACAGGTGAAAAAATGCAACCAATATAACAGTATAACAGCCTCCATGTAAAAGAAAGTCCCAATGCAAGTAGCCCAATGACTCATCAAGTTTTCCAAATTAAACATCAGAGTAAAAAAAAAAAAGAAATAGAAAAGAGAACCCTCCCCCCCACAGCCACATGTACATCCAGACACATACACTCCACTGCATTCATATCTCACAAAAAGACCAGAGGACACCCACCCCATGTCATCCCAAGGAACTAAGGACAACCATGGCCAAAAAAAGAGGAATAGACATTCTGACGGTAGTCAACCCATAATTCAGGAGATCTGTAGCAATGCTCTCTATGGTTCATACAACTTACAGAGCAAGCTTGGCCTTCTGCCAAAGTGCATAGTAACCCTTCCTGGCAGTAAAGGATCTCAGTGAGGCGGCCTCTTTTTTTTGTAAAATTTCAATTTGTGCATGCTGTTGCATCAGATTTTTCCACTGAGCAGAAGAGGGGGCCGCCAGCCTCCAATACAACAAAATTGACTTTTTTGCCAAAAGAAGGGCTACTACTATAAAGTTCTTAGTGCCAGAGGGCAGAGAAGACCCATCTCCCCAAAGGCTCAGAAAGACAACACAACGGATCTCTACTTCCGTGTTAGGCTTATCCACAGGTTCCCATGCCTGTTCCCCCCCAAACAAGGCAATCCCAGGGCCTGAAAAAATTCACTTTGGGCTAGAGCATCCATGGGTCATGCCATAAACAAAGATTTGTAATATCTTTCAAATGCTTTTGAGATGGAGGGGGTGGTCAGCAAGTCCTGTGAGTCATAATGTAGGCACGTAATGAGGCCTTTAGATCGTGAACTGGATTTACCCAGTCAAGTCAATAGCTTCCCTGACTTATTTCCCCATTAATACAGAATAGTCTGTTGCGCTTTGCTTTCGAGTAGTGCATGCAGTTCTGCATGAGCAAAAGCCAGCCATTCCTTAGAGGATTGCCCAAGATCCCTCATGTGCTGTCGGCATACAGCCATTATTCTTTTAGAGAGATCTAGTATTTTTTTGTTCCTGGCCCTCTTCACACATGCCTAATAGGCAATGATATGTCTTTGCATGACTGCTTTGGCCACTTGCCAAAAAATGATAGGGTCCGTTTCAGGCCTCATATTAAATTCCATGCCATCTTTCTTTAAGAAAAACAATGAAACGTTTGTCATTGAACAAATACGGAGGTAAAAATCAACAAAACTGACCTGGGGCATCTGGCAAAAACACGAGGGTCGTAACTACCATGGCATGATCAAAGAATGGCAAATCAAAAATATCACTTGTCACAAGTTTGTTATAAAAGACTCGGGAATAAGAATGTAATCAAGCTGCGAGTACACATTGTGCATGTGAAAAAAAAGTGTACTCATGATCTGCCAGGTGCAGCACTCACCAAGAGTCCAACAACTGCAATTCTTGGGATACAAAGGCCACCCCTAGGTCATCTTGGTTCATCTTGGGAGTTTTAGGAGGTTTACAGTCAACTAAAGGGTTGTCAACCATGTTAAAGTCACCCCCCACGATGATGGAATATCCTTTCCAAACAGAGATTTTAGCCACTAGTGTTATGCTTTGTGGGTTTGTGGACCCTTGGCCCAAGGCGCGAGTTGTTACAGCCTGTGGAGAGGAGCCCCAAAGGTCCGCGCCATCAGGAGGCGGGTTATCGGCACAGCGGGGAGCTCTAGGTAGAGCGATGGAGGGGTCCCAGGAACCAGCAACTAACCCCCACAGGATGGTAAACTGAAAGAGGTTCTCCAGAAGGTCAACCCCAAGGGGGGGCAACTGCAATGTGGTGGAAGTAGGAGAGAGCATAGACCACCCACAGGTGGAGAGTCCAAGTCTCAGCCTTAGCTGCTTGATGTAGGTAGAAGCCCAGAGGGCGGAGGTGATGCCAGAGACGAAGCAGCAGCTGACCCGAGGAGCGGTACATTGCCAGGCAAGGACAAGCTGGAATCCAACCCCAAAGAGCGGGGCAGGACAGGGTAGTTCTCTAAAGTAATGGCACGGCCTGCGGAGCGGGCAGCGCTGTCAGTCAGACGAAGGTACAGGCACAGCCTCAGGGAGCAAGGATGCCAAGCGTAGAACACACTGACACTGCGGTGATCCAGAAGAGACGCTGTAGCTGGAATCAAGACGGGATTAGACCCAAGAGGCGCAGAGCCAGCCCGAGGAGTGGGGTAGGCCAGGGGAGCAAGTCCCCAATGAGGCGCACACTGACCCTCGAGAAGCAGGTGCCAGACAGGGTCCAAGGAACGGCAGCAGGCGCAGTCTCAAGGATCTGCAGGAGCTCAGTGCAGGATGGAACTTGTTGCCAAGTTGGTTTGCTGGGGGCGCCATCGGCGCTTATAAATGGAAGGCCGATGACGTCATCAGAGCGGGACGCCCCCGAGGTTCCCGCCGAAGAGGCTTCATAGGCGGGGCCTGTGATGCGCGCACGCCTTGGAGGGCCCAGCGTCAGAGCAGGGAGCGGCGGCGTCCATGCCGCCAAAGAGAGTCCTGCGGAACGCGGCGTTGCAGGCAAGCCCGTGCAGCGAGCAGCCCCGGGGAGGGCAGGAGAGCCGTGTAGGAGGTGAGCACTTGCGGTCGCAGCCATCTGCGACCGATGGGCATAACACATAGCACAGACCAGTCGTGGTGGAGAAAGAACTGTCCCGCATCCCAAAAACTAGAAAAAAGGCCAACAGCCTTCAGGAACCACCAAAACAAAGGCAAAGATTGTATCCTCTAAGATACCCTCGAGAGAGTCATGGCAGCTTGTCTAAAAATGCTTTGGCCTCTTGAGGTGTGGCAAGCACGTGTGGCCCTCCATCATGAACGGCTTTCAGGCAAGCAGGGAATTGTCGTGAAAACTTTATGCCCCTGTGGAAGAGCTTGGTACAATAGGGAGAGCTTGATGGACCCTTGGTCTGACCCAGGATGGCAAGTTCTTATGTTCTTATGAACTCCTTGCAAGCCACCTGCTCTTTGCTCGAGAAATCTGGGAAAATCAGCAGCTTGGTCTCTTTATAAATTACTTCCCTCTTATTGTGATACGCCTGTAAGATTTTTGCTTTATCACTATAGTTAAGGTACTTAACGATTACTTGCCGCGGCTTCTTTTGGTTCAGCCCCCCGGGGCCCAGCTGATGCGCACGCTCCCCCCAAAACCAGCCGGTTAGTGGTGCTCACAAGCAGCTGCTTCGGGAGCCATTTCTCACAATGGGGACAGCAGCTCCTCTCCGTGAACCCCGTCAGAGACACATAAAATACACAGGTTATTTCGCCTGCTGCGATTTTCCAAATCGTCGAGTTTTTCCTCAAGGGCCCGGTGCTTGTCGCAGCTCACCGTGGCCTCTGGTTCGAGCATGGCCATGCGGTCTGCATGCTCCGACAAGGTGTTGTGCAGGCCGTGCAGGGAAGCATTGTAGGTTTCCACCTGCTCTCATAACTCATCCACAGAGGACAGGATGCACTGGAGTTGGTTGGCTAGGGCAGTGGAGATGGCCCGGGTGAGATTGCGGATTACTGATTCCGAAAGGCCCTCAGAGGCAGGGCCTTCGGGCACCATCTAATCTTCACCACTGCCCGTCTTCTCTGCTCTGATCTGTTTCACGCAACTCGCCATCAGCCCATTGATCATGCTGCTCTGCTCCCCAGTGGCTCTGTTTGCTATTCTGCCACTTTTTTCTTTTTTTTTTAATTGTCCGGTGTAATAGTGCAGGTTTGGTAAAGTCCTGCAGGCCCCTAGGTCAGCGTCATTGCCATGTTCTCAAAGACTTTTTAATTAATATTTCATCTTTATGTGAAAAATAAAGTGGCAACAAACCAAAGACATAAATCCATTTGGGAAATATACAAAAACGTTGAATTTTATCCATTAAGGAGAGAGAAAATAATGCCGAAGCTTTCAATAGATTTCAGTAATTTTCAATAAATTGGAAATATTAGTTATAGGAATAAATGTTGGATCTTTCTTATGGTGACACCTAAATATTGAATAGAATCCTCCATGCAATGATGAGAGAAGGATTCAACCCATCTGGCAGATGAGAATGTATCAATTGGCATAGCTTCACTTAGAGAATAGCCACTGCCATTAGCAATGGTTACATGGAATAGACTTAGTTTTTGGGTACTTGCCAGGTTCTTGTGGCCTGGATTGGCCACTGTTGGAAACAGGATGCTGGGCTTGATGGACCCTTGGTCTGACCCAGTATGGCATTTTCTTATGTGCTTCTTATCAAGATTAAGGCTTAGACCTAAAAGCATACAAAATTTTTTAAATTCTTGAAGAACCACCTATAAGAAAGTAACTGTGTTGTGGAGGTGGACCCTTGGCCCAGGTGGAGTTGGCGCTACGCACAGGTCACCACCATTGGGAGATGGGGCCGAACGGGAAGCGGAGGCCAACTGGAACTTCGCCAGTACCAGCCCTTGTTCCCCACAGGTTGAGCCCTTATGTACCGGGGCTGGCTTGTCTTAGGCGGGCCTCCGTGTGGTTGATCCCGGAGAGAGTGTCCAAGGCAGAGTGGCAGGAAGCAGTGGATACACAGGATCCAAAGGACCAAGGTTGAAGACAAGGCCAGGTTCCAGAAGCCCGGACAGACAGAAGCAGGCGAGCAGTTAGGAACAAGTTAAGTCCGGGCTTGCCAATAAGCAGGTGTCTAAGAAAGGCCAAGTCCAAGGCAGTCAGCTGGAGAGAAGATCAGATTCAAGCTGAAGTCAGGGCAGGCGGCTGGAGACAAGGTCAGGAACAAGCGAGGGTCAAAGCTAAAGGAGTCTGTCCAAAGGGTAGTCAGGAAACCGGTAGCTGGAACTGGAACACAAGGACTGGAACAGGAACATGAACACTGAATCAGGATCAGATACTGGAACAAGAACACGAACACTGGATCAGGATCAGATACTGGAACAAGAACACGAACACTGGATCAGGATCAGATACTGGAACAAGAACACGAACATGCAGCAACTAAGCACATGACAGGAAGCGTGGAGACCTGTTGCCAAGGCAAAGACTGAATGGCAGAGCCTGCCGTAAATAGTAAGGCTGAGAGACGTCATCATCCGGGGCCGCAGGAAAGTTTCCTGCCGCAGCCCCTATAAAGTCAGCGAAGGTGCGCATGCCTAAGACAAGCAGGCTGGAACTAGGAGATGGCGGCGTCTCCCCTCGACGCACATGGGGAGACCCGACCGGGACTGGAGGAGGCCGCAGAGCTGCCGGAGGAGCCTGGGAGCGAAGCAGGAGTGTGAGCACGTAGGCAACTGCCTACCGCTGCCAAGGAGGAAGGGCCAGGCCCAGAACCTGGGCATCAGGGGTGAGTGGAGCCAGCTGCGGTCCTGCCGCGGCCAGGAAACGCAACAAAATGGATCAGATATATGAAGAAGACTATGATCTGTAAAGGCAGCAATTTACAAAAATTGTATGGCCTACATGTATACACGGAATCTCTTTATGATCATGCACCATATGAAGAAAAGGATCTAAAGTTAACAGTAACAACAAAAGAGACAATGGGCATCCCTCTTCACAATGAAAATTTATCCGGAGAAAAACATTAGCTAAAATCAAAGCCTATGGCAATACATATAATGTATTTATAATCTTCAAGAACAAACCGTCAAAGTCATAGTGTTTCAAGGATTCTTTCATAAAGATCCAGTTAACTCTGTCAAAGGCTTTTTCAGCATAAACACTAATAAACAAGGAGTCCCAGTTTCATAAAACAGAATGTTCCATAGATGCAATTATTTTATGCACATTAAGTACTGTTTGCATTCCTGCAAGAGGTTTATCTTTGTCTTTCTTCATGGATTTACCGCACATCTCTTGGGGGAAAACGGGGGCTCCAAAAGAAGAAAACGAGTGCCGAGAACATCAGCGACAACATATGGTGAAGATGAGTTATAGAAATGAAAAAAAATTGTGCCGAAATTAACGCAGAAGAGCAACTAAGAAAAATGTCCTAGTCTCCGCAGCGCATCACGCGGTCGAGTAAGGTTGATTTTAATCAGCTTTGTTAGCTCTGGTAGTAGCTGTCGCAGACGCTTCCCTTGTGCCCCACTCAGAAGATCAACTACATCTTGAAGAGCTGAAAGTTTAACTTTCTACTAGATTGCGATTTCCAACTGCATATCATGAGGAAGCTGTAATTGAGAAGCATCCAGGTCAGCTGCATTAAACCCTGCACTTGATGTGCTCTCAGTCTCTTCAGTGGCAAACTGTTCAGTGCTGCTTATGAATTGGCAGACATCTGAAAAGGGACTGGGCAAGCTACTGCTGATATTATCATCTACGTCCTAAAAGATGTTTCTGTAGAATCCCTCGGGAGGCTTGCACCCAGCATCGTTGTGTCATGAAAGCTTTCTGAGCTTAGGCAGGATGGGACTTTCTACATGTAAGTACTTTGCTGTCAGAGAACCCACTGACCAGAACTCTTCAAAGATGTTCCTCGGTTGCTATGTACTCTCCTTGAACAGACACCAAAAGAAGTTCTGCTTGACAGAACTGAAGAGCCGTATTTAGCGTGCCCAAATGACCAAATATAAGCATCAACAGCTGCAGCATAAAGAAAAAAAAATCAAACCACTGCAAGAATCAAACCTCCGCAGGCCCCAATCCATCCGTTTTTGTCTCAACATCTTCTCTCCCCTCAACTGATGCCTTTTCAAATATCTCAATCAGCACTTTATAGTAAATAGCAACTGACTGTAAGGAAGCTGCTTCAACAGTCCATCTTGTGGTGCAAAATTATTTCAGATGAGTGTTCTCCTCTCCCCCTGTGAAGTATCTAAACCAGACAAGATGCTCGGGTGAACTTCTGTCATAAGTGATGAGGTCAGCTATTTCACTCAAAACATTTCTACACATTAACATTTCCTGATACATCTAGCACCACTAAGGGATCCATATTCAGTGCGTTTGTCTGGCTTAATTTGGCATTTACCCAGTTAGAAACATATCCAGCTAAGTCAGGAGTGGTTTGGAAGTGTTCCGGGCTGGAGCGAAGTTATCTGGTAAGTTAGCCGATGTTCAGTGTTACCTGGCTAATGTAAGCCATAAAACTCTAGGATTGTCTTAGAGCAGTCCTAAAGTTATCTAGGCAGGTGCATCCGGATAACTTGTCCACTCACTGGCTTACTGAATATTGGCCTCTAAGTTCACAGCTTGGACTTCACAATACACCTAGCATGCTGCTGGCTTCTCTTTCTTCATGAGAGTCTGAAGTCCACCAATGCATTCAGCCGCATTTGAGGCTTCATTATAGCACTGGCCACGGCACCTATTAAAAGGAAGATTAAAATGGCAGAGTACATCTTTGAAAACAGCCAAAAGAATTTTAGACCTTATGGCATTTTTCATAAAAGCCCAAAAAAATAAATAAATCCTTCCATAGCCATATCTTCTGTGGCAGTATGAAAAGCAAAATGAGAGCTGCTCTTTTGTGGCAATATCTGTAGTCTCATCCAGAATTGTACTTTAGGAAACAGTGTTGTAAAGGAGCGCACGTTAAGACTTCTTTGGAAGATCAGGACCAGGCATCTAGCCTGGTCCATCTTAAGATAGCCACAAGGGAATCCTGGTTGCCGGGTGTTTTTTCCTGGGGAGGAGAGGAGTAAGAAGGCAGGATCCCCGGGGAGGACAAGGAAACTCCAGGCCACAGGAGAAGGAAGAAGGATTTTTGTTAGAACTACTTGTCTGCGCACATCTGCATTTTCTTTCCGGCACTGCTGAAGGTAAACAGGCTCTTGCTTGTTTGCTTTGTTGTAAATAATAAAAGTTTGCAGCAGAACAGCTGGAGTTCAGTTTTGCTGTGTTCTCTGGCCAGCCGGCCCATGCTCTTGTTACAAGCTTCTTCGGTCTCTCTCATTAATACACGCAGAACATTGTGAGCTATGATTTTAAGCATCTTGTTCACAACAGAAGGTGAAATCCATTTGTAATATATACGATTCAACTAATTGCAAGTTAAATATTAATCCTTAATCACAAGTTAAATCCTTAATCGCAAGTTAAATATCGGTTACACGCCACACTGTGTATTCTATTACTGTCTCATGCTACATTGTATATATTGTATCATAGTATCTTTTTATTACTGTCTCATGCTACATTGTATATATTGTATCATAGTATCTTTTAAGAGGACCCTAGCCCAGTTCTACCTCTGACTTTTGCAACATCCTATACTTAATTCATAATGTTATTTTTGTTCTATGTTGACCCATTAAGGTTCAAGGTTACAATGTATAAATAGTAAGACACCCCTGTCATACTATTATACCTGTTATAATGTGAACCGATGTGATGTACTCCAATGAATGTCAGTATATAAAAGCAAATAAATAAATAAATAAACTATGATCTCAGCTGGGGAACATCATCAGTTTGAAGCAGCAAGAGCCGACTAAGGTTTGACCCTTACTCAGCCTGATCATGAACTGCCCGACCCTAACAGGCAGAGGGTACCTTACAGAAAATAAAGTGATCAGCATTGCTTTTCTAGCTTCTTGCATTCACTTCTGTTTGCGGTCTGAGCAAGGGACATGCATGTTTACTCCGCCTTTAACAGCACTCTAGATGCCCATGGACATCGACAGCCTGGTGGCAATGATAGAGAGCCCGGTGCCCAAAGGCATTGATGGACCGGCAGTACTGATGATGCCAAGAGCACCTGCAGGCAAAGACTCTGTGACCCCAACATGGCCCCGACATGCCCAAAGGAACCGGCGCCAGCAACGGTACCCCTCAGCTCACCCATATGTCTGAGGGCATCAATGCTGCAAACTTGATGGCGCCCCTCACCAGTGGCCATGGCTGATGATAGTCTCAATAGCAACCCTAGTGCTCATTAACACCAATGGTGTATAAAGCCAGGCAGCGCCTCCAATGCCCCCCAATCGCAGAAACTCAGGACCCCCAAGATCATCAGCATCCATAGTGCCCGATAGCCATACACCAGTGATGGGACAGCACGATACCCCTTGGTGCTCCACCTGGACACTGTATAGGAGCATTGAGAGCACTGGACCACTGCTCCTGGATGCCTCAGTGCTCCAGGGCGCCTTGGGTCAATAGCGACTCCAGAGCTTGAAAGCACCAAGGTCGTCCAAGGCCCAAAACCCCTATTGCCTAAGGGTTCAGTGGCACTCAAGGGCTCTCAGGAGCCCTGGCATTCAATGGCCTTGAGGGCGACCAGGATGCTCAAAAGCGATCCCAGTGCCTTGTCAATGGTGCTCGACCTTGTTGAGAGCAGCAATGAATGGCATCACTGGCCAACACACCTGATGGCCTCCATGGTGGCCCCGCATCTCGATGGCATCAAGGGTGTCGATGGTATCAAAGTGCCTCTGCACCGCGATGACATTGAGGGGGACCACAGCATCGAGGCCACACATCTCAATGGGATCAAGGGTGGCCATGCACGCACCTCGATGGGATTGAGGATGTCAGTGGCATCGAGGGCATCAATGGCCTTGATGGCATTTACGGCAGTCCGATGGCATCAAAAGGGACCATGGCATTTGATGGCAATCCTGGTCCCCAGCACAGTCTGGACCTCAACACTGGAGGTCGGTGCCAGTACTCTGCCACATCAAGGCCCTAGGCGCTCAATGACGCTAAGATCAATGCCATTTCTCCAGTGCAGAGACTCTATGGCACCTGCCTATGGCGTTGAAGGCCCAGCCAGCTTGCTCGAAGCATGCACAAGTATTGATGGCATCCACATGGCCCTTATAGCTTTCAGGGCGGTCACACACCTCGGCATCAAGGGCGCCCCAGCACCTGGATGTGTCAAGGGTGACTATGGCATTCAATGACAGTCCTAGTCCCTGATGCGGTCCTGTCATTGACACGTCAGACCATCAGTGCACTGGCACAGGTATGCTCGGGCAACCGTTACTGGGCATAGCATCAAAGGTGCGACAGCAATGCTGCTTGTCCAGGCTCCTGCTCACTCTCACAAGGAGACTGCTCTGCCATCACAGGCAAGCAGGAGGGAAGGCTACATCTTCCAGGGCTCCTGCCTGTGGAGACTAGTTATTTTGAATATAGGGAGGATGAGCTCTCCCCCCCCCCCCCCCCCCCAATAGGAACAGTGTGGTCCTTGATCTCTTCAATGTCCGAACCTCCAGTGATGCCGATCGATTGGTGAAATGACATGGAACTCCTGCCCGAATGGAACTCAGGCGAGTCCCCAGGCTCAGCAGCCTGCATGGATCACCCACGGACTGCATTCTGTCAGTCCTGCCAGCACCCGACAAAGGTACAAAAACAAACAGAGCAAGGAGAGGACGCAGATACTAAACTACAGGTGCAGTATTTATTTAATAAGGGAAAGTAATAGACTCTTCCAGGCTGCACAGTGACTGCAGCGGACAGACAGTGGAAAGAAGAAAAAAAGAAAATAAAACTACCTTCAAACAAAACCTTAAAACATGGTTGTTTGAACAAGCATTCACTCTATGAATCTCATCTAATCTAAAAATTCAGCTATCCCTTATTATTCCTCACTGGCTCCAAATTCTTTTCCTCGCATTTTGTATTTACATTCTGCTATTCCATACCCCCCCCCACTGTTACTCAATTTAGGCTATTGTATGCAATGTGACATTGGTCTTGCTGCTGACAGTTAATTTGCTCCTGCGAATACATGGTTATTTATATTTTATAGTTTGATATTTTAATGATGTATGCATATTATCTTTAAAACCCTTGTTTCTGTAAAGCCTGTTGCTGTCAAATGTTTTACTGTTTTTTAAACTGTTACATGTAAAGCCTGTTGCTAATTTATTGTTTCACTGTAAACCGAGGTGATGTATGTCTATACGTACCGCGGTATAAAAGAATCTATAAATAAATAAATAAATACCGTAAGGGAAAGAAAGAAATCGATTACAAAAACTGTGAGGAGACAGCAAAGCTTAATACTATGGCACACATGTCTCCCGCGACCACACAGCTCTATAGAATAAAAGAGACTGAGGGACTCTGCCTAGGGGGTAGGGTGATAACTACAGCTTACTCCTGGGGGAATTCTGCGTAAAAAAATATAAAATTCTGTGCACAAAAATTTAAAATTCTGAAAAATTCTGCATACTTTATATTGGTCAAAACACAATATACATAACAGTCTTTAAGTAATTAATTTAAAATGTAATACAGAAAAAAGTTATTACTTAAAGATGCATAGTTTTAAAAATTTGGAGCAGAATTTCCCTAGAAGTTCACTGTGCCTCTTCCACCTTCTCTCCCTACTCCCCTGGCCAGTCTCTGTCACTTTACCCTCTCAGGTCCCAACTCCTCCACCTGCCAGTATCTCTCCCCTCCCCCTCTAGGCTCAATGCCTCCATCTCCAGTCCCAGAGTTTGACCTCTCTCTCAGTACTGCCCCTCACACAGGCTCCTTCTGAGCCTCTCTCTCTCTCTGTGTCTCACACACACACACACACACACACACATGCTCCCTCTCTCTAGTGCATATACACACCCCCTCATACAGGCTCCCATTCTCTCTCTTGCACACCACATCCCCTCATACAGGTTCCTTCTCTCACGCACACACACACACACACACCCTCAGACTCCCTCTTTCTCTCTCACATGCACACACACACCCTATTAAGGCTCCCTCTCTCTCACACACACACACACTCGCACCCTCATACAGGCTCCCTCTCTCTCTTGCACACACACACCCTCATAGGCTCCCTTTCTCTCTCATGCATACACCCGCACACAGGCTACATATCTCTCTCTCACACACTCTCCTGCACACTGGCTCCTTCTCTTGCTCACACCCCCCTACACATAGCCGCCCTCTCTCTATCACACACATCCCTTCACACAGACTCTTTCTTACACATATACACATCCCTTCACACAGGCTCGCTTTCTTACACATACATACACCCCCTCCCACAGGCTCCCTCTCTCCCAAAAAAATAAGCACCCTCACCTACACACAATCCCTTTTTCACACACACCAGCTCCCAATCTCTCACACACATATACACACTCCTTCAAAATCTCCTCACATAGGCTCCCTCTCTTTGGCACCCACACCCACATACCCTCCCACTTTCTCTCTCACCCCCCAGGCTTGCAGTCTTACACACACACACACACACACACACAAGCTGCCTCTCAAACTCTCACACACAAGCTGCCTCTCAAACACACAAGCTGCATCTCAAACTCATACACACACACAAGCACACACACACACACACATGCACAAGCAAGCTGCCTCTTTCTCATGTGGGGCCTCTCTCTGTTCTTTGGCTGCTTCTGGCCTGAGCTCTGGCGGCAGCCCTGAGCTGAGCCTCGATTCTTCAGCTGCTACCAGCCTGAGTTCTGGCGGCGGCCCTGAGCCGAGCCTCCATTCTTCGGCTGCTGCTGGCCTGAGCTGCGGCAGCTGCACCAGGGGCAAGCAGGATGAGGTGGACGCTACAGCGACGTACTGAGAGGGGCATTTTTTGCCACCTCAAAATTCTGTCGCTTGAAGCAGTCGCCTCATCCTGCCTTATTATAGAACTGCCTCTGTGTGTGAGAGCAGGCATATATGAGAGAGATGAAGCATGTGTGTGTGAGAGAGCATGTGTTTATAAGAGAGGGAGTGTATATGTGTGTGTTTGAGAGAATGGGAGCATCAATATGTGTATAAAAGCATGTGTGTATGCGAGATAAGAGCCATATGTGTTTGAGAAAGCATGTGTGTATGAGAGAGAGGAAGTGTATATGTATTTGAGAGGGAGCATATATATATGTGTGTGTGTATGTGTGAGAAGCGGAGCATGTGATTGTGTTTGAGAGTGTGTGTGCTTTTGAGAGCATGTGTATGAGACAGGGGGAATGTTGTGTATATGTGAGAGAGAGAGCATGTGTGCATGAGAGAGGAAGCATGTGTGTGAGAGCATGTACAAGAGAGGAAGCATGTATGTGAGAGCATGTGTGTATGAGAAAGCGGAAGCATGTTTGAGTGAGCATGTGTATGTGAGTAAGAATGAACATGTGTGTGTGTGTGTGTATGATAGACAGCTTGTGTGCCCTCCTCCCCACCCCTACTAATCCACAGCAATCTCAGGGTGACTGGAAAGCAAGAGTTCACAGATATGGAGAGTGGGAAATTTATAAATCCTTATTAGTTTTAATTGTTGGCTGTTATTTGATGTCTATGATGTTTTGAAATATTTTATTGTTGTTTGGGAAATTTAAAAATAATTTAAATAAGTTTTAAATTATTGGATGTTGCATACATCAGTTGTCTTAAAATATTCTTTTTATTAGTATGGTTTTACTATTATTGATATTTTATATTTCTTGATTATATTATCTGATGTTTATGAGGAATGGCGATGTTTCTGTTTTTCCACTATTCTATAAATATAGAGTCTGTCTTCTTGCTATTTCCAGTTCAGTTTTTGCCTGCACGTTTGTATTTCTACTTTTGATCTCGGTATTCTATATTTAGTGAGGTCTGTCTGTATTCATGTGGCCAAGGTTGAGGAATTTTGCTAGCATGTAGTTTCAGTATAGGGATCTATAGCAGCCTGACTTGTTCTCTTTTCCTAATTGGAGGTGTATTGTTTTTTTTAGGGCCTGATGTAATATTTGCAGTGTTGTCTTTTCATAGGTAAGATGGTTATTCTTGGAGTTTGGTTGTTAGGGTGTTATGGTATAGCAGGTTTCCTATAGATTTTGAGTACATTTTTTGGTAGTAGAAGGAGTTTGTGTTGCTGTTACTGAAGTGACAACTAAATTTGAATATTATTTTTCTTTGGTGAGTGGAAAGGCGCTATGTCCTTGTTCCGCTCTGTATCCTTTGTTGGGTGAGTTTCTGTGAATGCAGGGTATTGTAGAACGTGAGGTGCATGTTTTATATTGGGATTTGTCCCACTCCTGTATGGAAGAATTTTTGATTGATGCTCTTGAATAATTTTAATGGTAGTTTTACCAAATGGTTGAAACTGTTATTTTGTTACTTAGAAGGTTTTTCTGTCTAGAGATGCAACTGACAGCACCTTCTGATAAGAGTGAAAAATGTTTGTAGCAGTGCCTCTTGCTTTATGATCGGGGGGTGTCCTGTCTCTGCATACATGGGATTTGGAGACAGGCAGGTGTGGAGAGAGCCATTAGACCTGCCAAGACCAAACTAACAGGGTGGTTTCCCTGTCATAGGTGACTTTCTTCAAAATAATAATTAAGAAATAACATGATGGGGTGGGGGGAGGTTTACATAAGAACATAAGAAAATGCCATACTGGGTCAGACCAAGGGTCCATCAAGCCCAGCATCCTGTTTCCAACAGTGGCCAATCCAGGCCATAAGAACCTGGCAAGTACCCAAAAACTAAGTCTATTCCATGTTACCATTGCTAATGGCAGTGGCTATTCTCTAAGTGAACTTAATAGCAGGGAATGGACTTCTCCAAGAACTTATCCAATCCTTTTTAAACACAGCTATACTAACTGCACTAACCACGTCCTTTGGCAACAAATTCCAGAGTTTAATTGTGCGTTGAGTAAAAAATAACTTTCTCCGAAAGTTTTAAATGTGCCCCATGCTAACTTCATGGAGTGCCTCCGAAAGAATAAATAACCGATTCACATCTACCCATTCTAGACCTCTCATGATTTTAAACACCTCTATCATATCCTCCCTTCTCTCCACATCTCCCTTCTAGGGATGGGAGCCCTGACTCAACATCCCTCTTTCCCCTTGGGTCGAGGTAAGAGCTGACTCCACCCACAGGGAGGAGCCCTGTGGGGACTCACCATGACAGGCGGGGTCTCAGCAGTGATGGACACAAGAGGCAAGAGGTTTTATTATACAGCAGATGTAACCCAAGGAGCAGGTTATTAAACACAGTCCAGAGTAGAAGAGTCTCAAGCTAGTTTCTCCGGTAGTGGTCCGCAGCACGGGGTAGGCCGGAGGCTGGTGTTGGAAGCAGGCACAAGACAGCATGGATCCGGTAGTGGTCCGCAGAACTTCTCACACAGGGTAACCCGAGAATCCACATAGCGTGCAGAGAGGAGGAGAGTAGAGCAGATATTGTATCAACAGATACGCTACTGTTGTAGATGTGGTGACCAGAATTGCACACAATACTCAAGATGAGGTCGCACCATGGAGCAATACAGAGGCATTATGATATTCTCAGTTTTATTCTCCATTCCTTTCCTAATAAACCATAACATTATATTTGCTTTCTTGGCTGCTGCTGCACACTGAGCAGAAGATTTCAACGTATTTTTCAACGATAACACATAGATCCTTTCCTGAATGGTGACTCCTAATATGGAACCTTGCACTGTGTAGCCATAATTTGGGTTACTCTTCCCTAAGTGCATCACTTTGTACTTGTCCACATTAAATTTCATGTGTCATTTGCATACCCAGTCTCCCAGTTTAGCAAGATCCTCTTGCGACTTAATAACTTTGAATAATTTTGTGTCCTCAGCAAAAGTGATCACCTCACTTGTTGTTCCCATTTCCAGGTCATTTATAAATGTATTAAAAAGCATTGGTCCCAGAACTGATCCCTGGAGCACTCCACTATTCACCTTTCTCCATGGGGAAAACTTACCATTTCACCCTTCTCTCTGTTTTCTATCTTTTAACCAGTTGGCAACCTACAGTAGGACACTGCCACCTATCACATGACTTCCTAATTCCAAAGAATTCTCTCATGAGGGACTTTGTCAAATGCTTTCTGGAAATCCAGGTACACTATATCAACTGGCTCACCTTTAGCCACATGTTTATGCCCTCAAAAAAAAATGGAACAGATTGATGAGGCAAGAATTCCCTTGGTTAAATCCATGTTGGCTTTTTTTCCCATTAAACTATGCCTATCTATAAGTTCAGCATTTTTGTTCTTTATGATAGTCTCTACCATTTTGCATGGCACAATGTCAGACTCACTGGTCTGCAGTTTCCTGGATCACCCCTTGATCCCTTTTAAAAACTTGACATTACATTGGCAACCCTCCAGTCTACCATAAACAATTTTAATAATACTTATAAATTACTAATAGCAGGGCTGCAATTTCATTTTTCAATCTTTCAGTAATCTTGGATGTATACCATCTGGCTTTGGTGATTTTGGTATTCTTTATCAATTTGCCCTACTACATTTTCCGTACACTGAGCTTTGTTCAGTTCCTCTGAATCATCACCTTTAATATCATTTCTGACATCTGTATCTCTCTTACATCTTCCTCAGTGAAGACCGAAGCAAGAATTAATTTAGTCTCTCTGCTATGGCTTTGTAAAACATTGATAAGACAGGCGAGAGAGAATTTGAAATGAAGTTGGCCATAGAGGCAAAAACTCATAATAAAAACTTTTTAAAATATATCCAAAGCAAGAAACCTGTGAGGGAGTCGGTTGGACCATTAGATGACAGAGGGGTTAAAGGGGGCTCTTAGGGAGATAAGGCCATTGCAGAAAGACTAAATGAATTCTTTGCCTCCATGTTTACTAATGAGGATGTTGGGGAGATACCAGTTCCGGAGATGGTTTTCAGGGGTGATGAGTCAGACGAACTGAACGAAATCACTGTGAACCTGGAAGATGTAGTAGGCCAGATGACAAACTAAAGAGTAGCAAATCACCTGGACCGGATGGTATGCATCCTAGGGTTCTGAAAGAACTAAAAAATGAAATTTCTGATCTATTAGTTAAAATTTGTAACCTATCATTAAAATCATCCATTGTACCTGAAGATTGGAGGGTGGCCAATGTAACCCCAATATTTAAAAAAGGCTCCAGGGGCGATCCGGGTAACTATAGACCAGTGAGCCTGACTTCAGTGCCGGGAAAAATAGTGGAACTATTCTCAAGATCAAAATCGTAGAGCATATAGAAAGACATGATTTAATGGAACATATTCAACATGGATTTACCCAAGGGAAGTCTTGCCTAACAAATCTGCTTCATTTTTTGAAGGGGTTAATAAACATGTGGATAAAGGTGAACCAGTAGATGTAGTGTATTTGGATTTTCAGAAGGCGTTGACAAAGTCCCTCATGAGAGGCTTCTACGAAAACTAGAAAGTCATGGGATAGGAGGCGATGTCCTTTCGTGGATTACAAGCTGGTTAAAAGACAAGAAACAGAGAGTAGGATTAAATGGACAATTTTCTCAGTGGAAAAGGGTAAACAGTGGAGTGCCTCAGGGATCTGTACTTGGACCAGTGCTTTTCAATATATATATATATATATATATATATAAATGATCTGGAAAGGAATACGATGAGTGAGGTTATCAAATTTGCAGATGATACAAAATTATTCAGAGTAGTTAAATCACAAGCAGACTGTGATACATTACAGGAGGACCTTGCAAGACTTGAAGATTGGGCATCCAAATGGCAGATGAAATTTAATGTGGACAAGTGCAAGGTGTTGCATATAGGGAAAATAACCATTGCTGTAGTTACACGATGTTAGGTTCCATATTAGGAGCTACCAACCAGGAAAAAGATCTAGGCATCATAGTGGATAATACTTTAAAATCGTCGGCTCAGTGTGCTGCAGCAGTCAAAAAAGCAAATAGAATGTTAGGAATATTAGGAAGGGAATGGTTAATAGAACGGAAAATGTCATAATGCCTCTATATCGTTCCATGGTGAGAACATACCTTGAATACTGTGTACAATTCTGGTCGCCGCATCTCAAAAAAGATATAGTTGCGATGGAGAAGGTACAGAGAAGGGCAACCAAAATGATAAAGGGGATGGAACAGCTTCCCTATGAGGAAAGGCTGAAGAGGTTAGGGCTGTTCAGCTTGGAGAAGAGAAGGCTGAGGGGGGATATGATAGAGGTCTTTAAGATCATGAGAGGTCTTGAACAAGTAGATGTGACTCGGTTATTTTCACTTCGAATAATAGAAGAACTAGGGGGCATTCATTGAAGTTAGCAAGTAGCACATTTAAGACTAATCTGAGAAAATTCTTTTTCACTCAATGCACAATAAAGCTGTGGAATTTGTTGCTACAGGATGTGGTTAGTGCAGTTAGTGTAGCTGGGTTCAAAAAAAGGTTTGGATAAGTTCTTGGAGGAGAAGTCCATTATGGCTATTAATCAATTTTACTTAGGGAATAGCCACTGCTATTAATTGCATCAGTAGCATGGGATCTTCTTAGTGTTTGGGTAATTGCCAGGTTCTTGTGGCCTGGTTTTGGCCTCTGTTGGAAACAGGATGCTGGGCTTGATGGACCCTTGGTCTGACCCAGCATGGCAATTTCTTATGTTCTTATGTTCTTATGTTCTAAGTGCCCCTTTTACTCCTTGATCATCTAATCATCCAACTGACTCCCTCACAGGCTTTTTACCTTGAATGTACGTGAAAAAGTTTTATTATGAGTTTTTTACTTTCTCAGCAAGCTATTTTCAAATTCTCTCTTTGCCTGCCTGGATCTCTAAAGGCTAGAGGACAGAATGGGATTAAGCGTACAGGAGGGTAACTTGCTAGAATGGCGGTCACTACCTTAGCAGAAGGCATGGAGATTACTACCTTTAACCAATATGCTTTGATGCAACATTGCTCCCTGCTTAGACGGCAGGGAATAAGAAGAATTGGATTCAGACAACAACTGAGGGCCCCAACTTCCATGGTCTGGGATACTGTTACGCAAGGACAGGACTGCTTCTCTGGCCAAGACCTAAAGGAAACGAAGAAAGGGTGCATGGGGGTAACTTGTTGTTGTGGTGGTTAATACCCTTAACCAATGAGCCTTGGTACTTTTGATGCAACTCCAACATTGCTCTCTACTTCAGCGGCAGGGGAAAAAGGGGAATTGGATTTAGATAGCAACAGAGGTCCCCGACTTTTACAGTCTGGGGAACTGATATGCACGGAGGTAACGAGCACAGAGCAGCAGTTACTACCCTTGAAAGAAGTATGGGATTACTACCCTTAACCAATAAGCCTGATGCTTTTGCTGCGACTGCAATATTGCTCTCTGCATCGAAGGAGGGGGGGTGGAAGCTGAAAACAAAGAGAAATTTGGATTCAGAGACAACCAACACAAGCCATGACGTTTTTTTTTTACAGTCTGGGGTACTGATGCACAGACATTAAGAAAAAATCTCAGGACGCTTTTACGGGCCAAGTCCATAAGCAAAGCATGTCAAGCAAAACTTGGGGGTAACCTGCACAGCACAGCAGATACTATCAGGGAAGCTTTCTGGGCAGACTGGATAGACAAGTGGTCCTTTTCTGCTGTCAATTCTATGTTTCTTATCAATCCTTTGCATTTAACTTGCCAACGCTTATGCTGTTTCCTGTTTTCTTCATTCGGATTCCTTTTCCATTTCTCTCTTTCCCTTTGTTTATACCAGTAAGAAGCAACCAACCCAGCAGCCCACATGGGGGAGCTGTAATCCATTTGGAATGTTTTATCTCTACCTACACAGATGGAATGTTCCTTCCAGTAGAGGCCAAGCAGGGTTCTCTACATATGTATGAAAAAGTAAGGACCTCCCCGACTAATCCAGGATAATCACAGGGCGATTAGAAATCAGAAGTTCCCAGATATATTTATAAATCCCAATACCACCCTGTTAAAGGTCTTTTTTTGGTGTCTAATGACAAATAACATACTCTGGATCTATTTTAGTTCTTGAAACATGAGTGACCCCCTAATAACCCTTTGGATGTTATGCAAGGTTTGCCTACCCCCGATAAATCCTATTTGGACTAAGTCAATAATTCTAGGTAAAACTCTGTTCAATTTCGTGGGCAAACTTTATGAGGCCCCCAGAGCCATGTATTAAGATTAATGGTGGCTATTCCAAGAGCTTTAGAGTCGGTTGGGGTACTAGGCAGGGATATTCCTTATTGTCTCTCCTTTTTGCTCTTGTAGTGGAGCCATTTGCTGAAAAGATATGTAAATCTATATGAGTGAAGGGTATTTGTGGGGGGGGGGGGGGGAACAATTATAAAATCTTTCTTTTTGCTGATGATCTTGTCAGAGCCATTGGCATCTTTACCTGCTTTGATCAAAGAACTGGAAAATGTCGGGAAAGTCTCCAGCTTCAGGGTAAACATGGATAAGTCTGAAATTTTGAATATTGCCCTACCTTTGAACACAGCAACCTATCTTCAGGCCCAGTTTCCTTTCAAGTGGGCTAAAGATAGTTTTCCTAGCGTGTAGACAGATGGACTCAGGATCCGTGGGTTTATGCTCCCCTGCCAGCAGATGGCAGACGGAGCAAGCTGATGTAATAGTATATATACTCCCACAGTGACCCCAGCCTGCCAGTATTCTCCGTCTCCAGCCAATGGTGGATGTGCATCTCCCTGTGGGGATTGCCTTGAGTTTTTTAGAAGGAGAAATTTGAAATTTGACTTAAGGAAAAAAAGTCCGCTCTCCTGCGGTGATACCTAAAGGTCCCTCCCCCCCATTGAGAATTCCTGAGGTGATTTCTGTAGTCCCTCAGAGGTGTGGCTTAGTCTGGTAAATGGCTTTCCCAGCGTGGACTTAGCTGTTCGTTCAGCTGAACAGCAGCAGGTGCAGAGGGCTGAGCGCGGCAGTGACAACAGATGCTCTCTCTCCCTGCAGCCGGAGACCATCTCTGTACTCAGCCAGTAAGCGCTGAGCTCAGGTAAGGTTTAAAAAAAATAAATAAAGGCGAACTTTTTACCTTCAGTAACAGAGACAGAGGGGTTTTTAGGACTTCCTCTGGTTTCTGTGCTTGGTGCGCCATCCCACGTTCGTTCCCGCACCAGTTGTGATTGGGGAACTGGGCAGCCTGGCGGGTTGAGCAGCCCCAGTGGACTAGGCCCTACAGTTAGGCTTTGTACATGTATGCTGCGTGTTAGGCCACAGCGGCATTTTTGCGTGCTCCTCTGTGTGTTTTTCTGCCTCTACAGGCTGTTGGTGTGCGCAGTGCGTCGGCTCTGCACACACATTGTGTGCTCAGTTTGGGTGCGTCTTTTGCACGCACAAGTTTTGCACTGTTTCAAATGCTTTGCTTGGCACACAAGTTGTGCGTGTGCCTTGTTATGCTTACCTCTCCGGCGGGCCGGCAGCAGCAGGCGAGGCCACAGGCTGCAGCGCAGCCTAATCAGCTGGCAGTCGAAGAAGGAGAGAGGATTGGCTGCCATACAGCCTACCAATCTTCCTGATTGGGGGGGGAAGGGAGCGATGGCCTTGCAGCTTCCGCTCCCTTCTTCGGCTGACATCTGGTAAGGCTCCACCGGCAGTCCGTGGCAGTCCGTGGCCTCGCCTGCTACCTCTGGCCCACCACCTCCCTGGGTGTGCCAGTCGCACCGGGCCTGGCCTTGCAGCTCCAGCCCTCCTCTTCACCGTCGTGGGGATGGGATCCCCCCCTCCCCAGCAGGAAGACTGGTGGGCCGTACGGCCCGAAGATAGCAGGAGGCCCTCAGGGCCTTGGTGGAGCTCATCTCACCATGGCCCGATGATAACAGGAGACCATGATGTGTGTGATCTTGTATGATTGTCTGAATGAGTGAGAGCATGTGTGTGTGTGTGAGAGCCTGTTTGTGTGTGTTGGGGAGAGAGTGAGAATGGAAGTTTGAATGTGTGTATGGGTGGATAAGAATGGGAACTTGAATGTGCGTATGTGGGTGAGATTGGAAGCTTGAATATATGTATGTGTGGGTGAGAATGGGAGCCTGGGTGTGGGTCTGTGTGTGCATAAGAATGGGAGCCTGGGAAGGGGGGTGAGAGAGTGAGAGCTTTTGTGTGTGTGGGGGGGGGGGGGAGAATGTGAGCTTGTTGTGGGGAAGAGCAAATGAGTGAGAGCTTGTGTGTGTGAGGGAGTCTGTGAGAAAAGCTTATATGAGAGTGTGAGGGAGGAAGGGAAGAAGACTGTAGGAGAAGAGAGACACTGTAAAGGAATTAGGAAATGAGCGACTAGAGAAAAATGAGAAAAGAGACCAGGACCAACTGATTAGAAAAATACAAAGATCAGACAACAAAGGTAAAACAAAATATTTTGAGATTTTAGCACCTGGAATATACCATCTTTAGCAGGGGTGGGCAATTAATTTTCCCATGGGGCCGCATGAGAAATTGGGATGGTTTTAGAGGGCCGGACTAATATAATTAACTCAGTTCTCAATAGCCCTACTTATGAAAAGACAGCAGTTTACCACCAATGTATGTCCTCTGAGAAACACAACAAATAAGACCGATACAAACGCTTACATGCTAGCAAAATATCTCATCTCGGTAACAGACACAGAACCGACCTAACATACTCCCAGGATCTGTAGTAATGCACATAAACTAATCCGCACACAGTTACACCTGTATTATGGAATACACTCAAACAGGAGCAACCCTATCTATGAAAAGGCAACACTAAATATTACATCAGACCCTAAACACCAATACACCTCTTATTAGGAAAACAGAACTAACAAGCAGCTATAGATCCCCAAACAGAAATAATTGTAAAACTATACTAATAAGCAGAATAAATGTTTCTAAACAGCTATGAAAAGAATAACATCCAACAATTAAAAACTCATAAAAACTATTAAACATTCTCCAAACACCAATAAAATATTTCAAAAAAGCAGACATCACACAATTAAAATGGCAGTCAAGAAAAATAAACTTAAAGCCACCTTTACTTACCCCCTCCAGCAGCTCTCCTACTCCCCTTCCCTGCAGGCCATGGCGCACACCAGAAGCAGCAGTAGAAGCTAAGCTCTATACTTATGGTCCTCTTCCTTAGTGCCCATGTCTCTCACACACACCATACCAGTCATGCCCCCATGACCAGTTTCTGTCTCTCACACACCAATCATCTCCCAAACAGTCTTTGGCACACACACAAGTCACCTTCCTGAACAGTTTCTCTCATGCCATACACACACACACACACACAGGCTTCCCACTCCCGTGTTCTACTTGCATATATGGTCTTCTCACTCTCATAATCACTTTCTCTGTCTCTCTCTCTCACACACACCACACACCAGTCTCTCACTCCCATGTTCTCTTTCAGATATACCGGCTTCTCCCTCCCATGATGTGTCTCACACACACCCGGGTTTCTCACTCCCATGCTCACTCTTCACATGCACAGGCTTCTCATTCCCATAATCACTTTTTCTCTCTCTCTCACACCAACACACACACCAGTCACCTGATCTCACTCATGCACACAACACAGGCTTCCCACTCCCAAGTTCTCTTTCAGATTACAGGCTTCTCCCTCCCATGCTGTGTCTCACACACC